>NC_041725.1:3205754-4405754 GCF_900700375.1 Denticeps clupeoides | reverse complement strand
TAAATATAAAGACAGTATATATTCTGAGAGCTGTTTGCAACTTCCATCACATTTCACCAGTGCACATAGGCACACAGCAGGTGTTGTGCCACATGGATGACTTAAAACAGTATAGGGATTGACAGTTGGTTGGTGTAAATTGGAAGGAAATGCAAAGAATGACTCATTTGAAAAAGAAAGAAAAAATTGTTTGCTGTTGTGTAGGATCACGTTGCCATTTTTTCCATTTCCACCCTCAGTGGCCGCTGTCTGGCTCTCCGGAGTGCTTGTTTATGTACACAGCGTGAGCATCTTTGACCCTTTTGGTGCCCTTGTGCACACAGGCTGTCATATCCACCAAGAAAATGGGGGGGGCAGGGTAAAATCACGGTGATAGACTTTCTCTCAGAGGTCAGCTCTGTTAGGGTTTAAGGCCAATGGAACACATTGCAATTACTTTGCCTAATAACCATTAACTACACTGCTAAAAAAATATATATATAACAAAAAAAATTTGACATAATAGATCTGAATGAATAATTCATATATAAATATTAAATACTTTTTTCTTTACATAGTTAAACATGCTGACAACAAAATCAGACCAAATTTATTTATCAACTCATGAAGGTAGTAAAAAGTAGTTAAAGTGGAAAAACACACTACGGACTGAATCAATTTTGATTTATTGTTCTTTATGGTTCTTCATACCACCATCATGGAGTCTGTTTCTGACCGTTTGAGCAGACACATGCACATTTGTGGCCTGCTGGAGGTCCTTTTGCAGGGCTCTGGCAGTGCTCCTCCTGTTCCTCCCTGCACAAAGGCGGAGGTAGGGGTCCTGCTGCTGGGTTGTTGCCCTCCCACGGCCTCCTCCATGTCTCCTGATGTACTGACCTGTCTCCTGGTAGCACTTCCATGCTCTGGACACTACGCTGACAGACACAGCAAACAACCTTCTTGCCACAGCTCGCATTGATGTTCTATCCTGGATGAGCTGCACCACCTGAGCCACTTGTGTGGGTTGTAGACTCCGTCTCATCCTACCACTAGAACAAAAGCACCTCCAGCATTCAAAAGTGACCAAAACATCAGCCAGAAAGCATAGGAACTGAGAAGTGGTCTATGGTCACCACCTGCAGGACCACGCCTTTATTGGGGATGTATTGCTAATTTCTACCTGTTGTCTATTTCATTTACACAACAATCAGTGTTGCTTCCTAAGTGGACAGATCTATTCACGCTGTGAGCAGTGCACTCTCCCGCCCGCTGTCAGTCTGGTTGCCGCTCGAGCAACGGCCTGTGAGAGATGGACTATGGTGCAAACGGCGGGTTTCGCATATGTGTCTTTACCTGCCCACATGGTGGGACTGTGACACATCTGCATCAGAGGGGGAAGAAATTCAGAAGAATTCTAGACAGATTTGCCAGTGGTTTTTAAGTGCTCTTCATGTCTTTGTATTCTGGCTGTCCAAGAAGCTCAGTTTACACTAATCCAACAATATCTGTGCATAATTACAAAATGGCTGTGGTTGTCATTATATCATCTGTCCAGCACCCTGGAACACAAAATCTCGTCTTCCACTTACACACATGGATGTATGCAGCTTAGAATTTTAGTCCTCAGCCTGCTTGTTTCAGATACTTAGGTACTGTAAAATTGATATAAAGATATCTCATAATCAAACATGTGAAGTCGCATGCATGGGTTTAACAACTCAACATGCAGAATGTCAAGCAATACAAATATCGTATTTTGTCCGAAGATATGCCTTGTGAGTAGAGGTTTTAAAACTGAATCTCATAATTGATGCATCAAGATGCATATGTAGACAATTGTAGACATTGATGCAGTGCAGAACATAATCAATGATTCCGCTGCAGTATCGGGGTGCCACCAGTGCAGAACTTGCTCAGGTATGGCAGCAGGCAGGTGTGAGAGCATCAACACCCACAGTGAGGAGAAGACTTTTGAAGGATGGCCTGGTGTACAGAAAAGCAGCAAAGAAGCCACTTATCTCAAGGACAGGAAAAACATCAAGGACATATTGATATTCTGCTAAAAGTACAGTGATTGGACTGCTGAGGTCTGGGGTAAAGTCATTTTCTCTGTTTTCCAATTGTTTGGGGCATCTGGAAAAATGATTGTTTGGAGAAGAAAAGATGAGTGTTACCATCAGTCCTGTCTCGTGCCAACAGTGAAGCATCCTGAGACCATTCATGTGTGGAGCTGCTTCTCATCCAAGGGAGTGAACTCACTCACAATTTTGACTAAGAACACAGCCATGAATAAAGAACAGTACCAAAACATCCTCCGACAGCAGCTTCTCCCAAACATCCAAGAGGTTTGGTGAAGAACGATGCCTTTTCCAGCATGATGGAGCACTGTGCCATAAGTCCAAAGTGACAACTGTGTGGCTCGGGGAACAAAACATTGACATTTTTGGGTCCATGGCCAGGAAACTCCCCAGAACTTAATCCAATTGAGAAGTTGCAGTCAATCTTCTAGAGGTGGGTAGACAAAACCTCAAACAAAACCTCACAAATTCGGACAAACTGATTATGAAGGAATGAGTTGCCATCAGTCTGGATTTGGTGCAGACGTTGATTGACAGCATGTCAGGGCGAATTACAGAGATCTTGAAAAAAAAGGGCCATCACTGCAAATATTGGCTTTGTATAAACATACGTTACTGTCAATAAAAGCCTTTGAAACGTATAAAATGCTTGTAATTATACTTGGCTGACGTTTTTGCCGACTGTATTGCCGGTAGTGACTGTGGCTGCCTGATCTGAGTACAGCTCTGCTCTGAGTAGGAGTTTGGCCTCATCCAAACGGACATTCGAAATGAATGAACATGAGCCTTTTTGATGAGTTTTGCATCTGCATTTGATTGACATTTGATTGACATTTGCTTGACGCTGTTTTATGCTCCGAACTTGATGGCAAGAAAATGTCGCATGCAGCGTTTATTTGACGCCATCCGAACGCGCAGCCAATCGAATGCTGGCGCTAAACGCCTGTGTCAACGCTTTTATTTGCAGAAAATATCTTGTATTGGCATGACGAATGTTTGTACGTATGTTTCCATAAGCGTCAAATCATTTTGATTGTAGTGCCAATTTTTTTAAATATCTTCTTGTTGTTCCTAAAAGCTTTTCCTAAAAGATTTTCTGCCGTCTTGGGAGTTCATTGTTTTCGAGCCAAACTTGATACTAATGGATTTTGAATGTTTTTCTGACACTTTGAGATAAAATCTCATCATTCCAGGAAACAGAAATTTTATAATTTTGCTATATTTTTTGGTGTAAGAAAAACAGTTTTATAAAAAAAAAGTTTTACAAACTTTGTCAACAAGAAATAAAAACAACAAACAAGACAACAGGTTCTAGCATCATTCCGTTCCGTTCAGTTTTGCACCATCAGTTCTCGTAAACTTGGCCATCTGCTCTGGTCGATTTACACACAATATAATGGTTTGATCAACACTACAGCACCGTTGTGCAGAACCATTCTAAAATGAAAGTGAAAAAAATAATTGAAAGGGATTGTTTTTGTCATTGTGAAGCACTGCAGCACAGCACACGGTGACACAGCGGAATGTGTCCTCTGCATTTAACCATCACCCTTGGTGAGCAGTGGGCAGCCATGACACTGGCCTTTTTTTTTTCCTTTTTCGTTAGTGACGGATACTAGCGTCATTCCGCTGAGAATTTCATTTCAGATGCGCAAAAAGCCTGCAGTGAACGTCTGGACAGTGGACCTAGCGCCACCACTCAGAACCAAATTGATTTCAAGATATTTGCATTGCACACTTTTACAAAATGGCCATGCGTGTTTTAAAGGCTGCATGCGTGCCATTAAGTACGCTGGCTAAGGGGAACGCCGGTGTGTGTGTGCTTTATTTTTTATTTATTGCTGCGCCCCTGTAATTACAGCCCAGAAGTGCACAACACCAATTACAGATGGAAATAGCGCGGTCCTCGACCGGTCTACACCCCTCCATTTGCGGTGGGTGGGCCGGCTTTCCAAGCGCCGCGTTCGCTGTAATGGCCGCGACAACAAAGCGTTACACAGCTGCAGCCGTGCCTCCGTCACCTTTCCCTCCATTTTAATCAGGCCCACGGACAGCGCTCACAAAGGAAATGAACATAGGTGTGTGCGGCTTTTTGGAAAGAGCGCTTTTGCCAGAATGTCGAATTTATTCGACATTTCCATCCAACCTGGCTCCGAGTGGCACGCAAGTCACGGTACGCCACGCTTCCAGGTTTTTTTTTGCCAGATACTACCAGGGGGGGAGGCAGTCATTTAAGCGCCGTAATCATTTCCAGGGGGCCGTTTTCACGCTCGCGTGGAAACGAGATGCCCGTCGTGGTGACAGCCGTGTCCAGATCACGGCCGCCCTGATGGCTGTAACGTTTATAGTTCAGTAGAGGGGTTTATGATGTGACTGGGTGGTAATGACCCCTGGCCGCCCTCAACGTGCCAGGCGATGTCAGCGCCCGGTGGACGGGCCTCCACCGATCTCTCCAAACACGGCTGACAGCAGCTCGTCTCCTGTGGGCTCGGGAACCCTCACCAGGGGCTGAGGGGGTTTCTTCTCGTTCAAATACGGCTGGCCTACTTACTCGTATTTGCTTTGCAGATCACAAAGGTGGGAGGGGGAGCACGCACACACACAACGGGCAAGAAAAAGCACATCCTGTGATGAGCCGCCGTCTCTCTGGGCTCCGTTCTCGCTCTTCACGCCGGAGTGGGTGGGGCAGCTAAGCATGATTTGCCACCACGAGTCTTCCTGCCCACCGACCCTCTTCTTCTAGTTTTAACTCCTCTCTTTCGTGCGAGTATCAGCTCATCACATCTCCATCCATTATTCATTGCCAACAAAAGAAAATGGACACATTGTCCAACATCATTTGTCTGGTTGCCAGTTTTTCTCCGTTCCCCCTACCGCCTCCATTCAAAACGCGGGTCCTAATTTTCAGCCGTATACGTACAGCAAGTGACATTCTCAACAGGAACAGGACGTCCATTCCGTCTTTGTGTAACGGAAACGCAGCGAGGGCGGTCTAATCCGTCAGTCCGTGTCAAGCCTCCACGCAGCAAGTCCGTGTCCTCTCTGAAATATTTATGCTCACCGTCAATACTGTGAGCTCAGATGTTCTTCAACAGAGCGAAATAGTGAGTAATGTCGATGGAATATGACAGTTCAGTGTCACCCCATCACTTCCCTCGCACCTTTTTTATTTTATTTCTACAAGCCTCTCAAGAGCGAGCGTAAAGATCACGCACATCTGCTTTCAAAATGTCAGGCCTGCACCGACGGAAATAATTTTCACGTTCAAGTCTGGGAATGCTCGCGTTTTTCTCTCATGCACAGCTTGCAGAGTGACTGTAAGACTCTTTTCAGTCTTAACCTGCTTACTTTTTCCATTTAACTGCCACTAATTTAGGCCCAAATGAAACAGGAACTGCAGGGATTACCCTTAATCCTGCTTCTGTTACCGTGTCTAAGTCGTATATTAAAAATTTATACTCCTGTGGCATTCATAGCCACGTCCTTTCGTTCCACCTTAATCTTCCAGCCATACAGGATGCTTTGCTTTTTCCTATTTTACTTTTGTACTTTTGTATTTTTACACACATCAGACTGCTTCACGTACTGGAGTTAACAGTTCCATCTCATCTCAAATGCTATATTCCTTACTCCTAATTCCAGTGATGTTGCATCAAAAATAAGCATAAAATAGGTCTTATCACATTAAATGTCAAAAGTTCAACCATTAATTTCAATGCAGTTAGCATAACTTTTCTTTTGTATAGTCTGAATTTATTCTCAATTATATTCTCAATTCTGTTTGTGTTTTTCTGATTCTGTTAGTTATTCAATAAACATTGTAAATGCAGAAATTTGAATGCATATCTATATTATGAGCAACTAATGGGTGGTAGTAGCCTAGTGGCCTATGAACCAGAAGAACCAGGTACAAATCATACTTCATTATGTCCCTGAGTGTCTCCAGGGGGGGACTGTCCCTGTAACTACTGACTGTAAGTGGCTCTGGGTAAGGGCTTCTGGTAAATAATGTAAATGGAAACTATTGGTGATAATTCACTGTAGGGTTTCGGATTACTTTTCCTAGTGACTTGCTGGATAATCACACACTTTTGGAGGAGTGATGTAATTTCTCATTTCTTCAGCATACCGGAAACAAGAGAAAGTTAGCCCCCGCTGGGTCCCCCACCAAGCCCACACCTTCTCCCTCAGAGTCTAATCTGCAAGGACTTCCAGCAGAGTAGCTGAGAGGGGCTGTGCAGCTCAACGTTGCCCCCACCAGGTCAGGAGATGCCTCTGCAGGGGAGAACGGTTGCCTCCTTCAGCCTGGAATGACAGTCTCTTTCATCTCCCCACGCTGAGCTACTTGATATTCACAGTAGGTTCCCTGGCAGAGAAAATAATTACATTTATGTGCTTTTATGTAAAAGTTATTAAAATGGAAGAGCATGCGCCAATAATAACAGCAAACAAAGGACAGCATGGTAGATATTCATTAACATCTCAAGGAGTGATAGCTCTCGGTGCAATTATTCCTGTTTCTGTATTCAAAGGCTGGCCTGGCGGGTGCACGTACAAATTCCGCAGAAGGCTGAGCCGTGTTTCATATATATCTCCTAGCTTTGAGGTGTTGGAGGGCAATTAGGTGATGCACATTTCTAAAGGAGTTATGGAGAGCTACCACCGCTGCACCGTGCACACTGGAGTAATATCTGAGGACAGCTGCAGCAGCTGGGCATGAAATATGCACGCTGCTTCCACTCACACACCTTGTGCTACTGCTGGAATGCCGCGTTTGTGCCCGTTTTTAATTTGTGACATGATGTGGTTTGGAACGCATGGATGGCAGTATTCAAATTTTCAACATAATTTTCAGATCATGATGAAATTGTACCAGCAAGGGTTATTTTTGGCTCTTGTGTCATTATTGAATGTCGTTATTGCCTGATTTTAATAAATCTTAACCATTTTTATCGGCATATTCCATCATTCCATCTAATCAGTGTATATAGTTACATTTATCAGGATTGTGTTCAGTTGTCTATTCAACCTCCAGGACTATATTGAGTTGAATATTATTTAATGAATGGATGAACCCGATTCTGATTTCGAAATTTTCATTATTAAAATTTGCCTTGATTTGAGCTCCTGTTCTCCACTAAGTCCTAGTTCTATTGATGGCTTCAGTGTATAGGTAATGCATACAGAATACATGAAATACATAAATATTATGTTTTTAGTATATTATATTGTGTCAAATAATGTAGAAGGTTTATTCTTCGATTGACTGCATATGTAACATGAAACAGATTAAAAGACCAAAAATATTAAAAATGCTGTTTCCTCCATTTCTCCGTAGAATCTCAGCCATGGAGATTCTCGTCTTCTGCCTCGCCCTCTTCGCTGCTCCTGCTGCAGGCATGCTGTGTCCAAAGCGCTGCACCTGTCAGAACCTGCTGCCCTCCTACACAGTGCTGTGTGCCAAAACGGGGCTGCTTTTTGTGCCACCGAACATCGACCGCCGCACCGCCGAGCTTCGCCTCATGGACAACTTCATCACCACGCTGAGACACCGTGACTTCGCCAATATGAGCAGCCTCATCCACCTCACACTGTCGCGCAATACCATCAGCCAGATCCGGCCCTACGCCTTTGCTGACCTCCAGGATCTGCACGCTCTCCACCTGGATGCCAACCGCCTCACCACGTTGGACGATACACATCTCCAGGGTCTGGTCAACCTGCGACACCTCATCCTGGCCAACAATCAGCTGCACAGCATCTCTGACGGGGCCTTCCAGGACTTCCTGGAAACGCTGGAGGACCTGGACCTGTCCTACAACAATCTGGTGGACGTGCCCTGGGAGACAGTGGGCATGCTGACCAGCGTCAACACGCTGAGCCTGGACCACAACCTCATAGAGTTCGTTCCTGAGGGCATCTTCTCCAACCTTCACAAGCTGGCTCGACTGGACATGACCTCCAACAAGCTGAAGAAGATCCCACCTGACCCTCTCTTCCTCAGGATCCCTGTCTACGCCAAGTTGAAGGGTTCGCCGCTCACGGCCCTGGTGCTTAGTTTTGGTGGGAACCCACTTCACTGCAACTGCGAGCTGGTGTGGCTTCGGAGGTTAACGCGTGAGGATGACCTGGAGACATGTGCGTCGCCACGGGAACTAGCTGGGAAGTACTTCTGGACAATCCGTGAGGAGGAGTTTGTATGCGAGCCGCCAATGATAACGCGCCACACCTCCAAGATGTTTGTGATGGAGGGCCAGGAAGTGAGCCTGCGCTGTAAGTCAGTGGGCGACCCTGAGCCGTCCACCCACTGGGTCAGCCCAGACGGCAAACTGATCGGAAACACGAGCCGGACCACCTGCTATGAGAACGGTTCCCTTGACATCTACACCACCACGGTGAAGGACTCGGGGGTGTTCACCTGCATCGCTTCTAATGCTGCCGGGGAGGCCACCGCCCCCGTGGAGCTGGTGGTCAACCCCAACCCCCACTACAACCCCAAGCTGGAGCCTGAGCCGGGCCCTTCAGACATCCCCACCTCCATAAAATCAAACGCCAGTGGAGGTCTCCCGCGGATGGACCAGCAGCGGGTCAGCGTGTCCGAACTCACTTCCTCCACCGCCACCATCCGCTGGCCACTCCAGAGCCATATTCCCGGGGTGAGGATGTACCAGATCCAGTACAACAGCTCCAACGATGACATCCTCATATACAGGTGAGCCATTACAGGTGACAAATGAGTGTGATTAAAAAATGCCGGTCCAAACTAAATTAATTACTTAAAGTCTGCTCCCATCATTCCGCAATTCCATCATGTCCCTCAACAATCATTTATCAACGACTGAGAGAGAATGAGGGACCTTAAGGAAGGGAGCTTACCTAATTAGAAAAGTATTAGACATTGTGTATGAGAATGTTTTATTAATTGCCTCTGAAGCCAATTTATAAAACTATGTCATTTACATAAATATGGAAATATGGGCATTGGTGGCCTAGCAGTTAAGGAAGCGCCAAGGTGCCACTGAGGTGCCACAGAGCAAAGCACAGTCTCCACACACTGCTCCTGTCATGGCTGCCCACTGCTCACTCAGGGTGATGGGTTAAATGCAGAGGACAAATTTCACTGTGTGCACCGTGTGCTGTGCTG
Organism: Denticeps clupeoides; assembly: GCF_900700375.1. Lineage (NCBI taxonomy): Eukaryota > Metazoa > Chordata > Actinopteri > Clupeiformes > Denticipitidae > Denticeps > Denticeps clupeoides. The sequence goes on along the minus strand of NC_041725.1, from coordinate 4,396,553 downwards.
CTGTGTATCACAAGTGACAGTCACTTCACTTTATCGCTTTAAATATTTAAATACACAGTGAATTGTTACACAGTTGCTAAAACGATTGCTTTCACTGCATCCACTTCACCGGGCCTTCACACAAATGCCACTGGGGATCAGTTTTTCACCGAAATCAGGTACACCTACTGTGAGAGTGAAGTGATTGTCATTGTGAAACACTGCAGCACATCACACAGTGACACACAATAACATGCAACCCATCACCCTTGGTGTGCAGTGGGCAGCAATGAAACGTGTGTGGGGATGGAACCTTGATAAAAGGGACCTCAGTGGCACAGTGCCGCCTCGGGATTTGAACCTGCAACCTTCCTTAGCCGCTTCCTTGGCCCTAGTCTGCTTCCTTTGCCGCTAAGCAACCATCAAGGATGCCACATCTTGGGTGAGCACCAGAGTCACTGTCACCGGCTGCTGTGTTCAACAATGGAAACGATGTAATATTAGGAGACCGGAACTCCACAGTGTAAAAGGGCTCTGCAGGGAGGATAAATCCATGATTTGATTTCACAGCCAGTTCCTTTGCCCTTGGCCTGTTAGGAATCATGTTCAAAAAAATACTCTTAAATGGGAGTTGCCATAACGGATTAAATGCATGTACATTCCACCAGTGGCCTGTTGCCACTCAAGTATGAGGGTTTGGGTGTGAAAGTGGGGATTTTTACTTTCCTCTTATGTAGAGCTCTCACGTCCGCCACCGAGCAGAGCGGCAGAACGCGCACATCATTGCACAATACCGGTCAAATTGCAGCAGCTCGTTCTTTAGTGTGCAAATAATAGAACCGCTCCCAGGAGGCCGTTCTTCTGGATCCATTTCAATCCAGGCATGCGCCCACTGCGTGAAGAAAGCCTGTAAAGCAACACAATTTACATGCAGATGAAAAGCTGACCGTGACGCTGACCGTCTCAGAAGAGGAGATAGGAAACAGGACGCCTTCAAACAATAATAAACAGTAATGAACACGATGATAATAATAAGCCTGGGAAGAAAATCAAAATGCGATTAATGTTCCCATGGCATGCGTTGCTGTTTGGCAGTGCCTTACGCGCAGCTCCATGCAGTTGTTATTCGGCAATGTGTGCTGAAGGACAAAACCATAGCTGTTGGCAGGGCGACTGCCACCCTTGCAGTCCTGCCATGTTCATAAATCTTGCAGTGCAGTTTGATGCATTTTATTTTTTGTTAAGTTCCAAGCAACAGCTTCATTTCATTCTTCACTATTCCGCCTTAAGGTCTTCATGTGTCATAGAAGAGATTATTTCCAGAACCTGTTACTGGCTTGGCTTCTATGTGGAAGTGATTGCATTGATTTTTCTTTGTAATATTCCTTTATTATTCCACGACCGTTTCCTCGCCGGCGACTCAGGAGTGATTCTTCATTGAGGAAGCCTGTTAGCATATAATTAACTTTTGCCACGTCCCCGTGGATAGATTAAGACCAAAAAAAAAAGAATACATACGAAAAGCAATTTGCTGTTAATTATGCAGAAGGCAAAGGGAGTTCTTTGGTTTATGGTGCCGCGGAGTAATCAGAACACATTTCAGAATCAATTAAGTACACATGAGTCTTGATCCCTGTGGATAAAAGGGAGCAGTGAGTTCGAGGGGAGATGGAAGGTTGAGTAGACGAGGCCCAACTCCATCACCTCTCACCTCGAGGTAAAAAAAGGAAGAAACGGGGAAATAAATTGGAGGAGGTGGGGAGCGGTGCAAAATGTCATAGTTGGACGCTTCTTTTCCCCCCCTCACAGCTCTCATATCTGTCCTCGCGATAAGGGGACTTCTCCTGTCCCCCGGACTATTTATCTTCTCCCCCGGCCCCCTCTCCTTCTCCTTCTCGAGGTGATCCGCTCATTAATTGCCTATTTGCCTGCATGGCTGTATCTTCTGGTCCCACTCAGGCTTGTGTCAGCCGGTAATTACAGCAGGCCAGCAATAGCGGATGACAGCGGGTGGCCGTGCTTCTGAAGCCTACAGTCTGTAACAGCCTCTCAGCGGCCCGCCCGGAAAAAACAGCCGCGCTGACTCCCCGCCCTCCCCCATCCAGCCCCCTGACCGCCCCCCCCAGGCACTCGCTGTTGTGACAGTGATGTGACAGAGTGACAGCCCTGTGAAAGGGGTCAAGCCTAAAAGTGACTCCCAGTGCGAGGCATATCACTTGACGCAAGTCCATCAATGCCAAAAGCCTAAGTTACGGATCGGGACAGATCTGAAAGTGCTTCTCATTTTTAACCCCATCAGATTACATGCATGTTGGCTTTATGTGACCCTAATTAGTGGTTTGCATTAAATTATGAAATACACAGCATAACATAACCTGAGTACTTGAAAACAGTACATTGCTACTTCATGAGCTTCATAGCTGCTAAGTGCATGTACGTGTTATGGGTGTTCATTTGGGTAAAATTGTGCATTGCCAGCCTTAATACAGCTGTTACTTTCAATTTTTTGAGTTCTATAAACCTGGGGCTCCCTCACCTGTTTTTGTCTGAGCCTCCATTTAAAGTCTGAATGCATGATGGGAAATAGTATTGTGAGGATTGTCATTCTAACCCACATTTTACGAAAATTGTACAAAAAAACTGTAATGGTGTTTGTTTTATGCGACCTAAAAATTTACTTCCTGATGAGCTAAAATAATTTTAAGTGATAAATTGAAGTGATTGTGATACACAGCAGCACAGCACGCGGTGACACAACAAAACGTGTCCTCTGCTTTTAACCATCACCCTTACCATCGCCCGGGGAGCAGTGTGTGGGGACGGTGCTTTGCTCAATGGCACCACAGTGGCACCTTGGCGGATCAGCATTCAAACCTGCAACCTTCTGATTATGGGGCCACTTCCTTAACCGCTAGGCCTCCACTTCCCTGCATTTAGCATTGTTTATACTTGATTATTGATTGTTCAGCTCCTTAGAACGGTTAATTCTCACCACCACTGTAAAATTGATAAAATGATCAATGATTACAAATCATTTGGATGCCCACGAAAGACACGAAACGAAACATTGGCACCAACACCAAGACTGTCTACTGAAGTTATCACTTTTGACTTCAAAGAATCTGGGCAGCAATGTCAGAGGTCACATCTCATTTGAAAAGCAACATTTAGAATTTGTGACCGGTCACAGGATCGCAGCATGGGTTGGTAATTCCTCTCCACATCGTGTCACCCGAATGCCCCCAGACACGGTGGCAGCGTTTATAAATGGAAGAGGAACAGAGCGGCATTGCTTGAATAATACATGCTTTCCACCCGAGAAAAAAAAATTCCAGTGCGGTCGGCCCAGTGATGCGTCGAGCAAATTGCCTCGTGCTCACCTGCGGAGACGAGGAAGACGCCAGACAGGGTCATGCGAAGGTCAAGGGTAATTTTGCCAGGTGGCGAGGGGGGACACTCCTCCAGAGTGTGAAACTTTAGCCGTTTTTGAGCAGTGGAAGCGAGCGCTGCTGCAGTTTGCTGTCCGCAAGGGAAATACGTTCATTTTCGGGGTTTTTTTCGCACCTCGCCACTCTAAGATCAGCTTACTAAACCCCTCTGCGAACTTTAGCCATTACAAGATAAATGTGGAGACTGACCCCAGAGCACCACCAAAGGGAAGTACAATTCAGCTTCCTGATTTGAAGTGGCTCTGTCACTCTCCCCTCACACACCCTAGATCTCACACCCCGGAATCACACTCACAACTTGCAAAAATAAACCAAATTAGAAGGAATGTGAGGGCAGCCGCTAACAGGGGTTGTCTTCTCGGAAGTAGATATATCACAATTCTCTCTTTCACTCGCTGTGTGTCCCACGTCGTCTGTTAGTGATTGGTCCAAATGTGTGTGTGCCGATTGGTCGAGCGCATGTGCCGATGCTGACGAGGCCCCTGATATCGTTGAAATATTCTACAGCGAGTACACCTCGCTTCCACCACAGCTTCCTGTGCTTTTTCATTGTGCCAAAGTGACATCTACATACCAACTATCACTTCAGTGTTCCATCTGCTGAAGGTCTGTAATTCTGGCAGTAGCCTAGTGGATAACACACCACAAACTTTCAAAGTGTCAAACCCCGCTTACTACCATTGTGTCCCCGAGGAAGATACTTAACCCTGAGTGTCCCCAGGGGGACTGTCCCTGTAACTACTGATTGTGAGTTGCTCTGGATAAGGGCGTCTGGTAAAATGCAGTAAACAAAGATGTCAGGGGGAGCTCCACCAATGGCTAGTTCTTGACGGTAGTCGGTAGAGCGGTTTGGTCTGGATTCTATAACACAAACTTCTCTCTCTCCGTCTTTCAGGATGATTCCTGCCAATCATAAGCTCTTCACGTTGAGTGACCTGGCCTCATCTCGGGACTACGACCTGTGTGTGCTGGCGGTATACGATGACGGCATCACGGCACTGACGGCAACGCGCCTGGTGGGCTGCGTGGCTTTTACTACTGAGCGTGACTACAGGCAGTGCCGTTCGCTACACGACCAGTTCTTGGGCGGGACTATGATCATCGTTATTGGTGGCATTATCGTGGCCTCCGTTCTGGTCTTCATCTTCATCCTTCTAATGAAGTACAAGCTGCACAGCAACCACTACAAGCAGAAGGCTGCCCACGTTAGCAACGTCTGTTTGCAGACCAACGGGGGTCAGGCTGGGGCAGCTGGGACCACCGCGCCCCCAACATCGGCGGCGTCTGCCACACCGGCTGCCAACAAGACGCCTGGCCCCCTGGTAGACAAGCACGAGGGGCCACAGTCCCAGGAAGGGGGCTACGGAGGATCTCTAAAAGGAACAACAGTGGTGGACTTAAACCCGGAGTATGGCAAATCGGTGAAGGACGAGGATTCCTTATCGCAATAACAAAGGTTCATGTCTAGGCCCCCTCGCCCCATATCCCTGATCTGCTTTTATTTATTACATTTCCTTTGTTCTTTTGTGTATCTGTTTCTTTCCTGGCCCAGGGACTCTTCTGTCTTACAACCCGGCAACTCCTGTCCAAGGTACGTCCTGGTTATCTGTTGAGGCCGGTTGCCTGGCAACTGCTGGTCATTGTTTGTCAGATGGAAATCTTTTTGGCGATCCTCTTTTGTGATGAGTTCTCTTTGCTGTTAGCCTCTATCCAAGTGGCTACAGGAAAGCAGCCTTGATGAATGTTCATATCTTTGTATGACCACATGGTTACACGTTGCCCAGTGGAGAAAAATGTTTTCGGAAATCATCTTCAATATGGTTTTCAGGCCTTATAACCTAGTGTCAAGCACAAACTGTATATTGTAATTGTATGTAATATACTGGGAAATGTGTTATTGTACAGCCCACGCAACATATTTGCAAGTGACCATACTTGTTAATTCCATTCAACAGTTACAACATCACCTGCCCTTCATAATTCCGTAATCACTGATTAAATAACATTAAATAACCTTATTAAACACTACAGGACAACTGCCTTCATATTTTTAAATCACTATCACATTCAGGAGTGAAATGTGTAAGGGAACAAAGGGAATCAAAGCTCCCAAAGTGATCTTCTTTTTTTGTGCCTGTGAATAAAGGACTCCAGGGTGGAACACAGCAGATTTTACCAAGACAGAGGCATAAAAGTGGTATAGAAATAAGATCTTCAAGGCTAGAAATATGGCATGACAATCAGTACTCGAGTTAAGGGGGGATGAGGAGCAGTCAAAATCATCCCCCCTGTTCCGGTCCTTGTGCTTTTTTTATCCAAGAATGCACAGGTCTGTTGAGTAAAATACAGTGAGCGAGAGCGCAAATAATGTACGTGCTAACTTTTTATTTAATATACCTCAGATAATGGTATAGCAGATGACTGCAGGGTACAGGCAATATAAGCAATTGCGAAGGGCGCCATCCATCCAGGGGACGCCACAACGAAGGAAGAAAAAGACTAATATGTGTTAATGCATTAAAACCACATGAATTTACCCGCAAAGTAAAGACTATTAAGTAGTAGTAGTTGTAATAATAATAATGACATGTACATTTCCTTTGAGGCCACCACAGCGCACCCTTTCCCTCCCTTTCCACTATGGCAAGCCAACAGGGCCAATATTCGGCATTTGCATTTTAAAAATGCATTTTTATAGGTAATGCTGTAAAAAACGGACAATTGTTTCAAGAAAGCAGCTTAAAAACGCAGTTGGTCTCCCACCATGTGCACTATCATCAGCACAAAATATGTGTGATAAACGATGAAATTCACCATTCCCCCGATTGGTTTTTACAACCCATCTCTGATGACAATATAATGAATTTGATTTTTCGAATGAGGGTGCCTTTTAAAGGAATTAAACAATACTGATAAGATAAACATAAACCTGAGTACCTCTGCTTTATTTCAGTCAATGGTAAAATCCCATAATTAGCACATTAGCACTAAGGGTGTGACAAGATCTTCCACCATAGTCTTGCAATATAGTCAAGTAACAATAATTCCTGTCTGGCATAAAGTTGTTAAAATAACATCACAGGCAGACAGTAGTGAAATGGTAGATGACCCGCCCACTTTTTCAAGTCTCAAACAGGGACAAATATAGCCAGCTGTCACTTAAAAATTCCTGTATCGTTCTCATGTATTGTCTCGTCTTGTGAGCTGAGGTGTGTGTCTCGTCACACCCCTAATTAGCACCCATTATGGCAACATCAAAAAACCTTACACATTTGTATATAAAATGTGTGACATGGATGTTCATGTTCATCATTGGATGTGCGTGGATCTGAATTTGTGAGTGCTCATGTATGTGTGCTTGCACTGTTTGAGCGCCCATATTTATGAGCTTATACTTTTGTATGGGGATTTGTGTTTGAGTTTTGGCATGTGTGTTAATGTTAGAGTGAACATTGCTGAATTTTATACACTTTTCAATGTTTGTGTATATGTAATTATGGGTGTGAGATCATATGATTTTGTTTTTGCGTACATTTTTGGTTCAATACCTGTGCGAGACCCTCAGTGTGATTTTGTGTATTTCTTTGTGTGTTTGAATAGGTGTGTGTGTGTGTGTGTGTGTGTGTGTGTGTGTGATCCAGGGTTTGTGAACCAGATCTATGGCTGCAGCTGCCAAACATCCCATCTGACTAAAGGCTGATGAAAATAAGCAATCATCATAAAAAAAATCATCACCAAAAAAATCACTTCCAAGTCCCCATCGTGCCAGTTTAGCCATTCTGAGGCCAATCCAGCTCAGTTCCCCCCATGCCCCGGGGGCAAAGCTCTCACTAGTACAATCCCTCGCCACATCTGTTAGCTCCAGTGGAACGAATGCAGCCGCTTTGCATCCGTCTGACACTAAATGACAACCGACAGAGACGTTGTCCAAGACAAGCACAGCTGTTCGTAATGCCAAGTTCAAAAGACAGCTTTGTATGGACGGATGCCCCAGGGTCGAGATGCTGCGGGAAAAATACAATAGATAATTCTAAAACAGAGCATGGATTCAACATCCATATGAAATGCAGTACAATTGTTACTAAAACGAATCTCTTACGCTGGTGGTTCCCAACCTTTATCCCAACCTTTAAGCCCACCGTGCCTGTGCCCAAGACAAGCCAGGACACCCAAACCCTAATCCCTTCCCACAACACACATATTAAAGGAATAAAATGATTAACTTCAAGCTGTTATTTGCAAAAAAATAAACAGCAGTTGTAGGTTTTTGTTCTTATTCTCCTTGTTTTACACTGCAGGCTATATAGAGTCTATATTAGAGCTATAATCGTAATTAAAAGTTGGACCCGTCCGGAGCCCGAGCCGACTGTTATGCTGTGTGGTGCATTTAAATAAATTACAGTCACACAGTCAGTTTTTTTACTGCACCATTTTACTACAGCCATGACCCTGCTTTTCAAAACTCCACCTTTCTTTGCTTTAGACTAAGAGGGACAATTTTTTTTATTTTACAACATGTGAAAAATAAACCAATCACCAATTTACCAATCACCAAAACAAATTTACAGGCAGTGAATCATACGGAAAGGATAGGTACTATAGACCAGCTGAGAAGAACTGAGCCTGAATAAAATGATAGAATGATATTGAGTATGAACCGTCCGAACTCGGGCCAAAATATAGAGCTCTAGACTACATAGCATTCAGGATTTAAAAAAAAGAATTTTGATTATCCTTTTGGCCACGTTGCAATTTTACATTCAACGTGTACAAATATAAACCACTGGCTGACAGGACTTAGAGAGGAGGAACAAGTATTATCTTCACATGAGCTGCCATCTTTTCTGGGTGCCATCTGCCTGGGTAGGAAAACAAAGTGTGTTCGTGCTTGTTTTATTTTTGACTACCCTTAAATATCTTATACATCTGGAGCATTTTGTGAGATTTCGCACCTACCCTCAGCGTGAAACAAAGGCAGCCAATCGCAGTGAGGCTTACCCTCTTACAGACATGAATCAGGAACCCATAAGACTGTAGGGGTGATTGATGATTCTAGAGACCCAAAATTTCCAGAATTATCTAACCTTGCCCCTGGTTGCAATAAGAGTGATAAGGAGCATTGTGGTGGAGCATATAGAGGAGAAAATTGCAGATGACTGCTCTGATAGGCAGAGGGGTAGAGTTCGTCCATGCGAGATGGACAGAGGAAGGGGAGCACAGGCACCGATACTGAGAAGGAGACAAACTAATCTTCTGGGCAGCAACAATCACGATGGGAAAAGAACCGAGTCACTGAGTCACAAGAGACGTCACTGGATCAGCACGTAATTACTATTGTTTGCACATGGCAGAAAGTGGGCCGCGACCTCACCCGCTCAGCTGCCAGAAGCGGATCAGAACCAGATTCCCTCCTGACTGCGGCAGGGTGGAAACTGGCTATAAATAGTCTCCTGGATGTGGCTGAGCACAAGAGCTCTGCTGAAGCAGGGAGCAAGTGAGAAAAAAAGTCCAGTGTGCGCACTTTATGTTGTGCTACACACCTAAGATTTGCCAAAGAAATCATTTGAGCCAATTTGTTCTAAAAATGAACAGAAATCAAATGCCACATCATTTTTTTGCCTACAACATTTAACAGATGGCATAACATTTGTGATATCATTGCATATTAGTGGTCTGGCAATTATTTCCACACCAAATACCAAAGGATATATATTTGTTTTCATTAACCTACTTTTGAAAGATTTTTTTTTATTTCTAGACTTTTGTGTGACTGGAAAAGGAATATTTTAAATAGCCTATTTATAAGCTCAAAAGTGCTTAACAATTTGTTCAGTGATGACCATAAACACCATTGGTGTCAGGAATTTACTTGATGTTGCTGTGCTTAATATGATCATAATATCCATAATAATGAGAGAACTACAGAGCATTGGACAACAGTTTGCCTTTTAAATGATTTAAATTATTTCCTCTGTTCCTCTGTTGAGAGCTATTTGTGCGTGTAGAATGATAAGTTAGCGTTAGCTTGATAAGTAGCCAGTCTACATACGCCAAATGTTCAAAAACGACTTATTCAGTTTTATTTCCTTATTTACATTTACAGCATTTATCAGACGCCCTTATCCAGAGCGACTTACAACCAGTAGTTACAGGGACAGTCCCCCCCTGGAGCAACTTAGGGTTAAGTGTCTTGCTCAGGGACACAATGGTAGTAAGCGGGATTCGAACCTGGGTCTTCTGGTTCATAGGCGAGTGTGTTACCCACTAGGCTACTACCACCCTATGACAGCAAATAGGAACGGAAATGGCTTTGGTTGATAGTTACTGTACTGTTCTACTCATGCTAGTCGAAGTATCACTAGCAACCTGCTCAGGCTAATCATGCTCTTAACTAAATGAAGAAAGAGAAAGCTAGATTCATAGATTCCCCCATTGTTCAACTGTGACCTGGAAAATTAACAAGCAGATGGTGGCAGTTCTACATCGCCTCTACGTATGTATTTAAAGTACGTTTCTTTTGCCATAACCTATTAACTAGCATGCAAGCAAGATCAGCAAATAGTGGTGTATTTTGTGACTTGTACCACCACAGGCTCCATTTCTCCATGGCCGCATGCGTGAGAATAAAGTTCTGCCATTTTTCAAGCTTAGAAATTACCGGCCAAAAATTCCTACAGTGTGTTTCGCAAGCGAAACACAGCTTTCAGCTTCAAGCACTTGTTCTATGCGCATTGAAGGAATCTAGGTGGTAGTAGCCTAGTGGTTATGAACCAGAAGACCCAGGTTCAAACCCCACTTACTTCCATTTTGTCCCTGAGCAAGACACTTAAACCTGAGTGTCACTGGGGGGGGGACTGTCCCTGTAACTACTGACTGTAAGTCGATCTGAATATGGTCGTGTGGTAAAGACCGTAAATGTAAATGAATCTGTGCGCATCTGTGAGGTGTGGAGCTCCACAGAAGGCGGAAACACGTGACCTCCACCTTGAGCAAACTTTATCCATGTTTAGGGTTAGATTAGGGTTGTGGCCTCGCAGTGGCAAACTTCAAAACTCGAGAGCCCTGTTATAAGCCTTATTTCATTCAGTTAGCTATGTGTGCCCCTCAATTTTCAGTCATTTTGACAAACTGCTTTCGCAGATGCTTTGAAGTCTTTTCTGGTAAAAAATAATGCCACGACCATTTTGAGACAGAAGAGCTAAGAAATCCCCCCAAAAAATGATAGATAATGATTTGAGAATGCTTTTCTGAGTGTGATGCTGTGCAAATAGGCAGGTGGATTTTGAACGACTCGTCTTTCCATGTAGAACTGCAGGCAGTTGACCCCTGCACCAACAGACAGGGTTTCTCTTCTTTCTTTAAAATAACCATCTAGGGCCGGGCACTAATTAGAATTTAATAGTCATGCACATGGCCTGAAAAATGGGATCAGAACCTTCATGAAATAATCATGTTTTTAACTGGCTCCTGGGTTGAAACTGCAGCAAATTCTGCATGTTCTTGCAGAATATATTTTTATTTAACAGCGTTTAGGAATTATTTCCTCTACACACACAGCATTTTTTGGTTTACACGTGTTCCTTTCTTCCTATTCCTATTATGGTGTATTAAAGTGGGCCTTTTTGATGCATGTTAACAATTAGAAATGTAAAAAGAGAAGCAAGAATGTTGAGCATACGTTTGTCTGAGCAGTCGAATATTGAATTCATCAGACATTTGTCCCCTGTTGTCAGAAGAAGAGTCTGGTGTTGAAGACTCACCCACAGGAGATATGGTTCATGCTCACATATTAATAGACCCACTTATATTAATAGACCTTTTCATTACTTGAACATGTTCGCACATCAGTTTTACTGAGGTGTGTAATTTAGAAAACTTCATATTCATTTCATAATCTTATGCTGCTGCTTGAATGGTGTGATATGAACCCGTTTTATTATTGGCCATGGTGATCTGAGGCAGATTTCAATCTAATCTCTTGCTGACAGGATTTTTATTCTCTTCTTCCTCTAGGCAAACTTTTCAATCTGGGATCAGAAGACTTGCTGCCTGGCTGAACAGGACTGAGGCCAGGTCTCCGCTCATGAGCCAGTGACAGCCAATCGCGGACTCAGTCCTTTATGCAATTTTACCCAGGATCCATGGAATAGAGCTGAACTGTTTTGGAGCTGCCGCTATGGAACATTATTGAGATCCGAGGCCAATTCGAGGAAAATAAGCAACAATAAGCAAGAGCCCAGCACATCAAAAGAAGACAATTATGTGAAATTACTGTGTGATTCACATCTATGGGTTTTGGTTTTGCTTTTGTTTGAATCCATTTTTGTATTTTGAATCCTAGACTAAGCACCAGTCCAGGCGATTTGTTGCTGGTTTCCTCTCTAAGACTCCAGTTTTCCTACGATGGTCACATGCCAGAAGGAATTCATACGGCAGGCCATGAAGCCAACATTGACGGAGAACAATGGGACTGGAAGCATCAGTGCATTTTTAATGTAATGTCAACGTACCAATAATGAAACTCTCATTTGGCAAACTTTCAAGCACTTTACCATCTCCTCGATTCCCCGACTCCCTCGGCTGGCTCTCCTTCAGTCTTGTGGAGAACTGAATATGATACTCTCCCAGATGTGATGAGGGATTTGATACCCCAGTGTGGAGTACCCACACTAATGTAGGCTTTGGCTTTGACTTCAAAGGAATCAACAGACGGCTGTGCAAGAAAAATCGGCCGTTGAAGATTCTGATTGATTGTGGCTGGGTGGTAAAGTGTCTCGACTCGGAAAATATGGACACAAACTTCAACAAGACGAAGAAAAAAACAGCGGTTCAGTGAACATCTCTGGTCCGAGAGCCATCCAGTCGTAAGAAGGAAAGAAAAGAAACACACGCGTTCTTTTTCTCTTCGTTTCTTTTTCTTGCTCCAGTTGACTGTGTACGTAATTGTATGTGAGGTTCATCTCTGGTTTGATACCCATAGTTCCTTTTGAATTATAAGACAACAATAACAGAGCCCGAGATGGAATTTTATGCTTTCATAGGTACAATATGTGGATTTATAAAGAAATAAAATATTTTTCTTCAAGGCCCGCTGCCCTTATGCTTGCTGTTCTTCTCGAAAGTGTGTACTGCAGTTTCTCAAGGTTGCTGGGGCTGCTCCACCTCTTGACTCGCTCCGCCTGGCCCTGGGCACGGGCACAGGGACTATCTGTGCTCAGAAACATCCCTTATTAAACAGGGGAATCCATATTGTCTTGCTTCTCTGGGCTGAAATAATATTATTATGAGTCCAGCGCTTCGGCCCGTCGGATGCCTGCGGCAACTTCACGCAGACACACACACACACACACACACACACACGACTGAGTACGGGATGACGAGCGCGATCAGTTTCTTGTCTCCCTGAAGATAACACGTTGCTTTCGGGCTTGGTCAACGCTATGTCTTTTTGCTTGTTCAATGTGTACTGATAGGAAACAAGTCCATGGAACAAGCTCCCAGAGGGCGCCTTTGTTGCCGCGGTATAAATTCACCTCCGCATTTTATTGGCAAACAGAAAAAAAAGCCATTGATTGCTGTAGGAGTGTTTCTGTCCGCTCCAGGGGTTGCGGAAATGCCACCGGATCGAAGAGGCGAACTAGGCACGTGCAATGCGCCTCCGGGCCCGCATATGTTCGGTAGCATGCCGATAATTAGCCGGCGCGGTTTGCGGGGAGACTCCTGGCTCTGCAGCCGAGTCCGACTCCGGCCTTCGTCGCACGACCACGATGCTCCCCGTTCGCGTGGAGTCATCTTCCTCGCAGCAATTCCGAAGGAGAGGATGTAATCTCGGACGTCTGTTGGAGCCGCACAGCATCATTTCTTTTTTTGTTACCAGGGCAACAGTATTTCTATGACATACTTATTTCAACAGTGCCTTTTAGGTACCGTACAATAAAATTATATAATATAAAAGTAAATAAATCACATATATAACCCAGAATATTTCCTGGGGCTGCAGGTATTTCATTTATATAAACAAGCTGCTGTACAATATTCTCCAGAAGCTCCCCCAGTTTTAATTATTTGCCAAAGGTATGTTTTGGCACACGGGAAAATGCAAGAATTTGGCGTGTTTTTGCCACTTGGGGTCAGTGGTGGTCCTGTTAGTGAGGCCGATGCGTTTGCAAGCGAGCGAGCGGCCCTGCTGGTTAAGAACACAATTCACCGCAAAGACCCCCCGGCGAGCTCCTGAAAGCGTTAGAGGCCCCGGCATTTACTTTCTATCCGCAATGTGGGAGAAAAATCCGGTGACTTCTTAACTTGCAACTTCATTATGTCTTTGCTTTCAGGCAGTGGTGAACTGCCTGGGGTGGACAACATTTGTCTGTTTGGTTTAATTGTTGATTTAGTTCACATCACCCTTCATTTGTGAATGTCATTATGGCTTTGCTGGTTTCAATCTTTGTTTTATTTGTTTGGTTAAGATCCTGTTGCAGTATCTCTGTATGATGAATAAAATGTTTATTGGCCATATGTCATACCCACCGACACGTCATTATGTATGAATCACGCTCTTTCCACGTGAAAATGAGACACATGAGATCTATGCACGGAATATAATATATGCATGGTGGGAATGAAACAGATCTCACTGGTGATATGAGTCATGTAAAAAAAAAAAAAACTGAAACGTGCAAAATAGTTTTGCAGACCTTTTGCATGCAGGGAGTTGTGTGGTAATGAGCTGCGGATAATACGGTATTTTCAGGAAAGTAATAGGTACACGTCCCCTACAGTCATAGAGAAAATGACACCCAAGCACTGCGGTAGCTTTATGATTAGATGCCATTTCATCTGCTTTTCTGTTAATTGCCTCTGTCTGCTTAGTCAGTCACTCCTGCATTTAAAGGCCTTGCTGGGACAGTCCCTCTGCGTGATTATCACTAGCACATTAGCATAGCCCTGTATGCCCGGACATTATCAGCGTGCCATTGTTCCTTTATCAGGTGACCGGTCGTGTTTGTTACCTTGCTGCATTAACTGCGAAAGGCGCATGTTCAGATGGCTATCGGCACAAGACTTTCACGCCTTTCTCTGCCATGGCCACTTTCATCGGCGTGTATTAGCTGCTTAATTTGATAAGTCTGAGTGGCCATGTGGCTGCATCACAGATGGCCAAACGGTTAATTTGGCCAAATTCAAACGTGCACTTGCTGGGTTGGCCCAGCTGTTTCCCAAGTGAGTTAGTCACACATAATTCCAGAAAACGTATTCATCTCTTTTTTGTTTTTTATTTATGTGTAACTGAAAAATGGATATATTCATATGAATATGACACAGGTTTGGCACCGCACTTGTTAATGGCAAAAGTCTCAGAAGTCAGGCCTTGTTGTCAGCCCTGTCATGCAGTTTATTAGTTTAATAATAACATCTAATTTCAGATTGACCATGTGAAGTGGCCTCACGTGCAAAGACAGAAAGTAGAATCAGCAGTTCTCTAGACCTGACGAACTTGTGAGGCTTGTTAGACGGACGTGATGATATCTAGTTGCATTACATTTTTCTGCCCTCTTGTGGTTACTGCGGGCCATCGATAGTTGACAACCTTTCCTTTCTGTCATGTTCATGTGCCAAGTCATGTTCCACATGCAAAGGATGGGGCTTCGTTTAATTCTGCAATCTTACCGACTATTGCGAGCAACAGACAAAGATGCTGATATCAGTTATGATTTCCATATAAAAAAAAGTAATTTCAGGAGGTCTTGTCAACAGAAGGATGTATATTTTATTTGCAGGTATGAGAATATTTATTTCATGTCGCTAGACGCTGTAGTGCAATCTCGTTGTAACCCTTTGCTTTCCAGCGTCCCAGTAATATTCTGAAATTATGGAACTGACCCCAAACTGATCTGTGAATGAAGGATTTTGGATCCGCTGAACCAAATCTACACTTCCAGCCACCGAGGCAGGTCTAAAACAAATAGCTTCAGACCTGTACTGGTGTTGGGGAATAGATTAAGCCCTGTCCGAAATCTTTCAATCTGGAGCAGGGTAAGCACGGCCGGTAACCTTTCGTATCTGCTTTGAAATGTGGGAGGACTTCAAAGCAGCAGCATGGGGGTGAAAATGCCAGAAAGTGAGCGTCCCGGCCTGGACACACACTCGAGTCTCTTACCGCTAAGCCACCATGGCGCTGGCGTCTTCCCGCGACGAAAAAACAGTTCCTGTGTTAGCGTGTAACAGTCACTGTGGAATGTGAGACGATGAGAATGCTAGCCGTGAAATGCAATAACCAGGTTTATGGCCGACCGGTGCTGTTCAGATCAAAGCCCAGAAATCTTGGGCCCGAACAGCAGCACCCCCCCACCCCCCCAGCTGCTGATGCCAGGCTGGCGTGATCTGATCCCGGCCGCTAATGCCAAAATTACCCAAATACCTCAGCCAGGCATCTTCCATTGTGAGCACCACCCAGTGTGCGCTCGCTCTCTCCCCATCTGATATGAAATTCCGATAAAGTCCTGGCAGACTCTGATATTAAATAACCTTCCCGCTGCGGTTTAGGAGTCTGCCGCCTTGTGCCGCGCGAGAATTTATTCTTTTGTCTGCTTGTGCAGGCTTTAATTTGGAGGAATGTCTTGTTCAGGGCCCACAGTAATTATGGGAACCTTAATCGTCCCAAACACACATGCATTTAATCAAAAAGTGTGCTTAAATTTCGCATGGAGCCCTGAGGTTTTCTCCTCTCACCCCTGAAAGGATAGCACATTTATCTCCTCTCCACGTGGACATCACTAGGGCCCTTTTTATTGATCTGCCCCGGTAACATCAAGATCCTTTATTAGGCAGTGGAATCATTAATGCTGTGGGGGGAAAAAAGGAGGGCGGGTCTGTGTGCTGTTGCATGTACAGTACTATCCATGCATGTTATAGCTGGTGCATGTGCAGACTATGACCTTTACATAAAAAAAAAACAACAGATTCAATAAAGCCTGAACCTGGAACACGCTGCTGTCCTCGTCCCAGTAGACATGCACGAGAGGGAACTGTCCGCTACGGCAGACTTTCCCCAGTCTAGTATTACATCACAGACACGTCCGTTTGTCACTTGCAGGGCCCAATTAAAAGTACACTCCACTCACCAATCCAGGCATGTTAGTCCAACTTTTTTAGTCCAACTTCATTCAGATTTAAATTCATTGTAAAAGCTTTTTTAGTCAGAATAACACTTTTTAATTCAATTATTTCAATGTCATCGTGTCATTTGAGAGGTAGAGACAATCCACATCCCTGTCCTAAATTAACACCTCAACTTGTTCCTAAGTGAAGAGATAAATCTGCCGTTGGTTTATGTGGTGTGAAGGTGCGAGCAACAATCATGAACGCTGTCCCTCTAGCTGTGAATAGAAAGCGTGAGCGATAACGAGAGAGCGTGATTTCTCATTTTCTACCTTTTCCCCTTTTATTTGTCCTCATTTGTTCATATCACATTATAAGCAATGATCCTCTCATGAATTTTTGTGGAGAAAGTAGGGGTGAATTTGCAGTATATCAAGTCCTTTTCCACAGAAATGAAAGCAACTGAGCAACAAGTGGGGCTGGGAAGCTACAGCCACCCTTTCGTGTAGACGTCTAGGCTTTTCTGTTTCTTATAAGCTCATAAGATGTGGGTGTTTACAGCAGTGACACTGTGACTAGGAGGAACCCGGCCAGGGTGCCGTGGCAGAGAATGCTGTCCCCATTACTTGTTATCATTTATTTAAGGTGGCAGCCGTTGCGAGCAAATAGAAGATCGTCTCCAGATGACTTTAGGGACCGTGTGGGTTTTGCCTCCATTTTACTTTATGTGTTTTCTTTTCAGTTGACCTGTTACAGAAAATTCTTCCTGTTAATTGGCTGAAGCCTGAAGCCACATGCCTGGGAGAGAATGCGCAGCCAGTGAAGGCTTTGTGGCAGTGAGGGGCTTTTGCTATTTTTGACAGTAGGGGACTTTCCGTCTGCTCTGTTTTTGTCACGCCCTTCGCAGTCTGCTCGGCAGCATCATCTGAATACCCAACATGCCCCTCTCTGAGCACCAAACACTGGACAGAGACATGAAAGGCCCCATTCAACTCAACTGACCAAACACATTATACAAAAGAAGCTTTAAAAAGACCCTCTTTCCTGTTTGAGAAGCTGAAAATTCATTG
The DNA here is from genome assembly GCF_900700375.1 of Denticeps clupeoides. Lineage (NCBI taxonomy): Eukaryota > Metazoa > Chordata > Actinopteri > Clupeiformes > Denticipitidae > Denticeps > Denticeps clupeoides. The sequence continues at coordinate 4,378,957 of NC_041725.1, read as the reverse complement.
AAACTGGACTCCTGAGACGTCAGCCGAGCCCTGTGCATGTCTGTATGGCATTTTTAATAATTCTACCTATGTGGGCACTTGAATGGATGTAGCTGGAGAATGCTGGAGTTAAAATCATTGGTTGAATACAACAGGGGGGGGGGGGGGGGGGGGGGGGGGGGGTACAAAATTGACTTAAAATTTAACATTATGGGTCATATTTCCCCACCATTATGTGATAATGAGGTATTTTTACTTTTTTTTTTGGCCACTACAAGTCACACACAAATAATCTCTATATATCTGTTATTTAATTCAAACATTTAGGGCCAAACATACCCCAAGTCTTATTTAATGCCAGGGAGAAAAAACAGGATCTACAGTGTGTTTTGCTTGTATCCTTTTTTTTTTTTACCGACGAAGTAATCCTTCACGCTGTACATTTAGCAACTGCCTGGCAATTTAGCAACATTCCCTAAAAAACATCATTTAATGTTGCAGTAGAAAAGAAAAATTCCAGCACAAGGTGAGTTTCAACCCCCAGCAGTGTACCCTAAACTGGGTTTGGACCCAATCTGCGATTCTTACAAAAAGAAATGTCATAAATGTAGCTGACTGGTGAATGTAAGTAGAAATTTAAACTCATTAAATTAACCACCTGCCATCTTTTCATCATTTCCATGGATTTCTAGAAATGTCCAAGTTGTGCGCAATTGGACAATGTGAATCCAAATGCACTACAGACAGACCTGATGTCAGAACCAAAATGACCCTTTGTGGCTTAACAATATCTTATTATGGGTAATTATGAACAGGACAGTAAACTAGCCTGAGATTCAAAAAGACACAGTGCCAGACCCACTCCTTAAAAATGCACTTTCAATAAGGTTGTAGTATCTAGAATGGGCAGATTTATTAACTTCATCTCACGTACTTCCATTCTAGAAGCGCATTCGAGATGTTTTGGGTTGTTATCTTCAAATTCCAAATCTCCAATTTGTTTTGGTCGCTGGCCTCTCTGTTGCTTGCCGTGCATTTGAGTCCTTAAGTGACTACGTGCAGCAGGGGCTCCCACAGCCAGGGGACGTCTTTGATCCTGTCCCCTCAGAGTCCTGCCCGCCATTTTTTTTTTTGTTTTTTTTTTTCAAAATCGAGCTTAGAGGTCCCTTTCACACCAGCCGACATCTGTCACCGCGGCGGCCGGGGACACAGGAAGGCCACTGCTGGTGATAATGAGAGCGCTGGAGCTGTTCGGGCCGTTTGGGTCGAGAGGTGCGCCCATCGTCCTTCATTAGACCCACGCCGCTTCAGTCCACTTCAAGGGGAAATCCGGGCCCCTGCTCAAAGCCAGACCCCTACCTGTTTACGGACAAAAGGGAGATTAGACGGCACCTCGGCATGACGCCTCGGTGCCCCGACCAACTTTTATTTTGCCCACTCATCTCGGGCTGTTCACTGAGGTGTGATGCCCCCCCAGCACCTCCCCTTCAATCTCACTGAAATTGTTTTCTGGGACTTTTTAGCTCCATCATCATTTCTACCTCCAACTATGTCGACTACAGAACCCCGGTCTCCGTAAAAAAAAAAAACGCACCTTCCTCACCTTCATTTAGGTAAACGGATGCTTCCATTTCCTTTTGAAAACGCATCCAAACATTTGATCCCTCGATCTTTTTTTGTGGGGTAGCGAGGAGGGCGACGTTCAAAGAGTCCCATCATGCACTCAACTGAACTACACTTCTATAAAAAAAAAACAAAAAAAACAATTCGGGAATGGTCTTTATTCATTCCGGTAATATCTTTGAAGCAGAGTACAAAGGAGAAGCTTAAAGGCCCCACAATGGTTGTGTACAATCCTCCGCCCGGCTCCCCTCCGTCTCTCTTTTTCCTCCTCTCGCGCTCTCGTTTTCATCCTCCGACACCGCAGGAAACGAACACACAAACACTGGGACCATTGTTGATCCCCTCATTATGCCCGTAGTATATTACGGAGCAATCAAGAGGCTCTTGTTGAGCGTAATTGGGCCTTAATTGCAGTGCAGCGCTGAGCAGGGATGCGCCGGCGTTGTGCGTTTTATTGTAGGGACACCCCACCGGCCAGACACAGTCCATTACATGCCGCGATGCCATCGCCCTCCTCAAGAGGCTGAAGCCCCCCGACCGTAAAGGGAGGGCAGGAGGAACGGGAAAACGTGTGCGGGATCCTGAACGAAACGTGGGAAAGGGCAGGCCGCGCCCGTGTGAATTATGATTCGGGGCTGCGGATTTTATTGGACGGTTTTCGGTGTATCCTCATGCAGTGTATTTGTCAGGAAGTGGTCACAGGAAGTGGTTGGATATAGAACTTCCCCTCGGGGGCAGAATACATCTGACCCGAGTCTGGAGGAACAGTGGCCAGACTGAAATTGTGTGTGTAACCTTTAACAGGCACAGACAGATGCACAAACATGCCCATTCATCATATTACACGTCATATTATACATATGTGCACCAACATATAACGCTCGAACTCTATAAACACAAACACACACAGGAAGTATATCAGCAGACAAACACATAAAGTGAGGAACATAAACACAGATGCATCATGGGTGAAAACAGAAAGAACAAGTTCATGTTTGTTTGTGTGTATGTGTGTCTGGTGACAGACGTACTGGCTAATTTTCAGGGTTTAACAAGACGTTCCCGTTCTCACTCCAAAAAATAAACCATCAGATTGAAGCACTATTTCACACGATCTTCGTGCCTAAACACAACACCAATCTAAAAACTCAAACCCAGTTAAACGCAAGAAGCAGAGAGAGTTTGTTAACGTCTTCTCTGTAAATGCAGATAAACTGTAGACCCTCAGAGTTTGTGTAAATGGGGCATATGTACAGTACAGGCCAAAAGTTTGGACACCTTCTCATTCACTGTGTTTTCTTTATTTTCAAGACCATTTACATTGGTAGATTCTCACTGAAGGCATCAAAACTATGAATGAACACATGTGGAGTTCTGTACTTAACAAAAAAAGGTGAAATAACTGAAAACATGTTTTATATTCTAGTTTCTTTGCTCTGATTACTGCTTTGCACACTCTTGGCATTCTCTCGATGAGCTTCAAGATGTCGTCACCTGAAATGCTTCTCCAACAGTCTTGAAGGAGTTCCCAGAGGTGTTTAGCACTTGTTGGTCCAGCTCACCCCAAACCATCTGGATTGGGTTCAGGTCCGGTGACTGTGGAGGCCAGGTCTCCACTTTTTGTTAAGTACATAACTCCACATGTGTTCATTCATAGTTTTGATGCCTTCAGTGAGAATCTACCAACGTAAATGGTCATGAAAATAAAGAAACATATTGAATGAGAAGGTGTGTCCAAACGTTTGGCCTGTACTGTATGTGAATTGACCATTATATGGATGTTGACTATTATAACAGTTATCAGTGGTGGCGGTGGCCAAGTTGCCAGTTTCTTCTTATTTTGTGTTGCTACACACACATTGTTCACCAGCGAAGAACTTTTTTGTGCATCTGTACTTTACCAAAGTTTTTCCATTTGGGAAAACTTTTTACTTTAATGCATTACATTTCAAAGTATGACACATTCTATGCAGCTCTATAATGAAACCAATGTCTCAAAACAGCAATTTGTAATTTCTCTTCTTGTAAACTCAGACATAAAACTGACAGGATGGGCTGATTAATGAAAATGTATTCATAATAAAAAACACTCCTCCCCGCTTGCATGCAGCAGTGTGTAAAAGTGCAGAGGACCTGTTCATTAGTATTAGTACATTTTTGCTTGTAATAGCATATATTTACTGCTAAAGTAAATCTGTCTGACTGATTATAAAACTGAAATTTTGACGATCCTCAATACGATCCTGATTTCATAACCAGTGCCTTTCACAAGGATTGGAAACTCTTTGCCTTCAATGTTTTGTGCTTAAGATCATTTTAATGGATGTCAGATTACCTCTAATCTTTTAAAAGAGCAAAAGAGTTGACTTAGTCATGTTACAAAAATGATAATTGGAGCCATAATAAATCACTTTTGGTCCTTGAGTGAATTTAACGGCAAACACATAGAATACATATTTAATATTTTCAAAATGCAAAACCGCAAAATCACTGAAAAGAATATTTTACAGCCATGTTATGGAAGCGAGTGCGCATGTTTGGGGGATTTCTGGGACGGATGGTCCGTCCAGATATAGTCTTGTATGTCATGACCTGTAAATGTGAAGCAGTCCTCTTTGAGTTGCTTAAAATACCAGCGCATGTGGGTGTATACAGTTCCCACCCCACTTAACTCCAATTGTCCCTCTAGCTCTATGTGGCATAAATATTTGACAAAATCATAAATAAAGAAAAAATATTTTATTAGTGCACAGCTAATCAAAATTGCTTGAAATGATGGATGACGGAAATTATCGGATTCAAGATGCTGAGGATTAATAAACCACGAATAAATTCCTAAAAATAGCAAGCATTTTACTTTAACACCGAATGTCAGTTTGTTTTTTCTTGTTCATTAATCCTGAAACAGTTTTGGTGAAACGATGGTCCGGCCATGTTTTTAGAAGCTGAATCGTGGTTTTGATGCAAGGTCCCCTGGATTCGTCCTAGAAGTCCCTGCCAGCCCCCTTTTCCAGGAAAATGACTCAGCGTCTGCCATTTCTTAAAGGGGTCGTCACAACGGAGCGCCGACTCCGATTGACAGGCCAGTCTGCCACAATTACTGTTAGAACGAGCAACAAGCACAAGAGCCAGCGACAGGGCTGCCAGCACGCCTCAGGCTAATGGCCCTTAATGAGGAGGGACCCCCAAGGGCCCTAATGAGGTACAAGTTACCCAAGATTAGGTCTCCAGTCAGTCCCGCTAAGACGTTAAGGCCGAGAAGCTGTCCGTTCGCGTCAAACGGCCCAGTTGAAATCAAAGCGGGCGCGTGTTTATATGATGCACTGATCAGTTGGTGCGAGCGTCCGGACTCCGTAATAACGGACCGGGCCTGGCATCAGAGAGGATCTACGTTAGAAGCGGATTGTCACATCCCGCAGGTGCGCGTCCGTCGGGCCGCGCCCAGCTCATGTCACGCGCCGCTGGCCGAGCCCCCTTAATGAAGTCCGCAGATGAAACCACGAGGCGACTTCGTTGCCGCGCTCTGAATCGCAGCCATTTTCCCTTGTGCTCTGAAATGGGGTTTTTTTTTAACGAATTGTGTAACCGGATTCCTGTTCCCTCCCCGCCGCCTTTTCTTCCCGTCTCGTCCCGTTTTCATTTTTACGAAGTCAAATTAGGTCAGTTAGCGTGCCAGCAGCGACGCGGGCCAGGGCTTCGCGCTGGTAGTCAGAGAGGATGCTGGGTAGGTGGTGGTGGAGCTGGCAGAGGAAGAGCGGAGTGACGAGGAGAAAGGAGAACGTGTGACAACTGAGGGCGGCTGGGAGGTGGACGCAAAAATAGATTCATCTCGTCTATTCGCGTAAAGAACCCCAAAAAAAAACGTTATCAGCCGGGGGGGTTCGATAAAAAAATGAAAGTCGTTGGTGAGCGCGGATACTGGGCATTCTCACAGTGGGGGTTGGACCCAAAACACACACACACACACACACACACACCAGTGCTTAATTAATGGCACCCTCTAATCCCCCCAGCCTAGCGACATGGGAATGCCCAGCGCTGCGCCAACGCCGCACATCTGCTCTGCTCCGTGGACAGGGAGCAGAAACAGGGACTGAAAGGGGACACGGGAGGAGGAGGAGGGGGGGGTCGAAGGGGGACACATGGGTGGGGACGAGGAGAGCAGCGATGCAAAAGTGCGGGTCTATAATGTGTCGGTTACGGAGTGTGTGTGTGTGTGTGGGGGGGGGGGGTATTTACCAATATCAGGCAGCGTGAGAATCTCGTGACCTGCTTTGTTGGGGAAATGTAATGAAGTGGGGGGTGGAGGTGGGGTGGGGGTGGCTTGGTGGCAGTAGGGACAGTCTGCTACACTGTTGCAGCGGGGCGGCTCTATTGTGTTGCTCCCTTGGGAGTTGCGCGCGCGCGAGAGAGAGAGAGAGACAGAGAGAGAGAGAGAGAGACCTGTCCATAAAAACACTCACACACAGACCTTCATCACTAGTGTGTGAGGACGAGGGACAGGAGAGAGCGAAGGACGGAGTGGGGGAAGAAACGCGAAATAAAAACGCCTCCTGCCCCACTGCTGAGCACCGACACCCACGTTCACTGAGCACGGCAGAAGGAGGGAAAAGGGAGAATTTTTCCGACAGAAGCAGATAAACAGCGTTCAGACGTTCCAAAAGCTTGTGCTGCTTTCCGAGTAGAATCCGGGGGGATCCGGAGGGTTACGTAACCCCTCCTTTAGACGGAATCAGCATGCTGAGGCAACTTAAACTCAAAACGCAAGTAATGCGCTCCCTCAGTGCGGGGTCGGGGGTGGCGGTAGCCCACCCCAGGCGGCTGGTCACCACGGCGTCCATGATGGACATCCAGGCCAGGCCCTGATTACGTACACTCGAGGCGTCACGTCCTCCGCTTTACACTTTCGCACCTGCGCTTTCGGTGGTCAGAGCTTTCAGTCTTATTCTAAATGACCAAGTACTCGCACGTTTATCGCACGTTTATTTACCGCGTTTTATTATCTTCTTCTGCTGCTCCGCTCACCGCGGGACGAGGCCACAAGAGCCAAGACAGCAGATCCATCACTGTCACCCTAATCTTGAACGCTGTACGAAGGAGACACGATCTGGAACCGGAAGTGTCAGTAATTCTTCGTTGCCTGAGGAATATTGCAGCAGGAATCCGAACTATCGTCGTTTAATGTTTTAAAAGATCGCTGGGAAAAAATGTCCCTCGGCTTGAACGGGGCATTAACGGCCGTGGCGCGAGAGTCCGCGCGGGAACCGCAGCGGCGGGCGAGGCCCGTGGCCGGATCAATATTAATGACGGCGCCGTTGCCGCTTATTACACCCCTATTAGCGACAACAAATTAGCCGCTCGATCAGGTCCCGCGGACGAGCCACCTTCACTCTGTAAAACCAACATTTGGAGCTTCTGTGCCGCGCCCGCCATCGGCCCCACGATCCTAAGCAGGGTATTGGGGCGATGGAGGGAATAGTCGCCTCCTTGTTCTCCCCTCGGCTGACCTTCGCCCTTCGATGCGGAGAGGGAGCGGAGGATTGTGGGATAGGTGATTGAGCAGAAAAGCAGCTGTGCGGGGGTTAGAGGTCAGCAGTCCCACACCCCCGCCACGACCACCGCCGCCCCCGGGGCGCCTGCGTTGCCGTGGATGCGAGGCTTTGTGCGGCCGTCTCTGTGTGTCGCTGGACCATGAAACGGGGTGGTGGGGGCGTATTCTGTTCGGGAGGGGGGCGCTGCAGATGCCAGCAGTGGGTGGGTGGATGGGGGGGGGGGTCGACATGTGACAGGACGGGGGGAGGAGGGGGGGGTTAAAGCCAGATCTGCCTCGTCAGCCCCCCGAAATGAAACCGGAACAGCACTGCAGATGTTTTCCTGGAGAGGAACGTTCACACATGAATAAATCATCAATACGCTTCACGCGGCGAAGACGACTTGATCAGAGCATTTCGTGTGTGTTTCATCTGGATAATTAAAAACATCATTTGTCCATCAGCTAATATGAATATAAAGAAAAAAAAATCAATCTGGCGCAGGAACGTAGTTCGTCGTTTGCTGCAGCAATTAGATAAGGGGCGCGATTGTAATCTGTAATTAAATTGGGACGTTAAAACGAGGATGAGCTGGGATTTAAGCAGCCGCAGCGACAAAAAAACGCGGCAAGCCGCATGTGGCTTTGAAGCAACTCAATTTTCAGGCATCCGAAGTTGTAGGACACGGAAAAATGGCGGTTTAGGGTTTCAGCTGGGACCCTTCGGGGAGAAACTCGTCCCTCCACAGAAATTCAAAGGATTCGAAGAGAGCGGGAGCGAGGCCAGTTGAATAGGGGCTCGGACCCTCCAGGTGGGCTTCCAGGTGGATTGCGGGGGCCACTGGGCCACTCCAAAAAGCGAGCGCTCCCGGTCCAGCCGCACAAGGGGCTGTGAAGAGGCAATTCAGAGCTGAAAAGGACGGAGGGGGGGATAAACAGGCCAGTCCTCCGGGGAAGGCATCCGATTACAATAAACAAGAGGGAGGGCTCCAGGGGCCTTGCACTTTGTCAAATCCCGGCCGGGTGAAGGCCGTATTGTGTGGCGGTCCCCTGAGTGAGCGGGTCCCCCCCAGGGACGGGATCGGCCGGGCCGGGATGGGGGGGTGGCTTAAATGCCTGCTTTTCAGCGGTCACAACGCATCCATTGCTATGGGACGCTTGTTACGTCTGGAGGAGGGCGGGCGGGGGTCCGATTGTTGTTTTTAAAGATTTATGTGGAGTCATCTCAGGTCCCCCCCCCCCAAGCTCTCTCGGCAGGCCCAGTTGCCATAGGGCCTGGATGGCAATTAGAGAACAGATAATTAACTTCATTGAAAATGATCTGTGAATAGTTGCTTTCTTGTGGACCCCCTTTTCTCAGTCCCTCTGCTCTCCGCTGGGGAAAAGGAGAAGTTTTTTCTTTTTTTTAGGAGAGGAAAACTGCCCAGAAAAGCAAAAAAAAAAGAGAGTGTCCTTTCAGTAACTTTCATTGTCTCAGAATACGTTATAATTAAAGAAAATTAAAGAAAATAAGTGCTTGTGTCTCTTCCTTCCTTTTTGTGCTTGACTTTTTAAACTTGAACTGGTTCACAGAACAGTCACAAGAGATTTTTGTCTGTTTAAAAACCACGTGAAAGACTGCAGGTTTTCTTGAAGAGCACTTGAAAGTCCTGTGCGCTCGCTGAAGAATTTTAATCTTATGTTCCTTGAAGGTAAGGGGCGATTTCTTGATTGCTCTACTTGCAGGAAAGATGTCTGCCAACTCTGCACTCTTATGGTTTTATTACCTTTGTCTGTCATTATCTGTCAAAAAACGCAGAACGAATGGATGCACTTTTACAGCACAACACAACACAGAAATATTCCCAAATATAAAGTAAAGGGAGGTTTGTACAAACAGGCCGATGCCATTTTCTCAATGGGCCACCATGGCCATGACAGACAGAACAGGGTTCTTTAGGGTAATATAATATTCAGTGGTGTGCAGAAATAGACCTTGAATGTCTGTAACAAAAAGTGCATGTTCCCAGGTATCCTAAAAATGAATACATGAATGGTTATTTGCACCACTGAAGGGTGAGAAGTGGCAAGGTTCAAATGCAAATGTTGCAGAATTGTGTTGTGTTTTCTGACAGATTCTGATAATATTCTTGTGTTTTTCAGTTGTTGAGTTGGGGGGGGAGTGGAACCCAAACCCATCCTCCTTAAACTGATCACCACCATCAACCAGAGATGAAAACCTGACATATTAGACGTAAATAAGAGCATATTTTTTTTAAATAACCGCTTGAATATGTGTGGGTGTTCATAGTTATACCTACTGTAAATATTGATATTAATATAATTCCGTCAACGTTACATGTGCAGTAATGTGTGTCCATCAGCAGCCCTGGGCTCTTTAATAACTCCAGTAGGTGCGTGTTTGAGAATACGTCTGCCATGTGCATTGTCAATATTTGAGATCAAACGAGTCTCTGCTCATGACAGCTTAAAAAACAGCTTGCGGTCCACCAACTTGAGGCGTCAAATATTTGCACGACCCCTTGTCAGAATGTATGATGATGTTTCTGTAGAGTAAACGAGGCGGTCAGCATACTTTCACGAGCTTATCACAAGACACTCCAATGTGTGCTTCCTAGGTGTAGTGTACACAGTGGAGGCCCAGAATGTACCTTTTTGTTCTACTCTAATGCCATGAATGTTAAGTACTGATGACGAGGAGTCGTCACCCAGTCATCAACACTTCTAGATTTGAATCCCACTTGTGTCCTTGTGAAATATTCTTAACCTCAGGGGGGCTGTCCCTGTAATTACCCAATGAATGTCTCAGTGAATAAGACCCTCACCTCAGGGGCATCGGTGGCCTAGTTGGGGCAGTGGTGGCGTAGCGGTTAAGGAAGCTTTCTTTTATCATTAATTAAGCATTTGAAGGTGAGTTTTAATGGTTATACAGTGAACACTTACAGCCTGGACACAACTCTGAAGTCAGTAAGAATACTTCACAGACAGAAAATGTCAGCGGTGAAGCGGAATGGACTGAAACGATGTAGCGTGGCCCAATCAGAAATACCCACAGTAGATATGTACGCCTACACATTCTTTTCTGTCTGTCTGTAACTCTCATTTCCCCTGCAGCTCATGGAAAAGTGTGGGCTGTTGATCTTTTAGTGATATGTACTCAACTGAAGGCGCGCACACACACTGAAAGAATAAAATGAAGTGCGCACACACACACACACACACACACACTGTGTTGAGGGTAAACTGTACCACTCACACTGTCAAGGCCTTTGGATCTAAAGGTAAACAGCAGTTTTACCCTAGCCGGAATAACACAGTGAAGCGGCAGCTTCCTCCGCTGTAACTGTCATGCCACACGGTGAAGTGGAGGTGCAAACACTCGACATGTGAAGGTAAATGTGAATTTAATAAAAGGAACAGAAAACGGAGGAAACCCCGCTTATAAAGGGGGGATTAGAACCTGGCATCACGGTAACATTGTCACTAGAGTCGTGTCTTCGGCCGGCTGAGAGCGATAAATCAACCTGACTGATGGAGTTTACCAATGACTGGCACGGCAAACGAAGTTTAAATGCCGGCAAACATGCAGCCATTTAAACAGATTTCAAATGGAGCCGCATGACCTCCGCGCTGAGGCCCGACCGGGTGAAAATGTTTAAAGGCATTTATTGACATGCGGATCGTCGCATCATCTGAATAAGCCCTTAGGGGGAATTTTTAAAAGGAATTGTTGCCCGACTGAATTATTGAGAAATAAATTTTAACTGGAAACAAGTACACACACACACACACACACACACAGAGAGAGTCCTTGTCTGCTAGCTGGCAGCTGGATGTGCGTGAAATCCCTCCAAGTCACGGCAGCTGTTAGCTGGAGGTGCCGCTGGTGGAGGGGTGGTTGGGTGGGTTAACAGACGTTTATGGACGGGCCCCGCGGAGAGGAAGTTCGTGCAATCCAACGCCAGCCGCGAAAAAAAGAAAGGAGGCGGCGGTCAAGAGGGAGAGAGAGAGAGGAGGTCTCCCACGGCAACTGTGGGAAGTGGAAGGTGCTGTGGGAGCCTGGATTGTGGCAACAGACGTAACGCGATTAGAGCCGCTGTGGACTTGACCGACAGTCGCCTGTGAAGGGGTGGGGGGGGGGTTACAATAACAACTGCCTCCCTTGCCCGTTCTCATGCACACTCCACGTCCACAGCAGTGAATGTGCATCGCAGCTTCTTTAGTCACCCGATGCTCTTGTCCTTCGCGTCAGAAAAGTACAAAACTCCCTTATTGTTTCCCACCGACGTTTCTGCGGGCAGCACATGAGCCGTCAAATGGCCGCCACCTCGGCGTGCAGCACCGGGCGCCATTTATGTAACTCGCTCTGATGCAAAAGCGCTCCTGTATGAAAGAGTCACATTCACGGCATTTGGCAGACGCCCTTATCCAGAGCGTCTTACAACGTGCTGTCATGTTACCATCAATGAAGTGATCAATTCTGGTTCACTAGGACCCCCAACTATGAATACAATCTTTTTATTCACTCTGTTGTAGTTTTTTTCTATAAGAAAGTTACAAGTTTTCATTTACATTTATGGCATTTATCAGACGCCCTTATCCAAAGCGACTTACAATCAGTAGTTACAGGGACAGTCTCCCTGGAGCAATTTAGGGTTAAGTGTCTTGCTCAGGGACACAATGGTAGTAAGTGGGATTTGAACCTGGGTCTTTTGGTTCATAGGCGAGTGTGTTACCCACTAGGCTACTACCACCCAAGTTACTCTAAGTATCTTCTAAAGAGTAAAGTCTTAAGCTACTCAGTGACTGAGCTGTTCTGACCACGAGGGGAAGTTCATTCCACCACCTGGGGGTCCAAGACGGAGAAGAGTCCGGACGAGCATGTTCCTCGCACCTTCAGAGATGGAGGGACCAGGCGAGCAGTACTGGAGGCTCGGGGTACACGAGGTGCAGTGCGAGGTGTAATAAGGGCTGTGAGGTGTTCGGCTTTGTAGGCCAGCATCAGAGGGGGAGTGGAGGGAGCGTAGCAGTGGGGTGGTGTGGGAGAATTTGGGAAGGTTGAAGATCAGCCGTGCTGCTGCAGTCGTGCAGCTACGAGGAGAAAAGGGGAAAAAACGGCGAACCCTGATGTTGTCATGCCGTTTGCGGAGTCAACTGACAGAGGTTAAAGCCGTTGGCCTCAGACGCGCCAGCACGCTGCTGAACGGGCCCGCAGGAAGCCGCAGCATCTTGAACAGCGGTTATCAACATAGGCGCTGTGGAAGTGGGTACAGGCGGTGCGTGTTCGCCTGTGTGTGTGTGTGTGCGGCGGGGCTTATCAGAGCCGCGCGGGCTTTTACTTACCCACAGTGCCACTCCTTCTCTGCCAGTGGGCCACATGCGTCCACAGCCCCCCGGGTCGGAAATGTCTACAACCCACCGCGCAGGCTTGTGCAAGAGCTAGAGGTGTGTGCATGTTTGGGAGGTTGTGCATACATGCATGTGCATTTTTGGATGTGGGTGTAGGTGTGATTATATAAGCTATTCTGCATTTTTGTCACCTATTCTGTCACCTTGTCCCACACATGCACAAGCAATTTCTGGTCACGCGCCGTCAAAACATAAAGACGTGAATGCGCGTGCACTAAACTGAGCCTTGCGTTGTAGTAAGAAACCCGTCTGTTTGCTGCTCTTTGGGACTGGCTCTGTAGAAGATGCTGAGGCATGACGGCCCACCAGCCATCTGCTGTGCCTAACCATCCTCTCTTCAAAAAACGCACAGGGCCCACGTCGCTAAATGGCGCAGTAGATGTAGCACTTTTGTCCAGGATTTACCCAAATAAACAGAAAGGAGTGCTTGGGAACGCTTAGGGAAGCCCAAAAATGACTCCAATGTCTGCAGGAAGAGTCTCTTTCGTTCTTTTATGCCCCATTGTACAGAGACAAAACTTTACAACAAGTTAAACGAAATCTAAGCAATTTTACACCTCTCACGCCTGAGCAGGTGATATAAAAACACAGGCCCATACACACCAGGGCCTTTAAAGATAAGACTGGAGACCCTTGTTTCGTGAACCATTAAGTGAACATTCTTATGTACGTTCTTCAATTTCCTTCATGACAAAGCCGCGTTTTACCACACTTACTTCACAAAAAAGGCGAGTGGCTTTCTTCTAAATGAACTGGGAAGTGTGCACATGAAATATATCACATTATACAGAGGAGTGTTATATTGTATCAGACCTTGACAGCATTGCCTTGAGATTGTGTTGTGAAAGTCATAATTGTATTAAACTTGTATTAAGCTTAAATAAACCTGATATGTGAGTGACATCAGTGGAGCACTGCTCACGGGATTTTATCCAAACAAGTTCAGATAAGCCAAAGCAAAACGTTCCTCAGAGTAAAGTTCTCCAGACCAGTTCGGCTGCTGGGCTGAATTATGGCTGGCCTCTCCCGGTGTTGGGGGTCGGAATAACAACATTAATGGTTAACGGTGGAGGGCTTGCCTGTGTTGGATTACAGCTGCACGGACTCACGGTTTCAGACCTATGAAGTCATTTATTGACCTTGGCCCTGTTCGCTGCTTCCAAGAAAAAAAACTTTAACGTGTACCGCGGGCCACCTGGAGGTACCAACAAAAACGGCACTGAAGCCACGGCGGGGCGGGCAGCGTTTACTCAGCCTGCGCATTACGGCGCGTGTTTGCTCTCGTCAGATGTCTGTTGACTTTTATGGTTCTTACAGCAAGTCCTCGGCGGTAACTGTGCTGCTGGGAATTTTTGAAAAATTCGGAGCAAGTGCTGTATTTCAACTGAAAACATGAGTTCACGTCTATAAAATGCAATTAAAGCCATGCGGCTCCGTTATTATGGAGTCTGCCTTTTACTGCGGCCGGGTCGGTTTCTATTGCTTGCACGTGTGCACATTCAAAGCAGGTTAGTGTGAGAACCCCAAGGACGATTCCCCCTATACGGGTTTCCGAGGAAGCAAGATTACGAACCCGAGCATAAGGCATTCATGGAGCACTGGATTATTTTTCCTCAGTTATGCCTCTCAAAACATAAATAAAATTAATAGGAGGCACCACAAAAGCTGACAAGGACTGCCCGTCCAACCCTAGATAATTGTTTTTTTTTTTGCAAGTCTGTACTTCTGTCTGAATCATGAATAACTCGGTTACAGTTCATTCTTGCAGAATTATTTTTTTTTGTTAATGTAAGGGTGGGGGCAGAAAAATGCATAAACACAATAATCCACTTTGTACTGGGTGGGATTTCGCTGCTCGAACTGTCTGGAATGAAAGAAAAAAAAAGAATGTTCTAGAATGACTGATTAATTCTGTTAACGCTGTTTATTACATGACAGAGGCCTAGAATTCCAGGAGAGAACAAAGCACATGTAAATGTGATAGAAGCTTTATCAGCGCGGCAGACACTGGGCTGTTTACCATTCTGCCAAGTTCTCACACCCATTTACACACACACAAGTGCAAACAGTAAAAGCCTGTTACAGTTCAACAGATGCAACAAACCTAAACTCAATAAAACTGTCCCCAAGTCCAAAACAAAGTGGCCTTATGTTATTTGGTTATTTGGAGTTAACTTATTTAAGTTATTTTGGACAAAGTACTCGGGTCATTTTACGTCTAGAGGTAGTCCAACTGTCACAAACTCAAAGTTTGTCTTTATTAACTGCACGATTACATGTGGCCCGATCTTTCCTCTGTAGTCCATTGTCCCCATCATCCCCCTCCCTGCATAACTGTAGCGCCAATTCTTTTCTCCGCACTCGTACCACACACACGAGTGTGAACAGAATCACGAAGCGCAGGAACTGTGGCCCGCGTATGACGTGACATTCGGTCACCTGACTGGAGATTAGGAAGTCGCGTCTTAAGCCCCTTCCGCACACACAAAATCCGCCATGAAAAGCCACGTCGGTGCATTAGTTAATTAGCCGGCAGCATGGTGCGAGCAGCAAATACACAGCTTCCGGTGTGTGTGGAAATCACCCGGCGTGGGACTGAACGAGGGCCATTTATTTCCGATTTTATTTGCAAACTATCGGCTGGGCCTTTTAAATAGGACGTCGTTTTGGTATTGGGGGAGAAAATAGGCCGAATGTTGCCATCATCCTGGTTCCCAAGCTTCCCAAACCCCCCCCCCAAAAAAAAGCATTGCCTCAACTCAGACGATCCCCAAACAGGAAAAGGAATGTGCGAACAACAGCTGAAGGCGATATGGGGCCCAGACAGACAGGATACCGGCACGTTACAACAACACAGCGACAGTTGTTCCGCAGCGAGACGCTGCCAGGACTGAGCGCTTTCACACCGGGCGACACCAGGAAGAAACAGGCTTCTGTGTGTGTGTGTGTGTTTGTGTAACTGGACTCTCTGCGTGTTACCGGGCGGCCGTGTGTGTGTGTGTGTGTGTGTCCCACTTCCAGACTACGACGAGTCCCCGAGCCGCTGGGAGTCGGGCAGGAACACTGACGTGCTTGTGCTTGCCGTTCGCCTGCTGTTGTCTGTCTAGTCAATCTGTTCTGACGTTTGTTCAGGTGAATTTTAAACGCGGCACATGTTTGATTCATGTCTCTGCGAGGCTTCCTTGGTTAACCCCATGCTAACATGCAGCGGGGGGCTGAAAGTGCCTCTGTGACTGCGGAGACGTGTAAACAACCCAGTCGGGTTCTGCATGTTAATAATGCACACAACCAAGCACTAATCACACAATCCTAAAGCGCAGAATGTGCTACCATCCAATTCTCATGTAGGGTGGTAGTGGCCTAGTGGGTAACACACTCGCCTATGATCCAGAAGACCCAGGTTCAAATCCCACTTACTACCATTGTGTCCCTGAGCAAGACACTTAACCCTGAGTGTCTCCAGGGGGGGACTGTCCCTGTAACTACTGATTGTAAGTCGCTCTGGATAAGGGCGTCTGAAAAATGCTGTAAATGTAAATGCGCACAGACTCATGTACACCTGAGAGGAGGAGCATAGTCGGTAAATTGCAGGGTTCCCATTTTTGAAGTTGAAAAGCTACATTCAGACTGCATGAATTTCGCAGTCATCAGATCACAGTCCACACATCTCTCATCTTTCTGACTTAAGATCAGGTCATAGGCGCTGAAAGGGTCACACACTATAGAATCTTTTGACTGCTCATCCCATGGGGCTTCAAAACAACATTCTGTTACAAAAAGATATGCAAGATGTGACACAGGAAATGATACAGACCTCTCGTGAGAAACAGCACAGACAAAATGGACATAAACAAGCATGAGTTGTTTGCAGTTCCATTCCAAAAAAAAAAAAAAAAAAACAGTCCCAGGGGTCCATGTTCTGCGCTTTCATTGGCTATTGTTCATTGGCAACTCAACCAGATATTTAGCAAAAAAGACCACAAAGATCCAGGTTCAAGCCCCACTTACTACGACTGTGTCCCTGAGCAAGACACGTAAACCTGAGTGTCTCCATGGGGACTGTCCCTGTCACGACTGGTTGTAAGTCACTCTGGATAAGGGCGTCTGATTCATGCCATAAAATGTAAATGTGAGTCCACGATGAATTAGTAAGCATCTTTGACCACTTTCACACACAATGATTGGTAGTCTTAATGTTCCATTTGCCTCCGATTCGGGAATTTAGTCAGCAACATTTGGTGACCTCAAAATCTTGCTTAAAATCAAGTTCTTTTACACTTTATATACTGTCTATATGCACCTCTATATTATAATGCCATGTATAGTACAGTCTACGCCTGGAGCTGTCCTTGCATAATGTCCTGCCTGTAAATTATGGTCCTGCAAATTTGTCATCACCAGAGTAAATCAATCTATTCTATGCATATGGATGGAATGACCATGGGCCTGACACGGAATGTGGAAAATGCTGACCCTCACCCATGTTAACCTATGCAGGGAATGTCACCATGTGTGATGGCATGCTCAGTTAATCCACGTCTCTTTAAATCATTGGGTTCGTCGTTAGTCCAAATTTAATGTGCAAAATTTGTTTCTTGATTATGATGAATACTGATGAACGATTTAACGTGGAGTCGCTCTTTTAAAATATGATGTGCGTTCATGGCTCATTTAACTGTCATTTAAGTTTTTTCTGCCTGTCATTTGGTGGGAAAATGTACAAACACTTGGGTAGCACTTTAGTTAAATATGAGCAGTGATTCAAAAATATGTCTGGAGAGCAACAGAAACAAACACACATGTATGCTGACCAACACAAGGTGCCATTGAGGTGCCACTGAGAGAAGCACCTTCCCCACACACTGCTCCCTGTGCGCCTGTCATGGCTGCCCCCTGTTCACCAAGGGTGATGGTTAAAGGCAGAGGACACATTTTGTTGTGTCACAGTGTGCTGTGCTGCAGTGTTTCACAATGACCATCACTTCACTTTCATGCACAATGTGACACGATGGGCCTGCTGGGGCATCAGACGGTAATGTCACAAGAGCTGTTCAGAGCACAGAAGGTTCATGACACAAACACCAGAAAAGTCCTGTGCTGTCAGAAAGAGCACTGGGACCTTTTGAGAAAATGGCACAACAAGTGGTGGCAAAGTTAGGGTGTTGAGAGAAAAATCACTTCCACTTGAGGAAAAACATGGGTGGTGACCATGGTGTGTGTGTATGTGTGTTCTATCTCCCAGTCCAACTTCTGTTCAAGAGCATGCTAATGGACTCAGTCACGGTGCTTACTGAAAAGCCTGTAGACAGCCACAGCACTGGGACTTCCCACAGCCAGGAGAGAGCAAGAACGAGGGTGGGGGGATGGAAATGGGGAGCAGGGATGGGGGAGAGGGAAATGGACTGGCGGGGGGGGGGTCAGGAAGATTTGAGCCCCCTTCTTACCCTTCCCCCATCAGGCTCTTCCCAAATGGTATCAGCCTTTGCTTCTGACTCCTGGAGTTTCTTTTTCTTGGCTCGTGGGGGGAGCACTGGTTCCCCTAGTGACGAGTCCGGTGTGAGGGATCAAGGTTTTATGGATTAAGGCCTGGAGGAAAAGAAAAGAAAAGAAAAGAAAAACTCCAGCCCAGCAAATTTCTTTTAGCCCATCTGTACCACTTTCTTCCTACACAGGATGTCCCAAGATGACTACCTGTTCACCTAGTATTTGTCTCTGGTTTCCTCACATGCAGGATGGCTGGACTTAATGTTAAATGTCCATGTGTCACAAAAAAATGATCTGCGGTCCTGTCCATGCATCGTTCCTCTCTTATTCCTTAAGATTGCTGAGATTCCTGACAACGTGGATAAGCGGGCTTAGAACTTTTGCTGATTCGCTCTTCTCCCCATGTAGTTCTCATAGAACTATAGAACAATAAGATGAATAACGACCTCTGTTAATCCATTTCCAAGTTTCCAAGGTGTCCAAGCACAGTTACCATTTTGGTCTCAACTGGCTGGTTGTCATAAGCAGTGGCTAGATGGACAGTCTGTCCCAGAGCTACAAATTCTACAGACTGACTAACTCTGACATAATTTAAAGACTTAAGCTTGTGATTTGAAGGTTCATACCACCTTTCCTCTGTGTGAATAAGGTTACAACAGTCAATGAAAGACTGAGGATTTCCACCTAAGCCTTGGCTGCTCGTGCTCATCAACACGATCAGCCCCGTCATCCGTCTTTCCCTTTCAATTCAAATCCCCGCCATCTACCAAAACCTCAGAAAAAACAACATTTGTTTTAAGCTTTAAAAAACACGCTGCTCCTGTGAGAAGCAGGACCATTCTCCCCCCAATCACCATATAAACGCACGGTAGCAACAATGGCCCCTGTCCGTCCAAACAGAGCCTCATTCACAGCCTTTCGGCTCTTCTCACACATGCTAATGCTATAATTAGCAAACACAATCCATGGGAAAGGCCAGGTAAGAAGAGCCCAGGAAGTGTGCGCTTGAAGGAAGCGCCGAGGGCATCCAGTGCCTTTACTATTTACATATCTGTGATCCTATTCAGCCTGCCGTGCTTGTAAATGGCCGCTACTTTCTCTAAGTGGAGTTGCACAGCTCTGTGCCGCTCCTTGTAGGTGTAACAAAGTGCGCAGCGAACTTATTTGTGAGTGATAAATGCTGCTTCTCGGGGCGTAATGCCATCGGTGAGGCTCGGGCAGGAATGGAGATTGAAAGTTACTTATTAAGCTCCATTTTGGTAAACCGCAGGCTGCCACCAGCTCGGCACAGTAGTGCGCCAGCCAAAGGCTCTCAAATAATAGTAAGAGGGTGAGTCTGGCTGTGAGGAGCAAATATTTTGCCGAAAGACTCCTATCGCTCTTGGCTGTAATATGTGCTAAACCAGCACAGTTTGACTGCAATTTCCGAGCAGCAGGATGTTTCTGATGTAAATCCAGATACTGTAGACCAGTTTGGCTGGTTCGGATGGTCAACAGCCATGTTAATGGCCAGAACATGTGACAAACGCCCAAGATAACAATTCATGGTTACTTAGTAGATGCATTTATACAAAGGGGCCTAGTGGTTAAGTTAGTGGCCCTGTAATCAGAAGGCTGCCGGTTCGAATCCCGAGCCGCCAAGGTGCCACACGCTGCTCCCCGGGCTCCCCTGTCATGGCTGCCAACTGCTCACCAAGGGTGATGGTTAAAAGCAGTCGTTGTGTCACCGTGTGCTGTGCTGTGTATCACAATGACAATAACTTCCCTCTTCAAGGCAAAATTAAAGAAGCCGTATAAAGCGATGCTTCTGTCAGGAAGTGCAAGTGTAAGGAAAGTCCAAACAAGTACAGGAAAGGAAGTGCTCTCTGCACAGATATGTCTTTACATGATTCACTCCACTGGCAGGGAAAAGCACAGCAGAAGAGTCTAGGCTGGGGTCGCCTCAATTGTAGGATTGTCAGTACCCTACAGAATGGTATTTCATGGTATCCCATCAGCCCCAAGTCTGAAATTTAGTCTGAAAGTGTCACAAGGCCGGATCATAGATCTGCTCCAAAGTATGGGAAGGAATGTTCGTTTTAACTACGTCTTCATATTACAGTGTTTTTGGAAGAGGTCTGTTAAATGCCAACATCTGTGCTATAGTTCCATGAACGCTGTATACATATGGATTTGTCCTCATTTTTGATGGAAAACATTGAAATAACAGATTGATGAAAAAGACATTTCCAGACATCGTTTTGGAACTGAGAAATGGCCTTTTAATGAATGTGATGTCTGCGTAGAGAGGCCCGTTCTCAGCAACAATTAGCCTCGGGTCGCAATGAAATGCTGTGTTTATTAATGATTGTTAGAAAACGCTCCTACAATGATCTTACAACATAAAGAAGCAATAAAACGGGCCTTCTTCAGACTGCATCAGTAAATGTCAGTTCAACTGAATCATCATTTATCATGCATCTTCTTCCTTCGGTGACATTTTCCATCCAAACTAATTTCATGTTTTAAAAAGTTTTTTACTTTAAAAAGTTCGCCTATGTGGAAAAAGTTTTTATGCCAGAATGCGCAAGTAGTTACAAGTACCCAGGCATGACCGGCCCCTGTGGCAGAAGGGGGGAAGAACCTACACCCAACAGTTCTGCTGCTGGTTATATTGTTTCAGTGTGAGGGAGGAGAGGATCACACACCCCACTGCTCCCCATTCACTTTCATTTAATCCCTCTGCCCCCTCCTCCTCCTCCTCCTCGCTGGCCTTCCTCCGGAGCGCTCCACTCCCCTCCAAAATGTTTATAGGCCTGGGAGCAGATCGGGCCCATCTGACTTTAGTGGCTCTCTGGCCTGGCATATGGACGGCCGCAACAAAAGGCTTGTTGTGGTGCGACACAAAGAGGGTTGGACCATCTCACCAGTGAGTGAGGCCTCCACAACCCCCGGACACACAGTGCGAGTAGAGAAGGAAAGGCCAACTGTCTGGATGGGGAGGGGACACCGCACAGAATGCGATTCTCCCAGCATTTGTGGCCCAGACTGGTCATTTGGAAGTGACCGTTTGAGCCATTTGACGCCGTCGAGGGCCAGTTGGGTCCGTTTTGCTGACGGCCATATATAGCATATGTAATAATAACCACAAGCGCTCGAACGGACGGTTGAGTTCAGCGAGACACGGGCTCCATATCATTCGTCTTATCTGAGCCGCCTTCTGTCTTAATCCTCGCGGCGGTTCAATCTTGAGAAATCGACTTTCTCGGCTTGGCCGCCGTCGGCTGGCGGTTTGAAAACGGTCTGAGGGCAGCCTGTTTATTACTTCTGCGGGCTGCCGTTACAGTTTAACCAGATAGGGCTTCCTGGGTTATGTAAGGTAACGCTCGCCAGACCACTGCTTCCTGCCAGAGTCGAAACAGTGGCACCGTCCACCGGGCGCGAATAGGTAACAGATTCCGAAACCGTATCAAGCGCCGGACACCTGCTGCGGCTGATATTAATCCTGAGGGTTTCTCTCTCTCTCTCTCTCTTTCTATTTTCCCCATCGCGCTGTTGCCAGATGAAAATACATTTTCCGCCACGGCCACGCGGCGAAGTAAACATGGAGGTCCGGCCCGAACTTTCTGTCCTCGGCGCAGCTGCTCGACGCTGCGCGCTTTTGTCCCAGCCACCCATTGTTGGGGCGAGAGCGGAGTGGCGAGACAATGCCGATACTCGGCCTTCGGCTCCATGATTAACGGTTGATAAGGGCTTCAAAATCCTGCCGCGTTCCTCCAAGAAAGCCCCCCCCCCCCCCCCCCCATTTCTGGCCCTGTCACGTCGGCCGGATCACTAAATCATTAATGGCCCTCCGTCCCTCCCCCTCCCTATACACCCATGCCCAGGAATCCGTGATGGCAGCACGGTGGTATGTCTTGCATTCAAAGGGGGCAGCGCTAATCAAGAATAGGGCCCAAATCTGCATAATCCCATTGTTGATCGAACAAGCATCGGCGCTCACTGGAGCCATCCCGAGCCGCCGGGAGAGCATTGTCTGCGGAAATTGTTTTTTCTTTTTTTTTTGTTGATGTTGAGCCATCGCTGTGTCTTTTGCCTTTTATTGGGGAGCGGGTTTCACGGTGGGGGGGGAGGTTCCTCCTCGATCTTCAGCGTGGCTTTTGACACCGTGCCACAAACCCCAAACTCGAAACCACGCTTGTTCTTAAAGGTACAGCGCAATGGGATAAACGGCCAATTTCACTTGTAAACCTTTTTTTTCTTCCCTCGGCGTACAGACACACGTCCGCCACGGACCAGAAGCCAAGTATCAGTTGCACCGCGCCAACCGTCCTTTATCTCCGGCGAATGCAGCGCTGGGAGAGCAAACAGTCTGCCGTTCCCGGTCGCCAACATCACAGAGAGAGGGGAGCTGTTGACGTCCCCGCCGCAGATAAGGCATCATTGTGATTTAAGGGGACGCTGCCCCGTCAACCACGTGTTCGCGCCGGGCAAACATTTACATTGCGGCCTTTACAATGCGAGGCCGCGCCGCCTTTGTGCAAACCGAGCAAACATTGGTGAGGAGCATAAAAGTGGGAAGACGTCCCCGCCACATGACTTTGTAGCACCTGCTCGGTCTCATTAGAAACGAATATTGTGGGAAGCCGAGGACGTGTCTTCGAGCAAATAAGTGTCCTCGTCCTCAGGCTCACAACATCAGAGGCCACCTCGCGACTTCATGGCAGTGATGTTCTCCAGCAGATTACGAGACGAAAATAACCGATCAATCATCAATATCTATACTGTTCGATCGTTTGCATGAATACATAAAAAATATTTTAGAGCTCTGGTCCGCTTTTCATGACGCCACGTTGGGTTCCGTCGTCATTTCTGTGAAGAAAAGTTCTCGCCGTCAACGTACGCAAGTCAGACGCGAATCCCGCGCAAGTCGCGTCCCCGACGCCGGCCTGAGAGGGGCGGGGCTTCCGGAGAATGGGCGGAGCCACGAGACCCCAACTATTTAACAAGTTTCCCGCGGCGGGCCGGCAAACTTCGGGAGCGCTTGACGGGAGCGACCAGCCGCGCCGCGTCTCACCGGGATAAAACCCCCACGGACCCCCCCTGCACGATGCCTTCCGACTTCCTGACGCCGTTCCTGGAGCTCGACGAAGAGTTCTGCAAGGTGAGGGCGCCTGGAGGAGCCTGTGTGGGACGAGGGGTTCTGGTTCCAGCAAACACGCGGTGCAATTAACAAAAAAACCAAATGGCGCTTAATGCTGACGACCATAGTTTTTTTATGGACTGATCACGGTCATAAAAAGTAGTTGACTGGTTTAGAAAGTTACTGGTGGTATATTGTGTCTGGGAGGGGTGGGCTGGAGGTGTAACAGTTGAAGGAATCGGCCAATCGGATGTCTTGATTAGCCTGTGGAATGTGGCTCTCATGTCCCTCTCATGTTCCAGAATTTCCGCGGCCTGGACGTGGCAGATGGCGGCCCGCACGCGGCACAGAAACACCGCGCCGTGGGATTTCAGCGCAGACACTCCTTCTGTCCGGTCACCCTGCCCAACTCGAAGTTCAACAGCGGCAGCTTGGACGCCCCCGGCGACTCGGCCTTCTGGCCGCTGGCCCAGCAGCTGCCGCGCTCCACCCTCAGCAGCATCCCCTTCAGGGTGGACCGGTCCGTCAGCATGATCGACCCGCCGCTGCCGCCGCCCCCCGGCCTGAGCGCCAGCGCCAGCTCCCTCTCGTCCCCCAAGTCCCTGGCGGCCACCCCGCCCATCTCCACCCGGTACAAGACGGAGCTGTGCCGCACCTTCGAGGAGAGCGGCACCTGCAAATACGGGGCCAAGTGCCAGTTCGCGCACGGCATGGAGGAGCTGCGGGGCCTCAACCGGCACCCCAAGTACAAGACCGAGCCGTGCCGCACCTTCCACACCATCGGCTTCTGTCCCTACGGCGCACGCTGTCACTTTATCCACAACGCCGACGAGCAGCACACGCCGCCCGGCCGCCAGAAGGTCCGCGAGCGGCCGCAGCTCATGCGCCAGAGCGTCAGCTTCTCCGGCTTCTCCTCCCGGCCCCTGGTCCCGGCCGCCCCGGAGCCCCTGACCTTCGCCCGGGCCTCCTCCGTCTCGCCTCCGCCCTCCACGCCCAGCCCCGACCTGCTGTCCCCCTTCTTCTCCGACTGCAGGGGCCCGAGGCCGGCCTACCCCTTCCCCGCGGAGGCGGAGCCCGAGCTCCGCCGCGTTTACAGGATCACGGACTCCCAGAGCGCCTTCACGCTCGCCGGCCTGCAGCGCAGCGCCTCCGCCGACTCGCTCTCCGACCAGGACGGCTACACCAGCTCCAGCAGCCTGAGCGGCTGCGAGTCCCCCAGCTTCGAGGGCCGCCGCCTGCCCATCTTCAGCCGCTTGTCCGTGTCGGACGACTGAGAACTCCTCTCGTCCCGTTTTAACGTGTGCATATTGCATCCTTCGTCCCAGCAGGTGTATCTCTGCGTGAAATTGTTTCGGTAAAGAGAACTTTTTGTCACATTTGACAACGTTTGTATACCCTTGAGCTCCTGTGGGTACTTTACTCATAGCTTTACCCCCCCCCAAACAAAAAGCAAGGCCCGTTCTGTAGAGAAGAACCGTAGTTCGTACCGATAAGCTCTGTCTGCATGCTTATCAATAGAGGCTGACCTATAGCACAGATGTAGCCCCCCCCACATATCGCCCCTTTCACATCTACACATATAACCAAAGCTGTGCAACTTAGTGTATGTTCTCTGTACAATTTTTATATATATTTCTTTCCTCAAAATGTACTGTAAGTAAAAAAAAAAAAAAAAAAAAGTAGCCTTTAGTAAAGGCATTTAATGAACAGTATTATCATGTAGTCTAACCCTAGGGCATTTGTTTGAGAAAAATATTTATTGCTGTTTTGTATTATAATGCTCTCTCTTTTTGTATTTTTATGAACTGAACACTCGCCTTTTTTTTTTTTTTTTTTTTTTTTTTTTTAGCTTTAAGTTTAGTAAAGAACACGGACGTTTATGAATGTTTGGTTCTCAGGATCACCCTTACTGTACGAACGCAGCCTAGTCACCATGTACAATCAAAACTTAAAACCACAAAAAGTCATCTGTGGAACGGAGAAATTATCCACACACCCCCCTCACCACAAAAGAACAGAGTTTTCTTGACTCTCTTGTGTGTTTTTTTTTTTTTTAAATGAACTTTTTCTTCTTTTGTTTTCGGGAACTTGGCTGAATGACAATGTACGAGGAGTAAGGGGCCGCCATGCTATCTCCAGTCTCTTGCACTCGTATCCTCAGATGTGTGTGTGTGTGTGTGTGCGCGCTGTTTTGGCAGGGGCAGAATCAGTAATCCTCCTTACTAAGCCTAGTGCTTATTTTACCATTTGTTTCTAGTAAAAAGATTTTTTTTTGCCCTTACTGTGACAAACAAGCTTTTCCATTTGTTAACTTAAAAAAAAAAAAAAAAACTTATTTATTTTGTTTTTTCTAAGTGGAGAAAAAGATATATTGTTGTGTTTATATTATTATTTGTTTTTCTATATAATTTAAGTGTATTGTTTACATTCCGAGGGATTGGAGTCCCCATTTTTATCTTAATATATTGTCTCTTTTTTTTATTTTTTGGTTTCACAATAAACGTTCTTTAAAAAAAAAAAACTGACTGTGTCGAGAAGTCGCCGTAGTATAAGTTGGAAAGCTTTACACCGGCTGTTAACACAACTTTCTTTCTTTCGCCGAGACTTTCTTTTTCCACCAACGCCCCCCCCCAACCCTTCATTGTTTTCCTCTCTAAGACAAGAGAACAGGAGTGAGGATTTTCTCTCTCTCCCTCTCTCTCCGTGTTCTTTGGCTTTGTTCCGACATTCTGTGCCCAGCAGACCCCGAATGTGTCCTACTGTTGAATAATTTCGGACAATAGCGACGGCCATGCCTCATAGGGAGGCAGAGGACGAGGAGGAGGAGGAGGAGGTTAGGCCGTAAATGAAATGACCGGGAGGAAGAGGGGAGGGGAGGTGAAGGATGGGGGCGCTCTTTTGTGAAGCAAACTCTCTCTTTTCTTAACAACATCTGTATGCTAATGCAGCGGGAGAGCAGCAGGCTGATTTGCAAGTCCACTGAAGAGCAATATGTCTTGTGCAGATTTCCAGCATCCCGCTGGGGTTGGGGTGGGGTGGGGTGGGGGGGTATTTTGGGAGCCAGGAGCTGAGTGCACCAGAAACCTCCAGCTTGACTATAACTGCATTTTGACCGAACATTTGAACTCATGACGTCCCCAGCGGACAGTAAATACGAGTTTGTAGCAAATCGGACTTTTTACTTGATTCGCGGTGCCACTGACGTTCTGAGCGATTAACCGCCCAAGGGACACAATCCGGAGGAATTTAATGCTGACAAATGCAACTCCTGGCCTGACTTTCATTGGCCAGTACTGCCCCCTGCTGGTGCCACTGCAGTAAGAAAGAAGACAGGAAACATCCCTCAACATTCCCACCCTGTTCCATCCTGGCCATCCCGTTCCTATTCCTAAGCCATTATTTAATTAGGATCATGTGACCGTTAACAAGCTAATGATGTAGCGGGGTGCGAGTCGCTGGTTATTTAGGGCTCCAAATGACTGTTCCAATGAATCTGTGATTGTCAGTATCGTTGCATTATTTATTATAATTATGGTGGTTGAATGAATTATCCCAAATCCCCAACCACTACTGGGGAATCAGTCATAAGATCTCCATGTGGCCGTAATGCTGTGATTCAAAGTAAGTTACTAGACCTGAAGTTTTCTTTGACCTTCCAGAAGCCTCTCAGGGTTGAGCCGGCGATCAAACGTATTCCGTAAAGATAGATTTCGGTTGTGTGTGCCAAGCAAATTGTTTGTACGGGCCTGCTCACAAACTGGGCGTAGCGGCGTCAGGTTCGTTTTGGAATTCGCAGACGTCGCAAAAGATTTCTTCAAATTTCTCTGTTCTTCAAACCTTGCAAAGGCGGTGTATTTCATTTCACGTCTACGTGATAACAATCCGAAAGGATCTGAGGTTTCAAAAATGAGCTGGAATCATATATCCGTTCGCATCCAGTCTAGTAACAAATAAAACATTTGATCAATTCACGGTGATTTCTCTTGGCCTCCTCAGATCTTGAACAATATTGTGCTCTGTCTCTGCTATTTTTCCTTCCCCACATAAACTTGTGGTCGTCAGTAATAATCTCTGACTATGAATATGCACACATACCAATTCATTTTCAACCTGCGCGGTGGACCACGAGGCACCGTGCCACGAGGCCCAGCATGTTTGCTTTTGGATTGGTGGACTATGAAGAAGGAAGACATGGTGTGGGGCTTCAGGAGGAGAGGCTTTCACTGGGCACCAAATCTTGTCGGAGCCCTCGGACCTGCCAGGAGAGAGAAGACCTGGCATTGGATGAAAGGAGATGAATTGTTTGGGCTTTAGGGATAAATATAGATGAGCGCGTTCCGTCTGTGTACGCAGCCGGCGCTCAGATCTTAGATCTTCACCTCGAAGGTCTATAGCACAGCACGTTACGCATGACGTGATATGTGACGTCTGCTCTTAATGCGGGTTTTAGTGTTATCCATCAACCATAACATTAACATATTTGCATGGTAATAGCCAAGTGGGTAACACACTCGCCTATGAACCAGAAGACCCAGGTTCAAACCCCACTTACTACCATTGTGTCCCTGAGCAAGACACTTAACCCTGAGTGTCTCCAGGGGGGGGGACTGTCCCTGTCACTACTGATTGTAAGTCACTCTGGATAAGGGCGTCTGGTAAATGCTGTAAATGTAAAATTATCACCCCATATTCTGAGGTGCCTGGCACCAAGACATCAGATGCAGAGCTTTTGTTTTTCAGCCACGATCCCACAGATGCTTGATTCGCTTGACATCTGGAAAATTTCGAGCCAACAACTCAAATAACTGCCATCAGATGATGCGGTTTCATTTGCATTTACAGCATTCATCAGACGTCCTTATCCTGAGTGACAGGGACAGTCCCCCCTGGAGACACTCAGGGTTAAGGGTCAGGGACACAATGGTAGTTAGTGGGGTTCGAACCTCTGGTCTTCTGGTTCATGGGAGAGTTTTTTAGCCACTAGGTCATGCTACATACGGTCATGCATTGCGTGTTCTGGCACCTTCCTCTCAGATCCCACTTGGGCTTTTTTTTTTTTTAGCTATTCGAGTTTCAGGAGCTCTGAAACTCGCATGCATCAGTGAGCCTTGGCCACCCACGGGTTTTCCCTCCTTCAACCAGTTTTCACCATCCCAGGAGCCAGGAACATCCCACAAGAGCTGCAGTTTTAGAGATGATATGATCCAGCTGTCTAACTGTCATACTTTGGCCCTTGTCAAAGTCACCCATTTTTTCCATCACCATCAAAAATAAAATGTTGACTTGCTGCCTAATCTGCCATTCTATACAGAGTAATATATGTCATCTGGATATTTACCATGAAGGCACTACAATAAGCCATAAATGAAGGTCACAACCCTAATGATTCAGACAGGATACTGTTCTGATGCTAGTTAGTCTGAACTCCTGTCATTAAGTCTGTACTTCAACTACTTATACAAATAAAGCAAAGATTATTACATGATACCGAATTAACTACAGGAGACGGTAGTATCACAATATCAGGTAACAGGCATCAGAATGTTTTTGTTTTTTTTTGTGAAGTGATTGTCATTGTGATACACTGCAGCACAGCACACGGTGAGACAACGAAATGTGTCCTCTGCTTTTAACCATCTCCCTTGGTGAGCAGTGGGCAGCCATGACAGGTGCCCGGGGAGCAGTGTATGGGGACGGTGCTTCACTCAGTGGCACCTCGGCGGTTCGGGATTCGAACCCACAACCTTCCAATTACAGGTCCGCTTCCTTACCCGCCAGGTCACCACTCCCATTTTGGAAGTTCTTGAGAACTTTTTTTAATAAAACATTCAACAAGAATTGATATGGCAATCACTTCAAATTTAATACTGAGTTTTTAAACAAAACCTGGACTTTATGGACCTCAGTTTAATACATATGGCTTTAGTTCATAAAGCATCTGATGTGTTCTGATTACAAACATAAAACATACAATTTAATGAATATAGGACCAACCCAACGATTCACATGTAAATGTACATTTACTGAGATGCTGGCAACATTTAGCCCCTGGATTCAGTTCAGCTGGTAGACACATTCAGTACCAGGATACTCAGGCAGGTTGAGCTGGTACTTCTGTTCCAAGGCTGGTGGGACGAACCGCCCCCCGAGGAAGTGGTAGCGCCCTCTGAAGTGGCTTGCCGCCTTTTTTGGAGCTGTGAGGGAGATCAGCATGTCTGGCTGTAGCCCATCTGGACTGCCGTCTTCTACATGCCAACCTTCAGGACAAAGAATGGAGGGAATTTAAATGTGTTTCTCCACAAGAAAATACTTAAATACTAAACAGAGCATTTCAGATCATTGAAGGCAGTGTGATGTACAGTCGAGGTCCAAAGTTTTGAGAAGGACACAAATACTGTTTTTCACAAAGTTTGGTGGACAAACAAAAACCCCACAAATTCTCACAAACTCCAAGCCCTGATTATGAAGGAATGGGTCGCCATCAGTCAGGATTTGGCGCAGAAGTTGATTGACAGCATGTCAGGGCGAAATTGCAGGGGTCTTGAAAAACACTCCAAATATCGACCAAAGTTTACAGCAAGTGTGTCCACCTTTATCATTCAAATAAATACATTTTTTATTGTGATCTGTCTAAAGTCCTGGTCTTTGGAAAAAAAAATCCCTCTTTCACATGGTAGACGCATTTACTTTGAAACCAACTGTGGTAAGAACTTATATGTCCTGTGAAGTAATTTCTGGATTTTTTTTTTTTTGGAGGTCTGCAGTCTGATCTTGGGCTAAACATGCTAGGACGACGTGATTTTAAATGTACTCTCTTTTCTGAGGAACTTTTTATACCAGTTTTTCCTGGGTACCTCCTAAAGATCTTACATCTCACCAACTCTTTCTTACATGTACAGTGATTGTTCAAGTTGCTCATCAGCCCATATGGCAAATAAAAACTGTTGTAGAACTGGTGGAGGGGGAGGGATCGCAAACGAACAAAGGATTAGTGGGCTCGGCTGCTTAGAACTGTAAATCGTCACCTGACGGGATGTCAACACTGGCGATGGGAACGGTCACCTTCGTCAGTGTGGTCAGGATGGAGCCAAACGGATCACGCACAGCTCCCTGGAAGCTGAAACCAAAAATGGCATCGACCACCAGGTTATACGTCCCATCGATCACCTCAGCCTGCAGAGGAGAGAGAAAACAGCCACAAACACACACAAAACAACGTAAATGGGTGAATTATGGCCTCCTGTTGTCATGTGAAGAGGTGTAATTAATCTTCCATCTCTGGGTTATTAGTGAAGCCAACCTGGAGTTAATAATTTATAGAAACGAACCATCATTTTAGACTTATAGAGAAATATAGAACAACAAATATAAATATACAAGTTGCGTGTATTCTAAAAATATTCTTTTAATATAAAGAAAATTATTAAAATGTTAGTGTTGTTTTTTTCCCCTTGTAGTAAAAAAGTAGTGTCTTGCGTCGAGTGCCATCCTTAGTATTGATATCAAGTTTGACATTACAGTATCATGACAAGCCTCGTCAGGGGACATCACAAATCCAACCGTTATATCAGGACGGAAGTGAAGTGAAGTTGTCACATGTGATACACAGCAGCACAGCACACGGTGCACAAAGTGAAATTTGTACTCTGCATTTAACCCATCACCCTGAGTGAGCAGTGGGCAGCCATGACAGGCGCCCGGGGAGCAGTGTGTGGTGACGGTGCTTTTGCTCAGTGGCACCTCGGCGGATCGGGATTCGAACCGGCAACCTTCTGATTACGGGGCCGCTACCTTAACCGCTAGGCCACCACTGCACCCACCACCAAACCAAACACTTAAATGAATTAACAGCAACTTTGATAGCATTCAGACTGGCGGATGCTATGCCCACATGCTGCTTCTTAAAAGTTGCAGTATTTGCTCCGTGCACAGAGGCCACACAGTTCTGTGTTTTAAATAAAATCTAATGATGGAATACCTCTGGCATCTCGGTCAGGAAGGAAATGGCCATTTTCTCACACTGGATGGTCAGGTTGTTGAACAAAGGCTTGTTGGGCCGTTTCGGGTATAGTACAGTGGGCTCATAACCCTGTGGGTTACACACAGTTTTGAGACCTTGCAAAAAAGAGCACACAGAACAGCATATAAAGTATAGCTCTTTCCTTTAAATAAAAAAAGGGTCCAATCAGCATTTTAACACACACACACACATATATATATTTATTTATTTTTAATGCAGAAACTCACAAACAGCTTGAGGTGTCGAGCGCACACCAAACCATCTCCTCCATTATTGCCAGGGCCACAAATGACCAGGACCGCGGGCCGGGCCGTTACCAAAGACGTTGCAGGATATGCCTGAAGGACACGGCGGTGGAAAACATGACAAAAAAAAAACGTGTCATTACTGGACAACAACCTTGAAACGAAATAACACACATACTTTTCAAACAGTGAGCCTTACCTTACCAGAGCATGTCCCTTATTGTCCAACTACAAGGAATCTTAATAAGCAAATTGCAGGGGTGATAGGGAAAAAAATTTCCATGCCCGGGGGGCAAGCAGGGGTGGGGGGGGGCTATGCATGCAACACTTGTTAGCCCCTGGGCCCCGATATAAAAAAAAAACCCTGATTATCACTAATGTGTAACGGGGTCCATGGCTGTGTTCCCCTGTGAGAATTTTTTTTAAATTATTCTCTTAAATTTGGTGGAAATTAACGAACAACATTCAGACATGAGATGAACAAACCCGGTATAGGATTATATTTACAGTAGCATCTGTGTGCAATATTAATTGTATTTTATGTTAAGTAACACATCATTATTTTATATAATTAAGTTTCCTTTCAAAAAATCAGATTTTTTAAGCTTTTGCCAATGTTCCCAGACTAATATTACCTGTACAGCAGCAAGCCACAAGAGGGCATCTGCAAGACTTTCATTTTCTTATTTCAGGGCTGCGCAAAAATATGCAATTGCAATATGATAAATGGGACTTGATTACCCATCATTGAAAGCTCACATAAAATGATTAATTATGAAATCTTTAAATGACTGCAGATGTTATTTCCTAATAAATAAAGCAATAAGATATTTTCAGAAAAACAAGGACACTATTTATTTTGCAGCCACGTCGGTACGGCGTGGCGCCTGAATGCCATCAGCCCTGAATATGCATCATCGTAAAAATAAAAGAACCTTCATGTGAAGTAGTTGCTAGAATGGAACTTGGCAACAAAGAACGTGAAGAGCTCTTTTTTTTTAACCCAAAAGGAGGGACTCTAAGAACAGTGAAAATCAGATGAATCACTTTACCCCGCCAATAATAACGGCTCCTCTAACTTTATTATTGGCTGACTGATCAACCTGAACTCCGTGGATCAGGCTCCCTTATCCCGTCATTAACGGGATAAGTATTCAGAGTGTCTGTGGATTCCCTGTGGATTCGTCTCATTGTCTCACTTTAGCAACCGCAGTGGCACAGCTTAGGCCAGCAAGCTCCATCAGCTGATCCACACTGAAGCTATACTCTGAGAAGAGCTCCTCATCGATGTTCTGTGCTTCCTTCTGCCTGCACACAGACACCACAAAGCACAAAAGAATCTGGTTGAGCGACAGGAGACTCGGGACAAATCGGGACACGTTACAGGCACCTACAGTTCCATAATCAGAAGCCATTCAAAAACCACCATGCACATATTGGTCTGGTCCTTATTTTAATTAATTATTTTAACCAGATAATGTCTTTGGGAAAGTCTGAGATTTGATCATATACAAGGGCTGTAAGTAAGTAGTGTTGGGGTGCTATTATTTATTATTAAAAAAAAAAAAAAAAGGATTGTTTCTTGATTTACTAGAAATTACTGGATGAGCCACTTTCACAGCTGTGGTTAAAAAACATGTCCAAGCTGATAATGGAGAGCAGTAAAAACAGCCCTTAACCACGAAACTCTGGCACCTCATGTGACAGTGAAACAGTGAATATGAAGTGATTGTCGTTGCGAAACACGGCGACACAACAAAATGTTCCCTATGCTTTAAAAAACAAAACAAATTGTGAAATGATTGTCACTTGTGATGCACAGCACAGTGAAATGTGTCCTCTGCATTTAACCAATCACCCTTGGTGAGCAGTGGGCAGCAGTGACAGGTGCCCGGGGAGCAGTGTGTGGGGACGGTGCTTTGCTCAGTGGCGCCTTGGTGATTCATCATTTGAACCTGCAACCTTCTGAAGGAAGTCTACTTCCTTACCCTCCAGGCCACCACTGTCCTTTGATTAGGTCAAATAGTCCATGTCAGTCCATGAACAACAGTGGCCTCCAGTGTCCAAGACCCATCAGGGCCAGCACTTCACATATATTTATTTAATGGAGGTCTCCTGGATAATTCATCCCAACAGTCTATCATGTAGACATGTATAGTGGTTCCTAATGTAAATCTGGTGCCCGGGGAGCAGTGTGTGGGGACGGTGCTCAGTGGCACCTTGGCGGCTCGGGATTCCAACCGGCAATGTTAAATCTTGCTGGACTGTTTTAGTGTCAGTCTTTTTGCACACTGTGACTCTCCAAAGCTTCGCAATCCCGTCTCTCTGTGTACTCGTACATGGTGAGAGGACGATAAAGTGGACTTTTTTTGGACTCAATTACAACAGAATTTCATCTCTAAGTGAAATGAGTGGAGGAGGGTTTTGGTACCCGAGGTACTTGACTGGACGCGCCATGCTGCTCGACCCCTGATGGAAGCAGCTCTTGCTGAGGGAACCTGCCCTGCAGGAAGCTGCCCTGCTCCCCTGTGACGTCACAAGGAACCCAAACCCCAGCAGAGTTCTGAGACCAAACATCCGCCTGGAAGCCGGAGAGCTGTGAACAGAACGTGGAGTTTAATACAGACGAACGGCCATCATCACACGTTCCGCTTGATTTACACAACAACTTCAATTCAATTTATAAAGAAGCACACCAACCCGTATCACAGACGCAGCGGCGTTAAACGCTCGGCGTCCGCGGATGACGTCATTTTCAGTGGCCGGAAGGTCTCTGTGCAAAATACCGCCACCTAGTGTCGACTGTGCGAAGACATTTTCTATTCAAACAAGTTAAAAATGTTCAATTATTTTTATTAGCTCCATAATAGTTAAACATATCTGAGATATGTTTCTAGTTCTTCTAAATGCAGAGTGATTACGTTTGTCCCAAAACGTTAAATACTGTTTTATTTACTTATTTACAAAGTCATTGTATTTTAAATATAAATATTTTATTTGTCGTGTTTTATCAATATTTATTTGTGTGTTTTTTAAGTATAATTACAGACAAAAAGTATATATATATTAACTTGCACAGTGACAAATAAACAAATGAAATGACAACAAAGCAAGATTTATAATGGATTCTGATCTGATCATAGACGCCTGGAGCGGGCGGGGACTGGGCCTGCAGTAACACGTCGCTGCTGGAACCACAGATTAAAAGTGGAATTTGATGAAATGTGCTTCAGACGTGTGGGATTGGTCCCTGTTTGCCCTGCCCTGTACTGGGTGAGGGTGTGTATTAAATTCCAAACTGTCTACCCTGGTCTGACTCCAAAAAAAAATGTATACATAAAAAAAATAATAAACTAGTGATATGATAGTGATTCATTAATTTTTTTTACTAAACTGTGTGTGTGTGTGTGTAAACATACAGAGTTTAATAAAAAAATTAATGCATATACATGTGTGTGTAACAGTATAACTGTTTGTGTGTGTTAGGTGAGTCTATGGGATGGATCTACTGCATTGTATATCGGGTCACATAATTATTCTCATCACATCCACAGTGACTCAGTATTGTGTGGGTAGATAAATACTGGATTGGGAAATGATTCAAGTGTTGCCATAAACTAATAGGTGTGGCACGTTGTGTTTTGATGGTGAGAGGTGATATATAAGGAGTTCGCTGAAAAAGACAGTAATTTCTCTCTGGCCGTTAAACACCAAGGTGAGTTTAGTTTTTTTTATTTAAATTTTTTTTTCAGAAGTTTGTTTCAACAGAAATAACAGAACAAGATCCATGTAACTGGTAACATATCCCCAGACTGAACAGCTCGTGAATTGTCTTATTTACAGCCTGGACAAGATGCCTGGTTTTGCAGTTTTGTGCATCACTTTGGTTCTGCTGCCAGTGGTTGTAAGTAAACAGTGTGAATGTTAAGTATGAAAGAGCAGTTGTGTTGTATTTTAAGTGCAAATATCTCTTCTAAATAAATTATTACAAAATCACAGTTGAAAAACATTGATACCAATTGATTGTACTTTTCAATTTTGCTAAATTGCTGGTATTTCATTGATATATTAACTTGTACGCAATATAAATGACAGAGAGCTATGAAACACATAGATGGTTCTAAGAACGATTATTCTGTAGATACATTAGCCATAAAGTAAAGTTCCAATAATAGCAGTCTTAAATTAACTGTATAATAATCCCTTTCTGACATATAAACCCTTTGCACAGATCTGCGGCCCCACACGCCACAGCAGTGATGAGGTGAGTGACGCTTTATTCCACTTGTGCATGTGTGAATGAATATACAGTATGTACAGTATGTAGTGGTGCGTCACATGAATGAAACCCATTCTAATGGTACCGAAGAGCCCATGCTAATTAAGATATATTCATTTATTTCTTTTTCTTTCTTACAGAGACCAATGTCTCACTGTGAAAAACCGTTTCACCATCCACATCATCCGCACCGCCCACACCGCCCAGAGAAACCATGTCCACCAACCAAGCCTCCAGCTACATCTACAACTGCAACCTCAACAAGAAGCTCAACTACAGCTACATCCACCACAGCTATATCAACCACACGTTCCACCACACCTTCCACTACAGCTACATCCACCACACGTTCCACCACACCTTCCACTACAGCTACATCCACCACAGCTATATCAACCACACGTTCCACCACACCTTCCACTACAGCTACATCCACCACACCATCCACCACACCTTCCACCACACCCTCCACCACACCATCCACCACACCTTCCACCACACCCTCCACCACACCATCCACCACACCTTCCACCACACCATCCACCTCAACTTCCACCACACGTCCCACCACACCCTCGCCTGCATCTCCCACCTCCACCCCAACTGCTCAGCCTACTACACCCAGAGGTGATAATGTGTAGCTCTACAACGTATCAGGAGCAGCTTATTTCGCAGTAATACTACAGCTTAAGGAATGTAGAATTCTTCCTGTTTCTTGACCCATTGCACTAATAACTGATTGTGAGAAATCTATATTCAGCATGCTTTTGTTTTTGTGTTAATAAAGCCTATTTGCAGATGAATGATGTTTGATCGCTTCCCCTTTCATAACATCCAGAATACAGCAGATGTTCTCTGCTGTACGCATCCGATACAAGGCTCTCGCAGCCTACGCCGGTGGACAGTACGCTGAATATCTCACCCATCAGTTCCTTGTGGAGAAAACAGTGTCGCGGCTTGTGGCAGAGTTTAACTATGAGGTGAATTTTAATAAACTGAAGTTTGGAAACAGAAAGACCTTAAAGAGCTAAAAAAAAAAAAGAAAAAAGGCATGAACATGTGAACCGTCTTCCTTTTTTTAATTATCATGCTGACATATATGTGTATATACACACACACACGTATAAAAGTATGACATGAATGAAAGATCTCATGCAAACTGGAACGTCTGACATTTTTGCACTTGAAGATGAGAAAGAGACACATGAGCAAGACCGTCCACCATTCCTGGCTTTATTGGGAGTGATAGTTCTATTTTTTGGCTTCATTTAAAACTAGACAGAAGAAGGTAACAAAAGGGATACAGGACACAGACCTAAAAAAAAAAAAACACACAAATATAATATTCAGCAATAAATGCTTCCATTTGCCACTGCCATTTCATCTTCAACTAACATTTCAGCCACTTTTAAACAAAATGTTGATATTCTGGGAAAGTTAGTGTAATGTGCACCGGCCTACATTAAAAACAGTTGCATGTTACACTTGAAAAAAATTCCAGCACATAGCACACAAGACGAGGATAACACACTTTACACATCCTCATCATACACACACACACACACACACACTGCGCAAGTGGGGCAAGAAGTGGACGCCGTGTCCTCACACTTAACCATCTCCACACACGCAGCCCAGTTAGCATTTTAAATAGTAAAGACTTTTAGCCACATAGCAAATTTGCATCATTAACAGATGTTCACGTTATAAAAAGAAAAATTAACAGAATTATACTGTACATTTTACAAAACACAGAAAGCCAATAATTATTACAAAACAAAAAAAAATGAATACAAACAGTAAAAGTCGGCTGGACAGTAGTTGCATTGTGCTGTGAGACTCTGACATGTCCTGTAATCTGGCTTAACTTCTGTTTTGTGCAAAGGTTCCATAGTGCCAGGTTGGAGTTTTAATTTATTATTTGATGGATTCCTTTTCTTTTTGTTCCTGGAGGAGGTAGTTGCTGGTCAGATCAGGCTGTGGCCGACCTTCCCCGCCCTTATCTGACCAGGTGGAAGGTGAGCCAGTACATGAAGACGGGCTGGGCAGCAGCGATGGCCATTGTGAGGTACATCCGCAGCTGGTTCTTGGCCCCTCGCACCAGGACGCCCTCAGCTGCAGCCTCACTCAGGATCTTTAATCGCAGCGTGCGGATCTACCAAGGGAAAGATCATGGATTTAGAAAATAACTTGAAAAAAACTTGAAATAACTTGAAAGCACGTTGTAAGTCGCTCTGGATAAGGGCGTCTGCCAAATGCCGTAAATGTAAATGTAAAAATAGAAATATTAGATAACAATATTGCAAAGGAAGCCCTCGGTTATGGCTGAAATAAAGTGAAAGTGATTGATATGGTCATTGTGATACATTTCGTTGTCACCGTGTGCTGCAGTGTGTCCGCCGTATTTACCCATCACCCCTGGGCAGCCATGACAGGAGCCCGGGGAGCCGTGTGTGGGGACAGTCCTTTGCACAGTGGTACCTTAGCTGCTCGGGATTTGAACCCCCACCCTTCAGATTACCGGTCCACTTCCTTAGCTGGCAGACCAACACTGACCCCAATAATATATTGATATGGAAATTACTATAGTTACCTTTTTTTTTTTTTTTTTAAATTGTCCATATATCTGCCTGTCTTAATTGGCACCCGGTTTTAATAATTTTTATTTGTCTGCCTGAATGTGAATTTTTTGAAATTTGATTTCATGTTGGGTTAAAAAAAATCATTTTAAAAATCCAATTCTTAAGGTTTATTCGAGTGCAACCAAAACTGATTCCCAGAAGGCATTCTTTTCTGAAACTGTTTCGAGAAATTGTGGTGAATTGCTATTGCAAATGTAGGCGTTATCATTTTGTCTGCTGTCATTTTGTCTCCTCAAAATGACAGCAGTCTCTTACCATGAAGACAAAGATGGACAGACAACACCAGAGTAGACTCAGGTAATACCCAGTCCGTCCAAACAAGAGACCTGACAACACTCCCATGATCATCCTGAGGACAGACAAAAACACATCACTTGCATCAGACCCAGTTACTGTTTGTTGCAACATTGTTATAGGGTGGTAGTAGCCTAGTGGGTAACACACTCGCCTATGAACCAGAAGACCCGGGTTCAAATCCCACTTACTACCATTGTGTCCCTGAGCAAGAGGAGACTGTCCCTGTAACTACTGACTGTAAGTCGCTCTGGATAAGGGCGTCTGATAAATGCTGTAAATGTAAACATTGTGACTAATACTTAAATGGACTATTTCAAAGGGGTTAGTAAATAGACATTAGAAGAATAATATAGTCAACAGTTGAGTGCCGTAGCATAGTTTAGATACAGTAGCAGCTTCTGACAGACACATACACCCCAGCAAGGACATAAAAAGTGTCCAGAACACAGCAGAAAGTAAACTAACTAACTTGCAGAGGTTTATTACATGACGCACATAAACGGTTTACAAGGTTTACAGGTGCTATACTGCCCCCTTGTGGTCCACAAATGCTAAATATCATGAATTCCAAGCAAATACATTTAAATGTAACCTTAATTTTAATACACTGATGTCACAAACAAGGTACAACATTTACATTTACAGCATTTATCAGACGCCCTTATCCAGAGCGACTTACAATCAGTAGTTACAGGGACAGTCCTGTAGCAACTTAGGGTTAAGTGTCTTGCTCAGGGATACAATGGAAGTAAATGGGATTTGAACCTGGTTCTTCTGGTTCATAGGCGAGTGTGTTACCCACTAGGCCACTACCACCCTACTACAACCACATGCTGGGCAATCCTCGATATTTTGTCTCATACCCAGTAACCTCTAGTTTTTTTTGTGTTATTTCAGCTTGAGTAGTGTTCAGGAAACGGTATATGTACCTACCCAACGTATTTGTACCCAGAAAAGGCCACCAGGTCAATAGTGGTGAGGTCGGTGTTGACCGTGACCAAGTAGAGGCTGAGTAGAGTGGCTAGAACCTCAATGATGAGCCACACTAAAGCAGAACTCGCCTGCATCCCCAAGATCTCAGGCGTGAACCTTGGACAGACATTCAACCAGCTCACACACGACAGTAATAAAAAACTATTTCAGAAAATAATGTTTTACTTTTTTTTTTTTTTTTTTACCTGTTCTGTGTTCCCAGAGCTAATCCTGCTACCAGGACATATGTGATGAAACCCATAACTGTAGAAAAGGTAAAAGGGAGGGGATCAAACGTTAACAGGCATCAGCATTGATAATTTTATATATGTTTCAATTTTAAACTATTATCATCTTTTACCTGGAATATACAAGTCAGGAGCATTGATGTCAAAGCGTGGTGCCACTGGTGTGTCCTGCTGATAGCTCACCTCCCAGTTCTATAGATTTAAAAAAAAGAACTTGTGATGAGTATGTCAGACAACCATCCATCACTCTCCCACTTTAAAGCCAGAGTACACACAAAACTGTAAAACAGCTTTTGAATGAACATCCAAGCATAATTTGACAAAGCCTATTTAGTTACCCCCATAAATCCCCTTCTCTTTATGATTAGTAAATAAAATATCATTTAAGAATAATCAAAAATCTTTAATACATTAGTTTTTTTACTCAAATTCGGGAAGTCAAAGGCAAGTTGTAAACTCCCAGAAGTTAAAAAAAAATCAGAATTATACAAAAAAAAAAAACATGAAACAGGTTGTCAGTTTCTACAAGCACCCCAACTTCTTCCTGATCCGGATAGAAGTAGTGTGGGAGCGCAGTGAGGCACCCTACCCTCGCAGGCATTACTTCAACAGAACTATGCTGCAGAAAGTAGTACATGTGTCTCTAGAAAAAAGCATTTAACAACGGGAGCCAGACCATTATACAAATGTAGGTCTTCCCCACAGAGACACTGCGAGGAAAGCCAAGCTGTCAGTGATTACAGTCTCCTTCACCATCAGAAGGCACTTGGGAAGAGGTCTGGAAAGAGCTCTAGAAGACATGCATCTCACAGTACGGTCGCAGTGAGCAAGTGACAGACGGATCGAGTCCACCAATGGACTACTGAATACTTGAAGAAGGTGTTATGGACTGATGAATCAAAAATTGTAATCCTCGCTTCACCACGCAGGACTTTACTGGCCGTACTTTACTGGACCCTGAGGCAGCCTGAACCAAACCAGCTACCGCAGCGTTCTGCACCGAGTTGGTCAGAGGTTCATCCTACGGCAAGAAAACGACCGTATGAAAAGAAGAACAATATGATGAAATCCGGAGTGACCAGCAGTCTCCAGGCTTAAACCCCATTGTGCTGGTTTGGGATGAACTGGACAGAAGAGACGGGAAGAATACTGGAGAAAACCAAGGTGGCTACTTTGATCAGCCAAAAGTTCAGACTCAGGTTTAGAAATAAAATCCATGAATTTAATTCAGTTTATCTGTTCAACGCATTAATTTCAGAGTAGATCGAAATATTTCCAACAATAACAAAAAACGGAGCAAATTTTGACTGCTAGTGTAAGGAAGGAAATGGCCTGTGGCTGCAGTTTTCAATCTTGTCTGAGTACATATGCAGTTATAAAAAGAGAGAGAGAGAACAATGCTCCAGGCTAATTTTTCGCTTTTAGTGCTCCCGTAAGTGCAAATGCTGGCACACAACCAAAAAAATGTATTTATAATTTCATAACAGTCACTTTTTCCTAATTTGAGATGTTCAATAATTTTTTTCCCCTGTGTTGTTCACATATTGCACCATGGCTGAACTGACAATAAAACCCAACGGACTTGACATGAATTGATTGTGATTTAGAAAAAGGTGGCGGTGCAATAAACTACAGTCCTGCTGATGCCAAAAATAGAAACTTATCCACCATCACACACGCAGAGCAACTCTACCATGACTGAAGTACAACAAATAATAATCTCCCCCAAAGATGACCCCCAAAGGAGGTTAAGCACCGTCCCCACACGCTGTTCCCTGAGCGCCTGTCGTGGCTGCCCACTGCTCACCAAGGGGGATGGTTAAAAGCAGAGGACACGTTTCTTGTGTCACCGTGTGCTGCGATGTGTATTACAATGACAATCACTTCACTTTCACTAAAAATATATGGGGCAATGGTGGCCTTGGGGTAAAGGAAACGGACCTGTAATTGGAAGGATGTTGGTTCAAATCCTGAGCAGAGTACGGGTTCATACAACCAGTAAAAAGAGTGTGAATACTGGGGAATAACCCAACGCTAACAGGAAGAGTAAAGAGGAAACAGTGCTGTGGTAAGTACCTGGTGCATGTAGGGAAATACCAGCAGTCCCAGTTTTTTACCCACATAAAGCGTGTCCACTGCAAAATAATACTTCAGCTTGGAGATGGGGATGAATCGGTCCAGCTGCAAGCAGAAGAGCTCAAGTCATTTCATGACCACCACAATATTCATTAAGCGCAGAACATCATAGCATTTTTAAAACATTACAAAGCCCAAAATTCATCCCATTAAAAAAAAAAAAAAAAAAATCCCCCAGGAGACACTTACGTTTTTGTCCATCATCTCTTTGCCCTGGGTGGCCAGGCTGCTCCCATACGCCATAGCCAGATTGGACATGGGATCAGAGAGGAGAGACTGGCCAGGGTAATTGACCGGGCCTTTGTCCTGACCTCTGTGCCCCCCGGGCGGGGACCCAGTGCTGGTGTCCTCAAAGAGAGGGCTTGGACCTGATATGTCTGCCGAGGGGTTCCTCATTCTCATTTTGGGTTCTGAAATACATTTAGGGAGTATCACACAAATGTACATTTGAGGCATTTATCAGATGGCCTTATCCAGAGCGACTTACAATCAGTAGTTACAGGGACAGTCTCCCTGGAGACACTCAGGGTTAAGTGTCTTGTTCAGGGACACAGTGGTAGTAGGTGGGGATATTGGCTGAAATTACACTATAGCATCTAATTCATGCTCACAATCTGAGGACAACTTCACATTTAATGCAACAAACAAGAAAAATGCAGAATTAAAACTAGATCATGCTTGTTAATGTCATTCAATTTTCAGGGATGCCGTGCCTTCCCAGAGATCTTCTGCAAACAATTTTCCTGGACAGAACTGGTGTGACTAACAGGTATTTTTGATTTGTGTTAAACAGTTATTATGGTTATTTCCGGGGTGAATTAACCCCCGCTGGTAATTCACCCTACAAGCGCATCAGGATCTAAAGGAGACATCATAGCTGTATATTACAAAATGATTAAAATCATTTTCCAGAAGACCGATTGTTGAGCATGGATCTTCTAAATTGAATATTATGAATATTCAAATTAATAAGATGTAGATATTTGCAGCGCAGCTCTGCAGCTAAATATAGAGCCGCCGACTGCGCGCGCGTGTGTGTGAGAGAGAGAGAGAGAGAGAGAGAGAGCGCGCTTTAAATAGCATTATCAAAACTCTTCTAAAGGAATAAAATAAGAAGGAATCCTGTTTAACCACTAAAGCAGTAGAAAAGTTACATGTTAAACTTTTCGCCTGACGTCTGCAAGATGACGTCAGCGCCCAATTTCAACAAAGCTAACAGAGTTAGCATAGCCATAATTAGCCTGCCTTACAAACCACATACTACTAGTTACAGAATCCCTTAATAACTAGTTAACCCGATCAACGTAGAAACCCAGAAAATCGACCAAATGGAGTTACAATGAAGCCGGTTCGCTACAAAGTTGGTGGACCGGTCGAAACCGGTTAGCATTGTTAGCATGGTCTCCGTTAGACGATGACAGCTAACGCTGGATGTTCCCAAATCGCCACAAATAAAACGGGACGACGCACGTAACTTACGCTGCCTGAAGCCACCTTGTGACGACTGATCCATCCCGACGACCAGCTCGGAAAAAAACTACGACTGTGCGGGTTAACTGTGCCAGATATGCGCCGTTAACTAACAAGAGGAAGACCGTTCATCCTGCAGGGGGCCTGTTCACCGAAACCGTGCCGAGCCGAGCCCACGGTGATGCCCACGGTGATGCCCACGCCGAGCAATCACGGCTCTGCGTCCCACTTCCAACCAATGGACCGCGAAACCGCGCTGCGACCACAAACGGTTCTTCCGGTCCGCGCGTCAATATAAAAGTCTCCACGGACGGAAAATAGTCGGAGTTAAAACTACAACTCGTGGGGGTTTTGGTGAGCGTTTTGGGGCAGCAATTTTGCGGAGAATATTTTACTTTTCTATATTATTTCTGCCAAACATACCGATTTGTTAAGCGTTTTACGGAGCCCGTAGTTTTAAGTGAATATGTAAAATATATAAAAACTCACACGTAAAATATGATGTAAAAATCTAAATGAACACAACGTGTCAAAACACTACACGTGTTTTCCGTTGTAACTTTGTAACGCCGCTGGATGGCAGCATTTTTCCTGCCTTTCCTCGAACTTTAGCTCAACTCTTCCTTCCCGAATCATTTTACTGAAACGATGGACAGTGTCCAAAAAAAGAACAGCGGCGTTTGTATAAATCTGAACATAATGTGGAGTGTGCAGCAGGACTGCAACTCGCCTATTTGCCTCCGGTATTGCTGCGCGTGCACGTGGTTCCTGCAGATGTTGACGGCAGCAGATTCGTCCATTGCAAAAAATCGACCCACATGTGAGACGTCGGG
Organism: Denticeps clupeoides; assembly: GCF_900700375.1. NCBI lineage: Eukaryota > Metazoa > Chordata > Actinopteri > Clupeiformes > Denticipitidae > Denticeps > Denticeps clupeoides. Next base: position 4,334,668 of record NC_041725.1, on the reverse strand, counting down.
GTGTGTGGACAGTCGTCGAATAGACACCACCGATTGTTTAATTTAGTGTTTATTTGCTTATCCAGCGCTTGGGAGTTGATTTCGGAAATGGGCGAATCTGCTGCCGTCAACATCTGCAGTTGATCCGTGACACCGGGAATCAGCGGCCAGGTACGTTGTTCGTCCCTCAAAGTCGAAACCGCCACGTTTTGTTCATAGTGTTTGTCCAAAATGCAGCCACGTCAGTTTCGGTTCTTTCTTCCTCAAAGAGCAAACAGCACGTTTCCTCCATCACGCACCAACATACGGGTAACATCTGAAGAGAACATCTCATTTAACACCCACTGTATATGTTATTATCAAGTTCAATTACTTTGCACAGGTCCATAAAGGATGGGCTCTTCTTAGACCTGGATAATCATGAATATGTTTTGATAAAGTGTCAGAGATGTAATTACTCCAAACAATTATTGTGAAACAATCCGGCATGCCGCACACTTTGACATGCGTATGTAACATGTGTAGTTAATGACCTCCAGGAACCCATTGATCTGGGAATGGAAGTCATTTTCTGCCTCGACCGGCCCCACCGCTCTTCGCAAACGATTAACTCACGTCACTTTGCTCCTGTGGGCACACACTGTCCCGGCAGATGGTGGAAGAACGTGGAGCTGGACGCGGTCCTGACCAGACCCTGGGAGAAGCGGAGAGGGGGGGAGCGTGCTCAGCACTCTCCCAGCCGCTGGGTTGACCATTAACCCCTCTATTGATTGCTGCGCTCAGTCCACAGACCCCGACTCAAAGTTCACGCCGCCGGGAGTAGGCTTCGTCTGCACATGCAGGGCAGGATTAGATTCCTTTGCTCGCCGCATCGCTTTCGAGAGCCATGGCGTCTGCAGGGTATGGCTATTACCGGACTACTATTTTCCTGGCCATGTTTGTTGGCTACACGCTCTACTGTTTCAATCGGAAGACTTTCTCCTTTGTGATGCCATCCTTAATGCAAGAGATCAAGCTTGATAAAGATGATTTGGGTGAGATTTTAATATACCATATGCATTTGTTCTTGCATTGTTATTTCATACGGCAATTTTTACGGTCAGAAATTGTTAAGTGAGTTTCAGACCCAGAACACCAACCTGAACTGGGTGGAGGTTTGCAGGAGGTACCGGCGCCGTCACCTTCCTTGTTTTTGTCCCGTCCAGGCCTCATCACCAGCTGTCAGTCGCTGGCCTACGCCATCAGCAAGTTCATCAGCGGTGTGCTGTCAGACCAGATGAGCGCTCGCTGGCTCTTTTCCATCGGCCTCTTGACAGTGGGCGGCATCAATGTGGTCTTCTCCTGGTCCTCCACTGTGGCCGTCTTCTCGGGCTTGTGGTTTCTCAATGGCCTCGGCCAGGGTCTTGGTTGGCCACCTTGTGGAAAGGTGCTGCGCAAGGTATGATATCCCAGGCTCCAACTTATTCATTAATTTATGTGTCTGAAACAGTAGTAAACTGTCAAAATCGGCCTTGGTGAAGAAGAAGATTATTGATCACCCAGGTCATGCCACATGTTAAAATGTTGCTTATCACTTGGAACCATTTGGTTGCAGTATCCTTTGAAGATGTGTGTTGATGCATTAGTATAAGCAGTCAATATTATGCTCGGTGAAAATCACAGAACAAGTTCTAAAACTGAACTTAACTGAACCGAAGAGCTAAAACAAGTATCCAAAAGTGAAATCCATGGGATGACTTTTTAAAGGTCAGTTTGCCTATAGCTTTGTCCATGGTCTATAAATTAATAAAAACTAAATCCCTCCAGAAATAGAAGCCAATTTCCATAATTTTTATTTATTGGATTAAAAAATAAAAGTTTAAAGAGACTTATTGGTTTTTTTCAGTGTTATATAAGGAAGCACCACTGCACCACAAGATCATACAAAGCCCATTAATCTTATTTATTCTGCCACTTGTTTTATTATTCCAAATATCATTATCTCATTTGAATATACATTACAGTACATAACCAGAACCAAGATGGCGGCACACTAGGTATATACTGTTGTACTGACAATAAACCACTCTTGAATCTTGAACATTAGGAAAAATAATGTGCCGATCAATGACCAGTATATCATTGTAAATATGCATACTGTATTATACTGCTTTTTTACGCCATCTCCTGATCCTCTGTTTGTGGTCTTTAGTGGTTCGAGCCATCGCAGTTTGGGACATGGTGGGCAATCCTGTCGTGCAGCATGAACTTGGCTGGTGGCCTGGGCCCAATCATCGCCACCCTGATGGCTCAGAGCTATAGCTGGAGGACCACACTGTCCATCTCTGGCCTGATCTGTGTGATCTTGTCTGCTGTCTGCCTGCTGGTCATCAAGAATGAGCCCGGCGACGTGGGCCTGCCCAATATGGAGCCCGCTGTCAAGAAAAGCAAAGGAGGTTTGTTTTTGAGTTCTGTGTCTCCTACGGCTTTGTTCCATTTTTAAAATACTTCATACAATATAATTATGTATAATGTGTGTGTGTGTGTGTGTGTGTGTGTGTGTGTGTGTATATATATATATATATATATATATATATATATATATATATATATATATTATACATAATATGTGTAATTTTTAATTATTTTGAATATAACATGTGCAAAATTGTTAACTCATGTTGAAAATGGTCATACTTGTAAATGTTATGAGAATTGTAATGTTTTCCACATTTGGCAACATTCAGCATCATGCTAATATTTTGCCTTAAGAAATTAAGAAGCACCATAAAAATAGTTATTCTGGTTATCTAAAGATAACTTACTCACAAGTTTTAAATATCAGCATCATTAGTAGTCAGAGAAAAATGTGGACGTGAACATAACTGTAGCTGCCGTGTGGTTAGTTAATTTTAGAATATTGCATTTATTAGATATTAATATTAGAGTTCTGTGCTATAACTCTGAAATTTAGAGTTGCGTGCATGTCGTCTCTGTTCCCATTTCTGAGTCCAAGGTCAGTCAGGCAGTTTACGTTTATGGACTCTGAACTGTTCTTTCTCTCACATGAGAACAGCATGAACAGAGTTCAGGTCTGTTGGGGACTGATTCCGGCTTTTGCCCGCTGATCCCAGGTCCCTCTGGTGATGACAGCACGCTGAAAGAGTTCCTGCTGTCACCCTATCTGTGGGTGTTGTCGCTGGGCTACCTGGTGGTGTTTGGTGTCAAGACGGCTTGCACCGACTGGGGCCAGCTGTTCCTCATCCAGGACAAGGGCCAGTCGGCACTTATGGGTAATGTAGTCACCACACTATAACCTCCCTTTACTCTTTAAAGGTCCCCTGACATGAATTTTACTTTGCTTTTATATCGGCCTTAGTGGTCCCCTGATACTGTATCTGAAGTCTCTTTCCGAAATCCTGCCTGCCAGAATTACAGCCACTTGAAGTCAGTCCCACGATGAGATTTCCCCAGGACACGCCTGAGAGAGGCGGGATGAGGAGGAGTTGAATGACGATGGTGTCATCAACACCATTAATCAACCACAATGTTTTTGGGGAGACGGGAAAATATAACAAACCCACTGGTTCTTCAGAGGCTTGCATGATGGGACAAGAAAATACATTTGGGCTCATTTTTATATCAAATCCCTGAGGTACTGAAATGCTTCGCATGTTTGGAAACCATGACAGTCGGATCAGAATGAGTAAAGCACTCTTTACACCATTTCTCACCGCTGCATGACCATAGACATTAATGTTAAATAATCTCACAAAGTGAAATATTCATGATAGGGGGCCTTTAAACATCACAACGGCATCGGCCGAAGCATGTCAACACCTGGCAAATAATGACGACTATGTGCGTTGCAGGCAGCTCTTTTATGAGTGCGTTGGAGATTGGCGGCCTCGTTGGCAGTGTTGCCGCCGGTTTCCTGTCTGACAGGGCAGTGGCCAGGGTGAGCTTCTGTAGGAGAATCAGCTTACCATTTACATACAAGCTTGTGTGCACCGTACATTTACGGATAAGATGTAATGATTGAATTGAGGACATCAGTGCAAAGTACAGTTGAGGTATCGCTGATTACGCAGATTAAAAGGATTGGCCCTTTTGTGTCATTTTCCAGCACGGTTTACGGGCTTATGGCAACCCCCGCCATGCTCTCTTGTTGTCAATGATGGCTGCGATGTGTGCTTCGCTGTATCTCTTCCGGGTTACTGTGTCAGCAGAAAGTTCAAAGGTCAGGCTACAACATTACCTAAATGTATTTTAAATGTTTATAAAATATTTCAATAAAATTGTGAATATAACACGTAAAAATACTTGTTTTTTAAGTTTTGATTGCCCCCGATTAACCATTTTTGTTCGTTTCCAGATCTGGATTTTGTCTCTGGGAGCTGTTTTTGGCTTCTCATCTTATGGACCAATTGCTTTATTTGGAGTCATTGCCAATGAAAGTGCTCCATCCAATTATTGTGGGACGTCACATGCTATTGTCGCTTTGATGGCCAATGGTAAGGCTTGCCTCAGTATGAATCTGTGTTGAGCATGTACTGGCCTTTCATCAGTGATCAGTGCATGAGGAATCACATCGGTGGGTTGTGAATACTCCCACACTTAAATCGTATCTGGTGGGCTTGGGTCAGAGACTGACAACTGATGAAGGGGGCATTGAATGGCTGATGGAACTCTTATTTTGAAAGTGTTTGCACGGTAGTTATACCTCGTTTGTGATCCAGCAATGCTTAACTTACGCCACTTCTCTCCAGTGGGTGGCTTTCTCTCTGGGCTGCCGTTCAGCACAATCGCAAAACACTACAGCTGGGACATGGCCTTCCGGGTGGCTGAGGTGACCTGCGCCATCACGACAGTCGGCTTCTTCCTGCTGCGCAACATCCAGACCAAGATGGGCCGCCTTGCCAAGAAAGCCGACTAAGTGCGACGCCTTCAGGAAAATGGACAAATGGAGACTATGCGCTGTTCTTGGATGCCCGTCATCACTCTACAAATTCTGTATTGTAGGGTGGGTGCATCTTTATGCGCAGTGTAATTTGCAATTAAGTCAGAATGACCATATTTATTTTCTGTCATCTGGATACTGTGAGTGTTTTTTATGTTTTAGTATATCAGTTGTACAGTAATTATTTTTACTAGTTAGGGGCATTTCTTTCTGTGAATCATCAGAAATGATTGCTGGAAGTGGAAATGCTGTTTGTGATGGTTTGACAGCTCTACCTCATCAGAAATGTGTGTAGTTGTTCCTGAAGAGCCTGCTATTACTGCAGAGCTAAATTTGAAGTTAATTGTTGCATGTATCTTTTTTTATTGTCATGTTTCTAATTTTGTGAATGTTCAATATAATACTAATAAAATGTAATTTTACAGTATTTTAAATGTGTATAAAGCCTTGGGGACTGATGGTGAAGGTTTTCTATAACAGCTGACCACATTAATGAATTACACAGAATCAGAGAACTAGTCGTTAATAACAGGGAGCACAGGCAGTAAATCAAGGATCTGAAGTTCTTTAAAAGCCACAAATAATAAATTCAGGTGAGATTTATTTATTAGCACGTTATGTACAAAAAAACAGAACATTTATCATGCTGTATTTACATGTTTACGGCCAAAGATCCAGGCAGGCCGTGTCTTTTTTTTTTTTTTTTTTCACTTTTTAAAGTGATGAAATCCACAGGAATCATGGAACACACCCCCTTCTTTAGGGACATGGTTTTGAGGGGGAAATATCCCTGTCCTATGGTATTCCATCCCCCACAGCTATTCTATTCAAGACCCAGGCCCAAAGGTACCAGCCTTCTCAGCAATCTCCAAGGAGCTCTTCAGGTTTTGGTCAAAAAGTTCACATCTGGAGAACATAAAAGACATTTTAGATAGTTTTGACAAATCCATAGATTCCTAGTGGACCTTGACTTCAGTCAAAATATTTACATGTGGACATAGTTCTCAGTTTTTAACAAATAAATGCACAGTAGTATAGAATCTAACTGAATAATTATATAATTAAAGTTTAGCCTTTGAAGCTTAAATATTAATATGAAAGTTTTTAGGAATGAGTTCTGACACCGACACCAATACCCGGTGAGTTGATTACTATCCCCGAAGAGACTGAGATTACTCTGTTATGTTTAAGGAAACATCAGACTTGTCAGGAGATCGTGTTTTCCATACAGTATAACATTTACAGAAATATACGTATGCACGTGTTCTGTGGCACGATCTTTCTGGATGTGCTTTATCAAATCGATCGTGTTTTTTCTTTGCAGTGCTGCTGCCTCCTCAAAACATTGGTGTTGTCTGCATTTGCAAGCAGACGTGGACCATGTTGGTGTAGAACACGTTAAGCGCCATCACACCAGTGACATTTTACATTTCCTCCCTCCCAAACTGCACATTACACATGTAATGTACTGAACACCAGTACTGCACCCTGCTCTTTAATCTCTCACTACCTCACACTGTGCTGCAGTGTTATGTCATATCACTACTACCGCATTATCATCATAGCATATCATACACCACATACACTTTATACTAAATACATCCACGCACTGATATATTGTCCTATTGCTGCTACTTGTCTTCCTGGTTTGTCTCGACCTGCACTATTTTATGTCTCGGTGCACAATGTCCACAGTGTCCTTTGTCATGTTTTTGTGTTGTGTGTTATTTGATTTGCACTACGTCTTTTTGCACACTGTGAATCTCAAAAGCTTCGCAATCTCGTCTCTCGAAGTGAAGTGATTGTCACATGTGATACACAGCAGCACAGCACACAGTGCACACAGTGAAATTTGTCCTCTGCATTTAACCCATCACCCTGAGTGAGCAGTGGGCAGCCATGACCGGCGCCCGGGGAGCAGTGTGTGGGGACGGTGCTTTGCTCAGTGGCGGATCGGGATTCGAACCGGCAACCTTCTGATTACGGGGCCGCTTCCTTAACCGCTAGGCCACCACTGCCCCGGTATACTTGTATATGGTGAGATGACAATAAAGTGGACTTTTTATTGTTAGACGCCTCGGTCCACTTATTTCAGATGAAATCTGATACACGAAATACACAAAACTTCTAAAGGCAGGCATCATACCTGATTGGCATCTCCAAAGAATAGAATGGATTCTTCAGGGCAAAGTCAGAGTAAATTTCATAAATCTTCCGTAGCAGCCCATCAATTCCAGATTGCCTTGGGTCTGCTAGCACAATAAACTTAATACCTGTCAAAGCAAATGGAAAATCTATTTTGGTTACTTTTTTTTCTTACGGCCCAGGATGTTTGAATTTTGAGGAAAGGAGGAGAATGAATTGTACTGAAGCATGTTCTCTGTAATTTAGGTAATAATATTCGCACTATTTGAAAATGTCAAAGCAGTGTTGAAGGGTGGTAGTAGCCTAGTGGGTAACACACTCGCCTATGAACCAGAAGACCCAGGTTCAAACCCCACTTACTACCATTGTGTCCCTGAGCAAGACCCTTAACCCTAATTTGCTCCAGGGGGGACTGTCCCTGTAACTACTGATCGTAAGTCGCTCTGGATAAGGGCATCTGGTAAATGTAAGACATCCCACTTACTATCATCGTGTCCCTGAGCAAGACACTTAACCCTGAGTGTCTCCGGGGGGACTGTCCCTGTAACTACTGATTGTAAGGTGTTCTGGTAAATACTGTAAATGTAAGACCTGTGAGTGTCTGAAAGCAGTGCAGCTTGAAGGCGTCCGTCTCCAGCATCTCAATCCCAGAGCTGCCCACCTCCGGAGACAACTGCGAGCCGATGGCGAACAGCCTGCGGACGCGAGAAGAGGGGGGTTAGAACGCCGTCTCCCCGCCAGCAAAACGCGCCCCGGCCTCGGGCCCGAAGGCACCTACGAGTGGAACATGGAGGCGAGCATCAGCTTCTCGTTGGAGCTCAGCCGAGCCCTGCCGAAGCGGATGGACACCGGGTAGTTGGACGGCTCTTTCAGGTACTCGACGATGTCCTTGCCCTCCGCGGTTTGTCTCCCGTTCACATCGACGCCGTTGATGGACAGGACCGCGTGGCCGACTGGTGGAGGACGGACGAGACGTTTTACAGTAGCGCACGGCTGTGAAAGCGCTACAAATATTGACAAGTGGAAGACACTCACCCCGAATACCGTCACGCTGACCAAAAGAAACCACCACCTTCTCATCGTGCACTTTCAGTACCAAATCTAGCGGAAAGCTAAAGGTTTTCTCAGCCTCCGCCCTGGGCACATAATTGTCATACTGGTAAATTAAACCGCCAGCTTTATTGACAACATATACACTGAAGATCGCCATTTTTCTCCATCTGACCACCTGACAGGGACGCGGAAGAGTCACGTGACTACGATGGCCCATTTCAAACGTCCCTTTTACAGCTATTTCTGCTCATGCATTGACAGGAATTGCTCACGTCGTCTACATTTAAGAACAATATTTTCCACTTTGATCTGTTATTACCGAAACGGCTATGTTTCATGTTCTTTTGTGTTCAAAACTTCATTTCCCATGAGCCTTTGCCTCGTCTCCCGGAAGCACGCGTTGTCTACAGGGCCGTGCGCGGAGCGAACTTCCTTTCTCTCCGACATCTTGACGGGACCGCATCATGGTGAGAAATGCTCAGGCTTTTTGGAAAAAATGAACGATTTAGAAGTTTGGTTGGTCGTGAAATGTAGATTAGCGCAGCATGCGGGTTCTCTCTGTAATTGATCCGCAGTAAATCGACAGTTTGTGTTTTTGTGGAATGAATGAAGACTGAAAGCAGCGAAACCTCGGCGCGGCGTGCTCGTTAGCCGTTAGCAATCGAGCTACGCTTTCGCTGCGTGAAGTTGTGTTTTAACGCCGATGCCTGTGTGCTTTTTTTAGATTTTGTAGATTTGCAATAAAACATCAGTGGTGCAGTGGTGTTCATGTAGCTGTCGATGATGCTTAGTTTATGATTGTTCTCCGTGTAAATATACAAGAAGCTTACTGTTATATATTAAATTCAGCCTCCTAAAGACGCCAAGAAGGCTAAGGACTCTGGGAAGTCCAAAAAGGACAAAGATCCAGTCAACAAATCCGGGGGCAAGGCCAAGAAGAAGGTGAGTGTCCCTGTTCATTGACTTGACACTGACAGGGGAAATTATTTTAAAACCCATTTAGTGAACACAATTTCTTTTTCATTTGTCTGAGCAGAAGTGGTCCAAGGGAAAAGTGAGGGACAAGCTCAACAACCTGGTCCTCTTCGACAAGGCCACCTACGACAAGCTGTACAAAGAAGTCCCGAACTACAAGCTCATCACGCCAGCTGTGGTGTCTGAGAGGCTGAAGATCAGAGGCTCTCTGGCCAGGGCAGCCCTCCTCGAACTGCTGAACAAAGGTGTGCATCAGGGTTCCTACGGCCTGCAACCCCACAAGAGTCATGGAATTTTGCAGGCCTCAATTTTGGAATATGAAATAAATATGTGATGTCATTGAAATCTGACACATGAACATATGACATGAAGTTCATACATAGTTCATGAAAGGAAGAACGGTTACAGCTAGAACGTTTAAAACAAGTGCAGGTCTGCAGTATCTTTGTTGGTTTTACGTAGTGAATTCCTTTTAAAAGTGGTGTAAATTTCAGCGTCTGATCTCTGCCAGAACATGATGGGGCCCATTCCACCTAGATGTTTTGCTATTTCTTTCTTAGATTTCAGCAGAATTTTGAGAGAACATGTGGTCTTAGAGTAACCGGAAAGTAATGGAAATTCCTTTGTAGAAATATGTAAGAACCCTGATGTATGTTGGATGTACATTTTGGCTATTAATACAGTTTTACCTGCAGTAATGCTCTGAGGGTTGTAGTAGCTTAGTGGGTTAGACATTCACCACAAAAAAAAAAAAAAAACAGGTTCAAACCCCACTTACTACCACCGTGTCCCTGAGCAAAACTCTGAACCCTGAGAGTCTCCAGGAGGACTGTCCCTGTCACTCTGGATAAGGACATCTGATGAATGTCTTAAATCTAAATGCTAATTAGTTGTTAAAAAAACAACACGCATCGGCCTTTTTTGATCCCCAAAGTACCGTAAGTTGTGTTATTCTTGCTTATTTTTCCCCTCTGTGTGTCCTTACTGAAAAATCCAACCTAATTTTTATTTAATTGAAATGAGGGGAGCTGAACTTCTATTTGTAAATTAATTAGCAAGGGTTAATAGTCTTTAAAGAACTGTTTCCGGATGAGATACATTTCTTTTTTCACAGGCAAAACTGGGTGTACAATTGATCTGTTTATGAATTGCACTTTGTCACTGAGTAAATGAGCTAAAGGTATGGAGAGGTAAAAATATATATATGTCTCGTTGTCTTTACTCAGGTATGATCAAGTTGGTCTCCAAGCACAGAGCTCAGGTGATCTACACACGTAATACCAAGGGTGGAGATGAGGCAGCCGCAGAGAAGGAGGCATAAACAGGTATGCGTTTTAACGTCTGCCACCTCAATTTTTTATGGATTGTGAAATTAAGTGTTTTTTGTTTAAAAAAAAAAAAAAGACATTTATAATTGTATCGATGTCTTCACAAACATGATCTACTGATTGTGTAGGATTAACCAACTGTTCTCTTTTCTCTTTTTCAGGATCAATGTGGATCAGCTTGTAAATGAGAAAATAAAAAAAATAAAGAAATGTTTGTTTTGTTTATTTTATTAAACACATTTGAGTATCCATTCATTCATTTTAAAGTTTAAATTACAACCCAAGTGAATATCCTGTAACCATCAAATGCACCTTTCATCTCAGTGTACGGTGTGTATATTAGACTCCCTAACCCTATTAGAGTTTGCTTAGTGAAGCCAAAATGTGATTCAGCCTTCCTAGAGAAGCATTTTCTTGTGGTGGACTTGCAGGGTGTTCTGTTTTATAGCTCATTTCTTCTGTTGTGTTTCATTAATGTAAATGGGTGGTGTCTAATGGGCCCTGCTGTTCTGGGGGGGGGTCTTGATTCTGTGGTAATAAGCTGTAAAAGATTGAAATACTATCAAGCACTCTTCCTCTGAATAATACATGCTGGCTCATTGGTATCTCATCAAACTGAGAAAGAAAGAAACCAAAGTTTTATCCTTAAATTGCAATTCCATGAGAGTTTAATTAGTGCATTTGTTTAAGGACTTGAAAGAAAATTCTTAGAACTTTACAGCATTATTATATACAGTTGCTGTTAGTTGGTAACCTTGGGCGGGGCAGCTCCTTCCACGATACAGCACCTGTCACCCATATCAAAAATGGCCAGAAATTACTCACAAATAACAATATATCAAATCTATAAATAATTTTGTATTTTATTAGAGCATCTGGCCTTCTGAAGAGCAAAACCCTGGCCCTTGTACAAGTGTAGTAAATGCAGGGTCTTGCATTTGGTGAAAGTGGCCTTAAAAAAAAAAAAGTTAAATTTGGCTTCTTTAAGCCCTCTCGCCTCCTCATTAGCATTTGCCCAAGGCCACCAGCAGCAGAGGACACATTCCGTTGTCACCGTGTGCTGTGCTGGGGAATTGTCGGACTGGCTCACAGTGGCTATGGTTCTGCACCACGGCTGAATTTTGGAAAGAGACTTCAGATGAAACCTATAGAAAAGCCCTAAACAAATCAGGTCAGGTGTCCTTTATAGGGGTCCTATAGAGCACATTTGCAATGAGAAAATCTGAATTCATGTCACCTCAAAACATGATGCTTACAAAATGTGTTCTGTGAATGCAGGTTTTTGACTGCTATATTAAAATTATTTTTTTCAGGAGCCACTAACAATTTAGAATGTAAATGTGTCATATGTTGTATTTTGGGACTGTGGCGCCATCGTGTGGACCCCATTCCTGCTCCAGTTGTTCTCTGCATAAGTTACATTGCTTTTATGTCTTCATATGTGTATAGCTGGACTTAAATCAACAAATTCTGACCATAAGATGAGTAACGTACATTACAAGCCCTATTTAGGTGCAAAGAACCAAACGTACATTGAGGATCCAAGAAAGTATGGAATGGAGAAATTAATTCTGAATGCAACAGTGTACAATTGGTGTACACTAAGGTAAAGTGTCAGTTCTAGCTCATATTATTTCCATAATACAGTTGAGAGAAAACACGTTGGAAGTGAACAACAACTGGCTGATCATCGCATCTAAAGGATGAATCATCCTTTATACCAACGAGCCGTCTCCTCGTTGGTACAGTGGTGAGTATCCCTGCCTGTCACACGGGAGACGGGGTTTGATTCCCCGACGAGGAGGCGATGCTTGGGGCGGTGGTGGCCTAGCGGTTAAGGAAGCAGCCCCGTAATCAGAATCCCAATCCGCCAAGGTGACACTGAGCAAAGCACCGTCCCCACACACTGCTCCCTGGGCGCCTGTCATGGCTGCCCACTGCTCACTCAGGGTGATGGGTTAAATGCAGAGGACAAATTTCACTGTGTGCACTGTGCTGCTGTGTATCACATGTGACGATCACTTCACTTTTTTTTTATCTGACATCCCTCAAGCATGCCAAACTGACCTTGGTTGGCTAAACGAGAGCTTCTTTTGTTCAGTTATTTAAAAAATAGATCATTTTATTCTTTGGGTCCATGAAATTATTTTTCCATGAATGGATCATTACCTGCCTTCCTGCACCCATGGTCATTTGTTCACGACTGGTAAAAATATATATAAGTGAGTGACTGCAAATGAAGGCCAGGCTAAGCTCAAGATTCACTGGCTTTGCTTCACATTCTCTAGTTTTAACTATTTACTTTACTACAATACCTCCAAAACCGACAACAAACCCACGTGACTGGCAAAATAAGCTAGAGAGTGAACATATAGAGAGCCGAGTGAGCATTTATTCCATATCCTTGATATCGGATATTCGAGTCGTCAACTAGTTTGCTCTTTGGCAGCACTAGTTGGAAATTTGGTGGCACAAGTTGGCCAGACAGGTTTTTCCCAGCAAGTAGTGGCAACTTTTGTACAAGTAGTTTGAACAAGGGTTGCACTACTGACACCGTGTGCTGTAAATTCCGAGCTAGGCAGCATTTTATAGCGCTAGTGGTCCTAATGCACTAGTGCACTGAACTAATGCTGCCAAACGACTGACTGGTTCACTAGTGCGCCACACTCAGTCCTACTAGTACTACTAGTAAATTACAAATGGACTTTACTTCACCAACATATTTCACTAGTTCTTCCAGTGAAGCCCTAAATGCTCACTAGGAAATTAGTTAAAGCGTTATTTGACCATAGTAGTACGAGGCCAGCATTGACTAGGGGCAGTGGTGGCCTAGCGGTTAAGGAAGCGACCCCGTAATCAGAAGGTTGCCGGTTCGAATCCCGAGCCGCCAAGGTGCCACTGAGGTGCCACTGAGCAAAGCACCGTCCCCACACACTGCTCCCCGGGCGCTGGTCATGGCTGCCCACTGCTCACTCAGGGTGATGGGTTAAATGCAGAGGACAAATTTCACTGTGTGCACTGTGTGCTGTGCTGCTGTGTATCACATGTGACAATCACTTCACTTTAGTAATACTAGTGCGGGTCCACACTGTTCACTGTACTACAAGCGTGCTGCAAAATTGTGCACTAGTGCTACTAGTACTACTAGCTACCTGACGACTCGGGCGTGTCTGTGAACTGAGCAGGAAAAAGGCTGTTTTTGTGGTGGATTATGTGTGAAATAACTGCAAGGTCTTCCACTTGCTCCCTCTCTTTGTCCGCGGGGGGCTTTATGACTTATAGAGCACGAGCCGTGAGATGAAAAGCCATCTCGACCCCGACAGCCCGGGGCCCGGGGCCCCGCAGAGCCGGGAGGGAGCGGGGTTTCCGGGGTCGCGCCGTGATGGATGCCGTCAGCTGCTGGTCCTGGCAGCCCGAGGAGGCGAGCGAGGACGCGCCTTTGACAGATGTGCCACCGATCCCCTTCTCTCCTCCTCATATCACAGGCTAGCGCCTCAAGACACCTTTTTCATTGTCCATGGTGGAAGCGATTATTCGGAAGGGAGTATTTCATTCGTTTAATTGCCAGGAGCCATTACATCTAAATGACATTTGCAGGCTATGCTGGTGGTTTGAATTCGAATATTTCTGGACTTGTTTTATTTCTAACGAGTTCGAGGAATTGGAGCATTATCAACCGAATCCATATCCAGCAATGGATCTCCTGTTGCCCTCAAACTGATGCAAGTCTGTTTTTAGCAGAACAACTGCCCTGCAGCCCCCATTCACACTCAGCACCACCAGGGTCCGCCCTATTAATACGGCGGCTGCTTTTAGCGCGGGGACGGCTGCGTGGTCGCCAGGCTCCAGCCCCGTCGGCTCGTGCTCGGTGTGTGACTCACTGGGATTGCAGCCAGCACCGGGGGCAGAAATCGGGGCTGAAGTCGAGATCGGCCCGTGGACCCTGTCTCTGCCTCTCACACACACACACAGATACAGGAGCCTGAGAGGGGCCAGGGGGTGGAAGGGGAGGGGGTCACCGGAGGGCGCACCGGAAGCCGAGCGGACAGTGGCGGGCGGCGCTGCGCTGCACTGGTGCGGATCGGAGGCGGGGATTTATGGTCCGCAGCTGTTGAGCGCTTGACAGACGTGCGGAGAGCCCGGCGCTGTTGCCACGGCTGCACAGGGGCGCAGGGTGCTGTTGTTTCGGCTTGACACTGAGGGTAGGTGGCAAACTCTTCTTTTTTTTACTCTTTTTTTTTTTTTTTTTTTACTTTTATGGGTCCTGTGGCCCATTGACACTAGACACACAAGATATGACCTTTCTTTTATTCTGCGGTGTCCTTTGCATGTGACACTGAGGGATGTTTGCTTTGCTTCCTGAAATGTCTGCATATTGAAAAGCAACTAAAAATGTCCATTAAAAAAATTCACATTTTAATCAGTTTGGTCCGTTCTGGATTTAAGTTTTACAGTCTGGTCTGGATGCCTGTTTTTCGGTCTTTGGCTTGCTTGCCATATCCTGAGAACTATTTATAGAGTTGGATGCATTACACCAGACTACAGTTATGCAGACAGGCGCTTGGCGTAAGAGGAAAGACCTCCACAGAAGCTTCTTCACAAAAAGCACTACCAAGATCTAAAAGGGCAAAAATGAAGACAGAAGTGTCCTCATTCAGCAGTCAGAAACTGGAGGAGGAGGGGGTCGAACTTCTCTACCGTCTCCGACACCATGAGTGGCATCTCAGTGAGAGGCAGATCCAAGCGTATTACAGGCTGCTTTAGGAGATGGAGACGATGGGCAGACTGGAATGGCAGATGTGTGTTATAATTGCTCCAGTTTGGTATGTCAGATGAAGCCAGTGCGGCTGTGTATGATGGCTGGACAGAAAGCACACAACAGTTAAGTGGAGATTATAGAGGGTTGTGCATTCTGATCATTATATTTTTGTTGTTTGTTGGCACATATAAGATGTAAAGTATAAGATGTAAAATAACTTAGCCTGTAATGATCAGTCATGTAGCCAAGTTGGGAGAAAAGAAAATGAAAGAGCAGATGCCTGAAGTCGGCAAAGATCGTGAAAATTTTGAAACCATGAAATGCACTTCGAATGAAAAGACATTGAGTATCCAGTGAGAACTACAGGGCTAATTGTTTTTCATCAGGTTGCCATGGAAAGCGTGATTCAATGCACAGCCAGTTCTAAGAAAAATCAGCTTTCAGCCATTAAACTCCCTGCCACGAGCTACTTATTCTGCAGTGGTTGTGTATTCGTGTACTCCACTTCATTCTACCCTTTTAAAACATTGCATTAACAGTGTGTATTTTATTCCATCCAGACGATATGTTCCACAAGAAACGTACCTTTTCTTTTTACTAACTGGTTACTTATCTTGCATGATAGGATATGATATTAGTCAATATAGTGCAGCATCAGATGATGTAATGTATCGTGCCGGCGTTGGATATGTGTGACAGAGTGTGTCAGCCGTGGTTACTTCTGCAGAGGCAATATATTCCTTATTCATCGTACCGCCAGCCCTTGTTTCTTATTCAGGCTCAGACAGCAGGAAATGGGGTGCTTGGATCTTCAGTGACTCAGCATCCATCATACTTAACCAAAACATTTCTGTGTAGTCTGTACAGTGGGGCACGGGGGGTTGGAATGAAATGTTCTTTTTGTGTTCTTTTATTTATCTGTAGGCAGGGGGGGGGGGTAGCTAAAATGGCTCATGAATCAACACAGAAACTGATTTTAGCAGTTGCTGGACATCTTCTACAGGTCTTCAAATTGTCCAGATTCCCCTAAAAACCAGAGCTTCATCTAAACCATTCAGGTCCTCTTTCGGTTACCTCATTCATTTTCACTCCTTGTTTGAACAGTTAAAGTAAAATTTAAAAGATATTTAGCTGTGAAATTCCTTATCTGAGGGACAAAGGAGACATTTTGAGGTTTATGTACATGTGTGTGCGCCATTATTCATCATGTTTGAAGACATTTACAGTCTAGGGTGCATCACCCTCGAAATTGTGAAGTTTCGGGATGATAGTGACCTAGAGGTCACTCCAGCAAGCTTACAAGGTCAAACCTTGTGGCTACCACTCTTCACCTGAGCCACAGGTACCAACACCAAACCTAGTCCTGGGGGGCAGACCATGTTTTTTTTTGTTTTTTTTTGGGGGGGGGGGGGTTCATTTCATTCAGGCAAAGAACTGAGCAGGTGACATCCATGACTAGGTTCGGAGACACCTCATCTACAAAATTAGTTTCATGAAATCAATGTGTTATTTATTTGAATGGCCACCATTAAAGCTGATTGCTTGAGCAATGAGCTGGCGTGGGTTAGTCTCACTGGGTTGTTACAGCTATTTTGGTGTTGACATTTCTCAAATGTGACTTCTAGGTTTGTGGAAAAAGGAGCATGCATGAGGACGATGGTGAAGAGGTTTTTGGATCACTGCCTACCCAGGGGCTTGGTCCATACCCTCTGGTCATAGAAATGCAGTCAAGCCAATGAATCATTTTAGACAGTTTTATTAAGCAACAGTTATACTGACTGCACTGAGGTTGCCTGCGTGGTCGTGTCATGACACACTGGGGGCAAAACCTGGGAGGTCACAGGCTAGAACATTTGTCCTTTAATGCAACATGAAGTTTGTAGATTGCTTTCTGTCACCCAAAGACTTCATGTCTGTCTAAAAATAGTTCAGAAGAGCACAGCTTGTGACAAATCTGCGACAGTAATGGCGCTTTTGACCTCGTCACCAAGCGCCCACTTACTCACGGTGTTAACATAAGATTTCAGTGCAATTAAATGTTTCAGAATGCTGTAGTTAGACATGTGGAACGATGCTTTGGATTGGATTTGGTTCCAGGGCTGTTGAGTTTGGGGCGCTGTGGGTGGTTCAGTGATTAAGTGGAACCTTTCTCTAAGCAGATGGTGCGAGAACAGTATGTCACCACCACCCAAGACTCAGCCATCCCTGACAGTGTGTCTGAGTACATCTACAAAATTGGGATATATGGCTGGAGGAAGCGCTGCCTCTACCTGTTTGTCCTGCTCCTCATCGTCATCCTGGTGGTTAACTTTGCCCTCACCATCTGGATCCTGCGGGTGATGTGGTTCAATGCAGTGAGTGCAGCGTAACAATATTAAAAAATATTATCAAAAAAAAAATTACATCCGACCTTCAGTTACCTTCGATATATGTACACATTTTATGGTAAATATTCTGTATATTTATTCATTTTATTTTTTATATTTTGCCAATAATGCTTTTAAATGTTGCTAACAAGGAACATGAAATATCTTTTTTCTAAATATCAATTACAAGCAATGTCAGTTTTTGCATTATTTATCTCAATTTAGGAGGGAATGGGACTTTTGCAAGTGCAAGAGGATGGAGTTCGTTTGGAAGGGGAATCGGAGTTTCTCTTTCCAGTCTACGCCCAGGAGATTGACTCCAGAGAGGTGGGCTACAGCACCACGCCCACATTCCACATCTGTCTAGTCGATCTCTGCTTGAAAAGGACAGCCAGTTGGGCTGTTTTGGCCGGGCCTTGATGAACAGTTGCTGCACATTGTCGCTGTTGTCCGCTATTCAAGTGCAGAAACTACTTTTTGAATTTTTTTAGAAAATATGAAGATTTCACATGTCAGAAGTGTCTTTAGTTTTCAGTGCCACACATGAAAATGTTTCATAAATGTTTTATATATATTGTGTCTATAAATAATTGCAATCTACCCATTAAAATTTAGTTTTATTTTTTGTATAAATGTGCATTCATCAGACAGTCCTACTCATCTAAATTAATTCAATAAATGAATAGGAGATTTAAGGAATGAAGTGAAAGGCCACCACTGTCCTTGAACAACAGTGGCCTCCAGTGTCCAAGACCCATCAGGGCCAGCACTTCACATATATTTATTTAATGGAGGTCTCTTGGATTACTCATCCCGACAGTTTATCATGTAGACATGTATAGTGGTTCCTAATTTAAATCTGGTGTCATCTCTTGTCCTTGGTGAAGGTCAGCACCCTCAGAGATTTCTTCTACTTGCATGGTATATCAGTTGTATTATGTTTAGTCCTCCTTTTGCAGGACTCCCCTCTCCTTATGGACTCTACAGAAAATGTGACTCTCAATGCCCGCAATGAGAATGGAGATGTGACCGGTCGTTTGTCTGTGGGTGAGATGACATTTCGCCACACACACCAGCATGTGCCCTTTTTTATTAGCGATAAATGGACACAGAAATCATACAATGACTCTCCAGGCAATGTCCTCTAGCAAGAATGAACCCCAAAATGAACACTGAGCCATACATTAATATTCTGTCTCCCATTCCCATTCTGGGTAATTACCCTGAGCTCCTGATAGCCCTATTTATGGTGCTTAGACCCCAAAGCTAGAGATCATCTACAATCTCATTCCCTGAAAACCAAGGTCCTATAATTATAAACAAGACAAATTAGTAAATTATGTAAATGCGAGAGACTACAGTATATCATGGCGGGGAGTTGGAAGGACGGAGTGCTGTAGTGTCCAGTGATTTGTGTGATAGACTCACACTTTGTGACGCCCACGGCTTATTTCTTACTGCGTTCCCTTCGTTGTGTTTATTTCAGGGCCAGATATAGCGCATGGTGATGCACAGTACCTGACCATCAGCTCCAGTGACAAGATGCTCTTCCACGCAGATGACAAAGAGGTGGTTGTGGGGACAGGGAAACTGCGAGTCACAGGTGTGGTCCCCCCCGTTGGCAGACTCCCCTTGAACTTGCCACTCTGCATCTTTGTGCCGATGTACCCACTCACTGAGAGGTGTAATAAGCTTTCAGACGTTTTAGGACTGATTGGTCTCCACTGACTAATGG
This sequence comes from Denticeps clupeoides, assembly GCF_900700375.1. Taxonomy (NCBI): domain Eukaryota; kingdom Metazoa; phylum Chordata; class Actinopteri; order Clupeiformes; family Denticipitidae; genus Denticeps; species Denticeps clupeoides. The sequence continues at coordinate 4,315,389 of NC_041725.1, read as the reverse complement.
CCACACCTCGTCATGCTCTGATGCTGGAAATATTCGCTAAGCAGCCAGACTACAACAAATGACCTGGACAAAAGGAAATTAATCGAAAGATTGACTAATATTCACAGTCAGTGACAGTCAGTAATAATTAATATTATGTTTATTGAACGTATGGTGCCTGGTTAGTTGCAGTTGCAATGTTTGAGCACCCTTGCTGAAAATGTCAAGGCCGTATAAATGCAGGCCTGTGGCGTGATGAAGTTAAAACAGAAAATGCGTGTTTGGAGGAAAGGGGTTTCTGCAAAAAAATGAATTTAAAAAAAGAGGATGGTGCAACAACAAAATTATTTATTTTTTATTTTTTAATGAGAGGTTTTGCCATGGCTCTCACAGTCTGACCAAAGATTTTTTTAATGTGCTAAAACCCCACACACTGCTCCCCGGGCGCCTGTCATGGCTGCCCACTGCTCACTCAGGGTGATGGTTAAATGCAGAGGACAAATTCCACTGTGTGCACTGTGTGCTGTGCTGCTGTGTATCACATGTGACGATCACTTCACTTTCACTTTCTTTCAAGCTCACAAGGTTATGGGTTAAACGCGGAGGACACATTTTATGAGCCGTGTGCTTTATCACAATGACAAAACAATCACCTTCACTTAAAGCATTGAGGCACATTTCTTTTTTTCTTATCTTTTTCTTGTCTTATCTGGTAATCATTTTCCCCCCCAAGACTGTCTCTCTGTGCTGTGTTAGTCTACGCCAACCCCGTCATTATGCTGATGTGCTGTTAAACAGTTGTAACTGCATCTGTTGCAGGGCCTGAAGGCGCCCTGTTTGAACATTCTGTTGAAACACCCACCCTCAAAGGAGAGCCATCCAAAGACCTAAGGTATGCAGATTATAACTCTTGTGTTTTGTTGTTAGTTTTCTGTCTAATATGGTATCCAGAGAAGCCGTGAGGCTTTAATTGTTTTTTTGTGGCGGAGAGGGGGGATTTATAGCCGAGTAGTCAGTGCTGGACTTGCCCACTGATGACTAATTCTATCCACAGTTCAGTTCAGCCGTAGCTGGCCACGCGTGGCCTCGCAGTGGAAAAAGGGAATCCACACTGTTCCACCCGATCTAGTGAAAAGATCCAATACTGCGACCTGATGGGGCAGTGGTGGCCTAGCGGTTTAGGAAGCGACCCTGTAATCAGAAGGTTGCAGGTTCGATTCCCGATCCGCCAAGGTGCCACTGAGGTGCCACTGAGCAAAGCACCGTCCCCACACACTGCTCCCCGGGCGCTTGTCATGGCTGCCCACTGCTCACTCAGGGTGATGGGTTAAATGCAGAGGACAAATTTCACTGTGTGCATCGTGTGCTGTGCTGCTGTGTATCACATGTGACAATCACTTCACACTTTCACTTTCACTTTCTGACGTGAAGTCTGCATAAAATACACTGCTGCCCTACTTTAACACTGGCTGCCATGCTTTCTTTGTGTAAGGCTGGAGTCTCCCACCCGCTCTCTCAGCATGGACGCCCCAAAAGGAGTTCATATCAAAGCGCCTGCGGGAAATATTGAGGTTACGTCGAATATGGACATTCTCCTGCATTCCTCTAATGGGCTGGTGAGAATTTGACTTTGCTACAGACACTGTTATCGAACAGGAAAAAAAATATAGCTATAGTGCTCATTGAACTTTTTTTTTTGTCATACATTACACTTTTTTGCAGATTCTCGATGCAGAGAGGATACGGATGCCCAGGCTGCCCTTAGACAAGAAGGGCCAGCCGCAAAGCAGCAGTGCTCGTGTGTATGAGGTCTGTGTGTGTCCCCTCAGTGGAAAGATGTTCCTCTCCAAAGCTGGCCACACCTCCACCTGCAACGAGAGCCAAGACTGCTAGAACCGGGCTTGGGCCTTTCCGACCAGCAGCTACAGCGTTCATAACCCTGTCCTCTGACATGCGAGAAGCACAACTTTAATATTGGAACGAGGCACAGTGTAATCAGCATTCAGACAGCAAATATGAATTTCTGTTGCAACAGCCAGTCATAAAGATCATTGGAAAATGTCTGAATTTATACGTATTTTATTTTTCATTATTAGGGCTGGGCAAAAAAGGAGCTGGACTACAGCTTACAATCCTATGCAATATATTTTGAAGGTGCAATACGTGTTTGTGTTTAATGTTTAATAGAAAGATCTGAGATCCAAACTCTTCTCTGTGATGGATAAGTGTAGATTGTCAGCAAAAATTTTGATGCAAGTGAATGCCATTCACTCACTCGTTCGATTTTTGGTGCATTGTTTGAAGTGTCTGTATGATTTATTTGTATGTTTGAGGTTAATTTTTTTTTACCAATGACCTCTGAGAGAGTGCATTTTTGTTGACTTATTATAATTATTGTATTCGTTCATGGTATGAACAACAATACCCGGTTTTGTCTGACCTTGAACATAGCAGTATGCATTCTTCAAACACTTAAAAACACAAACATTTGCCTTCGTTTTTTTTTGTACAATTAGCTTCACTAACAAGTGCCTTTGTCATGGCAACCCCACTGTTTAGTCCCAATCCTTTAATTTCTCATGTTCTTTAAATATATGAAACATAGATGCAAGTTCATCTATCAGTTTTCGGGAGCGCCTGAATCTCAGAAAATGACCACTGATTAATGGGGTGGCACATTGGGGTGAACCTGTAGGCGCACAGAAGCCACGGAGGGCAGGTAATAACATGGCAGAGTGGAACACAGCGCCATCTTGTGACCATTACATACAATGCCATTCAATTGTTCTCCTCAAAGGAAGGTGTTTGATCATCTTTTCTTTTAAATTAAAGATTTTTCTTGTCCTCTTAAGTCAACATTTGTATTTAAATGTTTGTCGAAGTGTGAATGTTGATGTGTAAATGTGTGCATGGTGTAGAGGAATGTTTTTTTTAAATGGGAATTGGTGGTATAATATTTCCATTATGAATGAAGTAGGCATATGCCAACACACACACACACGCTGGATTAAAAGTGTAACAGAGTGCTTATTGGTTATATCATTATGCTTTAACCACAAATTAGTTCCTGTCTAAGATATTTTTTTTCATATTCCGACCACATCCGCGAAATGACGTATATTTGCTAGAAAACCAGTGCTTTTAAGGAAATTTATTACAAGTATGGCACTGTGTACATCAACAAATGACATACATTTTTATTTTTATCATGGTTGCACATTCGCTAAAGACAACCACCTGCACACAGCAGATTGTTCTAATTTGTAAAAAGTTGGACGCTTTCTAGGTCTGAAAATAAGAAACACTGTTTTCAAATAATGTTCAAATGTACATAAAGACAAAAAATGTAGTGCCTAGAATAGTAACCATAAATCATGAAAATAATTTTTTTTAAAAAGGTCCACATAATTACTGAGCACCAAATGAGTATGTCACCTGTATCTCTCACAAAAAAAAAAAGCCAAACAGAATGATACCCAAAAGGAAATATTGGCCACAGCTTATTTCATCTTAAATCTGTATACACACGCCAGTGTTCAACTACAGGGCGGGGGGGGGGATTCTGGGGTGCGCGATAAAAACAATGATCGCGGTCACATGGTAACACGAATACAAGTTAAAACATTTTTTGGAGAGCTTCTTGTAGAGCTTGACAGCGCTACTGACAAAAATATTCTAAATGAAGAGAGAGGGTTTCGGTACTCATTGAAAAAGAGTGTTTATGGACTGGATATTAAAAGTACTGTGGCAACATGTAGATAAAACAGAAAAACAAAGAAGTTACATTCTTATTTGCATTTCACAGTCTAAAGGCCCTTACGGAGTTACTAATATCCAGCTAGAATATAAGCTGAAATGATTGAAGTTATTTTAAGACGCGCAAGCTCCTTTTGTTTTAGCACTCTGGACTGCTGATGTTCACAGCCTTGGAACTCTCGAAATTAATACAGACAAACAAGCACAGTGCAATTACATGCCGAATAGAAATTTAACTTTCATTTGAATGAATGACGGGGGGGGGGGAATCTTTTTTTACAAAACGGAAAGTAAAAAAAGAAGCATATTTGTTTTCCGCTCCCCCAGAAAGCAAACCTACTAACCATAGGACTTTGGTTTAAAAAAAACAAAGTATTGCTATGCTTTATTGTATTTACACTGCTGCAGTCGATGCACACACCACATGGTTTTCAGACCCTGGTTGTGTCTTATGTAGGAGCCATACAGGTTTATAATAAGCATGGGCACAGTACCGTACCAGTACACCTAAGCTGCCAGCTACATACATGAATCAGCATCGAAAACACAGCACACAGCCACCATTTTTAAGCGTACGCTCATGATTAGGTTAGGCAGACAAGCCCATGATGGCCTGCGTTAGATTTTTTGCTGCACGAATGTTTCAAGTTTGATGATAATCCGAGCCGTGCATTCCATCACTCTCATTGCCACCTCGGATGTGAACCTGTCATTAGGAATCTGTGGGAAGGGTAGTAGGTCGGGATAGCGAGTTCTCAAGCTGTCTACTCCGTAACCCTCCAGGATATGTACGTCCTTGGTGAGCCCAGACAGTTGGGAGTTGTATTCCTCCACCTTCTGTGCCAGCGCTGTCGGTTTCACGTCTTTGTCGGATTTCCCTCTGACTGAATAGTCTGCAGCTATTAGTGCCAACTTTGTGGCCAGGTAACATTTGAAGCATACCCACTCGTTGGCATTTTTATGCAGGTCGTTCCTTGCAGCAGAAAAGTTTGCCCTGGCTTGCCGGAGCCACCTGCGAGCCTCCACTGGATTGCCTACAGACTTGAACGACGGCGGTACGAAGAAGCGGTTCGTGTGTGGTGCACCTGCATAGCTGGTAAAGTTCTCACGGAATTGCTGCCTCTCTGACTTATGGCTTGTTGCTTCCTGGTTCCACGAAGTGTAAAATCTTTTAAACGAGAACTTCTCTGATTGGAAGCGAGCCGACGATGCAGAATATGGCCTACGTGGCGGCCTGTCTGTACCCAGTTCGGCATGGGACTGCTTCTCCATTCTGCTGATTTCATTTCGTAAATGCTTAAAGACTTCAGTTGCAACATCTAGGTTCTCCGCATTTTTGTCTGGATGCCATTTGAGGTACAAGCGTCGAATGATTTTCTTACGTTCAGTTTCTGGGAGCTTCCATGCTTGCTCTATAACTAAGGTCACTTCTTTCAGGATTTCTGGAACAGCATTGAGTTTGATCTTTTTGGGAGATGATTTCATGGGAGGGGCTCTGTGGTTTTCCTTTCCAGGAAAAATGGGAGGAACCATTCGTTGACCAGAGGATGGAATTTCTGATGGGCTGTCAGGTGTTGATGGAGCACCATCTCGGACGTTTGTACTTTCATCTTGTCTGGAGAATTTGTACAGGTCAAGAGAACTGACAATTTTGTATTCACTGTATCCAATGTCAATTTGAAAACATTTCCCAAGGAAACTTGGGTTGTCGTCCTCCTCTCTCTCAACTTCTTGAACAATGATGGCATATGTGTATGTTGGTTGGTAGGACCCATAGATGTCTCCTCCTTCTGAATCTACCAGATACCCCACATATTCTCCAGGGTAAAATACATTCATAGGATCCATGAGGAGCAGGTGATGAATTTCAGCTGGAATGGGAGTTCCAGGAAGTGGAAGTTCCAGTGTTGAGGGTTCCGTCGAGTCATATTTCACTCCTAGATTGTCAAGCTTTTCTGTGATTCTGTAGATGTCATTGCAGCCCAGCATAGCAATTAGATACGAGGTGTCGGATATCAAGTTGTCTGTTGCAGACTTCAAAGTCAGTGCCAGGGCGAGAAGGAAGTTGATATCCTTGCTATCTGAATGTTGAATGTAAAGGTGGATTACTGATGTGCCGTATCTCTTGAGGAAGGCCAGCGTTTCACTGCGACTGTGCGGAATGGGACTGCAACCTTTCACTCGTAAGGTTGTCTGCAGTTTTTCAAAGCAGGACACTTTTAGGCCCTCACACAAAGCTTTGCAAAGTCTGATTGCTTTTTCCTCATTAACCATGTAGGCGTTGTCATTCTCGTGCTTCATTATTCTAATGAGACCAGTAATGAACTGTTCAGATGACAGGAGTAACTGAAGTCGACCCTGAAGAGAGCAAAGACCACCGAACTGGCACATTTTTGGTGATTCCTCGTCTAATTGCTCCTCTAAAATACCACTCAGGAGTTGTGGTCTGAGCTTTTGTGGTAGTAACATGATCAGCTTTGTGTGGAAAGCATGGTCTTTGCCAAGGTAACACTGGCTCAGGTCAACAAGCATTTGCACCCCAACATTACCATGTATTCTGCTTTTGTAGTGCGGCGCATCATCAAATACCAGAGTGCTGGATTTGGCTAGACGGCCATCATTACTTGGCAAGTAAAAAGTCAAATCTCGAAGATTATCAAGATCTTGGCGAGTTTGGACGGGTTCATTTTGAAGACTTTTGAATAGGCCAGACACTATTCTCTTAACAGTTCTCATTTCATTTGGATCTAGACGCTTGCCCTCCGAATTTCTGTATATGCGACAAAGAACTTCAACATACTGCTTTATTGACACAACATCCTCTGTTCCCAAGAGCTTAAACAGCTGATGAAAGGTACCAAGCTCTAAGGGAAGTTTGTACAGATAGGGTTTGAAGTCGGCCTCATTATCCAAATTTATGACTACTTCCTCTGGTTTAAGCAGTTTCCAGCCATCCTCAACCATTATGAAACTAACTCCTCGTAACTGAAAGCGAAAATCCCTCTTGTCTGCATTCAGGAACTCATAGGTAGATCTGAGGACTTTGTTTCGGGTTTTTACTGTGTCTTCATCCACAGTGGATATGTTGCAGATGTTTTTACAATTTCCTATAACCTTGTCCAAAGGTGGGTCCAAACTGACGTTCAGCAAGGTAAAAACTTTGTCAAGTTGTTCTTGGCCTGACAATGTGCTGCCATCTTGGTCTTTTATGCTTGTAGGTGTGGCTTTCTCTGGGAGAATGGGACAAGATGTCCAGAGCAGCTGAATAATATCAGTTTGTTTGAACTTAGGATTTATTTGTGACCCATTGAACCGAATCAGTGGAAGGGTGCCACTCATCTCTTGGAACTGAGCATGCAGTCGAACAAGCTCTGCAGGGGCACGTTCCGGGCACAAAAATGATATCATTGAGAGTTCTTTGAGGAAAGCGCCTTCAAAAAGATCTGTTCTCTCACTGAAAATGTGGTTCAGAAGCACATCATCAATTGATTGTGTTTTTTCCTTAGTCCAGTTTTCAGTCTTTGCTTTGATGCTGACTTCTTTGGCAAATTGAAGAACTTGCTGCTGTGACAGAGTGTATTTCAAACCTATGTTCCGGAGGAATGTGATCCATGAGGGAAGAAAGGAGGTCCCATTTTTCGGCTTTGATGCCTGCTCAATTTTTTTGAAAAAGTCATTGGGTATGAATGCTTTCGTCGGAAGCATCACCTCAAACACCTTGACAGTTTGGTCAAAGAATGATCTGGCAGGCTTTAGCCTGTTTGTGGAGTCATAAATGAAGGACAAAGTCTCCAGTTTCTCATAGAGCTTGTCCTTTATTCCACATGGCTCCTCCATAGCCAGTAAACGTTCTTTCAAATACACGAGGTGCTGGACTTTGGCATCGTAAGATAGATGGTCAAACTTTGGAAGAAGGTGCTTTAGGTAGACCTCAAGGTCATCAATCGGTACACACCCAACAAAGCTGTAGAGTTCTTTCAGCTGAGGACTGTCCACAAGAAATGTAGAGGAAGTTGTGTTTGCCCATTTTTCCATATCAGCAGAGGGAATGCTTTTCGTCAGAACATAGCATGAGCCGAAATGTGCAATGCTTATGTATCGACCACTCACTGCTTTGTAGCAAGGGAGCATTTTCAGTCTCTGCACATCGTCAGGGGAGAGACTGATCAGGTTGCAGTTGAAATACAACAGAAGTGCCTCAAAGTCTTTGTCCGTTAAAGAACTTGTTTTGAAAGCTGCATTTTGGATCACGTATTCCAGCAGCTTCAGTATGCTGCAGGGGTTTTCTATGTTTGCTGTGTGCTGGGCCAAGAGAGGCAAGATGGGATTTTCCTTTGAACAGATCTTGTTCATGGCGAGTTGTATGCATCCACCTTTCATTAAGGTATGAAAAACCTTGTCATTTTGTCCATTATGGAAGATTGATGTGTAGATCAAACTCAGCGGTACAAGAACATCATGGTCTGGAACAACTAACTTGTTGGTGCTTGAAACCATAAATTTGATTCCAGGGAGTAATGCCCAGTCTTTGAGAATGTCTAGAACAGTCTCGAATCTGGGTTTGTCTGTCTGATCCTCCTTAGTAGCTGTGTGCTCACTGATAAAATGCCACACACTTTTCAGCCAGGATTCGTTGGCATAGTTGTCTTTCCACCTGACTGATATTCTTGTTCTGTACTCTCGTGGTAGCACAGATCCCAGCAAGTCTCCAAAACTTGTAATGTCAAATAGCTTTGCCACACCTGCCTTCAACAGGATGCTGTTGTATCTCATGTAGAGAGTGTTCATGAACAGCTCTTTTCTGGATGAGACTAGATCATGATGCGTGGTGAGAAACTTTGGCCGCTTGGAATCAAACACTTGAAGCATGTTGTCCATTGTAATCAGCAGTGGCAGACCCTCTATTTTAATGTCTTCTTCCTCTATGTCCTTGAAGCAGTAGTCTACCAGGAGCTTCAAGCTGTGAAACAACTTGAAGTTGGATTGCTGGAGCCGACAGGGCAGTTTTCCAACTTGGCATGTCGTGTCTGGAGATGAGAACGTCAGTAAAAAATGGCGCACATCCTCGGGTGTGACATAGCTTACTGGAATGCCAGCATCCTCCAGGCAGAAATATAAACTGGCCGTGTCGTCACAGCTATGGACCAAGTTAAAGCCAACATCTAAAAGCAAGGCTTTAAGTCTGTACACATTTTCTGCAACACTTTTGCGTGTCATGACGTTGTACTCTGTGTTTTTGAGGTGTTGTAATTCATCCTGAAGTAGGTTGTCAAAGAACGCTCGACCTTTGCTCGCCGTTGATGTGTTGACCCAGGAGATGTATACAGCAGAATGCATGTCAGTGTTGTCAATGTGGGGTGCTCTCACAACTGGAAGCAACCTCTTCAGATCTGCATGGATACATTTGTACACGGCTTTCACAAGGCAGTACCAATCCGGTTGAATGTCAAGTCTGTTCACAGGGAAGAAGTACAAGAATTTCCTTAAAGTGTCTTTGACCACATGAATGGGTGTACTCTGTATTACCGTCATGGTAGGATCAGGGCCAGGGAAGAACCGTCGTTTCAGCTGAGTAAGCAACTCAACATATGCAGGGGCTATCAAACACGTCATCAGGTTGTTATTCCAGTCACTTCTCACGCCAACTCCGTTGTCATCTCTCCACAGATTCCTTCTGGCAGAATCCAAGGCAAAGTGGCCATTTACATGAAATGGTAAGCCCGATTCCAAGGACAGTGGGAGGAAGCAGAAAGCTCGGTGGGGTTTTTTGTAGTTGTGACTGATGCAGGCAGCCACCCCTCCTCGAGGAAAGAGTGTGATGTCTTCATTTTTGTGTGCTGAGATCACACTTTTTGAAACGCTGTCAATGTTGGAGAATCCAGAACGATTGCAGACTAGCCAAGTTGTTAAATTGCCATCGGAATCTTCTATGTCCATGGTATAGGTTATCTGCTGGACGGGTATTTGGGTGAGCAGCTTCTTTTTGGTCACACTGTCCACAACTGATGCATGGAACTGCTTGCGTTTTAGGCGGTCGCCATCTGTGATTTTTGCAGTGACAGAATACATTGTCTTTAGGTCCCCTGTCCCACTCTCTATTTCACAGATGGAGATTTTCTCCATGTGATTCAAAAACATGAGGAGTTCTACTCCATCAGTTCGTAGTTTGTCAAGGAGGTTTTGAACCATTCTATCTGATGCTGCCACTGAGCTGATTTCGGAAATTTTTGCCATTTCACCAGTACGAATAGGGAATCGGAACATTGTGCACTGTTCTAGTTTGAAATGACAGCCCAAATATAAATTCAAAACATCAGAAAACTGAGATCTGAAATCAGAATCTAAATCTCTGAACATTCGTCCGGGACTGACAGATGTTGCTCCGGGGGAATATCTGGCATGGGGATCAAAAATGCACAGAATGTCGCTGTTTGATATGAACGAGGGACAGTCAGTGATGTGATAGACTGAATTGAATCCAATGCCATATTGTCCAGTTTTTCCAGGATTGGCTTCCTTAGTGCCTCTACCAAGGTTCTGGATTCCTCTGATATCCTCTTCTGTGAATGGCTGATTGTTGTAAACGCAAAGTGCTGGGCCTTGCATTGGTATCCATTTGTCATCAAAAATCCTGTCAGTAGGGTGATTTCTTGGATCAAATACAAAGCAAATTTCTGTGGCTTTAGCATCATCTGCATTTTGCAATAGCTCCTTCAGCATTTCCTTTTCTGATGGATAAGCATTTAGAATGCTTTTAATTCTGCTTGTGAGTTTTTCTTTCTGTCCAAACTCGCTTCCAAGAGTGGAAAAGCAGATATTTGATGCATATCTCTCCAAAGCCTTATGGCGTTTAGGAATTGCACCTAACTTTACAGCTACCTCTCTTGGAATGTCACTATGACAATATTTTACAGTTGTATCCTTGACTTTAATCCAAGGACAATCGTTGTAACAGAGGGACTTTGATGGCTGCAAAGTAAAATGGGTGTCAGGAAGGAGAATTTGCTCGTAGGTACTTTGACAGAATTCTTGGCTTTTGTCTCTGATCAAACCCCATATACCCTCACTGATAATTCTTCGGGAGAGCTGAAAATTGTCTTCCGACAGGGAATTTCTTCCACAATCTGTATTTATATGCTCAAGAACTCTGGAAAAGTTTTCAACTGAGAAGCTCAACTGCACACCAATGTTCTCAAATAGTTCACGGCAGCTGTTTCTGTATTTGTTAGGGAGCTGATAGAGATGTGGTGCTGCATCAAAGTTCAGCTGGAATGCTACTTTGGAAGGTTCAACATATGTATTTTCCACAAGAATGGAGCAGAAGGCTTTCAATTCATCCTTGATCTGTACTTTTGAGGTTGTGTCCTGAAGCATTTCTTCATGTAGATATTTGTAACATGCATTTGTAATATTTTCTTGGTACAATGTGACCCCGTCAAATGATTTGGACAGTTCCTTTAGTTGGTTAATGACAAGTCCAACAGATGGTTTTTTGATGAGGCCTAAGAGATCTTTCACAGCTAAACTGATGGGGCCACAACCTTTGAAGGATGGAGAGTTCTCATTTAGAATTGGCTTCATTAAGCACACTGTATCTTGGTGGTCTGTAGTGAAAAGCTCCTTTGCAGAAAACATCGTTGAGGAATGGAAATTATTCCCATACCAGGGCAATGAAAAACCAGCTGGTTTGGTTAAGAATGGAAGGAACTTGATGTCTTGCAACTTTTCGATGTGCTCATTTGCCCTTGCGTCTCTCATTTTGAGTTTTTCATCAATGAGACTGAGCAAAATGCTGCTTCTTTGACATGCAGCTGTGTGGTCAGATTCATTGAGAGGCAACACAGACTCAGCACGCTCTATTAGGTCCTCCCAGGATAGATCATCTTTTACCATACCAAGCTGCACCAACTTTACCAGACACACTGGGTTGAGGTAGTCTTTCACTGTGCCCTCTGGAAACCGTCCGTCCTCTGCTTCATAGAGTTTTGCTACTCTGCCCTCTGGATGAATGAGCCGAGATGGCAGAACAAGCTTCTGGGAAGGTCCAGAGCATGGGATGCATGGAGTATCTCTGAGTATGCATGAAAATTCTTCAACCTTCTCATTGAGCATATAATGCATGAGAGGGTCACGTAGTTCTTTGTCAATGTCTTGGATATGAGGGAAAAAGACATCAGAGAAGAACTGTTTTTCTGACAGTGTGTTTTCCATCAGTGTTCCTTTGCAGCCAGCATCTTCAAAGCCTTCCCTGACCCAATCAGGTAGCTCAACTGCACACAAGTCCTTGGAGCCACAGTTTTTGAGGTACTTCAGGAATATCTTGAATGCAGCTGAACCAATGTCAGATCTGGACAGTAACGAATCATCCAGAAACCTGACATAATTTATGGATACCCAGGTTTTGCCATCTGAGAAAACTTTCGCGTTGGCATCATCAACCCCTTTGGCAATTTCTTGGTACACTCCCTGGCTAATCAATGTGAAGTCATTATGTATGGTGCCAGGGTCCGGCCATGCTGCATAGTAGTCATAGTCTAGCAGTTCACCACTCTCTGCCATTGTGCGCAACATATTCAGTGCTGCCAAGTATGCCTTAACAATTACATGTCTCATGAAAACCGAGTTCCATTGTCCTTTGGTGTCTGTTTTCCAAATCTCTTTGCGATTGGATGTAACAGCAAAGCAGCCATTTATATGCACAGGTAGGCCAGTTTTGATTCTGAGAGGTAAGTAGCAAAACACCTCTCCAATAGGAGAGGGGTTGGTCCTCATGGTCCATTTCCGGTTTTCTTCCTCGGTAAGGAGGACAGCTACACCTCCACATGGAACAAGCCCTAGACGCTTTCCACTTTCACTCAGTGAAAACTTAAGGGCTTCTGTGACATCCATGCAAGAACAAATGAGCCAGCTTGTATTCTCCACTGCTTTTTGTGGCATTTCATCTGTCAGTCGTCTGGTTTGAACACCTTTAGCAGCCAACTCAAAGTATGAGGAGGGGTCTTCTTCTGAGCCTCTGAACAATGGCGAATGCAAGTCTACAATACGCCTGAACACATTGTGAAATTCCTCCACGACAATCCTTATGATGCAACCAGATTTAGGGACATCAGCTGGCACTCTGTTGGTGTTTGCTACCTTCTTCATGACTTTTGCTGCAGATTTAAGAATGGTGAGTGGTCCATATGAAGCTTTGGAAGACCACACACTTTTGATTATGGTCACCACATCCTGTGCAGAAGCAGGATTCGACTCTTCATTCTTCAGGTATTTCAAAACCATATTGCCCACATGCTGTGTGAAGAGAATGAGGCGATGCCCACAGATGCTGAACTCATCAACTAGGGAATATATGTCTGTGGTATTGTAGTACACACTGCTGATTTCACTCACTGATGCCTCTTGTTCTGTTCTGAATGGAAGTCTGAAGAGTGTGCCATCATATTTGTATGGGGATTCTTGGGAAAGGGGAAGATGACAGTTGAACACATTGATGAAAGGTTTGAACTGGTTTGGGAATTTTCTCAGACGCTTCTGCTGCTTGCTCCAATTGATCTTGATTCCTGGGTTGGACTTGTCTCTAATGTGCTTGCCGATGTGGTTAATGTTGGGATCAAACATGATCATGAATTCTCTGCTCATGATAATGGGAATGTCAGTCACATGATAAACTGAATTGAACCCAATCCCAAATTTGCCAACTTTATCAGCCTCGCATCTTTTCATTGATCCACCTAGCCTGGTTATGTTTAAGAAGTCTGTGTCAGAGAACACTGAATTGTTAAATGACCACAGTGCAGGCCCATGGCAGATGACCATGCCAGGGTCAAGAAGGTTCTCCCGTATGTCATGATTCTTTCGCATGTCAATCAAGAAGCTGCATTCTGTGGCATTGGCGTCATCTGCATTCTGTAGAAGTTCTTTGAAGATGTCGGAGACAGAAGGATATTCTTCGAGAATGTTCTTTATTCTCACTGTCAAGGGCTCTCTTTGGCCAGACTGTTCAAAACCAAGGTTTTCTGGATTAATCAATCTGGTGCTAAGACATGGTACTTTTAACCATTCCGCAGTTTTCATGGGGATGTCGTCATGGACTAGAATGATTGGCTCTGAAGCATCCTCAAGTAGATCATTAAGGTCATCAACTTTTATGTCACAATAAGTGCACTCATGAATTGGTTTCATTACTAGTTTGCTAGGGTCTTTGTAGTAAAAGATGGGAACGTACATATTGGCATCAACTGCTATTTCGTTACTGTAGAGCCAACGCAAGACGTTTATCAACAGTAGCACATTGTGCTTGCTCTCTTCTTTCGTCAGTTCCTCTTCACATCTTGCTTTGATTGTTTCAACCACGTCAAACACATGACTAGGAAGTACTTCCTCCACAGAACCGCAGAACTGAAAGAGTTTATGAAACTTAGCTATTGTCTTTGGTAAAGAGTACAAGTACGGCTGTAGGTCCAAGTCAGGGATTGGGTTGAGGACTGTGTTGCCTGGTGATGAAAATGTTTTTCCAGTCCATACCCAGTCAAATGGAAGTGACTTCATTGCTTCTCTTGCATCTTCCAAATGAGCTTGCATGAAGTCATATATCTCGCATAAAATCTGTTGGAACTGGTACCAGTCTTCAGTAGTAAATGCTTGAGATCTGTGCCAGTTATTTACATATTTTAAATGCTGCAGAACTTGATCAACTTGGGGCTCTACTGATAACTTCAAAGCTTTTTTCATTCCTGCGGACGTCCGCTCAACTAGAGCCACAGAGGAGCCCACAAGCACAGCATGTGAAATATCACACATTTCTGAAAAGGAGCTGATGCTGCAGGAGTCTCCCATCCATCCTAGAGACTTTGGGTAATTCAGAGGACGTTCTTTGCAAACTGGTACCCATTTCAGTGTCTGCAGGGCTGTCTGTGTTTCTGGACTCTTTACCAACTTTGTTTGTTTACTGAGAATAGTCAGTAAGGTTTTTGCTTTTTTAAGAAGGGGATCCCATTCCAAGTTGCTGTTTTCCTGTAATTCTTCAATTTTCTGTGCCACCTGAAGAACATCTTGCTCACTCAGTTGAACTTCGTTTTTCAGACCCAACTGCCTGAGTGAATGGAGGGCATCAGGGGACGACGTATAGATGGTTGGAGGAAATCTTGCTGCCTCTTCCATATAAAAGAGGTCCTGCAAGATCTCCAGCTCTGGGTCAAACAGGTCTGCAGCAGCAACAGATGTTCCTGTTGAATTATGCATAAACTTCAGAGAGGAAAGCCAACCAACCACAGATTTGTTCTCATTCTTCAGGAAGGACAAATGTGTCAGGGCCCACAGCATAATTTTGGTAATGTCTTCCTTGTTGTAGAGCCCCTCCTCGATGTCCTGGACAATGACTTTCAGACATTCACTGCTTTTAACCTGTTCCACATTCAGCATCTTCAGCAGGCGGATTGTGGATTCATCGCTGCTGTCGATGACATTCATTGAGAGTTTGACATCAGGTGGATATTTGGCAGTGTGATGTAGAGCTCTGGTTCCCCTTAGTGAGGTAAATGTAGAGGTGCCTTTAGCAGAGCATGTTCCAACTTTCTCAAAGATGGGCAGCTCTAGAATGGTTCGCTTTTCTTTCTCTGTGACATCTGATAGCCCACCTAAGAAACTCCTTAGGGCAGCTTTTTGCTTAGCAGATAGAGATGACACCTGACTGTTCAGTCTCTGCACAGAGGACCGGTCCATTATCTGCAGTAATGCACTAGGAGTAGATGGATGGATGAAGTTTTTCAGTAGAGGGTGCTGCAAACATGGATCCAGCTTTTTCAAGACTACTGCACCAGTCTTTCTCATGACTTCAAGAAGGTGTTCAGGAAGAGGTCCCTCTTCTGCTTCATTTACAAGAATTATCGGAGAAGGGGTTTTGAGCCGCAGTAGCTCCAGGGAGTCTTCACTTTCCCCTACAGGCATGTTTGGGATCAAAGGCATGTCTTCAAATGTGCTAAGGTCATCTGCAAAGTTTATGTACAAATGTTTCCAGACCATCTTCAGCCAAGAACATGTAGGGTGCCTCTTCTCTTGATTCCCAGGTGTCCAGGGAACAGCAAAATCTCTTGAAGGCCAAGCCGCTATCAGGATTTCTTTTATAAGACGTGCAGATCGTTCAGGCGTCAGGACCTGTACCTGAGTACAAGGTCTTCCTGTAGAACAGGGGAAAAGATTTGTTAAATATAGATTACCACAAACACAAAGAGAATACTACTTTGATGACATCATGTAAGACCATAAGACTAGTATGTAATCTAATTAGTACTAAATTAATTTGACAATTATTGTCATGCATTGCATGCTATTCAAACTCCAAAATGCAAACTTTTTTGCTGAATATTTGCTTAAAAAGGCAAATCGCTTTCAAGAAATCATTAGGAGAAGTCTGCAAGCAGGATTAGTCAAGGTTCATATACAAGGCATGCATAACACGCCATGATTGTGCATAGTGAGTGCTGCAGATCTGAATACATTGTGTACATATCTCATTGAATCTGGATTTCCTTCTCTGTAATTGAAACTATGCTATATAGATATATGCAAGATTTTCTAAACATCTCCCCTTTTCAGTCCAAGGTGGAAAAATATATCAGAAACTGACAGAATACCAAATGACCAACATACGGTGCATAAATTACTCCAAGATTTTACTTACTTTCTTTAACCATTTAGTCGTTAACAAGGTCGTGGCTGCCAGAGCCAATCCCAGGACATTTATCACAATAAATCCCACACTCAACTTTTACAGTCACACTCACATTATTAACTACTTTTAAATTCTTTGTGGACTTTGAAAAGATTATGCCAACAAGCCTTGTGCATGAGCACACTGGTGCTCCTCTGACCAAATTCTCCTTGTATATCCCACTGTAGTCTCCTTTCATATTTTGTTACAAGACAGGCACCAGTGTGAAGTGTGTGAACCTGCCAGAATGCACTAAGCTGTCTTCCCTCTCACCTCTTCATTTTTCTAATACACATTTTTGAAGGCAGTGTCTCTAAGCATTATTCAGCCATCTGAAGGGGAAAAAACTATTGGCCTAGGTTGTTGGGAAAATATCAGCTCCTAACTAGTAAGCATACCAGTGCATGCCTTAGTGCAAGATTCTGATGTTTTAACTGGTTTTTGATACTTCGTTAGACTATGAAGCATGTGCTAGGATTGCATGATCGGTCATTTTCTGGATCCAAGCATTTCAGTGATCAACCGTTCATGAAACTAGGTCACTGCGCCATATACATACCTGAACAACCCCAGAGAAATTGCTGAACTGTTTAATTTAACAGAAATTTGTGTTAAAGCAATTTCTGGACCATTACAAAACAAAGAAGGCAAATCATAACTGATATATGTTCGTATGTTCTCTCAGCTGCTGAAGTGCATAACAGATGACTTTACACTTCTAAGTGGAATGTGAAGCTTGCACAAGAGAGTAAAAAACTAAATGCAGTGTGACAAGATGTTGTGTCCAGCTTACTACTCCAGACCTTAACACCCCACCTTTGTGTTTCATGTTCGTCTTTACTGGCAAAGGATCTAAATGTAAAATGTATATAAAAGGGAGAGATGTAAATAATTTATTACAGTCATACCTCTGCTTTTAGCTGCTTCCTTCAAGCTATTCAAGACTCGTGCATCAATGTTTTCTAAAACAAATCTTCCTTCAAGTCCAGGGTATAGAGACCTTGGGGGTAAAAAGATTGCTTATTGTATGAATACATTTTATTGGAGACATTTGTGAATGATTTAGATGCATGTATGGGATCTGATGTTCAGATCATACCATTGGCTCCAAAGCAACAGGGAACATGGATGGACATTAAAACTGTCCATGGCTTCCAAACACCATTAAATAATGTCAGACTACAGTATATTTCCAGCTGTGCAATGTCTTTATTTATCTGATGTGGGCAGTAATGTCTTCCAAGGTTTCTCTGCACTGACTGACTTTTAGAGAACTGTGACAAAGTTCTATGCTGGCCAGTACTGTAATCAGTGTTGCAGTAATAACTCACTGGCGACATTAATTCACTATGTTCTTAATGCAAAATAACACATATTTATGAAGAAGAAATTTGATTTGAAAACGCGCTTGTTGGCTGTTACAATGAGGTTTGCAGTTTGCAAAGCCACTTTAAAGAATACCTTGGATATTCCTCAGATGAAATGTAGACGGCATCCTTTTCACTCACAGAAGAAGAAAATGCCACAAATGTGTCATCCTGCAGTGGAAGCAACTCCAGTCCAATAAGATCACCATAACAAGCATCCTGAAGGACAAACTCCAGCAGCAAGAGCTTCTCCTGGGGAGGTCCGTTGTGTTTGGTTTTCCTCAAAACCTGCCGCACAACCGAGGGAGTGACTTTCTTCAGGCTGTCTGGTTTAGTTACATAGGTAGTGAGAGCTGTGTCCACCGCTGCTGGCACACTGGCCAATTGCATCCCTGAGCTCTGGAGGTGTTTTATCACAATAGCAGTGGACTCCTCGTCGGGGTTCAACTCAGAAAACACGGCCTCATCTACGCTGACCCAGTCCGCACTGAGAGAGTGGATCACTGGCTGCATCAGCATGTCTCGGAAAAGAGGCTCCAAGATAGGCTTCCAGCGAGCACGGATCTTGTTCAAATCTGGCCAGGCTCTGTAGGTGCCTTCAGGTGAGAGGGGGAATTCTTGGTCCTTCTTGGTCTGAATCCTTTTGATGGCTTCCATAATGAGAGTGTAGTAAGCCCTAGGGATCACTGTGACAATGAGAAGTTCATTCCAAAGAGCTGCAGGGTCCCTCCATTGGTCAACCTCTCGCCACTTGATGCTCCTGCGGTTATCGGTGAGGCCGAAGAACCCACTGACGTGGACTGGCAACCCAGTCACACTTTCCTCCCCCATAGGTAGAGGGAGGAAGCAAAAAGCTCGTCCTGAGAAACTGGAAGTTGCCCCTTCCTCTTCACTGACCACTGTGAGTGGCAAGGCGATGCCAATGGTAGGGATGAACTTCAGGTCGTCAGCAAGGGAGTCCAGGTCTGCGCATGTCCCTCGTCCCCCTACACCATTGCAAACGAGCCAGGCAGTACTCTGTGCTTCTTTAGCTGTTTCATCTTGGACCTTGATATTAAGTTGGTATGTGGCACAGATGACCTCATTGCTCAGCACTCCATTGCTGTAGCTATCAATAGCAAGGCCTAGTGTCTTGAGAGAGTTGGGTCGTTCCTGTTTGTCGTCAGGATTCTCTTCTGCCGTGACTTGAAAGAGCATACGTTCTGTGCCGTCTGACTCACGTACATGCAGCGAGACCTTCTGCACATTCTTCAGAAAGAGAAGCACTGTATCTGCATCTGCTTTGAAGGACTCAAAGAGCTCCAGCACCTTCTCTTTGTTGTACACATTGCAACTCAGCTGAGTGGGCTTGATGCGGAGGGGAAAACGAAACAGTGTCCCCGGGAAGTAACCGTCCTGGATGGTTTTCCTCGAACTCCCAAATAAACCAATGAATGGGGCAAACTGGTCTGCAAGCTCTGTGATCTCCTTCATATCTGTCTTCAAATTCCAACACTGGCCAGATTCATTGATCCCAAATAAGGTCTGATGAGGGTCCAGCATTCCAATTTGATCTCCGCTGAATATGCTTGGGACATCTGAGAAACATTACAGAAATATTAAAAAAAAAAATTTTTTTTTTTTTGCATCATGTATTTATGAAAACAGAGAGTAGATAACCTGTGATATGGTACACAGAGTTGAAACCAATGCCAAACCGTCCAACTTTCAAGGGATCCTCTCTTTTTCTACTTCTCGCAATTTCCTGAATCCCACTCCAGTCCTCTTCAGTGAAGACTGCATCATTATACACATACAACGCCGTTCCTGGAAGGAAACCACAATGATCAACGTTAACATACACAGTGTATGTCAATTCTAACGCTTAACGACATAACTAACCCTGTGTATGCTAGAATCCCTATAATTATTTAACGGACCAAAGCCGTTCACATACCTTGATACTGTGCCATGTCATGTGACCAAAGTGATTCCACTCCATACTCTGTCTCATCATACATGAACTTAACCTCAGTGGCACCAGCATCTTCAGCATTCTGGATCAGCTCCTACAGTACAGGAGAGATGGTTCCACAAGATAATGACGCCTCTGAAGAGTTTTGCTCACTCTTTCTGAAGACAATAGTTTGAAATTAGTGGGGGTGGGGGGTGGAACCCGGCTCACCAATTGACCCATATCATGAGCACTGCAAGCAAGAAGGTCCAAACAGGCATTTGGCTAGCCATGTGGATTCTCACTCATTACAGTTCACAGGGTATTTGCAATCCAATGAGCAGGCAGTAATCATGACAGACTTTTAAACACTGAATCTGAAAAGCATCTCTTACTTTCAGAATTTGTCCACCTTCTGGATATCTTCGAAGAATATCTTTCAGAAACTCCACCAGAGGAGGTGTGGTTTGCCCAAACCTACCTGTGAAGTAAAGAGTACAATAAAGTCACTACTTAAAAGTCTTTAATTGTTTTTCTTTAATTGTTCTGTGTTAACAACTCACCTCCCCCCTTCAGCCCACGCCCTCTTAAAGTCATGTTTATTTCAGGGGTTCCTCTGGGTACCAGACCTTCAACCAAAACTTGGTCATGAAGCTAGGCAGCCCAAAGTAAAAAGTGACACAATCAATAGTTTTTCCATAATTACATTAACAAAGTGACTGTGGTATAATAAACACATATTTAGATTTTTGTAGCATTTTCTTTTGAGTAGAATTTGTGGCCTTATGACAACTCTGAGATTTCCTTCAGATAATTTCAGAGTGGAGTCTATGTAATGGTTTATATATGAAACTCATACGTGTCTGTGTACTGAGCTCATAGCTGATTCCCCACAAACCATGAATCACAAAAATCCACCACATGTGCAGGAGGGGGCAATAGAATATTCATAATAATCATAAAAAAAAAAAATTAACACTACATGACAAAATGCCCCCTTTCCCGATATCCCACTCCCCCAGTTTCCTGTTCAGTTCATGTTTTTTTGAATGGTGGTGAATCTGCTACCATCCCATTGTACATGAAAGGAACGTAAAAAAAATGTTCTTTTGTAGGTCACCAGTCGATATGTAACAGTTTTTAAAAGCAACCATGCATAAGGCAACTCTGTTTTAGTTTTTTACAACAAAAAAATGTGCACAAACCATTTCAATATATTATGTACTACTTTAATTGTGAAATAAGGCTTTGGTTCTCAAACACAAATTTACCTGAGGGTAAGAAGAGTAAATAGTTTGAACATTTATGCAAATACCATAAAGCATTTAATGGTGACTTATTAAAACCAGGGGCGCTGGAAGGGAGCCCAGGCTGCTACCTTTTATTATGGCTTTAAAAAATCTGATACCTGCAGAGCAGTCAAACCCGGCAATATAGATGGAGTCGGGCCAAAGGCCCCGGCTGCCTTCGGCTATTTTCTGCCTCTGATATCAGAGTGGTGGGTGAGCACAAGACCCACCTGCTCCTCTCTCTCTCTCTCTCTCTCTCTCTCTCTCTGAGTACAGCCCATAGTAACAGAATGACTCAGGCAGAACCCACCGGCAATGTGCTGCGGTCGGAGGGTTTGTGGAGTCGGCACTGTGCCGAATGCGCTTGCACCCTGCATTTACAGTGCAGCTGCTTGTCGCGAGTGACAATACAACATTAGTCCCTAGTCAGGGCCTAGGCTCTGACTATCATGTGCTTGAGAAAACTGTAAATAAGTGAATAACACATTCCCCATCTCAGGCTACTGCTGGGCTTTCTTTCATGGTCGGAAGAATAAAAAACAACAGCGTCTCAATAATGGCCTTGTTTAAGTCAGAACATGTCATTGTGCTCCTGGGATGATGACAATATTTGGGTCTAAGAGTATCGAACCAAAACTGTGGGCCTTTTGTACATGATTGTGAGCAAGTGTCTGTGTTTGTGGTGTTCACCACATTTAACCCTTAAGCCTGTTTAGTCTGTCTGGGCAACAAGACAGCTATGTTTTTAACATTTGTCATCTTTAATGTATTGTATTGTGTGTGTGGGATGAAGAAATATGTCTTGATCTGTGGCTATGCATGTGTTCTTTTGTGTTCTTCTGTGTTTAGTATTGTGATCATAATAAAATGTTCTATACGCATTCTGTACAACTATTACACTGTACAGTAAAAACTGTATGACCTTGGCAAGCCAGAAAGACTGCATATCGTGATCACAACTAATCTGCTTGTGGAAGAGCACTAGAAATATTTCATATCAAGGTGCATGGGATGGACCCTCAGATGGAATCCTCTTTTCATGCCATGTTGGTGTACCATGTAATACATCACTGAACTCAATGGCAGCTAACAAAAACAAAAGAAAGAATCGGGGTGGAAAAGGGTTAAGAGTGGTGTCAGACATACCTAAAAAGCCTGGATTAGTATCAGGAGTAAATATATTCTCGAATATTATCGATTATGATTTTATCCTTCATCTCTGTTCTCTGATTTATTCTTCATCTCGAGCATATCACTTCAGGCCACTTTAGCACATTGCTCCACTACTATATGAGTGTTTAAAGGAGAGTGATGTGAATAAACACACAAACAACAGGGTAGTAAAGCCTGCATAAAGCCTTTGGGCAGCCTGCACAGAACAACACAAAGGGTCACATGTTGGGCAGCCCTGGCTGCTACACAAATTCAAAATCACTTTATTATGGCAGATTACCGAGCCTGAAATTCACGTGCTGACTCATGACTCTCATCTAGCGCAACACGAGGAGCACGAGGAGACTGCAGCAAGGTGGCTCACCGGTCTTCCATCGTGCAGCAGCTGCTGCTCAGCCGTGGGTAGGTGCGTTCGCTCGTAGATGAGCTCCTTGATGTGCCGCACAGCCGTGGACGGCGTTGACTGGAAGACCCCGCAGCCCAGATACTCATGACACACCGTCACCCTCGGCAACCTGAAAACACAGAAAGGCCCGTGGGAGTAACGCTCAGCAGAAAAAGAAGGGCAGTGGTGGCCTAGCGGTTAAGGAAGCGGCCCCGTTATCAGAAGGTTGCCGGTTTGAATCCCGAATCATCCAGGTGCCACTGAGCAAAGCACCGTCCCCACACACTGCTCCCCGGGCGCCTGGCATGGCATCTAATATTATCGCTAATGTCTATATTAAGAATGAGTTTATGGTTTTATTCTTCATCACGAGCATGTCACTTCAGGCCATTGCTACACTACTGTATGAGGCAAGGGCAAGTGTTTAAAGGCAAGTAACCATCACCAAGGGTGATGGTTAAAAGCAGAGGACACATTTCGTTGTGTGCACCGTGTGCTGTGCTACAATGTTTCACAATGACAATCACTTCAGTTTCACTGAAGTAAGTCGCTCTGGATAAGTGCTGTAAATGTAAAATGTAAATGTAAGTTTCAAGTTAGGTTAAATCTACACTTATCTGCATATAATTAAAAAATAGTACCTTATTTACAATGTTAAGAAATACCTAAAAAAAATTTGGTAAAAATCTAACGCTTATCAGTACATTATGAAACTAATAAATCATATAAATTCTTAAACCAACTTAGTAACATTCACTAATAACTAATCTGTTTAATTTATTAGCCCCCAACTATTTAGGGAGTTTTAGATTCCCCCACCAATCTAATTTTCGAATGCATCTGATAATCACAACACCATTAATCAATAAAATGATCAAATACACAATGAGGTACAATTTAGGCAGGCGATGCATATTTCAGATAGAACCATGTAACAGTGGGACAGAACAGGAATACTCCAAATTAACCACAGCAATCCCTGCTGCAAATACACCAGCACACAGTCACCGACCCCCCACCGACCCTGGCGGATAAGGAAATGGACCCGTAATCAGATGGCCAACGTGCCACTGAGGGGCCACTGAGCAGAGTACATCTACATGCACGGTGTCACCGTGTTCTGTAAAGTGTATAAATTAACTATTTACTTATGCTAATCGTTAGGATGTAATGTACACAAAGGTTAAGGATCATTTACAAATTTCCTGCCCACTGAGCAGTAAGGCATCACTGACCCCACCCACCTAATACACCGCACCTGTCCACAAGCCCTGCATACAGTGCTCACTTACCTACCTGCCAGCGTCCGTTCTTACACGGTTCCCGTCAGAGAAGCCGTACCTCTGAACTGCTGTAATTACAAGAATCCTAAATTCACCTTTCTGGGCAAGTCCTGTTTTCTGGGTTTGTCTCAGTTCAGTGCCTGTTAATAATAAAGTTGCTTGCACTTGGGTCCTCGCCTTGCCTCCATTCTCATAGTGTTACACTATTCCGCTGGAACTCAAGACTAAATGTACACAGATATTCCAGATATTTCCAGGCACTAGAGTCATTTAAAACATGAACAATATCTGAACTGGTGTTTCTCCTCTTTTAATGTCTTTCCCATAAAAAAAAAACAAGGATATTTCTAAATGACCCTAAACTTTTGAACTATGGTATGCAATGATAAAATAAGGCCAGGGGGTGGATCTGAATTCATGGCTGCAATCTTAATCACATTTAACTCTATATATTGCCAACATACAGTACAGGCCAAACGTTTGGACAAACCTTGTCATTCAATGTGTTTTCTTTATTTTCGTGACAATTTACATTGATAGATTCCCACTGAAGGCATCAACACTATGAATGAACACATATGGAGTTATGTACTTAAAAAAAAAAAGGTGAAATAACTGAAAACATGTTTTATATTCTAGTTTCTTTGCTCTGATTACTGCTTTGCACACTCTTGGCATTCTCTCGATGAGCTTCAAGAGGTCGTCACCTGAAATGCTTTTCCAACAGTCTTGAAGGAGTTCCCAGAGGTGTTTAGCACTTGTTGGCCCCTTTGCCTTCACTCTGCGGTCCAGCTCACCCTAAACCATCTGGACTGGGTTCAGGTCCGGTGACTGTGGAGGTCAGGTCTCCACTTTTTGTTAAGTACATAACTCCACATGTGTTCATTCATAGTTTTGATGCCTTCAGTGAGAATCTACCAACGTAAATGGTCATGAAAATAAAAAAAAAACATTGATTGAGTAGGTGTGTCCAAACTTTTGGCCTGTACTGTAAGTCTACTTTAGATGGGTTAAGTTTAGGTTTGGGGTTGGGTTAGCTTCTGTATTTATTTCTAACAACAGCCATACTTGCTAGTGGTTCGCCAATAAGCCCCTCCCAACCCCGATTTACAGTAAAAGGGGGCGGGGCCTATAACAACGTGAAACTTTTCGTGACACTCATTTGTAAAACCTCCCCAGGTCATCATCATCATAAACAATGGCGTTTGGGACGAGTTTTGCGTTAATTGTAGCTGACAGGTCGTGATAGCTATTCAAGCTCAAGATCAGATCGTGACACTTCAAAAAACGACGCTGCTGTCACTTGCTCTCGGCGCGGCTGATCTGCATTAGTCTCTGTCGTCTGCTGTCGACTTACCACTGGTCTTGACCGGCTGCCATCTCTCTTCGGCCGCTATCTGTCCGGGCGCCCGCGAACCGCATTCATCATTCACCGAACTCCACCCGGAGAAAAATAAAACAAGATGTCACTCTTATTTACTCCATACCAAAGAAAAAAAAGTCGTTTATTCGTTTGCCGCCAACCTGTCAGAATCAGCCCATGGCGCGTTTACTCCAGATTTTATTTCGACGTTGTTTTCCTACTTCAGCAGAACTCCGTTCTCTCTTTATTAGGTTACCGAGCGTGGTGCTTCCCGGCTGCTCCGCGCACATAAATCCGTCTCTGCGGCGCTGTTTCAAACGACGCGCAGCCTCTCTGAAATGTGGAAAACGTCAAATTAGTAGGCGCCATATAAAAGGTCGCCTCCTCCATTCTAATTCCTTCCAAGGCTGCGTTTCTAATCATGTGTCGGCACTGTACATGCGATAGCCGCGGCTCGTGAGCCGATGAGGAGCGGCCGCGGGGAATGCTGGGAGTTGTAGTCACGATCGCTGGTGTCGGGCGAACGTAATGCAGTAGCTTTAAAAACCGTCTCAAGTGCAAAAAACGTTACATTTATACGCTTAAAACACAGAAGAGTAATAACTATACACTGAGCATGATGGGGGAAAAACTCACAACCTGATAAAACGAAAACCTCAAATAAATATTTACTTGATCACAGCAGGTCATATTAAATATAGGCATAACTGTTTGGACAGATAGCCAGTAATCGGTTTGGTGCAGTGTAATAATGCTGTAATACCGGGGATGAAATGCAACGTTGGAGAAATGACATCACCAGCCTCGGTCAAGGATCTCCAGGAGTCTTTCCTTAATAACATCCCACAACAAACCGATAATACCTTTCAAATTCACCCGTGCATTCCAAGGAGTATTAGCGATGGTGAAAATCATTGACCTTGTCGGGCTTTCAGCATCAGCACCAAAAAAAAAGCCCACACTGGTCCTCCCAAATCCACTCTGCCGCAGTGACGCGCTCGGGATAACCCGTACTCACCGCGTCGGACGCGCCTGGCTGACGGCATCAGCCCTTCCAGCCCCTCCACACCTCCGGGGTCTGCGACAGCAGGGCACTGCCTGGCACCGGGGGACCGCGCCGAGGTCTGCGAGGCGGAGCGGGGAGTTTACGGGCGACAACGTGCGGCGTCCTGTCCTGACATCTCGGTGCAGGCAGGACGCGCGCGGTCTTAAAGCTGCAGCGCAGTCGCACTCTTTCATGCACAGACACACACACACACACACACACACACACACACACACTTTCACACGCACGCACACTCACACACACACACTTTCACACGCACGCTCACTCAAACACACACACACGCACGAACACTTACACACACACACACTTTCACACGCACGCTCACTCAAACACACACACACACTTTCACACGCATGCACACTCACTCACACACACACTTTCACACGCACACTCACACACACACACACTTTCACACGCACGCACACTCAAACACACACACGCACGCACACTTACACACACACACACACACACACACACTTTCACACTCACGCACACTCAAACACACACACGCACGCACACTTACACACACACACACTTTCACACGCACACTCACACACACACACACACACACTTTCACACGCACGCACACTCAAACACACGCACGCACACTTACACACACACACACTTTCACACGCACACACACTCAAACACACGCACGCACACTTACACACACACACACACACACACTTTCACACTCACGCACACTCAAACACA
This sequence comes from Denticeps clupeoides, assembly GCF_900700375.1. NCBI lineage: Eukaryota > Metazoa > Chordata > Actinopteri > Clupeiformes > Denticipitidae > Denticeps > Denticeps clupeoides. The sequence continues at coordinate 4,288,372 of NC_041725.1, read as the reverse complement.
CACACGCACGCACACTTACACACACACACACACACACTTTCACACTCACGCACACTCAAACACACACACGCACGCACACTTACACACACACACACACACACACTTTCACACGCACGCTCACTCAAACACACACGCACACTTACACATACACATACACATACACACACACACACACACACTTTCAGACGCACGCTCACTCAAACACACGCACGCACACATACACACACACACACACACTTTCACACGCACGCACACTCACACACACAAGCACACACACAAAAGAAAGATTGATAATTCATTCAAGATAGTAAATCATATACATGTACAGTACCTTTTAAAAAAGATTTTGCATCATGAAAAATTGTCCTCGTTTTGATGAGAAACAATTGTTCCCAAATCATTGTTTGGTGTGTTAAAAAGACATAAAATGGGAGAAAACTCTGGTCCAGACATTGTTCATGTTGTAACTGATTGTGGTGGCTGGAAATGTCTGGTAGTGATGGAATATCTGCATGTGAAGAGGAACTTTATCAGCAGCAATTAGTCTTGACATCCAGTGGAATGCTGAGTTCACTAAATCTATCACTTTAAAAGCTTAATTGATTATTAGAAAACCCTTTTCAATCATTTTATTATAATTAATGTATTGCAATGAAACTGTCCTTTTTGTTCAAGATTGAAGGTTGGTTTATTGTCAGTACAACAGTATACACAGTATAGAGCATATTGAAATAATGTTTCACACAGACCTCCAACTGTGCAATCATTAAGGATAGATTAAAAAAAGAAAATTGTAAAATTGTCTGTACACCAAACAAGGACAAAAAGGACATTATGTAAGATGCTTGTAAGATATTTCAAACAAGACATACAAGACTAGACAAACGTGCAAAATGAGCAGAATGTTGCAAGTTGCTTAAGGCTGTACGTGTATTGTTGTTGAGTTTAAGAGTGTTCTGGTGATGCCAGTGCACTGAGAGCTCTGACTGCTTGCGGGAAGAAGCTCTTGCAGTGTCTGGCAGTTCCAGATCTGATGCCGTGGAACCGTCTGCCAGACGGCAGGAGGGAGATCAGGGCATGAGAGGGGTGGTGGGAGTCCGACAGGACGAGCTCTTAATAGTAGAATCCATCACATGTGGGTTGGAAATGTTATGTGTGTTTGTGTGTGTGTCTGCATATATAAATAACTGCATCTTTTTATTGTGTGCACACACACATGCATACGTACATACATACATACGTACATATTTATATTTCACCTTAAAGAGTTAAGATATTTCTACTCAGATTGCCTGTATGAACTGGAAAAGCTGTAACTCCTTGGGCGAGTTTGTTTTTATGAGGGCTGAGTCAGCAGAGGACGCCGAGGTAGAGTCTCCCTTCAGGCAATGGGTTAAGGGTTTTTCTTCAGCGCTGGAGAAGGGGCTGCTTTGATGGGGGCATAATAATTGTCTAAAACAGAGGAACATTGGGGAGAGTTAGTGGAAACGCATTTTACAGAACAAATAGACACAAACTTTTGGAATAGCTCAGTCATGGCTATGTTTCGTCGATAGACTGTGAAAGAGCCGGTGGCATGCGCGGCTCATAGTGGCTGCCAGAAGCTTCAGCCAGGGGTGGATGGCAGTGCACCAGGCCAATTATGACGAATAACTGCATCTTTATACTGTTCAGTGGCTGGGAGAGAGCAGAGATTAGGGCTGGCATCTCATAAAGGAGCAGGCCACGACACAAACCCTGTCAGCACGAGAACCTGTAGGGTAGGGTTCCTTCACGTTTTTAAATGTCTCAGTTAATGCAGCCGATTCAACAATTTCACGTGAAATTGCAGCAATATAGAGCATAATCTTCGGATGGGTCTACCATCTGTATTGAACTTGACTGACGCGAACCTATACTGCCTCCAAATGAAACATATTCGAAGGTATAACCTGTAAGTCACATTTGAAGCCGCAGTTTTGAATCTATGGGCGCGTACTTTGCCTAAAATGTAGATGAAAAGTGCAGACGTCGAGAGGCAGTTGCGGTAACGCGCCTGGTGACCAGCAGGGGGCGCAAGCGCTCCGCGCGTCCTTCTTCAAAGGCGGCGGCAATTAGGGATTATCAGACGATCATGTGCAGCCTGAGCGTCCTGTTCCTAAACAAAGCAGGGGCCTAATGGAGAGGACCGCGATTTCCTTCTTCTTTGCATCTTCTCTGGACAGTACACACCGCTGGAAGCGTCAGTATTTGTAACTGGGAAAAGTCCATTTAATAATCCAAGAAAAGAAACTACTTCATGGATATCATATGTTGTTTTTATTATTAGAATTAGAAATTGCATGTATAAATTCTAAAAACATTTGATGTAACTTATCCCTGGGGCAGCACCGTAGCTGACCCTTTATTCGATATTTTAAACAGTTGTTTAATGTGCTGTATAAATGCATAAACGCCGATGGCAGGAACGACACAAGCAGTCGCGCTGTCGAACCGGACCGTGATTCGCAGCTGCTCGGTCGAGGGCGCCGGGCACGACTCTCGGCCAATCAGGCGGCGGCTGCGTCGTGACGTCAGCGCGCGAAGGGGGCGGGGCCGGGAGGGCCGAGCGCGGCGCGCAGCGCGGACCCGGCAGCATCCCGCCGCGCCTGTGTGACGGCGTCGAGCTCGGCCGTCCTGCGCTTTTTTCCCCCCGGCGCTTTGATGTCTCCGCGCTGACTTTGTCCCCGATTTGTGGGGGGACGGACGGCGATGCGAAATCGAGGTTCCCTTAGTCGGGTTCTGGTCACGCCGCGGAGCCGAACGCTGAACTACACAATATCTGGTAAGTTCGGGGTTTCTCTCGATTACCCCTAAAACGCGACGAAGTGACATCAGCGCACAAACATACGGTTGTCACTTTAGCATTTACGTTAAACAGCTCATATTAAAGGGCGCTTAAGTGTTCGGGGCGTCACTTTTTGGGGGGGTTTCATGCACCCGTACCGGCCGGGAGCCGCAGCTCTCCTCTCCTCTCCTCCGTGGCCCAGAGGAGGCATGTGGGTGACCAGCAGCAGCATCAACACCATCACAACCGTAAATTAATAGTTTTATTTAATTTTTTTTATTGTGGTCACAACAGGGCGACGGTAGCCTAGTAAACCAGACCCGGGTTCAAACCCCACTTACTACCATCGTGTCCCTGAGCAAGACACTTAACCCTGAGTGTCTCCAGGAGGGGACTGTCCCTGTTATTACTGACTGTAAGTCACTCTGGATAAGTGCATCTGGTAAATGCTGTAAATGTAAATGTTTTAATGCGTTTACTTCGCAGCCAGCTCGGGGTCGAGTCCAGATGGCTCTGACGCAGGAACACACCTTGTTTCTTCTCCTGGAGCTGCTGCTAGTGCATTCTTTTCTGGTGAGATCCATTCGCATCTGATCCTTGTCTCGTGTTTAATTATCAAGGGTTTTTTTTTTTTTTTCGACCTTGGATTTGGGCAGCTGGCCGGGGCCAGAGCCGCCCGGACCTTTTTCCCGGGGTGGTGTGAGAAACCCGATGTTCTGTCCCGCTCAGGTTCCCTTGGTGGCGGAGGAGATGAGAGAATGCCCCGAGCAGGAGTACAAGGACCGCTTTGGTGACTGTGTGGCCTGCAAGCAGTGCGGCGCTGGACAGGAGCTGTCAAAGGTACGTTTTGGTTTAAATATCGTTCATTCTGCATTTTCAAGGTTTCCTTGTGGTATCCTGCCACCCTTTCCGGTCTTTACTCTGCCAACCACATTTTTTGACTGTCTTTGGCTTCCCGGATAAGCCAATTTAACAGTATTTCTGGGGGGGCTGTTGTTCACATTCAAGACTTTTTATTGATATTGTACAGTTTTTGCCAGCAGACATTGGGGGCGACATCATAAGGACATCACAAATATAATAGATTATTATTATTTTACTATTCTCAACCAGCCAGGTTTCCCATTTATAGTCCAAATCTCGGTCATTGCAGATGGACACGTGATACAGGAGAAGTCAGCTGACTTCATTTCCCTCGCGCGTGACTCGACTCCTTCACGACCCCAGATTCTGACCTGCAACACAGGGTTGTAGCACTTCCAAAAAAGCAATACACCATGTTTCAGCTATATTATATAAAGCCAACATAAACACCAGTATATACCGCGGTTTACACTAACTCGTCACATCCAAATATTTACGACTTCCTTTCTTTCGTGAAAAGTTTTTTTTTTTTTTTTTCCTGCGTCTCTGCGGAGCGCTGGCTTCTCTTTAATCAGCTACACCCACACATTTGGGCCGCTGCGACGTTGCAGCTACTATCGATATGATAGCATCTCGGCCTCTGAGAAACCTGTCCGAAGTTTCACTCGTCTTCTCAGGACCGACGTTGTATGTCCCCCAGACCCCGACTCGAAAGCCGTTCATGCGCAGGTACATTAAAACTGCCAACATGTGTCGAACATGAGGATCGCTGGTAACCCTTTCATCTTGGGCCGCTCGACGGGGACTCATTAGTGAGCTGCATGAGTTTTTTTTTCGGTCAATGAATGTTAAAAAGGCCCGTGGCCATGGTCAATAATTGGCAGGCCCCAGTGCTCAAGCATTTGCGGCTGGTTGCGTTAGGGAGTGGAGATGAAAAATCCCAGTCATTCTCGGGTGACTGCAGTGGATGCCTGTGGCTCTCTGGATCTCGCCTTGGAGCGAGTCTTAATTACGTTGCAAACGCTTGAAGCAGATGAACTTGAAATGAGGAAATTGAAGCAGATCGCTTGAATGCATTCCATAAAGAAACTTTATTCATCCCAGCATTGGAAATTGCAGGTTGTAATTGCACAAGGATTAAATACATCGCATTACAGCACAATATAAAACTGTGAAAAGTGCAATAAAGTGTAAACACGGGTCTGGGTGCTGTGACACATTGTGGTGATGTAATAATAAAGCGTGCAGACCTGAAGTTTACCGTTCGAAATGCGTGCTTGGCGGTGCAGCTGCAGGAATTCTTTCGGATGGGCAGTGTTCCTTAACTAAGACGACCTCAGAATGACCCTGGTTGTTTCCGTTGTGTCTGTCTGCACCGCTCGGTCCAGATATTGAGATTAAGGTTGCATCACTCTGCTTTTGCACAACAGAATTTGTGCACGTAGCGAAGCAGAAACGTAGGAAATATGACTTAGATTCAAACCAAGCAACATTTATCTTAGCTGAGCATCTAGTGCTAAGATAAGGGTCAATCGACCACTTATCCACACCACCCCACCCAATGTCGGACCCGAAATGTGCCAGGAAATGTGCCCAGGCACATCATACACTGTGGCGTGCTACCTCCCTCACGCAGGGATCCCCAATCCTGGGGGGAGGGGCGCGCCTCTAATACAGCACTTTTACACACTGGCCACGCCTCCGGCGACCCCACTGCAGGCCCTCCCATCTCTGACACTGCGCGCAGTGAAGGGGGGCGTGCAGTCACCCCACCTGAGCCGGCATCTTCGATGTTGTGGTCAGGTTGCATGAACCTGTCCTGGGTGGGGTCAGCCACAGTACCGTATGCAAATTATTAAAAGCAGTACATTGAATAATGACTAAAAGAATGACTTTGATATTTCAGGTGTCGTAGCTTTAGTTAATCCCGTGGTGTATTAATCTCTCCAATTTTTTTTCCTGTGTTGCTTTACTTGGCAACCTCACAGCAACCTAGTCTGACACTGGGTTTTTTCCTCAATAAATCTCCGCCATATCAAGCTGGAATTGAGCGTGCATGTCCTGACCTCGCTCAGACGTTTTGATGATCCGGGCAGTCGCATTTCTTTTTTTTTTTTTTTTTTCCCAGTGTTATATGCCACAGACAAATTGCTTTTATGCTCTTTGCTGCCAAACGTCCCTCTCTTTTCCTAAAAACGTTTTGCTCCTTTGCGTCATAGTTTCATAGAGAGGCAGTGCAAGAAATATTTTTACATTTTATTTCATGCAAATCCAGTGTGGTGGTGAGAAGTCGCTTTCTCCACCCAGTCCCACGTTTTAAATGTGGACGGGAAGCGGGATGTTGGAGGAATTTTTACGTTTGTTCCTCCATCCAGACCACTTCAGACGGCGTCACGCGGCACGTCCCTTCCCGGAAACCGCTGTGACGTTCTGCTGATGATCACCTGATGATCATCTCGGGACGAGTAGATGCACTTGAAATGGAGAGGATGCCCCTTTGTGCCTTTTGTGGTCTGTTCTGTTGGACATTTCCAGCCCGGCTACGGCCCTGCTCGGCTCGGCTTCTCACACACGTACGCGCGTAGACGCACAAAGACGTCACCGCCACACTCACGGCCGCGCTCCCATGCACACGGGCCCCCCCACTCCCATCGTCTTCTGATCCCGAGCGCCCACATTCCTGTGTGCCCATGCGGTGAAACCGGAGCCGGGCAGGGAGAGAAGAGCGGCGTTTGAAGCTGACCTTCGGCGTAACGATATACGAGCTCCCATAATCCTTCTTTCGGCCGGGGGAATGTGCCGCGTCAACGGCAGCCTCGCAGGACCAGGAGCAGCTGCGGGGGACAATGTGTTGTCATTCCAGAGTGGCTCTTTTTACTCTCCCAGGGACACGGCCGTCCTCTGGCACGTCCGTTAGAAGTCCACTCTGCCAGGGTTGGATAACGCGTTGCGTGCCGTATCAGGTTAATAAAATGACGACTTTATTATTGCTTTTGGTGGGTCGTGGTGAAGGATTTCGAGCTCTTGCTTTTTGGAACGTCCCGTTCTCCCAGCCTGTTGGGAGGCACATGGTTGAATAATCTGGCGGATTTGATTACGGATCGCTGACCTGACACGCATTGTTAAATCTAATTCCATATCTTATTTCTTGGACAAAAAAGGACCGGCCGGTGGGAAAGAAAAGGAGTCGCGGTGCTTCGCCCTTGCCTATGGCCATCGTATTTGTCTGAGCACGGGGACGATGGGGGGGGTAGCGATCCCCTCTAATTATGCTCGCAGGAGTGAAGGTGGAGCTCCTGAAGGGGAAACACTACCGCGTTTACGGAACAATGCGTTGGGTGTTGTCTTCGATCGTTCAAAGAATGTGGGAATCCACGCTTGATATTGTGGAGACCTCGGCCATCTCTCTCGCGCGCGCGGCGCCACGCCTTGATGTGAGCAGCCATGGCGGCGTTTTATGCAGCGGTTGCCGCCGTACGACTTCTTTAGAAGTGAATTGGAGTGGCAGAAAGCCCTTAGTGTGTCTGGTGTTTTTATTTATTCATTTTTAATATAATTGTTTTTTAATCAATTTTTATTAATCCCAAAGGAAATGATTTCTCTGCTTTTAACCATCAGCCATGACAGGCGCCCGGGGAGCAGTGTGTGGGGACGGTGCTTTGCTCAGTGGTACCTTGGCGGATCGGGATTCGAACCGGCAACCTTCTGATTACGGGGCCACCACTGCCTTAATCCCAGCAGTGAAAAAGTGCTCGTCACTTATCACTGAGAAGATACAAAATAATAAACCACGAATGGGAAACAGTTTATGGGATAATGCACCTATATAAAGTTGTTTTTTTTTTTATGGAAGCAGCCGCTTGGCTTCTCAGCCCTTAGCTTACCCAACCCCCTATCCCTGAGATGTTGGAGCTTCAAACCCCATGTGCCCTGACTTGGCTGCTCCAGATGGATAAAAGGAGCTGGCCACTGCCTCCCCAGTAATAAATTCACTCTAAAACCACAATGGGCGTCCTCCTGGGCCTTTGTCATTCTAATGCAGCCCATTCTCCAGCTCGGAGCGGAAGGCTCCACATTGATCTTAAGAGAGTCAAGGAGATTATTGCCGATGTAAAATGGACTGGCTTTGTTCAGGTCGGGGACCCTGCGCGGACACCCGGGACCGTTATTTTATCCCTGGACTCTTGTCGGTCCACACCGGCATCCTCCCTCCCTCCCTTCTCCCCGCCGCTCACCAGTGGGGTATCTCCTCTGCTTAATCCTGGCAGGAATGCGGCTTTGGTTACGGAGAGGATGCCCGGTGCGTGCCCTGCAGGCCCAGCCGCTTCAAAGAGGACCGAAGCCTGCAGAAATGCAAGCCGTGCCTGGACTGTGTGCTCCTCAACCGCTTCCAGATGGGCAACTGCTCCGCCACCAGCAACGCAGTGTGCGGGGAATGCCTGCCGGGGTGAGCATCACGAAACACAAAGATCAGCTCATCTTCTGCTCCCTTTCCTATTCACAGCAACCGCAAACTTTAGTTTTTCTGATAAATCCAGCGACAGGTTTCAAGGAAATTGAATGAATAGTAATAAGTATGTAATGCTGTGGCAAATATGATTATAATGTTGGATTAAAATACGATTTGGGTGTCCAAAGTAAAAGTTCATTAGTGTCTCCTGTTTGTTGGAAATGTTGTTGCAGATACTACAGGAAGACCAAGCTGATCGGCTTCCAGGATATGGAGTGTGTGCCATGTGGACACCCGCCACCACAATATGAGCCTCACTGTACGTTCCCACCATTCACCTTGATTTCACAACCAGGTTTGGTTCTAAACGTTTGATCATCTAAATCACCACAAGAATGCATACAAAATTCCAAGTAATTAGTTTTATGACCAGGAGAAGAAATATGTTTCAGAAGTCCTGCCAGGTGAGGAAACACAAACTCCCAAAGATCCAACTTTCATCCGGTACAATCAGTTGTTAGAGCAGTAAGCCGTCCGGTCACTGGAACGCAGCCTTCATTCAGCGTGTTGATGCAGCCATGCTGAGATTTCACAAGCAAACGAATGGCTGATTTTACGAGCCAAGACACACCGTAAAGGCCAAATGAACACTGTCCGTGTATTTCCTGGGGCTATGATTGAGAATTAAAGAACTTTCTCTTGACCTGAAAAGTCCATCAAACTCAATTGTCCTTGGACTTGACTTAAATAAGTATGTTTTGCTTTACTTTCAAGAGATGCACACATTCACAGACAAGAACTTGGTAACTGGAAAGCACGTTGTAAGTCGCTCTGGATAAGGGCGTCTGCCAAATGCCGTAAATGTAATAGCGTATGTAGTGGGATGCATATGATTGGAAACGTGCGAACTTGCAGCCAGGCCAGTTCTAACCCTTCAGAGGAAGAGAAAAACCGATAACCTAGGGCGTTACACAGGATCCGATTCTGGAAATCATTTGGGTTTACTACCTCTGTGCAGATCTGCTGAAAGATCTATATATTTCTAATCACTGACACGATTGAGGGCCAGATCAAGACTATTCTGAATAAGACAGGTTTGTATTACTGTTCCTTCCTCTTTGTCTAGTATTTGTGTATGTCAGTTTGAGTTTTCCATTAAAAAGAAATGTTAATACTAAGACTTTTTTTTTTCCCCCTCCGCCAATTACAGTTTTTCCACTTTTTTTCTGAAGCAATACACCTTTTTAGGTAATATATCTAAAGATCTTTTCACAGCCTGTCAGTAGAGTTTGTACAGGCTTCTGCTTAATGACATCCTTCTGCTTGTGACATCCAGTCTGTTGGTTGGAGTGTGTTAATATGTCAGGCCTTGTGAAACAAAACAGCCCATTGTGTGTGCGAGGGACAGCAAAGCTGGTCACTCGAGTCTCCAGTGGAAGTCATCCAAAATGTTTGAAAGGCTTTCCGCGTTCTCCTCCTCCTCCTGACGGAGGGTGGTGAAAACTTGACGGGCAGATCACTCTAATAGCCCTGTGCCGGCTCGGGGGGGGACTTTAATCTTGGTTTGTAATAAACGCAACTCACGGTTTTATACAAATTACAGCGTGTGTATAGTTTACTGGGCATCAAAACGGCACCGGAGAAATACTGAATCGAAACATGCCATGGTGCGCCGGGATCGGGCAGTGCTGGTATATCGGATTTGAAATGCTAAAGTTAGTTTGCCCCCTGTAAATCCTCCCTGTTTACTTACCTCCGTTTCCCTTTGCCATGTCGTATTGATGGACGGAGGTTGTACGATGGAATGGCGGTGGAAAGCTCACCTGACGTGGAAACATTGAGTAAATCTCTTCATCAGTAGTTCTATGCTGAATGTTGGTAGAATTATAACAGTGTTACTGCATGACGTCGGGTTTCATTCCATATATTCCGACTTTCGTTGCACATATTCCATATATGTATTTCGTTACATATATATGTGTGTGTGTGTGTATATCGTTTCTTATTTTATTCAAACAGTTATAAATAATATGTGTAGATGATAATGTTTAACACTAATCAGAATTAATTGAGAATTAACTTCACACTAAATCCTTGTCAACAGTGGCTATTCAGGACTGTCCTGACAGGTAGTTCAAAGCAGGGCTTGCAGATGTATGGTCCTGCCCGAGCCGAGCCAAGGGCTCCAGCCAGCCCATTGTCACGGTTACAAAATCTGGTGCCTTTGTGAGCTCGGATGGATTTGCCATTTGTTGCGGTGACTGGAATGCCGTGGTTCCCGGCCGCCTCTCTCATCTCAGTCGAGCACACGGCTGTGGGCTCCGAGCTTTGGCGAGCCAACAATTCGAGCTCAAGTATCAAAGCAGACAGTCTATTGGCACACCCAGAGCAGAGGGCGGCGATAAGATCGGCAGGTGAGATGTGCTCCGTGTGTTTTCTGCAGCTGCGAGCTGCTGATAAGACGGGGCGCAGCGGTTTTGGGGAAGGGGAGCGGGGGGCTGCGCAGCTGGGGGAAAAGTCCGGGGCTCTGAGACATAACAGAGGCTCCCGCTGCGCTGGGTTAATGGCCTTGCGCTTAAGTAACGCTTAAACAATGTTTATACAGCGTGCACAGAACAGATCCCCCGTCTTCGATCCGTCTCTCACGCTCACATCTGTTAATTCAATCCTGCCATAACACAGCAGTGTGGAAGGATACGGCCATAATGGACTCTTGATGTGTCCCTCAGAGGGACGTTTTCGCCCCCACACAACTAATATCAGACTTTCTTTCTGCGGCAAAATGTTCCGTGATCTTATACGCAAGCGCACCTTTCCTCTTCAGATGCTAACACAAAAACACCTTTATCCGTACGCTTTTTGCATAGCCCTGTGCCTCCCCTTAAGGCTAAAGTAATGTTTACACGGCCTAACAAAAGCCAGCGCCGACCTTAAAAGGCCAAACCCCAGTTTGCTTTATGATTAATACGGCAAAAAAACAAACACTAAAATGTAGGTCTCATAGATCTCTGCAAACAAAAGAATCATTTGTGCGGTCCGTTTCATGTATAACTGCGCTGTCAAAATATCACATTTCCTTACAGCTGTGCCCTTTTTTCTGGCCGGATTAAGTAGAGTGTGTATATTGGTGCTCAAACTGTCCACTAAATATTCACTTGCCGTACCTTTGATGGTGGCGACTCGAGCGGCTTTGGTCTGAGTCACTATAACAATATTCCTTACATGAAAATGAGAAGAAGAAAAGTTTCATGGTGCATAAAACTTTTATAAACAGTATAAAAATCAGCATATATGAAGTCACCGTTCTTACCTGACCAGTCACAACTAAACGAGAGAAAATGCTGACGCGTTTCATGAGCCTCATACGTGGTCATATCCAAACCTTCACAGCCATGCTGTTGTAGGGCGCTAACCGCTGCATGTGCTACATGCTACATGTGGGCGCTTGTTGGTTAGCGTAGCATCAGGCACACCCAGCATTTACATGAAGAGACTGATAACTACATGGTAGTTATTAGTATTTCGAAGAAGGGAAACTAACAGTACCTCTAGACTCTTATTGAGAAGTAGAATTTTAAGGATTTGGGTTTGCCATCTGTTGAAACATTTCGTTTCAAGTCGTCTCTGTAATTATCATTTCACTCATTCACCAAAACCATTCATTTTATTAACTAACGCTGCTGTCTGTATTTATAGGACGGAACAGCTGGAAAAATAACAGAAACCTAAGGCTACTGGGTGACTTCATCTTGGTTTGATCTCATCCTTCAGCCCTCCGTGACTAACGTGTGTGAGAGGCTCATAGCTGGAGAGAAGGAGACAGGGTGATATTCCCCCCACGGCTTTCTCAGCTGTCGTACGGAGCAGCACCTCGGAATGCCGGCCCGGTCCCGCTTGTAATAAAGGGGTGGTCTGACGGTCAGGCCAGGGAGCAGCTCCCCCCCCCCCAAAACAGTGGGGGATTATCACGGGCAGGCCGAGTATGTGGCCACCGCCCCGGGGCTTCTGCCTTTGAACTGAACTATTTCCTCAGAAGATATTCTCATTCCAAACAGGGGGGGCGGGTAGTGCAGTTTATGCTCTACTATGTGTCAACATGAAATAGGACCCCATACAAGCCGTGTTTAATCAGTAACCTTTATCATGTACTGTATCTGCTTTAGCCCTAATTCCACCATCCTCAGAAACGTTACTGTTCCAGACAATGGGGGAATCTAACAAATTACACAAACAATAAGCAATAACCTGCATAACACATTTAGTGTTATGCATAAAGACCAGTGTAATGATCAGTGTAGGGCAGGACTACCTGAAGCCAGGTCAGAAATCTTGGCTAATCCCAGCGTTGTATTCCTGCGTGTCCCCTCAGGCATCGGATTGGTGAACTTGGTGCCCATCCAGTCCACGGTGACCAGCCCCAGGGACGTGGCCCTGGCTGCGGTCATCTGCAGCGCTCTGGCCACCGTGCTGCTGGCCCTGCTTGTCCTCTGCGTCATCTACTGCAAAAGGCAGCTGCTGGAGAAGAAGCCCAGTGGTGAGACCAGCCTCTGACCAGCGGTTGGGATAAACTCGGTTATTCCAGAGGAATGACCTCAAAAAGCACTTGTGTGTTCTGTGATGGATTATGATGGGTATTTAATACTAGATCTAGCAAAATGAAATGATCCCTTTGTAGTGAGTACTGCTGCGTTTGCATATTTGGGCAGAGTTTCAGCCTTTCACGTTGTTCTGAAATTCTGCTTGGCAATGTGGACTGTGAAGGGAGGGTCTTAGGAAAGGGACATTCGGGACAGATGATCTCCTCTGCTTTTGCCATGATTTTTTTTTTCCTTCTGGTGTTGGAATCTCATAAATGAATCCTTGATAGACCAAAGATATAATGTACAAAGTTCCACCCTTTGATGATTTTAGAGGCACCTAGGTGGTCTTGAGTTATCTAGCAAACGTAGGTCTGGGTTTTTGCAGGAAGGAACGCACGAAAGGCATGATAAAGACACCTTGAGGGACATTGTGATAAAAACACAGTTAAGAATCTGGCGTAAATTCCAGCAACGTTTTTTGACAAAGAGTGAATCTCTTTGTAGGATCGCTGAGGTCACAGGGAAGTCCGTATAGCGAAGCAGAGCTGTCTTGTCTTGAGAGAAGGAGACCTGTGGAATATTCCCAGAGGCCTTGCTGCCACTGCCATCACCGTCCAGGTCACACTTGTGGTAAGTTTAATTCCTGGCCGACTGAATAGCTAGATTACCATTTATTAACCAATGGTAAAATATTATTTGGCAAATAATGGACACTTATTCTTTACAGGCATTTATCGTGTTCCAGTTGCAAATAGGAATTGAGGGAAAATGTTTGCATGAGAGACTAAAAGCCCTTGAGCCCTTCAATGATATTGTTTCTAAAATTAATTTCTTACTTAACCTAATAATAGAAACAAATTGTGCATATTTGTCCTGACCGAGGCCAAATGCATTTTGTCATTAGGGATGTGCTTTTAAGCGCTGTGGGAAAAAATAAACAGTGACAAAATGATCCTGCCTGCTCCATTTCACATTTATATATTAAATGTGGCAGAATTCCCATGACACTCACTTAATTGTTAAGAAAGTTCTTCAAGTGCTCTTCAAAAAGGTTCAAGTGTATCTGTGATTACGGAGATGAATGTCTTTCAGGTCCGGTTCACTTGATCCCTTCTCTGTGCTTTGATGAGACGTGCAGCTTGGGACGCAGCGGAGACATCAGCCCCTTCCAGTCTCGTAGCAGCCTCATCGATGGGTAAACGCTGCTCGTCATAGTATTTTCTTTTCACATATGGCTTTTCCTGCAGTTGACCTGCATTTGTGGCTCTCTGGATAAGTGTCATGTAAATGTACAGAGTGTCACAACTAAAACTGCAGCAGAAGTTTGGTTAACTGCACACTGCTGTGAGCTCTTCAGGATTTCTTTTGAGATTTACAGTCCACACTAAATTTTTCTTCCAGGCAGGTGATCCCTTCCGAAGGAAGCAGTCTGGCAGATTTGGGAGAACATCCAGATCCTCCCCCAACCGAACTGTCTGACGTGTGGCCCCTCATTCAGAACACTGCTGGGATGGATAGACTCACCACCTCTCCTCATGTGGACTTGAAGGAAAAGAGCACAGCTCTGGCCAAAGAGGAGGAAGAGGATGGAGAGGAGGATCAGAAACTGGAGACCAGCCATGAAAAAAAGTCAGCTGACCAAAACTTGTCTCGGTAAAATATATTTTCGTACCTTATCAATTCTTATGCCTTGAATATAAAATGGCATTTTTAAGGCAAATAGGCCTTCATGCACCAAGTGACTCAGCGCTTCCTTTACCTGTCAGTGAATTGATCCCTAAAATTAGTCCAGGACAGGGGTGTGTTCAGAACAGTTCAATTTCAGTCTGCATGTCACTAGTGAAAGATTTGTGCCCCTCAGCATCACTCATTCAGTGTTCTTCAGTTCTTTTGTGTAGTCTGAAGATTTATACCTGCGCCTGTTGGTCCAGGGCCCAGTTTACCAAAAGCAATGCTCTGTAACAGCACTTACAAAACTGAACAATCCGATAAAAGAAAGAATGTTGGAAATATAGCAATTGAAACTAACTGAATAACTTGTTACAATATATTTGCCGCAATCTTATTGAATTGCACCGTTTGTCTATACCTCGAATGTGACATGAAATATGGATGAATATTCAGGCCAACATGGCAAATCGGACAAGCGGTTTTTAGAACTAGAACCTTTCCGTTACAAAAAATATAATTTTGAAGAAGCTTTGAATGTCGTTAATGATTGTGGTTTGGGATATCAATTGTTCAAGTGGGCAAGGCCTTGTGGGTGTGTCCTCGAGTTAAAGCCACTAATCGGCCCACAAACAAATAGGCCTCAGCAGTCAGGAATTGAGAAAAGAATGTGCAAACACACGCTGTACAAGGACACAAAAAGCCCTTATTAAAATCTGGTACAAAAAGGGCCTAAACCGTCGTCGTAGCCTTTGAAGAAGTGACTGCATTAAATCAAGCCGCAGGCGTGAAAAATACACTGTGTGCTAGCATGACACAGCACATGAGATTTATAAAGGGTTACTCTAGAGTAGCACCCACGGTGAGTGTAGCGGAGGTGGTGAGGAATTACCCTGCATTTTTTTTAGCCTTTGCTGGGCCAAATGTTTTCATGTATTCGGAATGAAATGAGCAATTTAATAACATGATAATAAATTTAGCCAAGTCTGTGTAACTGTATCCTCACCAAAGAAAACCACGTTTAAATGTATCTGCACAGAAAGAAGACGTCATTGTTGATCAAAGTCTAGATCGGATTCTTATGTGTGGCCAGTCAGAATTCATTGGTTAGGGTTTAATCTGGCCGTAACAGTTCAAAGCGGTCATGACCATTTGTGTACTTTTTTCTTTTCTAGGATATGAAGTACACTGGACGTGAAACCCCTCTGGAAGAAAGTTATCCAAAAGTCACACTGCATCTTCGTAGCTGTTGTGTAAATGCGTGAAAAAAATCTGGATCATACAAACGTGTGGCGCAAAACAAAAAAAATTGAACGTGACAGACTGAATGTGGAAATCCGGGACGCCTGTCATCAAATGAACAAGAGGAAGTGATCGGTCACCTTGCCCAAGTGTCTTCCATCTCGTCTTGAGCCTAATTTCTCCCCGAATTTTGAATGTCAAATGCTTTTTCATGTGGTTAGCGCTTCTGGAAAGTTAATGGCTGGCCGGTTTACCATGCAGCGCCGAGCCGGCAGAGGCCAGGCCGTATGAAACGATGCCGTTGTTTGTGCTGTAGATACTGTAAAATAGTCAAAATAGAAGCCAGTATTTTTCTAATGTAGATTGTTCGCCATCGTGGCCACTTTGCAACTCGTGGTTGATGTGCACTTAAACACATTTCTGAAAAGAGCTTTGGGTATGTTAAAAACCACTCGAACCCCTGATCCACAATTTCACTACTGCCTCAACGTAAGCAAGATAAAAACCAGGAACAAAATCCATTAATGTTTAAAAGTTCAGGGTCTTTTGGAATTGTGCTTTTTTTCTCTTTTTTGGTAGAAAATGTTTGCCAATAAATAACATCAAATACATGAAAAACGTTGTTCAGACGTTGTTCATGTCGTAAATGACTGTGTGTGGTAATGATTGAATATCTGCGTACATGTAGAGGGGAACTTTATCAGCATTAATTAGCCTTGACTTCCAATGGAATTCTGTGTTCATTAAGGCAGGTCTGATTATCAGAAAATCCCTTTTGCAATTATTAATGGAAAACAATGTTTGTTTGTGTTTAATGGGAGTGTGATGTGCCTTGTTTGTGTAATTGCAGACATTACATAAAGATCCTTTTATAGAACCTTTATAGACGTTGCAGTGTATGGATGTAATGACCACATAGAAAATACTCAAAAACCCCAACAACAGACACAGAATATGAAGACAGGCCGCAAACATTACAGCGGTTTCATTTATTTTCTTTAGAAAATACACAAGTATTTGTACAAAAAACACTGATCAGTCCCTTTTCAGTGTGGTAATAAACTGATGCCAGAGACAGAGCTAAAGAACCCTGACACGAGTGAAATGAGGAAGCCAAGGTTAACGATTGGCATAGACCTGGCATAGGCTGATGCTTCACTGAACACAAAACCCCTCCAACGTGACAGGCGGGTGATATTCAAAAGCACCCGAAGGAGGCTTGTATCCCAGGAAACCTGCACAGTCACGTCAGGCTTCAGAATCCATGATGAAAGTCTCAAAGTCGGGGTTCAGGTCCGACACGAGTGCATCCACAAAGTCCTCCACTGTGGGACGTCTCTGCAGCATACCTGCAGAAGACAAACAAACAACAGTGACCTTTAACCAGAGCTGTCAAAAGTACATACATTCTAGTAAGTCGAAGCACTGAAAGTAACTTTGTGAGGGAAAAAACTACCATATTTTCCAAAAATGAAGTGAAATGAATTCAAGAAGCTTAGTTGGCCAATCTGTTCTAAACACATTCAAAAAATAATACTGCGGTAGAAGATTGAGGAATTGCAAACTCAACTTTACTGGTATGCAAACAGATATTAGCCTAGAAATAAATATTATCCATCAGATTCCAAAGCCTAGACACTATAACATTAACTAACTTCTAATGAACAGCAAGAGATCATGTGTAGGAGTGCAATGTGAGAACTACCCATACCATTGTGTGTGTTTGTGTGTGTGTGTGTGTGTGTGTGTGTGCAAGAGAAAGACACAACCAGTGATGTGATCTTTAACTCTGAGTTTGTGAATGTCCCCCCTTTAAAAACTGAAATCTGAAGCCCCTTGTAAATATGAAGAGCAACGTGTAAGGTATACACATCACCACCAGTAACAGATCTTTTTAAAAATGGAGAGGTGTCTATGTGCATCACTTCAAAATATGAACTACCACAATAAATGCAAAAAGTTCATGGCATTTTGGCATTTGTGGTAAGTAAATGTAATTTGTTTCTGTACTCAAGTAACTGTTTTGTGTATCAATCCTAAAGAAACCCACCGCTGATCCTACAGATATCAATAATTACAGACCAGTTTCTCTCCTCTCATTTCTTTCTAAAATCCTTGAGCGCTGTGTCTACAATCAGCTATCACTTCATCTGTCACAGAACAACCTCCTGGATCCTAACCAGTCTGGCTTCAGAACAGCTCATTCTACTGAGACGACCCTTCCGGCTGTTTCTGAGAAGCTACATGCGGCCAGATCGGCAAAACTGTCATCTGTACTTATTCTCCTCGGCCTCTGTGCAGCATTGGACACAGTTAACCACAAGACTCTCTTGTCTATCCTGAAGAGGCTTGGAATTCGGGGCTCAGCATGGCAGTGGCTTACCTCCTACCTTGATGACCGATCATACCGAGTGACTTGGAAAGGATCCACCTGATCGACTGATCTTCAACCTTCGAAAATTCTCCCACACCACCCCTCTGCTACATTCCCTCCACTGGCTTCCAATAGCAAATTCAAAATACTGATTCTGGCCTACAAAGCCAGACATGGAGTAGCACCATCGTACCTCACAGCCCTTATTACACCTCGCACTGCACCTCGTATACTCCGAGCCTCCAGTACTGCTCGCCTGGTCCCTCCATCTCTGAAGGTAAAAGGAAGACACTCATCTAGACTCTTCTCAGTCTTGGCCCCTCGGTGGTGGAATGAACTTCCCCTCGAGGTCAGAACAGCACAGTCACTGAGCACTTTCAAATGGCAGCTCAAGACTCTATTCACTCTTAAGATTAGATGAACTTGTAAATTTCTTATTGTCTGACTTATGTATAGAAACTACAACAGAGTGAATAAAAAGATTGTATTCATAGTTGGGGTCCTAACGATCAGAATTGATCACTTCATTGATGGTAACATGGAAGCACGTTGTAAGTCGCTCTGGATAAGGGCGTCTGCCAAATGTTTTAAATGTAAATGTAAAATAAAAATGAAGATGCACACAGTGCACAGCATCTCCCGCAACACCTCAGAAGGCCTCAGCCCTATACAATTTCTCCATTGCCCATGAAATCTCCACTAACACTCTCAGTTTTATCAGTCATTTCGCTGAGCTATGCTTTTTGCCAGTCTCACAAACAATATAATTTCCCACCGAGTTACATATATTTTTTTCCTCTTTCTCACGTACGTTCATTGTCTTGTCCAAATATTTAATTAATTTTTACCTGCAATTTTTCATCAAAGGTGATGG
The DNA here is from genome assembly GCF_900700375.1 of Denticeps clupeoides. Classification (NCBI taxonomy): domain Eukaryota; kingdom Metazoa; phylum Chordata; class Actinopteri; order Clupeiformes; family Denticipitidae; genus Denticeps; species Denticeps clupeoides. Next base: position 4,269,514 of record NC_041725.1, on the reverse strand, counting down.
TCCATCAGCATGATAATCCATCAGCATGATGTGGGGACCAGTTTTCACATTTAAATAAAATTGATTAAATAAAAACAATTTTTTAAATTTTTTTTTTTTAACAGAACCACACATATAGACATAATATAAAGCTATATGAATGACTGATGTTCATCATTAAATGAAATTACTGCATGACTTAGATCGGCTGTATTTATGAACATCAGTTTGATGGTTACTCTGGGCACACCAAATATTATAAATATAAAATTAAAAAACATAGAAACATTTGGTCAGTTCTAGTAATGACTGAAATAGCAGAACATGCCCAGGTAAACTGATGAACAAGGAAAAGTCATTTTTCCGACCTGTGAAAAGCCTGCTGTTCCCAAAACACAAGTGAATGTTCCTGGAACTCTGCAGAGGGGATTAGGCTGAGCACGATGGCAAAAGGACGACAGCAGACGAGCACACGTATCAGAATGGCATACCCTTGGCTAGCGTGCATGCATCGTGCGATAACTGTCGTGTTTCGGTGGCGTCTATCATACCACAGAATAAAGGTAAGAAATTGTACATAATGTCAGTGTACATGTGGATAGGTTCAGGTTAGGGTTATCAGACTGATACCGGTACGCTATTCTGACAAATTATGCTGATCTGTTAGAACACCGGTGCTCACGGGGCAGCGCTGGGAACCTCTGCCTGTGTTTGGGGCCTGTGCACCGGGCCGCCTTGTGATCTGTGGGCACACTGGTTTTACAACCTTTCCTTTGAAGTTGGCCCATAGCATGTGCCAGCCAATGTAAATAAGCGCTCTTCTACCCCCCCCTTCCTGCAAGGGTCACCTCTAACCACCCCCCCCACACACACACTGCATGTGTGTACGATCCAGACGCATTATCTGTGCTGCATACAGAATCACATGAATGTTTTTGTGTCTGATACACACACACGCAGAGGCAGCCAAACCAGCATGCGTTGACACGTACTACACGCTGTGCGCACACACACACACACACACATACACACACACACGCACACGCACGGGTTCAACAACACAAAGGACCTACCATCATCAAAACACACACAGACTCAGACAAAGAGACCCATTCATCCACCATGTTCATCTGTAGTAACCTGGACTCAACCCACAACTGGGGTACAAAAGGTTGGGTGACGAGAGCAGACAGAAGGCACATGGATTAAAGTGAAAAAAGCGGTGCTTTACACTGTTACAATCTCACCACATAATGCATTTTGTAACTATACCTCATTATTTGAAAAGTAGGTATATATAGAAATCACGCCAAGAACAAGCAAGATTCACCATCAAATCACACAAGACAGCATTCTCCAGCACTTCACAGATTGAATTAAATCAACGTATAATCACTGCCAAAATCAGCCTCTCCTCCATCCTGGCTTCAGTTGCGGCTTAGATGCCTTGATTCTACTGATTGACCACTGTGTGTTAATGTGCAAAGTTGAACAATATTCAACTTTCATCATGGTGTCTGCGGGGGTTAGTGGATCGTCGCTCTTCAGGCGCGCATCCGGTAGCGCTGTGCTGGGCGTGTTCGGGCGATGAAGTACTTTGGTGTGCTCACTTGACGGAAAACGTTAATCTATGAAAGCAGGAAGTGGGTGTCGTTGTCGTGTGGATTGGGCCCGCCTGCAGTGACTCACAAACGAACTGCTTCAGCAGTCATCCAGAGGTTCAGGTGGCGTGTCGCACCCAGCCCCGAGGTCAAATCGCCTCCACTGGGCTGCAACTGTCTGGGACACATCAGTGCCTGCGGCAGTATGTCAGGGGAGTCTAGAAAAAAAGCTCACGGTGGACTTTTCATCACTCACGGTGCTGGTAGTAGCCTGGTGGGTAAAACACTCGTCAATAAAGCAGAAGACAACTAAGTCAAAGGTTCAAACCCCACTTACTACCATTGTGTCCCTGAGCAAGACATTTAACCCTGAGTGTCTCCAGGGAGACTGTACCTGTCACTACTGATTAGAAGTCGCTCTGGATAAGGGCGTCTGGAAATGCCACAAATGTAACATCACAGAATCTGAAATACAAAGTCTACAAATATGAATGTGCCTTAAGACTCATTTCCATAATAAGAGTATGAAGTTTAAGTAAGAAATCCCAGCCCTAGAAATACCTGAAAAAGAAATAAATCTATTCAAATGCAACATGGAGCAGACTACACAGACCTCTGCATATAGGAAGTGTTTGAACTAAACATGGAATGGAATATTTAATCATATTTGCAAATTGTTAAAACCAGTCAAAATGTATTAGGCAGAAACGCAACTTCTGTACTCCCTCCTGAGAGTGGCTATTCGTGTGGAGCCAGATTATTTGCTGTGTACCCAGATACGGTGTCTGAGCTCGGTATCACTCTGTCTAATGACTGCTATTACCTGGCCACCTCACACTGGATTCTGAGTAAATCAAAGAGCTTCTTTTGTTCCCGCTCCCCCATTCAAACCTCAGTACAGACAACTCACCACAACTACACCCAAATTAGGGTGGAAATGCTTCTTTTTTACCCACAACCAGAGTATGAACAGCAGAATTCATCTATGATTTATTTGGTCTTTAAAATGGTATCCATAGGCCATGATGGAGGGTGGGTAAGTAAAGAGATCTTTTACACAGTTGCCAGAACCCGGAGCTAAATTGCCCCCTTAGGTTATGGGGTGGGGTATTCTGGAAACATGAGTAAATAAAAGGCTTCACATTAATTTACAACCATTTACAAGGTCTTCACATGGTGAGCTAACAGTTCACATTAAAACACATTGTTAGCAGACTGGAGTTGAAATTGGGAAAAAGTGTGGGACTGAGGTATGAGCAAAGCTGAACCGCGACCTGGCTGCACAGGACCACACCACCAGAGTACTGCATAGAAAAAGGGGGAAACAAAGGCGGGTTTTCATTTTGTGTCAAACTATGTGATTCATGGTTGTTGAGAGGTCAGGCGTGGTTATGTGATTGAACAAAAATACAGCACACATTATATAGAACACACACACACATATATATATATATATATATGTCAAAATCAACTTGTTAATCACCGTAATTAATCTGTATGTTAAAAGACTTCTTTTGTGGGACTTACAACATGTATGGAAAATTCATTACAGCCAGAGAAAATCACGACTTTTAGGTGATGCATCTTGTGTATGCAGATTGATATTATCTTAAAACCTCTATATTTGAATATAATGTAGTTTATATTCAAACCTCTTTTCCACACTTGTCTGTCATAGGTTTTAAAAGGCATAATAATGAATCACAATTAGTCAAGATTAATTCATTGCAAAACACACACACATATATATATATGAATGACAAGCACATAACCTGCAGTTCCTGAGTGGATGTAAATGCATAGGATTTATTATTTATTTTAAAGTGGGAGTGAGGGAGATGTCTCTCTTCGTCATTCCCGTCAATCTCTCATGCCATGCTTTTTACTTAATGACTGCTGCAGCCATCTCATCGCCCTAATGGGTTTTTTTTTTTGGAGATAAAGTGAGAGGCATTCACCGCTGGTTACTCCTGATGAACCCAGTGGCCACACCTCCAGGATGTGCCTATTGAAGTGAGCATTCCCAGGCACGGCCAAACTTGACCTTTCTGCTTTCTGTTCCCTGTCAGAGGCTGACAGTTTCCAAAAATACTGCTTTCATCCAAACATGGTTATGGTTTTAGGTTCATACATTGATCATCATTTACGTTAGTCATCATCAGACTTATTTCTAAACACATGCAAGCACTAAGAAGTATGTTATAGGCTACTTCAATGTTAGATTTGAAAAATGTGACTAGTTTTACAAAGGCCCCCGGTGAAGTGATTTCAGTCTTGCTCGTATTTTTACCACTTGAAGCATGTTATGAATGTAACTACAACTTGAGCGGCAAACCACGATCCAGAGAACTGAAATCCAAGGTAATGAATTGCTGTGATGAACTGTGGAAAACTGTCTTCAGTTTGAGGTGGTTATGGGTAACATGATAAACTAACATGAGCAACCAACTTTTTACATAGCCTGTTAAATGGGCTACACTGAACACGAGCGCACAAAGAAAATCACCCTCTTCCTACCAATCCCATGGATTTTCTGAGAATTTACTGTATGTAAAGTGACCTTGGTTTTGTAAAAGGTGCTATATAAACTCACTCAAACCAAATAATCACAAAAAGCAACCTCCTGCCATCACACCACAAACTTTTTTTTTTCTGCAATAATGTTTTAGAGTGAAGTGATTGTCACATGTGATACACAGCAGCACAGCACATGGTGCACACAGTGAAATTTGTCCTCTGCATTTATCCCATCACCCTGAGTGAGCAGTGGGCAGCCATGACAGGCGCCCGGGGAGCAGTGTGTGGGACGGTGCTTTGCTCATAAAACCCCGTAATAGTGTAGGAGACCCTTCATCTCATTGCTCAAAAGGGGGAGATTCTTAATGCACAATTACAAGCCATTGTGTGTTAGAGCAGCTTGGGTCCTGCCCACATGTATATGTTACTGAAACCTGTATAGAATATGCTCTCCAAACCAGGAGCGGTTTCCTTGGGAGCCGGAGTCTTCCCTGTCCAGAGGGATGCAGGTTGATGGGAAAGACCTGGGCCATGAAAGCCCCCTCTGTACCGACCCGGGACCCAGAACACAAGACTTCAGTCAGCACGGCAGTCATTCTGTCACCTTTCCTCTCTCTTCACAGTCACAAATCCTGGTGGACTTTTCAGCACCACTGGTCCGGCCAGGTGAGAGGGCAGCCAGGGAGCCCAGAGCACAAAGTCAGAAAGTGGGCAAAATGCGCTGGGCCTCTCAGGGGTGGCTCCAATTTCCCTGCAACCCTCACATGGACATCCTGACAGAGCCCAGGTGAGACGAGTGCAGACAAAAGGCCCGTAAGACTGACAAATTCTACAAGCTGAGGGAGCTACAGGAACATGGTGGCTTTCTTTTAAGTCTAAGAAATCACTTGCTTTTAAAAAGAAGTTTTAGAAGCCCAAAGGATGGGCATTTTCCACAACCCCGTAGGGTTCAAGTGAAACAAAGATGGACTGAAAGGTTTCCTTTCCTCTAAAGGATTAGAGAAACAGGCCTCATGCTAGAAGATCTTGCCTGCTCTCTTCATGTTGCTGTATCAAGTGAAACAAGCCCACATTCAAAGCAAGTAACTCGATAATGCACTGGATTACGCTGAAACAGTAAATTGTTTTGTACCACTGCATACCTTGTATGGGTGAACTGACCTTCAAACTAGTTCACAGCCCATTGCCTCCATACGCAAAAACGTAATCTCCGGGTTGTTGGAGAACTTCCTCACTTCAACATTTCTACTGGATTAAGGACTGCGCATTTATTCTTCTTTAACCATCTTTGGTAGAATTACTAGCATGTAAGTTATCAGGGTTCCTACACATTTTTACAAAAGAATTTCCATGACTTTTCAATTGCTCTATTTTCATGACCATATGTTTTCTGAAATTTCGGTGCAAATGTGAAAAGAAAGTTTTTTTTTTGCAAATTTACCAGAAAATTGTTCAAATAAACTTATGACAACCCTGAAAAGCTTAACTTAAATGACAGTGTTTCTTCCTCCAAGTTAGCGTGAGCCAGAGTAAAATGGCCTCCATCATCTTCCGGCATAGATCATTAGCAGAAATTTACATGACTTTTAAAAGGAGACACTCCAGAAGTGCTGGAATTCACTGTATAAAGCCAGCAAAGACACTGTAGACCTGTACTCACTGGCAGAGGTCCTGACGTGTTCCTATAGAATTCACTGGTATAATTTAGAATTTAAAGCCCAAACCATCATACTACCATATTTCCACCTGCTTTCCTTTGCTTGTTGTATAGAAGTTACCCTGGATTCCCTTTGTGACTCCACAAATGACATGCCTTACTTTGAAAGTGATCTTGACCCTAATGTTCACATTCTTTGCCACAGAATTTTGCAATATTGTACAACTTACCTCAATAAAAGTGTAATATTCTAACTGGTTCTCTTTATTTCTACTGTGTAAAAATCTGATCAATGCTTGTGTCATATTCTGGATTATTTAGGTTATTTTTATTAAATTCTAAAAGGCAAACTTTGGACAAGAAAAATGTTTTTTCTTGACTGGTCACAATGTGAGTAGAAAACCTTGCGGGAGAAAAGATTTGTTTTGTCAGTCCTGTTACTGTAGCACCTGTTATATGTGAACAGACATAATATAATGGAGTGGCACAATATCTGGCACTGTTCCTAAGGCAGATATAATGTCACCATATAATGCCACTCTTTCAATACATTCTTTTTCATGGTTTAATACCAAATTCCACCCTTTTAAGACAATCTGTCACGCCACTTGGCCTGTGACTTGCTGGCTAACAGGGTTTTAATAGCAGTACTTTGTTTAGTCTATGAAGGCAAATATACTGTCTCCAAAAGACTGAACAAAAAGCATCGTGGGTGACAGGACAGAAGGTGATCACCAGCATGGGGGAATGGTGCAGGAATTGTGGGAAGGTGCTGGCCTTAGTCAACCCCGTTGCAGGACCGGGGCTCCTGCATAAAGAAGCCACTACAAACTGGCCTACAGAGAGGCAGCAGAGCAGGGACTGAGAAAACATCTTCTATTCTTCAGCCCCCATAACCACCACAGAGATCTCAGCACGGGCAGGTGTGAAGGCTTCAGAAGAGTTTAGATGTGATGATACTAAATGGTCTGTCAGTGCTGAACAATGGCAAATAGTAAATGGAGTGGAAATTTTTTTTTTATGCCTCATCCTTTTTATGCACTCGCTAATAATAGAGACACCTTGCAGTCATGCATAATTCACAGCCCCCAGCCATTTAATTAGCTTATATAAAAGTTGATGTATAAAAACTTTGGCTTTGGAAGAATGATTTGCACAACTGCAACTGCATGCCCTATAACGAACCCAGTGAGATAAAAACATGTAATAGAATCTAATTTCTCTAGTGTCCAAAAAGCACAGAAGACACCGAATTCAAACTGAAAATGTATAAGGCACAGGAGCAATTTTTGTTTATTATTGCTATAAAAAAAATTTAAAAACCAAGTTGGATCCACTTTACCTTCGACCATGAGCATGGGTTCCTTCCCGCCGCCGTGTGCCAGCATTTCTTGCCGGTAACGCTCCCCCATTTCCCTAGTGGATGACAAAGGGTGTTTACACTTAACAGTTCAAGATTATACCACTTTTCTCAAAGTGTATTTAATGCTGCAGTATTCATGCATTTTAGAGTGACTCAAAATTCACCAATTTCAGATCTGACATGCCTGGAGAAACACTATTAACTTCTTAAACCTTATTGTGAGAGTTTAGGTTTATTGCGAGAATGCTATAAATAATTGCCATTTATATTCCGTTTGGGTCTTTTTCATAATGTGTGTTCATATGATTTTGTGGGATGGCTGGTCGATTGCGAAGATAGATTACCGGTTGAGGGGGTCTTTGAGGAAGCACTGCTTCCACACCATGGATGCCACAGCCCGAGACATCAGGTAGGAGTAGTATTTGGCACCATATCCGATGAGGTGGCTGAACCTCAACTGCCACGCCTACAAAAAAACCAGACAGACTCACTATCAGTGATAATAGCTCAAAATTCCTCCATAATAAAACAGCCAATTTTTGCACTGATCCTACGGTAGGCCTCAGTACACGTGTGCCTGTAAATAAAAAAGTAATAGGTCCAGAGAAACAATGGCCTTTCCAAAAAGGATTTTCTACTCCACATAACTCCACATGTGTTCATTCATAGTTTTGATGCCTTCAGTGAGAATCTACCAATGTAAATGGTCATGAAAATAAAGAAAACACATTGAATGAGAAGGTGTGTCCAAATGTCGCTTGTGTACAAATTGAGCTCAAGTGCCGCTGAAATATATTTCTAATCAAGATTTTTTTTTTTACAAGAAATGGCTCATTTTATTCCCAACAGCTTTTGTAATAATGTTTCAGTGCAAGACGAAACTGTATTCTAATAAAGTTTTTTTAAAACCCATTGAGTCAATTTTTGCAAAGACAGAAGTGTTGTTGCCTTGAGCTTCCCCTGTAACTAACAGAATGAAATTATATTCTGAACAAATCTGTTTAGTCTGTATATAAATACACCATTCAGCCAGAGGTAAAGTGAAAAAGATTACCTTGATTGCACTGGCCGTGGGTAAAAACTCGGACGTACTATGGGTACGCCAATGTTCTCCTGGGAAACCTTGATGGCTTGTGGCAGTAGTAAAGTAAGAAACGTGGCGCCAAAAAAAGTGTGCAGCATCCTTAATCCTGCTTGATGATCTCACACCATGAAGATTGGGATTAAGACACTAAAGGGGCTGTGTGGAGCTCAGGGAGTTTAAATGAGCTCAAAGCCACTCCTGAGCAGTTTTAGCGTCTGAAACCCAGACAGCGGGGCATCTAACATCAAACCACACAGGCTGCAAGCACCTTAACAACGGCAAACAAAACCTGCTGATTAATAGTGCCGCTTTCAACAGACTAACACTACATTCCTTAAAAAGAGGTAGTCTAATGGCTGATGCGTGTATCTGGAAAGGTGGCCCACGATCGACATGCTAAATGGCATTACAATAATTACAATACACAAAACAGTATGGGCCCTATTCGCGAACAGCGCTCCACACTTGGTGTTTCTCCGCTAATGTGATTACATAAAAAAACAAACCGTAACGATGCTTATGTAGATGTCATATTAATGGAAGCGGGTTTAAATAATCCAGAATGAGGAAGCGGCACCAATCATAAAATTATTTTAAACTTTTATTAAAAAAAAAACTAATTAAAGATCAAGTAATATCAAGTGAAGTGACTGTCATTGTGAAACACAGCAGAGCACACGGTGACACAACAAAATGTGTCCTCTGCTTTTTACCCATCACTCTTGGTGAGCAGTGGGCAGCCATGACAGGTGCCCGGGGAGCAGTGTGTGGGGACGGTGCTTTGTTCAGTGACACCTTGGCATTTCAGGATCGAACCGGCAACCTTTTGATTATGGGTCTGCTTTTTTACCCACTAGGCCACCACTGCCTATGTCTTCTCTTCTTCAAGATACAAGATACAAGATAAAAATTCTTGTTTTACGTATTTATGTAAAGCCTGATCATGATTGTAAGTGCAGCTTAGCGCCAGTTTGAAAATAGCGCCCTCTACTTTAAATGAACTTTAAACAAGACAGGCAGTACAGACTTTATTTCTGAATACAGTAGATAATCAAAATCATGACTATGACATCTTCTGACCAGGCCTACTGTTTTGTGCAAGTTTTGGAAAGCTCATAACATTTCAGAGAAAAGGTCAACGTGGCCCAATCCTGCAGCCGTCCCGCATGGAGAAGAAGCAACTGCCAAGCAGTCAGACGAGCGGAACTCGCTTCAGAGAGATTTCCAGACATTATCAAATCGCACAAGAGTTTCCATATGGCCCCTGTAGCGCTGCAGTGATCCGCCGCTGCTTCTATAAACTATGCAGATGTCACAGTCGGAGCCAGAATCTATCCTGCAAGGCTCTCCCTTTAACCCATTATCCTACTCCAGAAAGGCTGTTCCTGCCAAGAAACCCATAATTACGCTGGGTCTTGTGATACTCACACTGCAGTAGTTTTGTTTGAATTCTGAATAGAACCCAGTTCATTCTAACCAATGAGACTAATTTCATTTTCATTCAAGGCTGTGGAGCAACAAATTGACTTTTACAGTGGGAGACACACACAAAAGAGCAATGAGACAAATGGCTGCACAACAACATAACACCATTCCTGCAGAGAGAGGGATGAATGCAAACATGCATATATTTCATGCATTTATTTTGACTCCAAACAAAGTACAGCTCTTGAAAAGTAACTTGGTGCTCATGAGATTCCTGCAGATCCCTACAGAACTCACTGTGTTAGGAACATACGGCAGACCGTAGAACTTCTCCTGCAAATCCTTCAAGATGTCGGTTGTGGATCGATCCTGTGGTTTGCCATGGAAGACCTGATCAAGTGTTGCATAGAAAACCTGATGAATAAACAAACAGGAAACTACTCAGACTGATGGTTTTAGAGCAGCAATCCAGCCAATCACACTTTATGACACTTTAATATATATTTATATCTTTGTACAGTTGAAACCAAAAGTTTACATACACTGTATAAAAAGACATATAACTTTGTTCCTTACTGTCTGATATTAAATCATACAAAACCCTTTCAGTTTTAGGCCCGTTTGGATTCCCAAAATAATTTCTATTTGCTAAATGTCAAAATAATGTGTGAAAGAATTTTCTTCAAAGTCAAAAGTTTACATACATTTGCTTAGTATTTGGTAGAATTGCCTTTAAACGGAATGACTTGAAGCAAACGCTATGGGTATCCTTCCACAAGCTTCTCACAACAGTTTAATGGAATTTTGGCCCGTTCCTCCTGACAAAATTGAGTCAGGTTTGTAGGCCGCCTTGCTCTCACACGTCCTTTCGGCTTGGACCACTCATTTTCTATGGGATTGAGGTAAGGGGTTTGTCATGGCCACTCCAAAACATTGACTTTGTTGTCCTTAAGCCAATTTTGCAGTATGCTTAGGGTCATTGTCCATTTGGAAGACCCATTTGCGCCGTAGCTTTTACTTCCTGGCTGATGTCCTGAGATGCTGCTTCAATATCTCAGCATACTGTTCTTTCTTCATGATGCCATCTATTTTGTGAAGTGCACCAGTCCCTCCTGCAGCAAAACTTCCGCACAACATGATGCTGCCACCTCCGTACTTCACAGATGGGATGGTGTTCTCAGTTTTGAAGGCTTCCCCTCCAAATATACCGATTGTCATTAAGGCCAATCAATTTTTGTTTTGTCAGACCACAGGACGTTTCTCCAGAAATTAGGGTCTTTGTCACTGTGTGTATTTGCAATAGTTTTTTGTATGTCGCTTTTGGAGTAATGACTTTTTCCTCACTGAGTAGCCTTTCAGTACAGGACTTGTTTCAGTGTGGATAGTGATACAGTCTTACCAGCTTCAGCCAGCATCTTCACAAGGTCTTTTGCTTTTGTTCTGGGATTGATACGCACATTCCGCACCAGAACACGTTCATCTCTTGGACTCAGGAGCCGTCTCCTTCCTGAGTGGTCTAATAGCTGGACATTCCCATGTTGTTTATATCTGTTCAAACAATTATATGTTGCATATAATTGTTTGAACAGATGAACGTGGCACCTTCAGGCATCTGGAAATTGCTCCCAAGGGTGAACCAGTCTTGTGGAGGTCCACAATTCTCTTTCTGATGACTTGGCTGATTTCTTTAGACTTTCCCATGGTGTCACAAGAGGAAGCGGTGTGTTGAGGTGTGCCTTAAAATACATCCACAGATGTGCCTCCAATCAACTCAAGTGGTGTCAGTTAACCTATCAGACACTTCCAAAGCCATGACATCATAATCTGGGTTTTCCCAAATAGTTTAAAGGCATAGTAACCTTAGTGTATGTAATCTTTTGACTTTAAAGAAAGTATTAAAAAAAATCTCACACATTTTCTCACACATTGTTTTGACATTAAGCAAATTATTTTGGAATCCGAAACCTGAAAGGGTTTTGTATGATTCAATATCAGGCAGTAAGAAAACTTGTGTATGTAAACTTTTGGTTTCAGGCGGTATGTGTGGTGAATAAGTTCTAGCACCTGCAGCTGAGTGTCAGCAGCTCCACAGACCTTCTTGGACTCACACAGTCGGGTCACCATGCTCTTGGGCAGGGGCTGTGATAGACAGAAGATACAGTAAATAGCAGCACGTTCCTCCTAGTGACAAGAACCTCCATGTGCCGTTCACCTGTCCTGTCTGATAGTGACGGGCAAACTGGTTTAGCACACGGTGATCTGTGGCGAAGTACTCCATTAGAATAGAGGGCACTTCTGCAAAGTCAGTTGCACATCTGGTTCCTGTAAGACATGTCATTACAATTCACCCCTTTTTTTTTTTTTTAAACCACAGAACACATTGACCTGAGGCTCTTCTGCCGAAACTGAATAAAAAGAACATTGATCACACAGGCACACACCAGTCACGTGTTGATAACGAGTTCTTCCCAGCATAGAGTGCATGGCGTGGCCCATTTCATGAAACAGGTTCTCCATCATGCCAGGGGTGAGCAAGGTGGGTGCACTCTTGCGGGGTAGGGGCAGGCTGAGCAACAGGACCACCACAGGCAGCTGGTACTGCCCGTTGTCCAGCTGCCGCCCACCGCGTATGGTGAAATGGCAGTCCTGTGTGCAAACAAATCATGGCAGATTATCATTATTAAACAAAAACAGTAATAATAGTAGTACTGCAGAATATGAACATTTCCCTGCAAGCTATACAATTGTGCAAAACTACTTGGAGGGTTTCATTATGCTTCACTAGAATTATGACAAATAAATCAAATTTCCCTAGAGGCAAAAAGATGATGTGTGCCTTAGTCACCATTTGGTAAGAATAAAATCAAGATATGACAGAATGTCACTGTGTTGATAAGCTGTGAGATGTACTAGACAGTGTTACTTACCGTGAAGATCAGTACTTAGAAAAAGGCCCTGTTCCTTTTAGGAATTTAAATGTTTGATTCAAATATTTAATTTTGTGTATGTTAGTGGTCAGATCCTCTTGCTCATACTTCAAATTATTGAAACCTTAGCATGAGACTTTACTTATTTTCTATGTGTATTTGCTAAATCTTTTACTTCTGGTGGATTCTTAAGGTTCTCTCTCACATCCACCACTTTCCAGTCAATTAAGTCAATTAATTAGCAATCATATTTTACATTTTATCAAATCAGAAACATCCTAATAATTATGTGCTAATGAGTACTATTTGGTTACAAAATAAAAGTCATTTTAGTATATAACGTATCTGTGTGTGTGTTTCCAGTCAGTCCTACCTGGTGAGGTTTATCTGGCCTATGGAAGAAGTCACAGTAGATGTATCCCAGAAGTCCCTCTGTCTCATGTACTACAGCCTGTGATTATAAAGGTCTTTTGAGTGTTTAGAGTTTAGCTCCTTTGCCACCTCACCTGGAAATTGGCAGCTACTTCACAATAGTAACAAAAGTTCAATCATATCTACAAATCTCTCTACTTCATACACCGTGTATTGCCATGGCATTATTGCCTACTGCTCTTGCCTGCATGGAAATGCTCAGCAATTACAAACCACTTGATTTATAGAAAACATTCTGTGCTGTGGAAACTAATATAAGCGTAGTTAGTAGTAGTAATAAGTGTAGTAGTAAGTGTACATAAGCACTATAATATTAGTGTAGTTATCTACAATACCTAGGTGTCAACCATGTGGCTCCTACCACAACAAATAACTTTACAGCACTTTTAATCAGTGACAAATCATAAGCCTTACTGTTTCCATTAGGATCTCATAAAATACTGATTTATATTAACTATATTGCTTAATTGATTATCCAGCTAATTCAGTTGGTATTCTGTATAACGCTATTTTGGAAAATACTTTTTCAAAGAACAAGAGTGGTGATATTCAATTATATACAGCTTGTGTACCAAAGATTCCTTTCATTTTGAGATGGTTTCTACATGCAGAACAGATGAGGCAAATGGTATGAAACAGGTACTGACAATCACCAGACAACTTGCATGAATTCGTTCAGAATCAGGTAGGCACAGAATTCTGCAGGCCTATGCAACTAAATGTAAACCTCATTATATTTATATCTATTATAAAAATGCTCATACAAATACAAATACCAATTCTAAGCCTGGGACTGCCATTTTCATGATGAATCCCATGAAGATAAAAAGACCTAGACTATAGTCCTACTTACCAGCTTGCGAACATCTTCACTCCACACTTCTCCCGCACTTGGCTCTTCGGCCATCAGTGAGACTCCGTACAGCTCAGTAAACAGGCTGTTCAGGCCCTCCATACAAGCACCCAGCGAGAAGAAGGGGCTGTACAAGCTCGGCTCAATGTTAAACCTGAGTAAAATAATAACAGTACGTTCACAAGCAAGAACTCTGTGTGAACTACAGTGTCATAAATCAAGAGGAAAAAAAACAATAATAAGCCATACTGCACTCAGCTCTCCACCTTCCAGTCAGGGCAGAACATAGAAATTATGACGCTGACATAAGTTACTCTAAAAGTTCACTCAAAGGTCAGGAGGTTACACCCACAAAAAGTCTCCACAGGGGTCAACACTCGAAAAACTGGTATCGGAGGGAGGTGTTAGAAGACTTCCCAAGGGAATGATCCACAACTGTGCTCATGAAAGTGCTAGTGAGAATCCCAAAAATGTCCTTTTCTGTCTTTGAAGTGTGTGTAAGCTGCGATGAGACTTGCCAAGCCTGCCCCTTCAGACTGAAAGTCCTGCAGCACCAAAGATAAAAGCCGGGGCTTTAGCACTTTATCTGCTCGGCTTCTGTCAATCTTCCGTGCACAAATAATTACCCATTCCCATTCTTGAAAGAGACACAGGAACGCCCCAAGGTACGGCCTCACCAACAATTATCTTTAATTAAAACTGTAGGGGAGAGAGAAAAACGCATTTCCGCATATTAAAGAGGGGTTGAAAAGCAGCATTAAATATGAATGGGAGCAAGTGTTCAAATTACTCTCACACTTTGATGAACATAAGTACTGCTGTGGAATTACATGGCCAAATTCTCCACATTCAAAAAATGTGGAAGGTTAAGGTGCTCAGACCCTTGCTGCTTCAAAAAAAAAAAAAAAAAAAGAAAGAAGGCAACCAGCGCAGAACCTATAGCACAAGCAAAACACAATGAGAAATGATAGGTTCTATTGAAGATGCCACCAAGGTTTGGCCGGGTGAGATTCTCAAAGCCTGGCTGGGCCAAAGATATTGAGGGTGATCATATGTCATCATATACGAAGAACAATCAGTAGCAAGAAAACCTTCCAACTCCTCATGCGGTCTCTATATTTGTGAATACAGCCGGTAGATGCCCGGCATTTAGGACGGAGCGATGCGTGACAGGGATTCGGAAACACAGCCACCATGTGGGGCAGGGGGCAGTGTCAGTTTCCACCAATCCCTCAAACAGAGGCAGAAACGCTGCCAAAAACCTTTGGTTGTCCCACAAAGGCCAGGAATGTCTGCAATAAAGCTAGTTTCAAGCGTTCCCCCAGTTCCTCTGGCAGCACGGATTATTGGCCTCCGGTGGACGACTGCGAGGTAGAGCAGTTCATTAATAATACCGCTTTAAAACAACCAGGAGGAACAGCACGCACACAGTCGCAGATGTAAACCAATGGGGTGGGGGAGGTCATCCACATTCCGACACAGGGATTTCATGAATCACTGTCAATAAAGGACAGACCCTCTGGCATAAATCAGTGTTCATCAAGAAAACAGTCAAATTAAAAGCCACTGTTGGCACAACACTTCAGTCATAAGACCTGGACCTTGAAGTACTGGTCATTTGGTACTCGTTCACATGGTCTCGGTTAATTTTTCAAAAAACACTCAAAAAAAGCTTATTGTTGAAATGCTCATGCAGATCTGTAACACAATGGCTGACGTGATCAAGAATTATCTGTATCACTATCACTGTATGACTGTTTGAGCACTGGTTCAAATCTATTTACAGACATTGATGCAATCATTCAAGAGCTCATTTTTCAAAATCAAAAAGGGACTAAATAAAAAAAAGTGAAACGTTTGGGTTAATGTAGCCTGACGGGCTCTTAAGCTGCTCCATTCTGTAAAGATAATGTGATGGCAGGTCAGACTCAAACAGCGGCCAGGAAATCAAAAAGATTTAATTACAGTGGCTGGGCTGCTTCCCTATGCCAGCATTTAAATAAATTCTGAGCAAGAGATCATGGAGACCAAAAAAAAAAAAAAAAAACACCAACCTTTCTGCTCGCAGTACTCCACTGAAATAAGGATGATCCCAGGGCATAAGCTCCTGATGAAATTAAATGATTCATGTAGTATTATTAGTCATTATCACAGTTATTTTAGACATAATTTCAATTAATTTAGTTTTGCAGATTACTTTCCATGGTCCCTTGGAATGCAGTTTTATTAAGTTTTAAAGGTAAAAAATGTTTTTTTTTTTTTAAAATCACTGCACTGGACTCGCAGAGAAAAAGTGAATTCATGATTCGTATCAATTAAACATATATATTTTATCAATATTTTCATTAGATTAAGTTTTAGTCTAACTTCTAGTTTCCTTTTGTTTCTCATATTGCTACTTTTTGTTTTCATTAGCTCCTAAAAACAATAATATTACTCATAACAGCATATTTCAGCATACTGAATGGCACCATACATAAATATGGAGTATGAATATTAGGACAGCCTTGCTCTTTACCAGGAAAACCGTACCAGAGACTTACAGCATTTCTAGGGTTGAGTTTTGCCTTCATGGCCCTCATCATCTCAAAGTCTTGTGCTGTTCTAAAATGTTGAGGCAGAACATCAAAATACAGAAACAAATTACTGAAACTCTGAACCAGACATATAGATATAAAAACAATTATAAAATGTAAGATAAAGTGCTTTTGTGGGTGAAAACAATCATCCTTTGGAAGCAACCACATTGATTCTACATTTTAGAAACAATCATTCCTCTTTCCTAAAATGATACACTGCCATCTTGTGGCAGAAAAACCAATTTTGCATTTAATGAAGTAACTACCACCAACCACAAGCCTCACAGATGTGTAAACGATAAACAGGATTTTAAACCTTATTAACAGGAGCACCCTATTTTCAGTACCAGGTAAAAAGGTGCATGCTTACCTGGCTGAAAGCTGGTCTGTTAAGAGCTGCAGGAATTTCATCACAGTTTCTGTGAAAAAACATCAGCTCCTAATTCCCACCATGCCAAAAGTCCACCATGTCACTGACTCATATGTCTATCAGGTTCAGAAAACTACAATATAATTACAGTATTATTAAAATTCTATATAAATACATTTTATATAGAAGTATTGCTTATTTTAGATGGTACAGCCGATGCTGACGCAGACAACATTATATTCTGCAATGCATCGATGCAATCAATCATATTATAAAGTCGTTGCTTGGTGAGTTTCTGCGGTGGCATAAAAATTCTCGATTAAATGTAGTTATAGCCTAATCTGTGTACAGCACCGCTCCAAGTAGGATTTTTACGCTGCCATCATGTGACAATGTAGAAAATTAATGGGATGCATCGCGATGCACCGATATCGAGACATTGATAATCATAATCAAATCAAATCATGACACCAGTGAAGGTTCACATCTCTAGTTACTTGGCCTATGAGTTGCTGCATTTCTACTCAATATAGCGGTTATGCTGTAAAATGAGCCGCATGAGCGATACGAAAAACAGAGTGACCTTCGCTGGGTCATCACATCCCACTGACCTCAGCAGTAACTCCACCAATACACACGATTACCTGGACTTTTGGCCATGGTTCCCTTCAGTGCTCTGTTTGCATATGACTCATAGCCAACAAGGTTAGCCAGCTTGTTTCTACACTTCAAGAGCTCCTCTAGGGTCTGTAGAAGAGATGTGTTGGGGTACAAAAAAATCCTGTAGGCCAGTTCCCGCACCTGTGTGTAAAAATTTAAGTGTTAGACACAAAGCTCACACTGAGATTGTCTATGATCCAGCAGATGAGACTTTTAATCCATTTTTTAAAATCCATCTGCGGAGCTGTCTCAAAAACAGTAAAAAATGGATGTACCAATTTATTTCCCTATTTCAAGATGACGAATTCAGCAGGCTTGAATTGTCCACTCAGAATTCCTGAAATGTGCTGGAGAAAACTTTACACAGTGGATAAACACTCCCATCAACAACACAAAATGTGGAGATAAAACATATATAACATTTAGAAATGCATTCTACAATAGAAAGTAAAGGTGGTCCAAACTAATATCAGACAATATCAGACAATAGCTGTAGTCTTACTGTACTACATGGGCCAGTGGTGGCCTAGAGGGTAAGGAAGCAGATCCCGAAACATGAAAGATAGGAGGGTAAGGATCTGTGGTCTGTGAATAACGTACCAGGTCATCAGTTGCCTCGGCATGCAGCCCCCCAATCTGGATGTAGTTGCCTTCTTTAGAGAAGTGGTGGTGAATGTGATCTGGCAACATGCGCTTCTCTATTTTATTTGGGAGATGAGAGCCCACCAGGAACTCATTGTTGAGGTCGAGCAGTCGGACGTTGAGGTTAACGGCTTCTTTTCTCTGTGAGTGAACGACATGTCGATTAAATATTTTCACCATGCCATAAAGGCTGATGGAAAAATAAAGACAGAACCAAGTCCATCGTTAATTCTGTAGTGCTGAAGTACAGATAGGGAATGATAATGGAAACTTAAAAAAATAATTATAAATAGTGTCAAAAATGAAGAGCTTTTCAGGGAAACAATCGATACTGAAGACAGAATGTTTGCCAACCCTAATAGAAGTATAATCTATTCTCCAGTCTTACATGGACATAAACAGGGATGTTTCAAGGTTCTATATAAGATATAGTACGTTGAATCATGGTGATAGCTGCATGTTTGGGTTGGGTAAGACATGATTACAGGTCCGTTTACAGTCCTGTGAAAAGAGTATAACCCACCATAGCCCTGCGAGTGGATCAGATTTTAGAATCTAAATTGATATTGATAATTATTATCAATTAATTTATGATACCACAAACCTTTTCCTCACTCAGGTGAATCCCGCTGATCTCAAAGTCAAACATGAAAAGCTCAGCAACTCTCCTGTTCAAATAAACACATATAAAAAAAACCACACACGTAATGTAAAAAAAACACGTTAAATGTATGCGATTAATTTCAAAGAAAAATTTTAACATATGCCAGGGCCATACCTTGTCTCAGGATCCAAGCTTGCCATAATATCAGACTTATCCAACAAATTTTTCAGACTGTTGCACAGATCAACATTAGTGTTTAGCCTGTTGGGCAAAAAAAAAAAAACCTCTTAAAGCCAACAGCATCTCAAAAGGAACCAGGCAACAGAATGTGAGCGGAACATACTTTTCCACCATAGTGCCAATATTCACACAGGTTCTCTCTGCAGCTTCACGGAATGCCGGGTCTGGGTGTGCAACCTTGACAAAATCGGCCTGGACAAGCAGCAACAAAAACTTTTATTACGCCAGTCAGGGCCAACAACTGGGTTACTGGGGAGGAAACAAGCTTTCCCATACCAAATCTGCCACTCTGCACAGGCTGTCAGAAAGCTGATCGAACGTTTTGACAGTGATGATGCCCGGGAGACTCTGGCAAGCCTTCTCCACCAGCCGTTCTGTCTCTCGGAGGGCCCTCTCACCCACCGCGGCGAAGCCATCTGGGCAGGTCAGCTCAGGGACCCCGAACAGGCCCTGACAAAAGGTGACAGCACAATCTGAGACGTCGTTCGAGTCAAACAGTGTCTAACTCGATTATAAACACACCGAGACAGTTCACCAAGGGCCACCTCACCGGTATGGATCAAATCTGTAATAGTAACAGTACTAATAAAACTTCACCAAGAGGAAATGAAACCCTTTAAACAACAGACAGTTGTTGCACGCGTGCGTGAAGCTAGAAGTTACGTACGACGTTGCTTCTGTGAAACAGGTCGAGTTTCCGCTGTTGTCTGGCATTGAAAGCAGCCCCGACAGGGGACCAGGTGGCGACTCTTCTGAACAGCGGACTCCGTCCGGGTCTCAGGACAGCGAGCAGCCGCTTGCAAGCTGACATTATGTCACGGTGACCTGCGCTGTCAGAAGCGGTGAAAGCCTACACTTTCACCGGCAGTCGGAAAACATAATATCCGTCGCCTGCTGATGACGTCACGCGACGCCGGGATCACGCCAATAGCGTCTGGCTGCAGCCACTGCGACGTGTGTCGCGCTCCACAGATATCAAAGATTTAAACACTATACACACACGACAATTCATAGAACCTGAATTTAACTAGGTTTTAATGCCTGCAGAGAGTAAGCAGAGTAATTGTGGGGGCCTGCATGCTTATAAAAAGAGATACACAGCACAACGAAATGTGTCCTCTACTTTTAACCATCACCCTTGGTGAGCAGTGGGCAGTTATGACTGGGGATGGTGCTTTGCTCAGTGGCACCTTGGCGGATTGGGATTAGAACCGGCAACCTTCTGATTTCGGGGCCGAAAATCAGAACCTCTAGGCCACCACTGCCCCCTAAAGGTAAGGGTTACGGGTGTGTAGTAGGCCAGTGGAAGGCTCCACACATCCCAGGCTCAGTTAAAAGAGTACGTCCAGCACCAAATCCATACAAAGTACAGAGGGAACATTACAGCTAAAAGTCATTCTCCTGTTACAAAAATCACACAGACTTCATAAAGTTCATGATTAATATCCAACAGCAGATGCTGAAGTTTAAAAAAAATGCAAAATCTTCATACTCAGAGACTAGAAATACGACTGGGAATGTGCTACACAAAGGCAATTTTTCAAATGTCTCACCTGTAAATAAAATTCGCTAGAAGTATTTGATGAGACAGCAACAGTTCAGCTAACATCCGTCTCGGCAGTCACTGCTCTCTTCTCTTCGAGTCAGGAGTGTGTGTATGGTGTATAGTGGGTGGTCCTTTCCTGGTGGGCCGTGGGATCATAGACTGAATCAAACCTAAATGGTAAAACACATGTCAGTCAGACAGAGCTTCTAACCAGACTGCAGCTCATTTATATAAACACATACAACACCATTCGACTTGTTGGAAGAAGGAAAAAGACCCTTGTGAGGAGATCCTGCTTTGGAAAGTGAAATAGTGAAAGTGAAGTGACTGCCATGCAGCACAGCACATGATGACATAACAGAATGTGTCCTCTGTATTAAACCATCACCTTAGTGAGCAGTGGGAAGCCATGAAAGGGATCAAACTTCAAATACATCACGGTAATTTACCAACTGTACAGGTGTACCCATTGCATTTTACCCATTTTTTTACCCATTGCACATCTCAATTGTACGTCTGTAGATATATACATATTTTGCTGCTATTTACCTGTTTTTGCTGCTATTACTTCTGTTTCCATCAACTTTCTGCCATGGGGACGGTGTTTTGCTCAGTGGCATCTTTGCAGCTTGGGATTTGAACCTGCAACCTCACATGTACAGGTCTGTTTCCTTACTCGCTAGGAACTCCAAGGAAGTGGTGAACTGATTGCATGGTTATGGGTTCCCAAAGCTCATAGACACACATGGTGATAGCAAAGGCAAGGCCATCTAATCTGATTCCTCACAAATGTACATTTACAGCATTTATCCAGAGTGTCTTACAATCAGATGTGACAGGGACAGTCCCCCTGGAGACACTCAGGGTTAAGTGTCTAGCTCAGGACACAGTGGTAGTGAGAGCGTTTGAACCTGGGACTTTGTGGTCTTCTGGTTAATAGGCTTCTACCACCCCCAATGCTGGTAATAAAAGTTGAAGACTGGTCTGAGTGCCCATGCTGACCCCTGCCAAATGACACTTTCAAGTCATATGGAGTCCATGCCTTTGATGCTGAGATGCTTGGGTAGCAAAAGGGGAATCTGCTTAATATTAGGTCAGTGGTTTTGATGTTTTGGCTGTAGATAAGGATGAAATTTGGAGCCCTAATCTGCACGAGGTCCCTGAGGACTGGGATCACAGAAGAACAATACCAAAATGGCCCTGTTCCCTTCGAATCTCACTGCAACAGCATCGTGAGTGGCTTCTGTTGACTGATTTGACTGATTCCTGATGCTGACAGAGAGGTGATGGTATGCTTGTTCAGGTGAGGCGAGGGTGTGAGTGATGTGCTACATTGTGGAAATGGGGACGTGCTGATTAGCTGTGTGTAAGATGTGTATAAGTGTGTGCATGGGGTATATCAGCGGGTGTTCCACGAGGTGTGCACTGTGTATGTCGGAAACCCAATATGTCTCCAAGCCTGGCCTTTATCTCCTTATACAGTGAAAAAGTTAAAGTTTCCAGATGAGTTTATTGAGAAGGATGTTCTGAAACAATTCTCCTCTCTGTTCGCTTTTTATTGCGGGCAAAATGGAGTGTCACCAAAGGGTAACCTGTTTCATTTCACAATAAGAGATGTGAATGGGGTTTCCCCTGGCGAGTTGAGATAACAGAACTAGTTTGTGGCTTCCGCAACCATGCCCCACAACTGAATTCACAACATAAAAATATTTAAACACATAGTATATTTAAATAATATAAAAAAAGGGATTCCATACAAACATAAATCATTATTTTCTCTTACAAGTATTAAGTGAAAGTTCATTTCATGGCACTATATAAGAAGCAGGGATGATTGCAAAATCAGATTCACTAGCTGGCCAATGAGAACACATTAATCCAATCAGCATGCTTGGTTTGGTAGCGCACATGATCCCAGAATGACTAACACAGATTTTGTATCTGACGTGTGATGAATAACAAAGCTATGTATGAAAGGGAAAACAAGCAAAGACAGTCGAAGATCTCTCAGTGAATAAGTTATGCACGTTGACATTTTGTTAATTGTCTACATCGATAGAAGAACGGTACCATGGATTAATTCATTTACCACTATAGATGATTCTGATGGGTGTTCTGTGAAAATATGGGCAGCAGGAGAAATATTGTGGAGGTAATATATACATTTCATATGTGAAATGAAGATAATAATGTGGAAAGTGAATGTGGAAAGTAAAAGTGAAATACTGCAGCACAGCACACAGTGAGACAATCTGCCTTTAATCCATCGCCCTTGATGAGCAGTGGGCAGCCATGACAGGCGTCCCGAGAACAGTGTAAACCAGCAACCTTCCGATTACGGGTCTGCATCTTTACCCGCTAGGCCACCACCGCCCGCCACATCAATGTAGTAGCTGTAGGTAACAAGTGGTTTTAGTATGGCCCTAGGCTGGGGGGCGGGGTTTCTTCTTGATGCCCAGGTACACCTTCAGACACAAGACTGGCCACTCCTTCTCTCCTCACTCTTAATACAAGCAACATAGAGAGGAAGCAATGAAATAAGTACATTAGTAATAGCAATGATTTGTATTTTCCTGAGAATCTGCATAATGCACGCCCCGGCATACACAGCTTTACCCATATATCCTTGTACATTCGTAGTCAGGTGCTGGTGAGGATGAAGTATTGAAGCTGCCAAAACACAGCAAGCTCTGTTCCTCGCAAAATCTCACCACGCCATGCTTTGTTACTTCTACCTTACTAGCTACAAAATACAAGTCACATGCCAAAGCACACACACATTGGGCAGTAAAAAGGTGCTATTAAATCATAAAAGCATACATATAATACACAATCAGACCCAAAAAACTTTGACACAGAATGTTTTTTTCTACAGGACACAAGTGTCCTCGAACATGTCCATTAAAAAAACAAGATCACCAGGTCCTTTGATCAGGGGAATCAGATGTATTTGTCTTACCCAGGTAGACCAACATGGCCTCCAAAGAGTAGTGCTTTTTGACCAGCAAATAGCTGTCTGTGCCCAGAAAGTGGAAGATGGACAGGACCTTCTCATTATAATGCAGAGGCCTGTCTACAGAGGAAAAAGGGAGAAAAAGGAAAAAGGGGGCGTGTCGGCCTCTATGTGCTCATGTATGCATCCAAAACAGAACCATAATAAAACCCAGCAAAATTACTGCACATACAGGACAGGCCACTTGCTCAATTAAGAAGTGTGAACCTTTTACATGTTTTTTAAGTCTATGTCAACCTGTCTCATTCATGAACATGTCTGGTTAGGACTAGTACATATTATAAACTAAGGAAATCTTTCCAATGGTTCAAGGATACCTTAACATGTTGCTCATCTGACTCCTTCTTCTCTTCCAGTCATACAGTGCAGATAACGTCTTCTGCAGGCTCTGCCTAAGTCGCAACACCAAAACATCTTCATCTCTCACATTCATCATCCTCGCTGTATGAATGATGAATGAAAAAAAGGAATATTTATATCATGAGGATATTATGTAATATATGCATTACCAATGCCTAACCATCACAGTTTAACAATACCAAACTTTACACCAGGAATCAATATCAAACATTTAGTCAATGAATTTACTGAATTTAACAATTTTACTATATTTAGGCCATTGCTGATACTTTATATGGCCCTTGTAAAATTGGGACAGCTCTCTACTTAAAAAAGTGAAAGTGAAGTGATTGTGAAACACTGCTGCACAGCACATGGTGACACAACAAAATATGTCCTCTGCTTTTAACCATCACCTTTGGTGAGCAGTGGCAGTAATATTTTTGACTACCCCATTTTAACTATATTTCATATAAAGCAAGCCTAAAAATGTATTTTCTATCAGGGAAGTGTTCCATAATTCCTGGGGGTGTGTCACGACTACGGACTTACGGGGGAAGGAAGCGCAGAGGTCTGACATGTCGGGAAGGGGTTTTATTAACAAATAAACAATAAAGAAACACAAATAAACAATGGCGCGGTGGCCGAAAACAATTTAACTTAAATACAGACAAACTAAAACTAACCCGTAGGCGTGTGGCGATTGCCAGAACTCAAATTACAAACAGTGTTACCAACTGAAGTTCACGAAAATGCCAGCGACCCCGAACAGGCTGAAACTTCCGGCATTTATGGGGCGTCAGGATTGGATTCCGGTGTGGAGCCCAGCTGCAGGCAATCCTGACAGAGCCCCCCCTCCAAGGGCTACGTCCTCGGAGCCCCAACAGTACCATCAGTGGAGGCGGCGGGGCGGACGGCGGCAACCACAGGGCTCCTGCCCTGCTGTATCCTCCCCTTGGAGGACCCCGGTCCCTCGGGCTGGCTCCCCGGCGTGGTCAGGCGTGGCGGCCCCGGTCCCTCGGGCTGGCTCCCCCGGCGTGGTCAGGCGTGGCGGCCCCGGTCCCTCGGGCTGGCTCCCCGGCGTGGTCAGGCGTGGCGGCCCGGTGCCTCGGCCTGGCTCCCCGGCGTGGTCCCGCTTGGCGGCCCCGGACCCTCGGCCTGGCTCCCCGGCGTGGTCCCGCTTGGCGGCCCCGACCCTCGGCCTGGCTCCCCGGCGTGGTCCCGCTTGGCGGCCCCGGACCCTCGGCCTGGCTCCCCGGCGTGGTCCCGCTTGGCGGCCCCGGACCCTCGGCCTGGCTCCCCGGCGTGGTCCCGCTTGGCGGCCCCGGACCCTCGGCCTGGCTCCCCGGCGTGGTCAGGCGTGGCGGCCCCGGTGCCTCGGGCTGGCTCCCCGGCGTGGTCCCGCTTGGCGGCCCCGGACCCTCGGCCTGGCTCCCCGGCGTGGTCCCGCATGGCGGCCCCGGACCCTCGGCCTGGCTCCCCGGCGTGGTCCCGTATGGCGGCCCCGGACCCTCGGCCTGGCTCCCCGGCGTGGTCCCGCATGCCGGCCCCGGACTCCCGTACCTGCACACAATAATCAGGGCCGATCCATCTGGGTACGTGTGGGCCCTGTCTCCACATGTCCCCTCTGACACGTCTTGTGTCACCCCCTGCACCGCGCAGGGAGATTGTCCCAGAGCCTCCGGCGACTGTTCCAGGCACCCCAGGCTGGTGCCTTCTGGGACTATGCAGCCCCTCTCGCTGCACGGCCCTGGTGCCAAGGGGGGGGCATTGCCAGACCATCCGGCTAGCCCCTTCTGCGTCCGTTGGGACAAGCAGGCCCTCTTCCTGTCTGTCCCAGCTGGGTCCTCATGCCTACCCGGGGGCTCTATGGCGCTCCACCCCTCTGGAGGCAGACGCAGGCCCATGCCTGGCCCGCCCTCCTCACTGGCTACCGGAGGACCCAGCACCATCGCTTCCCCACCTCACCTCCCCTCCCCTCAGGAGGAGTCCCCAACCCGAACTGCACCCCCCCAAAAAATTCTTTGGTGGAGCACCCCCCCCGGCTGGACTTAGGGGTACCTTGGGGCTTGTCCACCTCACCTTGGACCAGCACATTCGGGTCAGGAACCTCCTCCCTGGGGTTCGGCTCCGCGGCTGGGTCGCCATCTGGTGGACACAAAGAGGGGAAGTGGGGGCGACATACGGACACATAAACCACGCACACACACACAGACAGAGACAGACAGAAGAGAGGGTCGTCTGGCTCCCTCTCTGGGCTCTCCGGGACCTCCTCAGGGGGCACAGCCAGGATCTCGGGAGGAGCGACCTTCTCGTCGCCCACCCGTGCTGGGTCTTCTTGCCCCTGATCCTGACTGGCACTGGATGTGGTGGAGGGGCAGAGTTCGATCCCTGGCTCAGGCCGATCAAACTCCGCCCTCAGTCTCTGTTGGAAGTCCCGAAAACTCCTGTCTGTCTCTCCCTGCTGCCAGAGGGTTGTGCTCCAGCCCCATGCTGATCCAGTCAGACACGTGAGGATGGTAGTGATCTCGTCTGTGTCTGCTGCCCCACTGAAGGGTCCCGGGACATTTGGGCTGTCCCACACGGGGCTGGGCACGTCGCTGGAGATGGTGGTAGGTGTGTGGTGTGGAGGGGGGTGGACGTCTTCTCCAGCAGGTGTGGACGCTGGTGCTGCGCTGCCATTTCGCTGGGGAACGTCCGGGCAGAGGGAAGGCGGGTCGGCGACTGGAGCAGGAATGGAGGATTCCCTGCGAGGCAGTCCCGGCAGCGCAGTTGCTGGCTGGCGACCTCCCGTCGCCCTCTTCCACCAGCTTTCCTCACACTGCTGGGAGGGACGTGGGTCTCCACGGACCTCGTGACGATCCTGGATGGGCGCAATGGGCGGAGCCATCCCGGCACCGACTGCCCAAACGGCGTCATCCTGGTCGTCGTCCGTGTCAACCTCGTACCCCCGGAAGTCACATGGGTCATCACGGACGCCGCGATGATCTCGGACGCGCACGCTGGGCGGAGCCATCCCGGCACCGACCGCCCACCGAAAATCCACGTCATCATCGCTTTCGTCATCCGTGTCCTCCCACCAGTGACTCCGAGGGTCGTCCACCCTGCGGACATCCTGGACCCATGGCGCGATAAGCTCCCATGGGCAGTACTCTGGCCATTTGGGCTGGAGGCTGCCCACCTCCTCGCTGGAGGAACGCCGCCGTTGTTGTTGCCGCTTCTCACCCCCCTGGAAGTGACGTGGGTCCCCACGGACCTTGCGACGATCGCAGACTGGTGCGATGGGCGGAGCCCAACTCTCGTCTCCCGTGCTCTCGTCGTCGTCCGTGTCGTCCCAGTCCACGGGGAGCCTTGCCAGCAGAGCGCAGAGTTCTTGGCTCGACATGCCGAAGATCGTGGGGGTCGCATCTTCTGCGCTCGCTGCCCACGTCACTTCCTCGCTGCTGCCGACGCCAACGTCCTCGCTCCGCCCACTCACCCGCCGACGTTGTCGCTTCCGGGTATCGCGGAGTTTCCCGGGGGTGACGTCATCACGCGGCGCCGCGTACCACGGCTTCTCGGGGAGAAAACGCTCCACCAGAACGGGCGGCGCGTCTCTCCCCTGCCGTCCGCGTTCGCCGCGCCGGGCTGCGTCCTTCGCGGCGTTTCTTCTCCTCTGCTTTCTACCTCTGCGCTTTTGGGGGGGTCGCTGGCATTCTGTCACGACTACGGACTTACGGGGGAAGGAAGCGCAGAGGTCTGACATGTCGGGAAGGGGTTTTATTAACAAATAAACAATAAAGAAACACAAATAAACAATGGCGCGGTGGCCGAAAACAATTTAACTTAAATACAGACAAACTAAAACTAACCCGTAGGCGTGTGGCGATTGCCAGAACTCAAATTACAAACAGTGTTACCAACTGAAGTTCACGAAAATGCCAGCGACCCCGAACAGGCTGAAACTTCCGGCATTTATGGGGCGTCAGGATTGGATTCCGGTGTGGAGCCCAGCTGCAGGCAATCCTGACAGGGTGCTAATATTTTTGGCCTCAACTGTATTACAGTTATGGTCCGCTACCACGTCAATACAAATAGTCGCCACCAGGATCAATCTTAAGGCTGCAAGATGCAATTTACTGTTTACTACCATGTATGCAACACACGTTCATGGTCTGGACAGGCGACAAAATGAGAATCAATACAAAAGATCTCATTATTCTTATCCCTTTCTAAAATAATTTGGTTTTGATAAATTATTGTGATCTTGTAACATTAAACTGCAATGTGTTACATTTTTTGTAACTCGAAATATGCGTCACAAACACCCTATATGAGTATATAGCCACTACCCCGCCGGGCCAAGCCCACCTGAGTTGGTAATCAGTTTGTTAAATTTGAACAGCGTTTCAAAATCTGAAGCCTCTTGGGGTAACACAGTGTTTGCAATACACTGCATCCAGAAAGTATTGTTGTAATATTTTGTTATTTTACAGCCTAATTCCAAAAATGGATTCAATTCTACACACAAAACCCCATAATGACAACATGAAAAAAAGTTTACTCAAGGTTTTGGCAAATGTGTTAAAAATTAAAAACTGACAACTCGCATGTACATGAGTATACTGTTCATACTTTGCGGATCCACTGTATGTAGTGCTTAATGATTAGTATATGTTAACTTTTAGCTGATAAGTATGTTGTGTAGCCCTATATCTGTACTTAGAGACATGTTCTGCAACCAGTTTTTTATTTTTAAGCCATTTTGGCTGAACTTTCTAAAAGATATTCATTTTTTTAAAAGCTTCATTATTGTGTTTTTTAAAATAGCATAAAATGGCTAAGTTATAAATTAACTCCTTAAATTGCACCTGGTTTATCTCATATTTTTCTTAATGTAAATTAATGCAATCCTTAAATTTCAGACTTCATTTTAACCCCAAGGGTCCAAACTTCACTTCACATTAATGTCCACCAGGTGACGCAAATATTTCTTTCTAACGCATGTAGTAAATTCGACAGAGAGCTTCCTAATGACATAATTAGTATGTCTAAGGGTTCCTTCCTAATGGAAAAATTAGTATGTGTCAATTCTGATGTTGGAATGATGGTGTGTCTAACTTCAAAAGTCTTTTCAGTTGTAAACTATTCAGGAAAAGAACCAAAACAAAGCTACACCTTACTGCTCTTTCTTTATGGCTCTTTCTTCTTTCTTTAAACATTGTAAAAACTGTAACTCATTTGCACACCTTCACCCTACCAGTTACACATATTTTATGTTAAAGACGTAAAAGTGTAATACTTGGTTATGTTTGCAATATTTGCATATTGGTTCACTGTTTACTTGCAACATTTGCAATACTGTGGTCTGTAGCAGTTGCAGAAAGCATTTCACTGCACATCATACCGTGTATGACTGTGTATGTGACAAATAAAATTTGAATTTGAAATTTGAATTTGTGTCTGACTCAGGGCAGTTGTTTATATAGATTATAAATATGTTATATGATTATAAATATGATCGGTAGTGTGAGTGTGAGTGTGTGTGTGTATGTGTGTCGTTTTGGAGATGGCAAGACATGGTGGCCAGCTCTGGACATGATCATATACTCTGAACTAAGGAAGTCCCCTTCGCACAGAGGAACTGCAGGCTTATGTGGGGCTGCTCATATTGGCTGGTGTTTTCAGATCAAGAAATGAATCAACCCTCAGCCTGAGTTTATTCCCCCCAACTTCACTTCACAGAAGTGTCACAGGTTCAGGAGTGAAAAAACGGGATGGAGCATTTTCTGGGCTACAATGTCCCTCAAGAGATTTGAGTGAAGTGAAAGTGAAGTGGCTGTCATTGTGAACCACAGCACACGGTGACACAACAAAATGTGTCCTCTACATTTAACCATCACCCTTGGTGATCAGTGTGCAGCCATGAAAGACGCCCGGTAAGCAGTGTGTGGGGATGGTGCTTTCCTCAGTGGCACCTTCTAAGTCCAGGGATAAGTGATGAGAAGTAAAGAAAGCCCACCATTATCCAACCTCGATTAGCTCATCAGCTGCTGCAGGAATGGTTACACATCTGCAGGCTCCTGCAGGAGGAAGTGCGGCTTTTGTGGCTACAGAAAGGTTGGAAGAACCTGGTCATATGTGGGAAATTCACATGCACATTCTGTCCATTTGCAACCTTTGCTTTACATGAGCTGGAAGTGGGTATCATACTGCTGGACTCTCACACCCAGACACATATGCTCTCACTGTCTCTTTCAATTTTAATAATTTAATATTCATATTCATCAATTTCATTTAGTGAGATAAAAACATATTTAATTGTTCTAGTAACAATCTCCATATATAACTACAGGCTAACCTATTCAACTTTAATCTGACACTGGATTTTTTTATGTTTTATTTTTTTATATCAGAGTTCATCCCATACTCATAGACAAAAGATATGGATTTTTTTATGTTTTTCATTTTTTAATAAGCATTTAATTGACATTTTAAATAGCTATTTAATTTACTAATTTAAGTAATTAATTCACACATAACTTTTTAGATATTTTAAAAAAGCTAATGCATACAAGCTAATGCATGGATTTCTGAATGCAAGAGGTGTTCGAGTTGCATGTGAGTATAATTTCAACAGCAATGGTGAGCCTTGCTAATATTAAGCATTATTAATGAGTAAGTTCTTTAGCACTTTGCTCCCATGTCATTTACAACAGAAACTCTCTCAAAAGTACATTTTGGTCATTTTGTAAATAATTTTTAAAAACTGAATCTTTTATTCAGTGTATGACAGAACCAGCAAAAGTGTCATCAAAACTTCATTTTATGAACTAACATTTGGTGAAGTCTAGGGCTGCAACTAACGATTATTTTAACAATTGATTAATCTGTCGATTATTTCTTTTTGGATTAATCGGATAAAAAAAAAACAAAAAAAACAAACAAGAATAGCATTCATTTCCAACCCTTTATTCAAAAACAGAACCAAAATCTTTAGAAAGTGCACAAACATGTTGCTCCTTGAGCTGTTATAATCATAATAAAATAAAAATTAACTAACACAAAAAACATACATGTATGCTTTACATCTGCCAAATATACTTTTTTTAATAAAGTGCCACCTGAGCTGCCAGAACGATAAATAATTAAAAAAAAAAAAAAAAGAACAATACAAATCAGAAAATTTAACAGGATTTGTTTGAATGTCAGTTCTCTACACTACACTGCAGATGCACACACTCGCAGACGCACACACTCACAAACTCTCACACTGATACACACACACACAGCAAAAAATGCTTTTCTAACTTAGTAGTTTTGTCCTGATTTCAGTCCAAATCTCTAAAAAATCTTAAATCAAAATACATTTACTAGACACATGAAATAGCATAAGAAATGATGTTTTGTTTTCTGATTAAACATCTCAGAATTAAGTGATTGTTTGCTTAAAACAAGCAAAATGATCTGCCAACGGGGTAAGAAAACTAATCTCTGTTGAGATATAATCTCAAACAGAAGTTTTAAGCATCACTTAATGTTCTCATGCCATTTTTCTTGTCTAGTAATCTTGATTTAAGATTTTTTAGATATTTGGACTGGAAACGAGACAAAATTACTAGGTAGTGTAGCTATACATGACAACAGATTGAAAAATGAATGGTTCAAAAAAGGCTAGTGAATAAAAACATGTCTTTAGTCTTTTAATGCAAAGTAACTATAGCACCCCTGCTTTACTACTGTTATTAACACGCTAACGCTAACTTGTCATGCTTGTCAAGCTGGATGACGGGTAAACATTTACATTTACAGCATTTATCAGACGCCATTATCCAGAGCGACTTACAATCAGTAGTTATAGGGACAGTCCCCCTGGAGCAACTTAGGGTTAAGTGTCTTGCTCAGGGACACAATAGGCGAGTGTGTTACCCACTAGGCTAGTACCACCCTCCGTCGTCCACGCGGAGATGCAGAGAACAGTCCGAACGCTGTTTCATCCCCTCCACACCTGTAGGTGGCGCTGTAAGTCCCCGTCTAGTTCTGCTCCACGGCGAGTTAAACACCAGCACCAGGGACATTACGTTCCTCACTTCAAAACGGAACAAAAGTATGATTCTGTAGCGACTTCCCCTGCTGCTGAACTCCCTTCTACCTCCTCAAACACTCCAACATGTTTGCGTTTCAGGTGCTGGATCATTGCCGTGGTGCTCCCATGCCGTGCCATGTCGCTTTTGCATATTTTCGCGCTGTCTATGAGGTGCCAAACTCTGCTTGCATCTGTGCGCGAGAGAGACCGAGTGTGTTCACTCCACTCTGCGCTCAAATAAAGTTTTTTTTTTTAATAATCAAACGTCTCCGCGTCGCGCGACATAACGAATCAATTAGGAAATTCGTTGCCAACTCTTTTAGTAATCGATTTTTATCGATTCAATCGATTCGTTGTTGCAGCCCTAGAGAAGTCATTGTTCATCTATTCTAATGGTATTCAGTTTTATAAATAGATTTTTTATTCATCCTCGAGAAAAATTACATTTCCAGCAGTAACCACATTAACTTCGGTTAAAGCATACTATTAAAAGGCATACAAAAATATAGTACGATATTAAAAAGCCTGCTGCAAAAGTATTATGTGCTCCCCAATTCTGTTTTTAACATTGTCCACCAGTCTCAAGGCTGCGAGAGTCTTTACAGAGAGAGGATGCAGAAGGAGTGTATATGATTATAATTATA
The DNA here is from genome assembly GCF_900700375.1 of Denticeps clupeoides. Taxonomy (NCBI): domain Eukaryota; kingdom Metazoa; phylum Chordata; class Actinopteri; order Clupeiformes; family Denticipitidae; genus Denticeps; species Denticeps clupeoides. The sequence continues at coordinate 4,236,974 of NC_041725.1, read as the reverse complement.
TATTAATTATTATATATTAAGACGACGGCAGTATTCTGTCCCAGGGCCAAAATGCTTCTAGCATATTGATGGTAACCATAAGCTCATAAGGTATCAGATGGTTGCTTTTCTAGAAATGTCCGATAAATGTATTTCTTTAATACATTTAATACTTTTATCCTAAGTGTAGAATAGAGAGGATGTGGAGAGATGTCTATGAACATTCCTTAGACCTCTTCTATCAGCTCTTCTCTTCACTGGAAGATCAGGGAACACTAAATCCAGACAACAAAATCCATTTTTTTTCCCTGCATCCAAACTTCCTCCCACAAATCCAAAGAAACCTCGATTATTTTAGAGATGCCTGGAACTTTCATGGTCTCAGAACTGAAAGAAATCAATCACCACAGCAACTCTGGACAAGATACAGAGAGCAAGGTCCCACGGATGATGCTGCAGAGGTAAAGCATGTGTTCACAAAGCTCAAAGTGTTAAGTAGGAGTTAAAAAGTTGAATTGCTGAATTATCTTTGATAAATTGTGAATTACTTTTTTCTGTTAAAATTCATCAGACACATGTATTCAGAAACAATCTTGTGAAATTTAAATGCAACTGCAACAAGACTAATCTAGTTTGTTTCATTCAGGTTTCTGAGGACTATGGGATTGACCGGAATGGACCTCACAATCAAGACGGATCCATCGTATCAGTACCAGAGATTCAGCTGACCCGTGAGCTCACAGAGGAAGAAGTTGCCTCCTTGCCTGGGCCAGGACACTCTTTAAATGATGAATTGGATCTTACTTGGAAACAATGGAAGACTTTTTGAAGAGTGATGTCCAACACAAGCCTTTTACTCAGCATGTTGGTTTAACGTTTGGTTTATTATTTAAAAAGTATTACAACTGTTTAAATCCTGATGCACTTCATCTATTGTACAAGTATAATTGTTCATATCTGTTACCTGTTTCAATAAACATCCTTAGGAAATAAGGACAAAGGCTTTACTAAATTCAACTACGATTTAGTGCACTGGTTTTACTTCAACAAGCTAATGTTCAGATTTAATAGGCAGTTTGACGACAATCTCTTGCTGAGCACCCATACCTGGGAGCTAACAGATGCAATACTGTCAAAACCTAAAAGAAGTGAGAAATATTTTTTAAGAGTAATGAAATGCAGAAGTTATTCGATTTTGAAGTACTTTAGCTGTGGGAAATGACTGAATATCAAGTTAATTTGCACTACTAAACTATTCACAGCATCAATGTTATGTTTAAAATCTGTTAGTAACTTCTGGAAGCTCCCAGGACATGGAAAGGTCAGAGATTGCATCCTTCTGTTCGAGACTAAGCTCTTCAAGTTCAAGCTGAAAGTGTAAATTATTACAGATCGCAAAGATTAGTTTAGCAAATCAAATTATGTTTACCTGTTACTTACCATTTTGATAATGCTCCTGATGTGCAGATTGGGACAATCTTCAATCTCAATTGTTGCCATTTCTGCATCTCCATTGAACATTAAGCCTCCTCAACAGACTCAATGATATAATAACTTTGAAAAAAAAAATTTGGCCGCATCCATGATGCAGTTTGGATATTATTGTTGTGAGAAAGTACCGCTTCACTCCCTCTCCGACAGCAGAGTCTTCTGAAATAAAATGTATAAAATAAAAATGTATGGTAAAGAAATGCCTCCAGTCTACATGACAACAATTTTGTTTTACACCAGATTGTCTCAAAGCTTAGACTTTGTGTGCATCAGTTCTGCTGAACTATATTATCTTTATTTTTAACAACATTATTGACAGGTTAGTCATAACCTATTCAGAAGATAATACAGTAATTATCCATCAAAAGGGTAGAGTTTTTCAAAATTCAATTTACCTGAATTACCTAAGTAGACATATCACATTTATTTATTATGTTTCAAATGTGATCATTCTACTAAATGTATGTAATGCCTTATAACAGTCCTAATGTAATGACACAAACCATAGTTGGATTCTGTGTGAAACTCCTCATTCTCAATTACTTCTGGTAATACTGCACTTTCTGCTGGTGTTTCAGGTCACACTGACTGTGGCTGCTGGCTCTCTATCATCTTCTTCATCTTGGCTCCTCACTTGATCTCTACCTGATTCATGCATAGGTGTCCTTAAAGTTAACACAATTAATATAGTCATACTTCTTTCAGTGCACTAAAGTTTCATGTCAAGGAAATGATAATGTAGGTCTCATAGTTCTTATGCAATATACCGGGGTGGTAGTAGCCTAGTGGGTAACACACTCGCCTATGAACCAGAAGACCCAGGTTCAAATCCCACTTACTACCATTGTGTCCCTGAGCAAGACACTTAACCCTAAGTTGCTCCAGGGTGACTCTCCCTGTAACTACTGATTGTAAGTCGCTCTGGATAAGGGCGTCTGATAAATGCTGTAAATGTAAATGTAAATACCCATAACAGTTCACTGTGCAGTTTCATTTCTGAGAAGGGAACTTCTTTCTGACAAGTGATGCAGGTGATGATTGGTCCAGAGGAGCAGCCTGGGCTCTGTAACAATAACAAATAATAATAATATATAATATAATATTGAATTTTCATTTTATTCATCAGTGAACATGCATATTATATGATAACGAATCAATATCTAAAGTAACACAATCAAGTGGAAGGTCCTGTTGAAGTATGTAGACGTATGTAGATCGTAGCATGTCCAATCATCGTAGCTGGATCTTTCAGATAGACAAGGGTGCATGCAGTGCTGGGACACAGAAGTAATGCAAGGTTTCGACTGCACAAACTGGGCTTTGGTGAAATAATTTTAAGTTTCTAATCTCATACTCACCTGAAAGTGGCACTTTTTGCTCTCCAAGTCCAGAGGCAAGAAGGTCTGCTATAAGCAGAATGCTTGGAACTTTATCAGCCTCATGGTCTGCCAAACAGCAGAAAGTGCGGGTGTAACTCCTCTGATGAACTTTGCTTTGTACAGCCGGCCGTCTCATAAAATTCCTTCTCGCCCGACATTATACGGTGCAAAGAGCCTCGCTACCTCGGCTGCAAAGCAGCAGAAATGTCACAATATAAGCACTAATTTAAAACAACCAAATCGACCAGATTAACATTATCTGAAACAAAACACTTGGCAAAGCGTCATAAAACAAATCTACTCACTGCAATGTACTGGAAAGTTGGAGCTAATTCACTTTGCTAGCTTTCTGCGTAGTACTCCCCATCCCCGCTCCCCTAACAAAGACTGTATTACTGAGTATTTTTTTTATTTATATTATACATATTTAACCTTTATTATTAGTTAGCTAGACTCCTAAACTGAAGTTGATTGATCTAGACTGTTTGCTAACCATTGCATGTGCCCTGGTCTTTAGTAGCACGATACATAGTTAACATCTCTTACCTTGGACAGGTGTTCGTGATGGATCTACAGGTACTTGTTGTGCACGAGCAGCGGGGGCCGGTGAGGTTTTGCTTAAAGCTTCTTCAATCAAACTCGCTGCTTCTCTCAAACTCTCCAGACAAGATTTATCTTGTTGTCTCACTCTCTTTTTACCAACATCAAAAGCTCAAGCTGGAGTAGAATTGGAGCGTTGACAGGCTTTTTTACTTGCTGTGCAAATTGACCAATGAGATCTTATGGTGTGTTGACGACCCACAGTGACAGATACATGTATTTCATGATGTGCAGCAACACAGATCATAAAATAAATAAACAAACAAACAAACAAACTAATAAATAAATAAATAGACCATGAAATAAATACATATACTTGTATCTAAAAAATGACATTTAAATAGCTATATATAAATGCTTATTATGTTTATTGTATTGTGGCACACTCCATACACACCGGGCTCCCCTCCGGTAAAGTAAGAAAAGGTCTGACCGGAATCACACTATAAATTGACCAATTATCAATTAAACATTCAAAGGATTAACAAATCACTACACATATAATTATTTTACAAATAATTACATAAGAATATGAACACATACAACAAATATAACTCACATTAACATCATACAAACTAAACTTCTCCATACCTGAAACTAATAAAACATGGGTTGTGGGTGCAGAGCGTCTCATAGCGGGCTCCCCTGAAGAAACATGAAACGCGCTGGTGAAGGAGGTGCAGCACATGTTCCAAGCGCTAACAAAGTTCGGTCTAACTCAATTAGAAACGCTCCCCCTCCATCACCACCAATCTCTTCTTCCTCTAAATGGGCTTTATCATGTATGGAGAAAATGAATTTTGGTCCCAAACCCAGCGTGGCAGAAGAAACCTACTTCCGGTAAAGTAAGGAAAATTCTGACCGGAGCACGCATGCGCACGCAGGTACCCACGTCACAGCCCAATAATGCTGAAATACCAAAAAAGGCAGGAGATATAAAATCATTTTATAGAACTAAATAAAATGCACCTTGTGCAGGGAAAATCTGGGAAATGGAAGGATCTAGTCTCCATGGGGTTTGGAGTTTTTTAAGGTGGACCGGACAATTCGAATCAGACGCCACCTTCAGCATCGTGGCAATTTGTCTCTGTAATTTGTACTTTATCGTCGTGTACATGCTGAGATGGTGAGGGGATTTGCAAAAAACTCGCGTTAATCGCGCCTGCTATTTTTTGCGCTGAACCCTGTGGCAAAAACAGCATTTTTAATTAAATTACATTCTATCTGCGTTACGTCCACCTGTACAGAAGTACGTGATTGAGGTCGGTGAGCTCCCATTTTATCTGATAGAAATAAATGGCATCATGAAGGAAACAGCTTCTACCCTGTCTAATAATTACTGGGTGAAAATAAAGTTCCAGTCCACCTTTAATATTAGAATCGGCGCGACGCTGCACGTGGCGTCGTTGTCATGGTGACGAAGTTTATTATGAAATGCAGATTTTTATTATTAACCGTCAGAGCTGCGAGCAAGGAGCAGAGTAGCAGCGCGTTTGGTGAGTAGAAGTAGAAACATTGTTGGGTCGGTGAAACATCTGCTTTCTGGTGCCATTATTTACAGATAAAATACTGCAGCAGTCCGCCATTTATCCACCGACAGCGGTTTAGCTTTATACAGACTCTCATAGGAATATTCACGCACATGGCGTCATTTATTTTTGTATTTCTGAGAATTCGCGGTTCATTTCCATATTTTGTACTTTCACCGTCACTATTTTTTAAAAAGACGAGAAGGTACTCAGTGTAGTGAGTGAGCAGCACACAGAATAAAATTATTTACTCTTCATTGTCTTTTTATGTGACTGTAGTTTGCTGTGTTTACCATGTACTTTTACTGCTCAGGAAGGGGAATTAAGCGTTTCTAGATATAATTTCACTAAAAATTCATCATTCTGTTCTTTAGTCACGTGGTTCTCTCCCTCTCTGGTTGCATGTTGAGATGTTGAACAGAGATCGCTTTATAAACCTGTTAGTGCTTTAATATCAGGCTAAATATGACCTCATCGTCACTGTTTTCCAGTCATGTCCTGTGCAAATATTCAATTATGTCTCTTTATGTACAAAATTCCTAATTATTCACTTTATTGTCTCTATTGTTTCATTTAATTAGAGATTTCAGAGATTCAAGAGAGACGAGGTTGCAGAAGAGAACAGAGATTCCAGAGAGACGAGACATCGCCAGAGAAGAGGAGATTTCAAGAGAAGAGGGATTCCTGATCCAGCTGTGAAGATGACCAGCATCCACTGCTACACACAGTGCAAAGCTGAAAGGTTTTCACTGACCTGGACCATCACTAACTTCAGCTTTGCTGAATGCTGTGTGGAGAGCAGTTTCTTCACCAATGCCAGAGAACAGTTGAAATGGTAGGTGTTGCGTCCGGGAAGCTCTCTGCTGCTCGAGGCTCTGGCTGCTGGTGGCGTCTTTCTCACACTGCATTTCTTTTATCTCTGTCTTCTCAGGTCCCTGTTCTTGAGCACAAATGGTGTGGGATTGCAGAATGAACGGTGCCTGTCTTTCTACATCAATCTGGTCAGTGGTCCAGAGACAGGTGTCCGTTGCAAGGGCAGGATGGCCATTCTGAACAGCAAGGGAGAAGAGGCCATATCCAGAGGTGAGTCCGTCTGGACATTCAAAACTGTAAAACTGAGGAACACCAAGTGTGTGTTTGTGTTTGTGTGTGTGTTCCCTCTCTTTCTGAACTCACATGGCCTATTTGTGTGCTTTTGCTCTACAGACACGGGCAGAGTTGAGTCCCTGATGGAAGGTTTTGCCATCGGACTCCCGAACTTCACCAGATGGGATGACATCATAGCCGAGGAAGCGGGAATTCTTCAGGATGACACCCTGACCTTGACCTGTGAAGTAAGTTATGTCTGCATAACCACACTGGGGCTTTTTCAAACAATTATTGCATAGACAATCAATCCAGCTAACATTTTTATTAATAAGTTCGATTCAATTCTTAATTTTTTTCCACATTAACTGACTAATATAGCAATTTATACATTTTCTCATTTGGATACCGGAATGAAAAAACATTAATTTCATTCCAATACATGTTTATTGCTCTTAAACTCCAAATGAGTAACCGCTGTGTTGGCTTGTTGTAGATCCATGTGTTGTGTCGTCCTGAAAACACCCAGCTTCAGCAGGTGAAGGTGCCCGAGTGCAGGATGGCTGAGGAGCTCGGGGACCTGTGGGACCAGTCCCTGCTCCCCGACTGCTCTCTGGTTGTGGGAGGACAGGAGTTCCAGGCCCACAAAGCCATCCTAGCAGGTACCACTCTCACATGTGCAGAAACGGCAACAGTGATTGGTGGAAGTGGTGATCTAACATTGTTCCTTTTCTTTCTCTCCCTCTGTAGCTCGCTGTCCAGTCTTCAGGGCCATGTTCTTGCATGACATGAAGGAGCGTCGGACTGTAAGTCTCTGTCCTCCCTCCCTCTGTCTGTCCTTAGCTTGACCCATAATAATTTTGCATGTTACAGCAGAAAAGAAAGATTCAAAAGCCTCGATCTGCTTGGTCCAAACTCTGGCTTCTCTCTTACTGTCAGTGTTTAAAACCAAACTTATCTCAGCTCTGCTTTCTCCTCTAGAACTGTGTGGAGATCCAGGGGGTGGAGCCAGAGGTGCTGAAAGAGCTGGTGACCTTTATCTACACCGGCAAAGCACCCAACCTACAGGACATGGCCACCGAGCTCCTAGTAGCAGCAGACATGGTAGCTAATGCTCACACACACACACACACACACACACACAGACATTCTTAGTCAGCAGGGTCTCAGCCGCTGTTTGTCTCTCTCCCAGTATCTCCTGGAACGTCTGAAGAGGATGTGTGAGGATGCTCTGTGCAGGAGTCTCACAGTAGAGAACGCTGTCGAGATCCTCATCTTCACCGACCTCCACTTGACCCCGGATCTGAAGGAAGAGGCCATCACCTTCATCAAGAGGTGGGTGATGCTCAAACAGGTTCATTTTCTCTGGGCAGTTTTTTAGTTTCAGAAGATAAACAAGATGCTTCATCCTTTTTCTCTCTTTTTCTTTTAGCCATTTTTTTGACATCATCGAAACACCTGGATGGGAGAGCTTGCGGACGAATCATCCTCACCTCATTGGAGAGGTGAATCGTGCCCTGTTCTCTGTTGGGGCACCAGCCAAACGACCTCGGCTTTTTTAATACAGGACAATTAACTGAATCTCTTTTAGAATTATAATATTGTTCCTGTTTTAAATATTTTATTATTTTTACTGTTTTAAATATTTTCATATTGTTATTGTTTTAAATATTTTAGTATTTTTACTATTTAAAATATTTGACCATTGTTACTGTTTTTAAACATAGTTTAATCACATTATATGTATTTATTTTTATAATTGCATGTAATGTTTGTACTAGTTTTTTATATTTATTCTCCAGTTATATTTAAGTAGTAAGTAGGTAGGTTAGTATTGTAAGTAAGTAGGTAGGTTAGTATTGACAGGACTGAATGTAATGTCTGTATGTTGATGTGTATGTTTTTTTTTTTGGTGACACGGTAGTACAGTGCTTAGAGCTGCTGCCTTGTAGAAAGAAACTGGGTTCTAGTATGAGGCGCCCCTAGGCCTCATATATCAAGAATAGCTCGCACATACACCACATATTCTGTACACATACTGACCTCGCACACACACTACATATTCCTCATGCGTCCACACAAAAACACTATATATTCCTCACACGTCCACACACAGACCTCGCACATACCTGGCCTGGCTTCTTTCTGTGTGGAGTTTGCGCGCGCTGTCTGTGTTCATGTGGGTTTTTCTCCGGGTTCTCCGGTTTCCCACACAAAAATATTGAATAATTATTTTTGGGATTATTTGAAATATGTCACTTGTAATTGGTTTAATTTGGCAGTTAAATTTAGTCAAATTACTGGTTGTTCTATGGACCAGTATGAATTGGCAAACCAAAAACCAAACCCCGGTGGTGTAACTTGGAAACACATTCACTTCCTGGTGAATATTCCAGGTTCAAACCCTGGCCTGGGTTGAATTACTGGTTTGCCCCCAACATTATTGTGTTTTTTTGTGTGTGGCAGTCATGTGTATTTAATTTTATAATGTGATCATTTAAATGACATAAAAATACCTTATTATAAGATATTAAGGTATTACAATGGTGCTGATTGAACAGGTGACAAATGTTCAACATTTACAGGGGGATGGGATTTAGAGAAGGTCTGAGAATGAACACTGATGAACTGCTTTGTTGCCTGCTTAAATAAGCACAAAAGAAACAGCAGAAAAAAAATGTCAGTGAGTAAGTGTTTATGCACCTGTGTGAGGCCTTATGTGTACCCCTATGTGCATGAATATGCCCATGCCCACAAGGTTTCTCCATGTAAGTAGTTAAAAGCGTATGTGGGGAACCACAGCCCTGCCCCCGCCCAGGGACATGAAGTCGACATGTAGGAGGCAACAGACATCCAGAGATCGCCCAGGGCACTGGAGTCCCGGGAGAGCCACCACAGGAACAACTGCAGCACTGATGTCCCGGGAGAGCCACCACAGGAACAACTGCGGCCCCTGCCAGGAAAAAGGAGGGGACACCCGGCAGCCACCATACAGAAGCCCCTGGACACGCCCAGGCAGACCGAGTCCTGGGCCCAGAAACCACTTTTCTGGGTTTTTCATGATTTTTCAAACACCTGTTGGCAGCACCAACACATCCGATATGTTAGATTGTGCGTTTTTGGATAAATAAAATGCAGAGGGTGCTTCTGCACTATGACCCTGTGTGGCGGCAGCCTTCACAGAGGGTGATCACGGAAATTTACTGTGTTCGTGTCTGCATGGGCCAGAAACTGCACCTCAGTTTATTGGTATGCTGTCTACTTTGTTGCATGGTAGGCTTTTACTTACGTCTCCTCTTCTGTGTTGAAATTCTGCCTTTCATTGATGTTGCTTGGTTTGTATTTAACAAACAATAAAAGAACACAAATAAATGCGGCTCGGTGGCCGAAAACAGTAAAACAACGGGGAAAACACAATCTGGCCCGCAGGCGTGTGGCGATTGCCAGAACACAAAACACATACACATACCCTGTTGCCAGGTCAAGTTTGTGAAAATTCTTTCGCTCCCGAAAAGACGGAAATCCCCGGCTTTTAAATGCTGTCCGGATAAGGCACAGGTGAGGAGTCCAGGTGCCGTCAATCCTGACAAGTACAATTCTCAATTGTAAAAAGATCTTTGAATATATCTTATAATAATACAGACTAATCTGAGACTCATCTATTTTATTAAATTGCAGTAAATATACTGGCAACTTCATTCATTATTTCCATATATAGATTACTATGCAATTCTTTTAAGGATTTTAATTAACCCTAAAAAATGTCATGACCCGGTCTGGAAGGGGTTGCTCTGGTCCGGGATCCGGACCGGAGTTTCACGTTTGTCCTGTGTAATGTTCCCTAATCATTTTCACCCGTGTCTAATGTATAAAGCTGCCCTGTTCGTTTCTGTTCACCATCGGGTCTTTGTTATGTTACATGTTCATTAGTTATCGGACAGAGATGTCACTATGCACTTTTCAATCAACAGTGACATTTGTGCCTTTAGCTGTTTAATCTCATTCCTCATTTTAATTTCACAAAGGTTCAGACAGGGGGGAGTTGTTGGGGGAAAAAAAACACACATCCACTGGGGTTTTGGTTTAAGATATATTCAATAGGAGTCTGTTTGATACTGGGCTCACTATTGAGTACATATTGAGTACTGTTTTCCAGAATAAGTTTCTCTAAATTTATTTTTGAAAGTATCATGATCATCTATCAGGAGAATTATTTTATGTAGGTTTGAAATTCGGTCCACATTGATCTGCATCAACATTGCAGAACTGGGGGACCCTGTACATCCATCTACAATCCAGAGACTTCTGGTCAGAAAGGGTCTTCATGGAAATGTTGTAGCCTAAAATCAACTCTACTACAATCCTCAACACTGCCAGTCTTTGTGCTTCTCCAAAGGCGCTTGGATATCGAAAGCCAAACCTGTTTGCAACTCTTTGTCTGGGAAAGACCTTGCTGAATTTTTTGTTGCTGTGTTCAGTCTTGCCTGCATCATGAAACTGTTTTCCACAACCTGATCTTGGTAGCTGTTTGGCTGTTTCCCTCCTACTTGCCAGTTATCTGTTTCATCTGATGATCATTCACAACTGAATTCACAACATAAAAATATTTAAACACATAGTATGTTTAAATAATATAAAACAAGAATTCCACACAAACATGAATCATTATTAATAAGGTAAACACATTTCTCTTACAAGTATTAAGTGAAAGTTCATTTCATGGCACTATATAAGAAGCAGGGATGATTGCTGTGTCAGATTCACTAGCTGGCCAATGAGAACACATGAATTAAAGCACGGTCCAATCAGCATGCTTGGTTTGGTAGCGCACATGATCCCAGAATGACTAACACAGATTGTGTATCTGACGTCTGATGAATGACAATGCCATGTATGAAAGGTAAAACAAGCAAAGAAAGTATAAGGGACACTACAAATGTAATATATTTTCTTACTTAATGAACAAAAATGGGGGGGGCAAACAGCCACAACAAGAACAGCTTCATGTCGCTGGGACACCGACCCCAAAACTAACAGAGTTGCTCAGTTAATTGAACAATTTACATCTTATAATCTTGTAAGAATGGACATCACGGAAGCCTGCTTTTGCCTTGCATAACAGATGTCTGCAGGGGGAAGTGTGACATTCCTGTGTCGATGGTTGTGCGTGAAGATTCGACACCTCTGTTTTACATGTCTTTTGTCTGACGGTTACGTGTGAAGTATCAGCCGTCAGGACCGCCCACCCTCTTTGTCTTCCCCAAATGGGAGGCACCGGGGGCATGACATCAGAAACAACAGGTTCTGATTGGTCAGTGACAACTTCCTGTAGGCCAGTGACAACTTCCTGTAGGCCAGGGGTATAAAGGTCTGCTCACATGTGGAAATAGGGACCTCTGAGCTTCTTGCTCAGGGGGTTTTCCATCGGAAGCCGGAAGGCTTCTGAGCCTTTCTCTCCCCCTCTCTTTCTCTTCTCCCTCTTTACTCTTTCTTCTCATTTTTATTTTCTCTGTAACCTTGGTACCTTTTTACATTCAATATTCACATGTAACTACAATAATTATTTACCGGTGTTAATAAATTAGAAACTTCATTTTTAACCTCTACTGTGCCATGCCTCTTTCTGCCAGGTAACATCAAATTGGAGTGGTTGAATACAGTGCTTTGTGTGGAGGGAGAAAGAGTTTTTTCTACACACTCTATTCTCTTCTCCCACACCACATGGTCTTCATTGTTTTTACAATCTCACGGTTAAGAGTCGGTCGAAGGTCTCTCAGTGAATAAGTTTTGCACGTTGACATTTTGTTAATTGTCTACATCAATAGAAGAACAGTACCATGGATTAAATCATTTACCACTATAGATGATTCTGAGGGGTGGTCTGTGAAAATATGGGCAGCAGGAGAAATATTGTGGAGGTAATATACAAGCATCCTGAAATAAGAACCTTAGTAATAGCAATGATTTGTATTTTCCTGAGAATCTGCATAATGCACGCCCCGGCATACACAGTTTTACCCATATATCCTTGTACATTCGTAGTGAGGTGCTGGTGAGGATGAAGTATCTCTCATTGAAGCAGCCAAAACCCAGCAAGCTGCGTTCCTCAAAAAATCTCACCATGCTATTCTTTTTATAAGGGGCTATTAAATCATAAAAGCATATGTATAATACACAATCACACCCAAATAACTTTGGAACAGAATGTTTTTCCTGCAGGAGACACCCATGTCCCGCCTCTTCTCACTTCTCTCCACTGGCTCCCGTGTGCTTCGTCATTTGGTGGCTCTCAATTGTCAAAAACACCCCTCAAAATATTTGTTACGGATACGAAAAAAGGCAGAAAATCTAACCATACGAATTAATTTTTATGAAGGATGGAAGTTGCAGAGACTGCATACGTAAACGTGAGGTTATATTTATACAACGTATAACGATTTCTCCTCCCTATTTCAATCAGCGTCTGAGCGCCTGTCAGAAATGAGAAAACAATTTGCGACGTACTTTAAAGAGGAATATCGCTCTTTTGCGTGGGTTTGATATCCGTTTGTGTGCACAGCAAACAAGCTTTCAATTAATATGCAGCAACAGCTTATTGAGCTGAAGAGTGACAGAAGACTGAAGGAACTCTTTAGCTCCTGCCCTCTTTCGTCATTCTGGGCAGCATTGATGCAGGAATATCCTGAACTCTGTGACGTCACCTTTAAGATTCTCCGGAAGGATTCTCAAAACTGACTGCACTGAAAACTAAATACCACAATCGTGCACAAATCGAGGATGATTTTAGGCTATGTTTATCAAACATTGAGCCAAGAACTGAGGATCATTGCAAGGCAAAGCAGGCTCAGGTCTCACATTAACATCACCTACCTGCAAGCTTCTGTAAAAAATGCAGCTGATGCCTACTATTAGGCCTAGTAATAACAACAATAATAAAGCATCAATTAATATCAGAGGTCTGGTGCCAATTCCCAATTATAGCAATAACCTAGTAATGATACTGGGGCTCCAACTGCAATGAACCAGCTTTGCAAAAGGTTGAGAACCCCTGTACTATACTAAGGAAATCTTTCTAGTGGTTCAAGCATACCTTCACATGTTGTTCAGCTGACTGCTTCTTTTCTTCCTCTCAAACAGTGCAGATAAAGTCTCCTGCAGGCTCTGCCTAAGTCACAAAACCAAAACATCTTCATCTCTCACTCCCTTCATCATCCTTGCTATACAAAGCGCCTACCGTCAATGGAAAAAAAAGGAATCTGAAATTATTTAATGTATTTAACAATTTTACTAGATTGGATGATTTAAGGAGATTATTATGCATCTGGTGTGCAATGATCTCAGGTCTGCCATCAGTCATCAGGTCTGGGTGTCCTCTGGATTAAATAAAAACTACCATCAACGGTTTGTTTTGCTGCAATATTTCATGTAAAAACTGTTTGTTTCATACAAGCTGAGCTCCAGAACTTTATGTCAGCTTTCAAATCCTTCCAGGTTTCAGGAATCTTTCCCCAGAGGTCACACACCTATTTATGAGGTCATTGCTGATATTTTATATGGACCTTTGGGACAGACACATTCTTTTGAGCTCTCTACCTAAGTGGTTTGACTTCTACCCCATTTGTTTACTATATTTCATATAAAAATGTGTTTTATATCAGGGAAGTGTTCTATAATTCCTGGGGGTGATAATATTTTTGGCCTCCACTGTATGACAGTTGATACGAATAGTTGCCACCAGGATCAATCTTAAGGCTGCAAGATGCAATTTACTGTTTCCTAACATGTATGCAACACACGTTCATGGTCTGGACAGGCGATAAAATGAGAATCAATACAAAAGATCTCATTATTCTTATCCCTTTCCAAAAGAATTTGGTTTTGATAAACCCCACAAAAATATATAAGAAGTATACTAGTTAAATTGATAAACCTATACATTTAAAAAACCAAATAGTTTTTTTTAAATCATCTATTTTGAAGACCTGGTGGTAAGAGTCAAGGTCCAACTCCCTTAAAACTTTGCGGATCCACTGCATGTAGTGCTTAATGATTAGTATATGTTAACTTTTAGCTGATAAGTATGTTGTGTAGTCCTTTATCTGTACTTAGAGACATGTTCTGCAATCAGTTTTTTATTTTAAGCCATTTTGGCTGTTGTTGAATGAATATGAATCAAACTTTCTAAAAGATATTCATTTTTTTAATTGGCATAAATGGCTACGTTATAAATAAACTCATGTCACATAAAATGTCCCATATAATCGCGCCTTTTGATCCCATATTTTTCTTAATGTAAATTAATGCAATCCTTAAATTTCAGACTTCATTTTAACCCCAAGGGTCCCAACGTCATTTCACATAAATGTCCACCAGGTGGCGCAAATATTTCTTTCTAATGCATGCAGTAAATTCTAATATTTTTTTCCCATACAGAGAGCTTCCCAATGAAATAATTAGTATGTCTAAGGGTTCATTCCTAATGGAAAAATGTGTATGTGTCAATTCTGATGTTGGAATGATGGTGTGTCCAACTTCAAAAGTCTTTTCAGTTGTAAACTATTCAGGAAAAGAACCAAAACAAAGCTACACTGTTGTGTCTGACTCAGGGCAGTTGTTTATGTAGATTATAAATATGATATATGATTATAAATATGATCGGTAGTGTGAGTGTGAGTGTGTGTGTGTGTATGTGTGTCGTTTTGGAGATGGCAAGACATGGTGGCCAGCTCTGGACATGATCATATACTCTGAACTGAGGATGTCCCCTTCGCACAGAGGAACTGCAGGCTTATGTGGGGCTGCTCATATTGGCTGGTGTTTTCAGATCAAGAAATGAATCAACCCTCAGCCTGAGTTTATTCCCCCCAACTTCACTTCACAGAAGTGTCACAGGTTCAGGAGTGAAAAAACGGGATGGAGCATTTTCTGGGCTACAATGTGTCACTGTCAGGATTGACTGCAGCTGGGCTCATCACCGGTGGCCAATCCTGATGGCGCATAAATGCCGTAGATTTCCGCCCCTTCGGAATCTCCGGCCTTTTCGTGAACTCTAGTGAACTTTTGTGAACTTGACCTTGCAACTGTGTCTGTGTTTTGGAGGTCTGACATTCGCCACACGTCTGCGGGTTTGTTTGTGTTGTTCCCCTTTATTTCCCGTTTTTGGCCACCGCGCCATTGTTTATTTGTATTTATTTATTGTTTATTAATAAAATCCCTTCCCAGCATGTCCTGCTTCAGCACTTCCCTCCCCCGTCAGCAAGCAGACGTGACAGTCACAACCATGCGGGCATGACGAAGCAGGTGAACGGAGAAAAGGACAGAGAGGTGACGTCCTTGCCCGCATGGTTGTGACAGAAAGACCTGACCGCACATTTGGACGCCGCTGATGCAGCTCCGCTGAGATCAGTGGGCAGCCATGAAAGACGCCCGGTAAGCAGTGTGTGTGGATGGTGCTTTCCTCAGAGGCACCTTCTAAGTCCAGGGATAAGTGATGAGAAGAAAAGAAAGCCCACCATTATCCAACCTCGATTAGCTCATCAGCTGCTGCAGGAATAGTTGCAAATCTGCAGGCTGCTGCAGGAGGAAGTGCGGCTTTTGTGGTGACAGAAAGGTTGGAAGAACCTGCATCATATGTGGGAAATTCACATGCACTTTCTGTCCATTTGCAACCTTTGCTTTACATGAGCGGGAATGCTCTCACTATCTCTTTCAATTTTCATAATTTAATATTCATATTCATCAATCTCGTATTTTTTATGTATTTAGTGGGATAAAAACATATTTAATTGTTCTAATAAATATCACCATATATAACTACAGGCTAAGCTATTCAACTTTAATCTGACACTGCAAAAAGTAAATAAAGCATTTTTTTATTTGGTAATATTTATTTAATATTTAATATTTGGCATTTATTAATTTTTTTATATGAACAATTATGGATTCATTTATATTAAAAAGTTAAACACATCTATATTTCAAGCTGAAATACTTCTAGAAGACTGAGTTGAAAAAAGTGGAAAAATATGAATGTACAATATTTTTATACGTTTGATTGGACTGATATTTTTTATCATAAGGAGGAAATCTGACATTGAAAAAAGTAAACAATGCATTAAAATCATTGATGCTGCTAATCTTTGACTGATATCAGAGTTCATCCCATAATTATGAAGCTATTAAAAATGTTAACCACAGAAATGATTAGTATTTTATATCTATGTTTCAGGTTGAAGTAAGAACCTGAAAAAAAGTGGAAAAAAATAATAATGTATAATATTTTTATAGCATTTTATTGGACTTTTTGGACATTTTTTGTAGAAAATTCACATGCTTTTTTTAAGGTAGAGATAAGGGGTAAAGTTAGTATAGCACTTAGTGACCAGATCTGGCCTGTTCCCCAAACACGTCCGGCTGGGTTTTTCCACTTGTCTGGGTAATTAAACATTTGTCACATCATCGGCTTTAACACTCATACAAGTGCTAGTAAAAAAAAACCACTGAGCTAACACTGTTCGGGCAGCATTTTATGTGTCAAAAAGAATTTGTGGCTCCGGTGCTGTCTGGTTTGTGGAAACTGGAACCAAATGACTCTTTGAGTGTTAAAGGTTGCGACCCCTGCACTAGGAGACCATATTATTTCTTACAGCAGTCATAACTCTTACAGTGGGCCCAATTGTGCCAATTCCTTTTTCCAGGCCAATTAAGCAAATTAAGTTGAGTAAACAACTACAATAAAAAACCATTTACAAGTGTTGGCTGTATTTCCACATCATTTTGGTAAGAGTTTAATGCGTA
This sequence comes from Denticeps clupeoides, assembly GCF_900700375.1. NCBI lineage: Eukaryota > Metazoa > Chordata > Actinopteri > Clupeiformes > Denticipitidae > Denticeps > Denticeps clupeoides. The sequence goes on along the minus strand of NC_041725.1, from coordinate 4,220,113 downwards.
AAGTAGAGGCAGGACACAGAATTGGTTGAAACTGAGAAAAAGGTCTGAAACAAATAAAACATGGGTTGTGGGTGCAGAGCGTCCTTTGGAGTGTGGAGAGTGCCACAATTCAATAAATAAAATAAGCATTAAAATGACATTTTAAATAGCTATTTAAATGTGTCATTAATTCACACATAACTTTTTAGATATTTTAAAAAAGCTAATGCATGGATTTCTGAATGCAAGAGGTGTTAGAGTTGCATGTGAGAATAATTTCAATAGCAATGGTGAGCCTTGCTAATACTTAGCATTATTAATGAGTAAGTCCTTTAGCACTTTGCTCCCATGTCGTTTAGAGCAGAAACTCTCTCAAAAGAACATTTTGGTCATTTTGTAAATAATTTTTAAAAACTGAATCTTTTATTCAGTGTATGACAGAACCAGCAACAATGTCATCAAAACTTCATTTTATGAACTAACATAAAATTTTTGTGTAGTCATTGTTCATCTATTCTAATGGTATTCAGTTTTATAAATAGATATTTTATTCATCCTCGAGAAAAAAAATCACAATTTCCAGCAGAAACCACATTAACTTCGGTTAAAGCATACTATTAAAAGGCATACAAAAATATAGTACGATAATAAAAAAGCCTGCTGCAAAAGTATTATGTGCTACCTAATTCTGTTTTTAACATTGTCCACCAGTCTCAAGGCTGCGAGAGTCTTTATGGAGAGTGGATGCAGAAGGAGTGTCTTCAAGGGTACGTTCCGATAAAGGTAGGGAGAATACTGATGTTGCAGAATTTATGATCGGAAGCAGGGGAAACAACAGGAAGTCACACATCACTGGCAGAAGCGTCCACAATCAGAGGTAAAGACTACATCTGTTTGACAAGTAGGCTTATAGACCAATTTGTTAAATGGGTTGTAACGGTTTAGGATATACCACACAATAATTATCCTGTCACTTTTATCCTAAGTGTAGAATAGAGAGGATGTGGAGAGATGTCTATGAACATTCCTTAGACCTCTTCTATCAGCTCTTCTCTTCACTGGAAGATCAGGGAACACTAAATCCAGACAACAAAATCCATCTTTATTCCCTGCATCCAAACTTCCTCCCACAAATCCAAAGAAACCTCGATTCTTTTAGAGATGCCTGGAACTTTCATGGTCTCAGAACTGAAAGAAATCAATCACCACAGCAACTCTGGACAAGATACAGAGAGCAAGGTCCCACGGATGATGCTGCAGAGGTAAAGCGTGTGTTCACAAAGCTCAAAGTGTTAAGTAGGAGTTAAAAAGTTGAATTGCTAAATTATCTTTCATAAATTGTGAATTACTTTTTGCTGTTAATATTCATCAGACACATGTATTCAGAAACAATCTTGTGAAATTTGAATGCAACTGTAACAAGACTAATCTAGTTTGTTTCATTCAGGTTTCTGAGGACTATGGGATTGACCGGAATTGACCTCACAATCAAGGCGGATCCATCGTATCAGTACCAGAGATTCAGCTGACCCGTGAGCTCAGAGGAAGAAGTTGCCTCCTTGCCTGGGCCAGGACACTCTTTAAATGATTAATTGGATCTTACTTGGAAACAGTGGAAGACTTTTTGAAGAGTGATGTCCAACACAAGCCTTTTACTCAGCATGTTGTAACCAGCAAGCATGAACAAAATATAAGATCATATTTAAAACAAACTCTTGTTATATAAAACAATATTTTTGCATTTTGGTTGTAAATAAAACAGCTTTATTCAGAAAAACACTGGACATGTCAAATTAACCTCAGCAGACTTGCAATATTTCCTCTACCAGAAACAAGTCCAAAGCCTGTGTGTGTGCTGTTAATGGCTTGAACAAGGGCTTTTTTAAAGTTCTTGTAGATTTTGAAGCAAGCTGCCAGCTTCACAGTTTCAAAGCATGTAGATGATGTAGGAAAAGTTCCCCCTGAAATCTGCACTTTGAGTTCAGGTGGCAGCATCTCCCAGAATGAGGTGTGTCCCTGATGAAGATAAAGATCAGAATAGATTCAGGAAAACGTTTGGTTTATTATTTAAAAAATGAAAAGTATTACAACTGTTTAAATCCTGATGCACTTAATATATTGTACAAGTATAATTGTTCATATCTGTTACCTGTTTCAATAAACATCCTTAGGAAATAAGGACAAAGGCTTTACTAAATTCAACTACGATTTAGTGCACTGGATTTTCTTCAACAAGCTGATGTTCAGATTTAATAGGCAGTTTGACAACAATCTCTTGCTGAGCACCCATACCTGGGAGCTAACAGATGCAATACTGTCAATACTTAAAAGAAGTGAGAAATATTTTTTAAGAGTAATGAAATGCAGCAGTTATTCGGTTTTAAAGAACTTAAGCTGTGAGAAATGACTGAATATCAAGTTCATTTTCACTGCTAAACTACTCACAGCATCAATGTTATGTTTAAAATCTGTCTAGTTAACCCCTATCAGAGTTAACCAAAAAACCCAGAGTGTACAATATTGTACTCTATTCCTTAACCAGAAACTTACTGCATGGACAAGAAGTTTGTTATGCAGCAATCTCTGATTTGTTTTAGTAACTGCTGGAAGCTCCCAGGACATGGAAAGGTCAGAGATTGCATCCTTCTGTTCGGGACTAAGCTCTTCAAGTTCAAGCTGAAAGTGATGGTTTGTAAATTATTACAGATCGCAAAGATTAGTTTAGCAAATCAAATTATGTTTACCTGTTACTTCCCATTTTGATAATGCTCCTGATGTGCAGATTGGGACAATCTTCTATCTCAAATGTTGCCATTTCTGCATCTCCATTGAACATTAAGCCTCTTCAACAGACTCAAAGATATAATAACTTTGAAAAAAAGATTTTGGCAGTTTGGATATTATTGTTGTGAGAAAGAACCGCTTCACTCCCTCTCCGACAGCAGTCACCTGAAATAAAAGGTATAAAATGTATAAAAAGGTATATAATTAAAATGTATGGTAAGAAAATGCCTCCAGTCTACACGGCAACAAAAACAACTTAAATCAAACTTTGCCATTTTGCTTTACACCAGATTGTCTCAAAGCTTAGACTTTGTGTGCATCAGTTCTGCTGAACTATATTGTCTTTATTTTTAAAAACATTATTGACAGGTTAGTCATAACCTATTCAGAAGATAATACAGTAAATACATAGCAGAGTTGACCATCCCCCCCCCCCCCCCCCCCCCCAAATTCAATTTTACCTGAATTACCTAAGTAGACATATCACATTTATTTATCAAATGTGATTATTTATTTGTTTCGAATGTGATCATTCTACTAAATGTATGTTGTGCCTTATAACAGCCCTAATGTAATGACACAAACCATAGTTGGATTCTGTGTGAAACTCCTCATTGTCAATCACTACTGGTAATACTGCACTTTCTGCTGGTGTTTCAGGTCTCACTGGAACACCATCACTGACTGTGGCTGCTGGCTCTCTATCATCTTCTTCATCTTGGCTCCTCACTTGATCTCTACCTGATTCCTGCATAGGTGTCCTTAAAGTTAACACAATTAATATAGTCATACTTCTTTCAGTGCACTAAAGTTTCATGTCAAGGAAATGATAATGCAGGTCTCATAGTTTTATGCAATATACCCATAACAGTTCACTGTGCAGTTTCATTTTTGAGATGGGAACTTCTTTCTGACAAGTGCTGCAGGTGATGATTGGTCCAGAGGAGCAGCCTGGGCTCTGTAACAATAACAAATATAATAATATATAATATAATATTGAATTTTCATTTTATTCATCTTATATGATAATGAATCAATATCTAAAGTAATTTACACGATCAAGTGGAAGGTCCTGTTGAAGTGGACTTCAGATCGTAGCATGTCCAATCATCATAGCTGGATCTTTCAGATAGACAAGAGTGCATGCAGTGCTGGGACACAGAAGTAATGCAAGGTTTCGACTGAAAGTAGATCCTGCAATTTTTAGAAGCTTAAAGCCTCCTTCTTGTAGCTTTGGAAACACTTCCATCAGTTTATTTGTTACAACCATGGGCTCATGGTCACTACCTAAATATAAATACACATAGGCCTAATGCTTAAAAACTCAATCAGTTAAAACTCTGCAAGCAAGCTCTTTATAACTGATGTCTAAACTATGAAAAAAACTGGCAAATATGAAAAAATGAATAATGAAATATTGATAGCCATGCAATGAAATGACACAAGTTATGTGCTTAGCTGCTAATTGGTATGGTAAACAGCACAAACTGGGCTTTGGTGAAATAATTTTAAGTTTCTAATCTCATACTCACCTGAAAGTGGCACTTTTTGCTCTCCAAGTCCAGAGGCAAGAAGGTCTGCTATAATGCTTTTTTTTTTGTCAGCCTCATGGTCTGCCAAACAGCAGAAAGTGCGGGTGTAGCTCCTCTGATGAACTTGGCTTTGTACAGCCGGCCGTCTCATAAAATTCCTTCTCGCCCCAACATTATACGACATCAAACAGCCTCGCAACCTCAGCTGCAAAGCAGTAGAAATGTCACAGTATAAGCACTAACTTAAAACAACCAAATTGGCCAGATTAACATTATCTGAAACAAAACACTTGGCAAAGCGTCATAAAATAAATCTACTCACTGCAATGTACTGGAAAGTTGCAGCTAATTCACTTTGCTAGCTTTCTGCGTAGTACTCCCCATCCCCGCTCCCCTAACGAAGACTATTACTGAGTATTTTTTTTATTTATATTATACATATTTAACCTTTATTATTAGTTAGCTAGACTCCTAAACTGAAGTTGATTGATCTAGACTGTTTGCTAACCATTGCATGTGCCCTGGTCTTTAGTAGCACGATACATAGTTAACATCTCTTACCTTGGACAGGTGTTCGTGATGGATCTACAGGTACTTGTTGTGCACGAGCAGCGGGGGCCGGTGAGGTTTTGCTTAAAGCTTCTTCAATCAAACTCGCTGCTTCTCTCAAACTCTCCAGACAAGATTTATCTCGTTGTCTCACTCTCTTTTTACCAACATCAAAAGCTCAAGATTTCGTGAATGTCGCCACCTACTGCTGGAGTAGTATTGGAGCGTTGACAGGCTTTGCCTCGATCAATTTTTTTTACTTGCTGCGCAAATTGACCAATGAGATCTTATGGTGTGTTGACGACCCACAGTGACAGATACATGTATTTCATGATGTGCAGCAACACAGATCATAAAATAAATAAACAAACAAACTAATAAATAAATAAATAGACCATGAAATAAATACATATACTTTTATCTAAAAAGTTATGTGTGAATTAATGACATTTAAATAGCTATATTTAAATGCTTATTATGTTTATTGTATTGTGGCACACTCCATACACACAGGGCTCCCCTCCGGTAAAGTAAGAAAAGGTCTGACCGGAATCACACTATAAATTGACCAATTATCAATTAAACATTCAAAGGATTAACAAATCACTACACATATAATTATTTTACAAATAATTACATAGGAATATGAACACATACAACAAATATAACTCACATTAACATCATACAAACTAAACTTCTCCATACCTGAAACTAATAAAACATGGGTTGTGGGTGCAGAGCGTCTCATACCGGGCTTCCCTGAAGAAACATGAAACGCGCTGGTGAAGGAGGTGCAGCACATGTTCCAAGCGCTAACAATTAGCACGTACGCTAGCGCCGAAATAAAGTTCGGTCTAACTCAATTAGAAACGCTCCCCCTCCATCACCACCAATCTCTTCTTCCTCTAAATGGGCTTTATCATGTAGGGAGAAAATGAATTTTGGTCCCAAACCCAGCGTGGCAGAAGAAACCTACTTCCGGTAAAGTAAGGAAAATTCTGACCGGAGCACGCATGCGCACGCAGGTACCCACGTCATCAGCCCAATAATGCTGAAATACCACAAAAGGCAGGAGATATAAAATCATTTTATAGAACTAAATAAAATGCACCTTGTGCAGGGAAAATCTGGGAAATGGAAGGATCTAGTCTCCATGGGGTTTGGAGTTTTTTAAGGTGGACCGGACAATTCGAATCAGACGCCACCTTCAGCATCGTGGCAATTTGTCTCTGTAATTTGTACTTTATCGTCGTGTACATGCTGAGATGGTGAGGGGATTTGCAAAACACTCGCGTTAATCGTGCCTGCTATTTTTTGCGCTGAACCCCGTGGCAAAAACAGCATTTTTAATTAAATTACATTCTATCTGCGTTACGTCCACCTGTACAGAAGTACGTGATTGAGGTCGGTGAGCTCCCATTTTATCTGATAGAAATAAATGGCATCATGAAGGAAACAGCTTCTACCCTGTCTAATAATTACTGGGTGAAAATAAAGTTCCAGTCCACCTTTAATATTAGAATCGGCGCGGCGCTGCACGTGGCGTCGTTGTCATGGTGACGAAGTTTATTATGAAATGCAGATTTTTATTATTAACCGTCAGAGCTGCGAGCAAGGAGCAGAGTAGCAGCGCGTTTGGTGAGTAGAAGTAGAAACATTGTTGGGTCGGTGAAACATCTGCTTTCTGGCGCCATTATTTACAGATAAAATACTGCAGCAGTCCGCCATTTATCCACCGACAGCGGTTTAGCTTTATACAGACTCTCATAGGAATATTCACGCACATGGCGTCATTTATTTTTGTATTTCTGAGAATTCGCGGTTCATTTCCATATTTTGTACTTTCGCCATCACAATTTTTAAAAAAGACGAGAAGGTACTCAGTGTAGTGAGTGAGCAGCACACAGAATAAAATTATTTACTCTTCATTGTCTTTTTGTGTTACTGTAGTTTGCTGTGTTTACTGCTCAGGAAGAGGAATTCAGCGTTTCTAGATATAATTTCACTTCAAATTCATCTTTCTGTTCTTTAGTCACCTAATGCTGTCCCTCTCTGGTTGCATGTTGAGATGTTGAACAGAGATCGCTTTATAAACCTGTTAGCGCTTTAATATCAGGCTAAATATGACCTCAACATCACTGTTTTCCAGTCATGTCATGTGCAAATATTCAATTATGTCTCTTTATGTACAAAATTCCTCATTATTCACTTTATTGTCTCTATTGTTTCATTTAGAGATTCCAGAGACGAGGTTGCAGAAGAGAACAGAGATTCCAGAGAGACGAGACATCGCCAGAGAAGAGGAGATTTCAAGAGAAGAGGGATTCCTGATCCAGCTGTGAAGATGACCAGCATCCACTGCTACACACAGTGCAAAGCTGAAAGATTTTCACTGACCTGGACCATCACTAACTTCAGCTTTGCTGAAGGCTGTGTGGAGAGCAGTTTCTTCACCAACGCCAGAGAACAGTTGAAATGGTAGGTGTTGCGTACGGAAAGCTCTCTGCTGCTCGAGGCTCTGGCTGCTGGTGGCGTCTTTCTTACACTGCAATTCTTTTATCTCTGTCTTCTCAGGTCCCTGTTCTTGAGCACGAATGGTGTGGGATTGCAGAATGAACGGTGCCTGTCTTTCTACTTCAATCTGGTCAGTGGTCCAGAGACAGGTGTCCGTTGCAAGGGCAGGATGGCCATTCTGAACAGCGAGGGGGAAGAGGCCATATCCAGAGGTGAGTCCGTCTGGACATTCAAAACTGTAAAACTGAGGAACACCAAGTGTGTGTGTGTGTGTGTGTGTGTGTTCCCTCACTTTCTGAACTCTCATGGCCTATTTGTGTGCTTTTGCTCTACAGACACGGGCAGAGTTGAGTCCCTGATGGAAGGTTTTGCCATCGGACTCCCGAACTTCACCAGATGGGATGACATCATGGCCGAGGAAGCGGGAATTCTTCAGGATGACACCCTGACCTTGACCTGTGAAGTAAGTTCTGTCTGCATAACCACACTGGGGCTGTTTCAAATAATTTTTTCTTAAACAATCAATCAAGCTAATGTTTTTTATGAATATTTTATGAATATTTTAATATGCATAATTCTTGTTGTAGATCCATGTGTTGTGTCGTCCTGAGAACACCCAGCTTCAGCAGGTGAAGGTGCCCGAGTGCAGGATGGCTGAGGAGCTCGGGGACCTGTGGGACCAGTCCCTGCTCCCCGACTGCTCTCTGGTTGTGGGAGGACAGGAGTTCCAGGCCCACAAAGCCATCCTAGCAGGTACCACTCTCACATGTGCAGAAACGGCAACAGTGATTGGTGGAAGTGGTGATCTAACATTGTTCCTTTTCTTTCTCTCCCTCTGTAGCTCGCTGTCCAGTCTTCAGGGCCATGTTCTTGCATGACATGAAGGAGCGTCGGACCGTAAGTCTCTGTCCTCCCTCCCTCTGTCTGTCCTTAGCTTGACCCATAATAATTTTGCATGTTACAGCAGAAAAGAAAGATTCAAAAGCCTCGATCTGCTTGGTCCAAACTCTGGCTTCTCTCTTACTGTCAGTGTTTAAAACCAAACATATCTCAGCTCTGCTTTCTCCTCTAGAACCGTGTGGATATCCAGGGGGTGGAGCCGGAGGTGCTGAAGGAGCTGGTGACCTTTATCTACACCGGCAAAGTACCCAACCTACAGGACATGGCCACCGAGCTCCTAGTAGCAGCAGACATGGTAGCTAATGCTCACACACACACACACACACACACACACAGACATTCTTAGTCAGCAGGGTCTCAGCCGCTGTTTGTCTCTCTCCCAGTATCTCCTGGAACGTCTGAAGAGGATGTGTGAGGATGCTCTGTGCAGGAGTCTCACAGTAGAGAACGCTGTCGAGATCCTCATCTTCACCGACCTCCACTTGACCCCAAATCTGAGGGAAGAGGCCATCACCTTCATCAAGAGGTGGGTGACGCTCAAACAGGTTCATTTTCTCTGGGCAGTTTTTTAGTTTCAGAAGATAGATGGTTCTGTGTAAATCTTTCATAAACAAGATGCTTCATCCTTTTACTCTCTTTTTCTTTTAGCCATTTGTTCGACATCATCGAAACACCTGGATGGGAGAGCTTGCAGGCGGATCATCCTCACCTCATTGGAGAGGTGAATCGTGCCCTGTTCTCTGTTGGGGCACCAGCCAAACGACCTTGTCTTTTTTAATACAGGACAATTCTCTTTCAGGATTTTAGTATAATTCCTGTTTTAAATATTTTATTGTTTTTACAGTTTTAAATATTTAATATTGTTATTGTTTTAAATATTTTATTATCGTTACTGATTTAAATACTTTAGTATTTTTACTGTTTTAAATATTTTAGTATTGTAACTGTTTAAAAATTTAAGTATTTTTACAGTTTAAAATATTTTACCATTGTTACTGTTTTTAAACATAGTGTAATCACATTTTATGTATTTATTTTTTTATTATTGCATGTAAGGTTTGTACTAGTTTTGTTACAGTTAAGTTTGATTTAATTTTTTAAAAAATATTTATTCTCCAGTTATATTTAAGTATATTTTAGTATTGTAAGTTAATAGGTAGGTTAGTATTGACAGGACTGAATGTAATGGATGTGATGTCTGTATGTTGATGTGTGTGTTTTTTTTTTTTTTTGGTGACACGGTAGTACAGTGCTTAGAGCTGCTGCCTTATAGAAAGAAACTGGGTTCTAGTATGAGGCGCCCCCTAGGCCATATATCAAGAATAGCTCGCACATACACCACATATTCTGTACACATACAGACCTCGCACACACACTACATATTCCTCACGCGTCCACACACAAACACCACATATTCCTCACAAGTCCACACACAAACCTCACACACACATCACATTCCTCACACGACCTCGCACCTACCTGGCCTGGCTTCTTTCTGTGTGGAGTTTGCGCACGCTGCCCGTGTTCACGTGGGTTTTTCTCCGGGTACTCCGGTTTCCCAAACAAATATCTAATATTGAATATTTATTTTTTGATTATTTGAAATCTGTCGTTGCAATTGGTTTAATTCGGCAGTTAAATTTAGTCAAATTACTGGTTGTTCTATGAACCAGTATGAATTGGCAAACCAAAAACCAAACCCCGGTGGTGTAACTTGGAAACACATTCACTTCCTGGTGAATATTCCAGGTTCAAACCCTGGCCTGGGTTGAATTACTGGTTTGCCCCCAACATTATTGTTTTTCTTTTCTTTTGTTTTTTTCTTTGTGTGTTAGTCGTGTTTAATTTCATAATGTGATCATTTAAATGACATAAAAAATACCTTATTATAAGGTATTAAGGTATTACAATGGTGCTGGTTGTATAGGTGATAAATTTACATTTTCTGGGGGATGGAGAAGGATTGAGAATGAACCCTAATGAACTGCTTTTTTACCTGCTTAAATAAGCACAAAGGAAACAGCAGGAAGCAACATATTTATAATAAATATTAAATGTTAATTATTAGCACACAGTACTAATAATAAGACTGAGTGTCTGTGAGTACGTGTTTGTGCACCTGTGTGAGGCCTTATGTGTACCCCTGTGTGCGTTGACTAAATTTAACCACAAAGGTTCAGATTGGGGAGTTGTTGGTTGTGGTTGTGGGGGAAAAAAAACACACATCCACTGGGCTTATATATATTCAATAGGAGTCTGTTTGATACTGGGCTCACTATTGAGTAACACAATGCATTCATAATTTGGCTCATATTTTTCTTTGACTGAACAATCTGTTTTCCAAAATAAGTTCCTGAATAATCCGTCTTGTCTCTAAATTTATTTTTTAAAGCATCTTGATCATCTATCAGGAAATTTTCAAATGTAGGTTTGAAATACAGTACACATTGATTTGCATCAACATTGATGGCTAAAGCATACTGCAGGTCTTTGTCATCAGGATTTGCATCAGCATCCTCTGTCCAAGTAAACAATATGGCCGGGCTATAGTATTCTTGGTATAAATTCTGTTTTTTGTCCCTTGCTTTGGCATTAACAATGTACTTTTTTGATCATATATTTTCATTCAATTAATTATTTGACCCTTTTCCAAGTATATAAAGTTCCTGACAAAAGTCTTGTGTACAAATTGTCTGTACAAAAGGCTGAAAATTTATTTCTGTTGTGGCCTTGTCATAGGAGCTTCACCTGTGACTAATAATGGATCAATTAGGTCTCAGGTGTATAAAAAGAAGCCCAGTACACTGGACCTTCACATCAACTGCAACTTGACCTTTGCAAACATGCCTAAGATTCACCCTGAGACTAAAGTGTTGATTATCAAGAGGCTGAAGACCAGATCCACTGCTGATGTGGCAGACACCTTCAATGTGTCTCAGCATCAAGTACAGAGGATAAAAGAAGATTTGAAGACACTGGAGACGTTTTTGACAAGCCCAGGTCAGGCAGCCCCCGCAAGACAACTGGTCAAGAGGACCATTTGTTGCCTCGAAAATCCAAGACCAGCCCATTTTCCACTGCAGCAGAGCTCCACGAGACCTGGTCACCTGAACAGTATGTCGAATTCTGTCTCGAAAGAAGCCAGAATTAAACAAAAGACAATTGATAAACCGTGTGGCATTTGCCAAGGCCCACAGCCTGCTAAAAGGAAGGTCACTGGAAAGGTGGATTTTTCAGATTAATCTTCTGTTCAATTACACCACAGTCACCACAAATATTGCAGGAGACCTACTGGAGCCCACATGGATCCGAGATTCACCCAGAAAACAGTGAAGTTTAGTGGCGGAAAAAGATCTGCAGGGTGGAAGGCAACATCAATAGTCTGAAATAGCAAGAAATCTTAGCTACCTTTTATATTCCCAACCATAAAAGAGGCCAAATTCTGCAGCAGGATGGTGCTCCATCACATAGTTCCATCTCTAGATGAGTGTCTTCCTTTTACCTTCTGAGATGGAGGGACCAGGCGAGCAGTACTGGAGGCTCGGAGTAAACGAGGTGCAGTACAAAGTATTATAAGGGCTGTAAGGTAGGATGGTAGGATGGCTGCATGAGCGGGAAAGATTGCTGATGTGAGTGGAGAAGGAGAGTTGTTTGTCAATTGTTACTCCAAGGTTGCGGGCTGTTGTAGAAGGAGAGAGCTGTGAGTTGTCCAGGTAAATAGCAAGATTCTGATGTGGTGAAGAATCTGCTGAAATGAATAATGAATATTAGTTCAGTTTTGGTGGGATTGAGTTTGAGATGTCAGTTAGCGACAAGATGTTTGTCAGGGACTGTACATCTCTAATTCTCTGTAAACATTCAAGGTGCACAAGAGGTCACACTATGCATAATAATTTACACAGGAGAAGCATCTCCCATTTTCAATTAAATTTAATACAAAATAAACAATAATAAATATGTGGGTGTTTGCATGTGTGCATGTTGTATGATTATACATACAGCATATTTATCAAATGTCTCTCCTATTGCTGACCGACCCCACAAGGTGCACTGAGCAAGGTCGGCTATGAGCAGTAAAAGGCATGTGAAGAGAAACCATATAATAATAATAATAATAATAATAATAGAGTAATTGCTTTTGGGGTTTGTGGTTGTAAATTAGTATAGCTGTGGGGAGAGGGGGTGTGTGACCATATCTACAGAAGAAAGATAAAAATAGAAAACTATAGAGAGACAAATAACCATGAAACCTCTTTTATTAATCTGAGAAATCATCCCGCTATCACTCCAGAGCCAGGAAGCTAGACCTTTCTGTGACATCTGTTGTATTAAAGTTTAAGCTATAGGAAAGACAGAGCAAAATGCCAAAAACACATTTGCATTACAAGTCAGTCTCTCACTCAACACACTCAGACAGACCCACACATGGAGCTGACAGGGTAAAAAAGTTCTTTGCAGCTCTTAGGTTAAACTCTGAAAAGGAATTTAATACTGAACGTACACATCACAGAACACTAAAACATCTTCCCAATATGAGAAATCACAGAATTTTGCAGTAAGTACTATTGATTTAGTGTACTTAGCAAACAGGTACCAAATTTCATGACAATGCTTAATAAAAAAAAAAACATGAAAATAGTTTGGAAAAAATTAAATAAAGTTTAGCTACAGAGTGATTCTCGTTAATCTCTGGAAAGATACTGACGCAAATTATGTATGTACAACCAATAACGGACCAAAAAAAAAAAAAAAAAAAAAAAAGAACTCAATAACCAGAGCCTCTGGCTCATGTGAACAATTAATAGCAATACCGCAATGAGCAGCCTCGTGTAATGTACTACAGAGGTGAGTTTTGGAAGGAGTGTCGAGTTTTTAAGGGGTGATGTGTTCCTTTCAATGGCAACGGTAACATCAGAAAAATTGATATGAAAAGAAATAATTTGCTATCTATGAATTGGTAAACTTGGTTGACCCCTGAGTTTCTAATGCGCAAAAAAAAATATATAGTGTCTGAAATACCTCAGTACAGTGTGCATTTTAGTGCAGGCCAGCAAATTTTGCTTGATTAAACAAGAGGTATATTGAAATAGCACCCAAGCAGACAATGCTCCCATACGGTCGATTCTTTTCTTCTTCTTTTTTTTTCCCCTTGCTGGCAAAAATGACAGAGAGCAGAATGGCACTGGTTTATACAGAAAACAACCAGTATGTCAAATGCATTTTGTCTTTGCACTTAATCATATTTAGGTTCCGCGAATAAAGTATAAATATCCCTGAATGAAAGATTCACAGTATCTGCTCTTTAGGGGACTCCAGTGCTACTACTATATACGTGACAATCAAGTGTCTTTTCAAGGTATCCAGTTATTGTCTCTCCATCCACATCCTTCATTCACTGTCCTGGTAATTCACTGTTCTCTTCCCACGGTTCCTGGTCTGGATTTGGGTTCCCCTGCGGGATCTTCCATATGAAGCGTCACTATCCGCATCTGTGCTGGACCGTTTTCGTTTCCGGGTAGGGCGGACAGACCTTTGCTCTTCGCCCTGTTGCCTCCTCCTGGTACCTCCCCTCTTTGGACTGCTGTGGGAACCTGACCTGGAGAAGGACGCATCAGACTCTGACTCCTCTTCGCTCTCTAAACTCGACCTGCTACTGCTGCTGTAGCTTTCGTTGCGCTTGCGTTTTGGTTGCTTCCTGCTTCTATCTGGCCTGCTTGCAGGCCGCTTGTTCTGCTGTCGACCGGACGAACCACTTTCAATCTCTTCCTCGTCCTCAGATTCAGAGTCTTTACCATTTTTCTCTCTGTTCCTATTGGAATATTCACTGTCACTATCTGCAGCTTGTTTCTGACTGAGGTCACTCTCGGAGTCAGAATTAATGCATTTCCGTTTGGAAAAGGCTTTCAGCTCCCCGGCTGAGCCCCTTCCATTCCTTAATCGATTGGCCACATCAGAAAAGACATCATCTTCCGAGTCGTCCGCAACATATTTCTTCTTGGGTAATGCTCTTAAACAGGGCTTTCTGCTGGAGAAATGCTCCGTGTCCCCATCAGATTCATCGGTCTTGCTTTGTGACCCCTCGTCTGACGAGACCTGTTTCTTCTTATTCCTTGTACTCTTCTTTTCTTCTCCCGCACTGTCAGAAGACTCATCAAATTTTGTATTCTTCTTGGTTTGTTGCCTGGTCAGTTGGCAAGGAGGTTTTCTTGGTTCATTTCTGTTTCGCAGAACCCTTTTTTTATTGCCATCTTCCTCGGTTGTATTGCTTTGCTGGGTCTCATCGTTCTCTGAAGACACTTCCCCCTCTCCATCTTCGATCTTCTTTCTGGCTTTGTCTCCCTTCTGAGCAACGTCGCTGACATCAGAGTCTGGGCTCTGTATTGCTGCTTCAACTAAATGTTTCTTGGTGATGTGCTTTACAGGGGCAGATGTTTGTTCTTGGCTTTTTGAGGTTGCTTTACTGGAACCTGTCACCAGACGTGTCTCCACCTTTCTTCCATTTTTATGGGGGTGTTTTCGGGCTTTATAATACTCACTCTCCTCTTCAGAGCTCTGCGAGGTTTCTTCAGACGATTTCTTTTTGTGTTGTTTAGGACTTGAATCTCTCTCCTCAGTGTGGTCACTGGTGTTCTGGTTTTTATTTTTTGACTCTTTAACACTCTGCCTGAAATGCCTCTGATCACAAACATCATCTTCACCATCTGAAGCCTCATCAGGACTGCTGTTTTGATCAGAAACTTCTTCAGCCACGCTGTAAAGTTTCCTACTGTGCCCATTAACAAGAGATGAGCTCTCTACAAAGGAGAAGATGGAAAAAAAAAAAAGTAAATTAAATCATCATTTAAAATAAATCAAATCAATAATAATCTTGGCCAGAGCAAATTCTGATCATTTCGGGTTAGTTCAGTCAAACACGAACTTCCGGCCTATAGTACATTTCTTGGCCACCGTCGTCAGGGTTTTAATTATCGAGAGATAGATGTGAAAAGCACATATGAAAATAGTAAACAGCAAGTATATTTATGCCTTTAGTCTAGAGCTCATAGTGTGCACAAAAAAGAAAGCCGGGCTTTTAGCTGTACTGGACAGTTCAGATTGTGTATTTTTAGGTCTTATCCCTAAAATTGTGCCATCCATGCCAGGTGGTCAAGTAACTCACCATGCCCTCCCTTAGCCATGGTTTGCTTTTTTATTTGCTGACTTGATCGCTCCCCATTCTGACGAGATTTGGGGATGTCATTGTCAGAGCTGCCATCACCATTCTCCACGTCACACACCAACTCTTCAGTTTTCTTTTCACCTGAAAGAGTCGAATAGGAACGGTCAACAGAAATATCCAACTGTTCAAAAGTTTAGGGTCATTTAGACTTCCTTAATGTCCACTGGAAAAAGCAAAGCAAAATTAACAAGATTTTTTTCCCCCTTTATTTTGTAATTAAAACCACCCAGCCATACAGCACAATCTCCAGGAGTGGAGTTTGTAGTCACATGCTGAGTCTCCCCTCTGCTGACCTCACTAAAGAAAACAGACAGCACCACCCGGTGGACTAAATTTGTATACAAAAAATAAATAAAAATCGATATTTAGTGTCCCTATATCAATACAATAGCACGTAAAATATTTCAATGTGTGTACATTTTCTAACACCCCTAGGGAAA
The DNA here is from genome assembly GCF_900700375.1 of Denticeps clupeoides. Lineage (NCBI taxonomy): Eukaryota > Metazoa > Chordata > Actinopteri > Clupeiformes > Denticipitidae > Denticeps > Denticeps clupeoides. Next base: position 4,204,196 of record NC_041725.1, on the reverse strand, counting down.
ACCCACATCTGCTGATGCACAAAACAATTGTTTAACACTATAATTGCTAAAGGGTTTTATAAAAATTTAAATTAACCGTTTAGAGAGACAGATTTCCACTTCACTGGACCAAAATCTAAATCTGTTCAGATATTTTAAAAGACAAAACAATGTTTACTATAAAAATTAAGGACATTTCTAAATTACAAAATTTTCAAGCGTTGAGCTGTAATTGCACAAAAATTCACGCAGAGGCCATGCCACACAACGCACACAAGTGACCTGCACCTTATTACACATTGTACTTGTGTGTCCATGTCGTGCTGCTGTTCCTAACGAAACTGCGCAACATAGAACGGTCTGTTACGGTCTGCATTGCCACAAAATTCAGTAAGATTTGTGGAGAGGGGTACATGTGTCCATGACATAAGGGTATAGGTAGCACAAAACCGGCTTTAGCTGCAGAAACTGCAGCATTTCTTACCGGTTTCATCGTCAGAATCAGAAGTGAAGGCGGCTGCTGCTCGCTTACAGGAACGAGTTACATGCCGACCACTGGAGCGCTGGGGCTTTTCCGCATCTTCAGAGAGGAAGTTATCCTCTTCCTCAGAAACATCAAGACCTTTCATCCTGCTGGCAGCCACCCTGGCTGTTTTTCTAGTCCTTGGCCGACGAGTGACGGACTGTTCATCGCTGTCTTCCTCTTCTTCTTTTGAGGAGGATTCAGAAGCCCGAGACCGATCCTGTTGTTCAGAGAGCTTGAGGCGCTGGCGCCGCCTTTCCAAACGACATGCCCTGCTGTCACCGTTCATCTGGACCAGGTTCTCTAAAAACACACAGAATGAAACAATGTCAGATATAAATGTTTGCTAAGACCTAATATGCAGTAAAACTAGTTAATTCAGCTTTTATATTGCATTAACCCTTTATTTTCTTGCTCAGCCTGGTGCGTCTGCTGGGGTAGCGATGTGATGACTCCTCATTCTCACTTTCACTTTCATTGACTGGAGAAAAATAAAGCACATAGTGGATTTGGAAACAAGTTTAGTGATTGAATAGTGTAGTGTATATCTTCCTCTGCACCACTGTGTTAAAATGCAGTTCCGTTTACGAGTGCGTGTACAGTTTTAGGCAGATAAGAAAAATCCATTTATTGCAGAATTTCCTTATTTTCATTATACAATTACATTATTTGTATAGAGAAGGAGACTCTGTTTTCCTATTATTCTCTCAGTAGCAATACAATATTGTTCTCCATCTGTAGACATTTTGTAGATTATCCCCTTCTGGACAATTTCAGAGTTAACTCAGCACACATACCTAAAACTTTTTAAGAGTTTTCAAAAATTAAGAGTTGGTTTATTTTCATCAATTAACAAAATGCAGTGAATGAGCAAAAAAGAAATAAAATTAAAGAATTTGATTTGAAGATGTTCATTCAAAAACCGGTAATGTAACAATAAGAATTTATGCTGAAAAACCAAATAAGTATTTGATTCGGATCCCCCGAATGTTCATATGTTAAAATAAATAATTATTTCGATTTTGTTTTAAAGCATCCTCTGTTTACAGTATTTTTTTCACAACTGCCTAAATCAGTACATATTTGAAAAAGTTTTTAACTCTTCAAAGAAGGGTTTACCTTGTCTTCTGTTTTTGGCAATCTGGCTCCTGGTAGTCCTCCTGGTTTCATGCTTGAGGTGATGTTGAGATGAACCTGGCTGAGAGTCTGAAGAGAGGGAGAGATTACCCTTGTCAGGTTCTAAAAAAGCTGTCTTGTCTCACTGGCTGTGTACAACTGTGGATGTGATCAATAAATATCACATTCAAGAATTGTTAACATTAGCACTCACCTGACGTAGATGAAGCCCCGTTAGATCCTGCAGACTCATCAGAAGAGGAGCCCCGCTCCTTCCATGCCTTTCTGTTTGTCCTTTCAGTGGCTGAGGTAGATTTTGTTTGAGATGTGTCCACTTGTTCCTGAGTTTTTAAAGCAGGCCTCTTGTGTCTGTTGAATACAGGGATATGTATTGCAAAAATCTATTATACCACTATGGACACAATGGTAGTAAGTGGGGTTTGAACCTGTGATTTTCTGGTCTTCTGGCAATGGGCTACTAGCACCATTGAACAGTTTGTAATTTGCATAATATGTTAAATCAATTTTTGCAAACTAGCCTGTGGTCTCTCAAAACTGGTCTTATTTGAATCCAAAGAAGCTCGTTTTCTATTATTTTGAAGAATCTGCAATCAGCATGGCTGGCAAATGCAAATTAAAGTTGCAGAAATTGCATACTTTGAAATAAATAGTGACCAAATGTGAGATACACTTATGATGACTTAAGTTCAGAATCAGCCAGGTTGGTTGTAGCTTACTAGTACTAAGAGTCGCCTATGAACCAGACGACCACAAAATCACAGGTTCTATCTCCACTTACTACCCTGTATTTACCGACTGTAACAGGCCCTTTATAAAGACCAGTGATAAATGCTGTAAATGCTATGAGGGTTAAACTCATTACTCAGAAGGACAAAGACCTTGTGGATTCACGGCTGGATGAAGCAAGTTCTTGGTGCTGCGGTTTCTTGCGGAACCTCTGGCTGCGACGGAGCTTCTCGTTGCTTTTAACGGCACTCTTGTATTCAGATATGATCGGCCTGATTTGCTCCTCAAAGAATGCAGACAGCCTCAAGGTCATACTGTATATCTGCAAGATGAAAAGAAGATCAAGACAGGAAAGCATAACAGGAATCAAAGCAATTTACTTTCTAAAAATACTTCAACAAACCTTTGAGCGCTTGGTTGGTGTGTAGGCTTTAGCATTGGCAAAGATCAGCCGGACATCTTTGCAGAGCTCTGTGGGGTTTTCATAGGAATCATCCTCCAAAGCTCTCCTTATAGTCCCAAAGTCCATTGGCGTATCAATGATACTGGAATAGTCCTGGGAAGAAAAAAAAATTTATTTTTTTTTTTTAAATAAAATAAAAGGAGTCTTTCATTCTAATGTTTTTTTTTTTTTTTTTTTTTATATCCAAACTCACTGGGTACTGTGTAGGGTTCACAGGCTGCTGGAAGGGCTCAGAGTCCTCACATTCAAAGATGTAGTCCAGCAACTGCTTGCACCGCTCTTTCCAGGCATCTCGGTCAGGCACAACCTCCGCAACCCGCTGGACAACCAAACATATAATTCACAGGACTGTCAGAATACAACACACACCAATACTGCACTGTATTAAACAACTTAATAAGATAAGAACATTAGATCATTAATAACGGACAGGTTTAAGAAGTTATACAATATGTGGACAGCGAATCAATAAGTTCACAATAGACCAAGACTCATTCTAGCATTACCTGACGCAGGTGATGTGACGTGGAAGTGCCGGGTGCATCTGGATCATCCAGCTCCTATGATAAAAAAAAAATAAAAATTTTGGAGTAAAACACAACAGGGTCAGAAGGTCAAAAGAACCTGCTGATCAATGTGCTCCCTTACATCATCCTCAGAGTATTCCATGTTCTCAACAGCATTGTAGATCTCCATGATGTCTGTGCAGTTGGGTTTGCTGAAATAGTTGTTTAAAAAAAATAAGTGTTAATAAATGAATACAAGAGAAAGAAAATCAAAGTTAAAATGTGTGTGTTACCTTATAAACTTCAGAAGCACATTTGTGAGGAGTTTTGCTGAATGGGCAATATTGCTTCGTGGCTCGTTGAAAGTCCTGGCATTGTGGAAGATGTATCTGGCATCCCAGATCAGAGCAGACAGGCGCCTGTAAACACATTAAACAGTAGCAAAACATTTAATCATATAATCTCACATTTTTACATCAGAATTTCCATGACTTTCCAATTGCTCTAAGGCAAATTTTCATGAACATATGTTCTCTGAAATATTTCTTCCTCCAAGTTCACGCAGCCAGAGGCCAACTTTTAAACGGAGACATGCAGCTGATGAGGTCATGGACTATGGAAGCAATGCACGCAGCACCATGTAACGGTTTCAGCACGGAAAGCCAGCAAAGATACCATAGACCTGCGCCAGTCTTACAGGAACTACGTACTTCATTATACATTAATGTGTCAGTCAGATTTCAATGACTTTTTTTTTTTTTTTACTTTATGTTTATTTTGTATTCTAAAACTTCAAGGCCTACAAAATTCTCTTTTCAATTTTCCAGGTTTTTAATGACTGTAGGAATCCTAATATAAACATTATAATGAAGATTCATAAAGAATGCAGCAAATACAGCAAACCTGTAGAAGCGGTTCATGAGTCTCATGCGTATGGTGCCGAGATCAGTTGGGTAGGCAATGACTGTGCAGTAGGTGGGGTACTGGAGTATGTCCACTGGCCCTGTGAACGGACCTGCAATGTCTGAAACAAAGCATACAAGTTAAGTGAAAGTGAAGTGATTGTCATTGTGAAACACTGCAGCACAGCACGCGGTATGGCGGCAGTGTGTGGGGACGGTCCTTGGACCAGTGGCACATCAGTGCCACCTTGGCAAGCTTCTGATTACGAGGGCCGCTTCCTAAACCACTGGGCCACCACTGTTCCCACAAAACACAACAGTCAGAATTACACAAAGCATTAAAAAAATATATCCCAACAGTACTCACATGCTAGAACTTGAATGTGCTGTATACATTACATTGGAAATACTTAAATAACTGCCCCCTCCCCAAAAAAAACCAATAAATTGTTAGATCAAAAAAAATATAATAACTGGCCGTGCTAAACCGATTGTATGATAAAAGTATTAAGATATAATTAATAAATCCCAAAAGTTAAAATAAAACATATTTCATACCCAAAGTCACGAGCTGCTCTATTCCGGTGATAATGCGGTCACACTCCTCATCACGGCTCCGCTCACCCCACTCGCCTGGCTGAGGTTTGTAGAGGACGTCCTTCATCTCTTCTGCAGTCACCATAACCCCTCCACCCACTGATTCAGGGTGCTGGGCTGCAGAAAAATAAATAAATACCACAAAGGGCTACGGGTTAATAGGGCATCATGAAATAAGAGATCCACACGCATAAGCACATCTCCCCAACCTGCTGCTATTCTAATAACTGGGTGCAGCTTCCTCTCATTATGTTACCAAAGCATCTGACTTTTTCACCTCACATTTACCACGCTAACACATGCATTTTGCTGTCAGTAAGTTATGAAAAAAAAGCCATCTTTTTTAGACTGAGATATTACCATTTTTATCTGTCTTCATTGCTCAGATTTCTTGAAATTTAGTTTGATAAGCATTCCTATTGGCTCAATCCATTTGAAACTTTTTATAAAAGTTCAGTTTTGAGTGTCAAATTATGCACTAACCAAAAAATCTGATCAATCCTCTCCAAAATAACTAGCATGCAGTTCTGTAGAAACTTCTCATAATCGACGTATCCCTTGGACGATTCTACATCGATACAGTCCAGAACATAATCGATTATATCATAATGACTAGGGGTGTTAGAAAATATCGATTCAGCAATATATCAGAATATTTTGTGAGATATTGCATCAATACAGGGACATCAAATATCAATATGGACATCAAATGATTTAGCCTATATGGAGAGAGATGATTATAATGTGAGAATAAGTCAGTCGTCCTGTGATATCGAAATATGACCTGGACTACATGTTCTGAACAGTCAATGAACAGGGGGTAGAAGTTTAGGCTACAGACTCTCAGAATTGAAAAAACTGATGCTAACTATCTGGACAACATTCTCTAACAGCGTTCAAGTAGCCACTGTTTGTGATTTGTTGTAACATTAAAACCGAGGATGACTTGCTCTGTGCTTGAAGTGATGATTTCGTTACAAGTAGCATGATAACGCAGAGAATTCCAGGATGTCTTTTCATTGGTTGTGTTTCAATTTCATCAAATACAATACTGGTGAGTACCGCTGCAACTCACCAGTATTGGCCTACAAATTATTTTTCTGCGTGAGAAATACGTGTCGTAGGAGTGCGTGACAAAAGGCTCAAAAGAGTGCCACACTCAATGAGTCACACTTGAGAGTCCTGCATCTATTGCTTCAAAAAAAAAAAAAAACACAATAAATTGGGTGGTAAATGTTGCCAATTTACGAGTACAAATTAAAGAACTTCAGTGAGAAGAGGGGATCAGTATGTACCATTCTCCGGTATAGCCTCCACATCCCAAGGACTGAGTTTCTCTGTCTCGCCATTGTCCCACCTGACAACAAGGCACAAAATGAATGTTTCACATGTTTAGACAGGTTGCTGACAAGCTATATGCTTTCTCTTACTTGACTTTAAAGCACTGGAAGTGACTATCTGGGTATTCTGGCTGGTAGGGCTCCTGACAAATAACAGTCCCAAACCACCAAGCATCATCAATGACTGAGCGAAATCGGTCATCTGCAAGAGGAAAATGTATAATTAAGTTCTTAGACCTTCCCCTTTCTTCCAAATGTTGAGAACAATTGGCTTATTTCATGAATCCCATTATGCAACAAGGCATTTAAACTGAAACTGAATTTAATTTACTTACTTGGTTGCCAGACTCTGTTACGAGCCTCGTCGTAGCTCTGACGTAGCACAAGGAAGTCGATCACATCAGGCATGTCGTGGTATCTAAGCAACAATCGATTCATAACTAAAACTTGCACTGAAAGCTACATTAGGGAAATTACTGCTTTGCATCGTTCATGATCCAATACATTCCCAAACATTCACACCAGCACACAATACTTAGAGTACTAGAAAGTACCACTCACTTCACAGAGAAAGACCTGGCAGTGATTTGTCCTGTGCCATGATCGATAAGTGTAAGTTTCAGACAGCAGAGTGTGGGGGGGCACACTTCATACTTGATCCCGGTGATTTTAACAAACTCTTGATCCTGAGTTTGGCATGCACACACAAATCACATTAGAAAACACTGAAAGGCTCACAGCCATTATTTCATTTCTTGAGCGTCTTGCGAGTCATTCTCACCCTCAGCTCCATCTTCTTCCATGGTTGCTTGTCCAGATTAATGGGATACAAATTACTCCTGCTCACTGCTTCAACGTAGGCTTCGTGGCCCTGTCGGAAGTAAATCACCTGCAAGACGAAGGAAACATCAGAGAGGCAAGGAGCGGAAAGAGATCACATCTATTTATAAAAGACCAGCCCTGTTCTTACCTCATCACCCATTTGAGGAACAAAGGGTGACTTTCGGGGAATAACATCTGTGATCCAAGCTGAGGGTCGGAATTCATTGGACACTTCTCTGTTCATAGACGGCCTAGATTTGGGATGCTGACGTTTCTAAAATGATAGAGAAATAAATTAGGTGCTATGACATTAACTTGAAAAGGGCAGCTCTGTAATGGGTATCAATGTACCTAGTATTATGGTACTACGGAGAAAGGAAGCGGAGGTCTGATGTTCTTTTCTGACTGCGTACCTGAACTGTTTTTTTTTTCTCTCTGTTGGTTGTGTTTACTATAATTTTTCATGTTCAGTTATGAATGGTCTTGGTAGCAAAAATTATATATATATACACACACACACACACACACACACACACACACACACACACACATACACACACACACACAAACACACACACACTTAAAAATACACATTGTAAACCAACAAACATTTTATAATAATAAATGTTTGTAAGTGGGTACGACACTCGCCTGTGAACAAGAAGACCCGGGTTCAAATCCCACTTACTACCATTGCGTCCCTGAGTAAGACACTTAACCCAGAGTGTCTCCAGGGGGGGACTGTCCCTGTAACTACTGATTGTAAGTCAATCTGGATAAGGGAGTCTGATAAATGCTGTAAATGAAAATGTAAAAATCATGCCTATACAATATTCAGCACAATTTTGTACCATAATTTTTTTTTTTTTTTTTTAAATCAACATAGGATTGCCTCTGCATCCTATGATAACTCCATGTCATGTCCAACGTCACTTTCTCTGCTACCTTTTTTTTGTCATACGGCTCTTTTCTAGCTTTTTCTACTCCGGCAAACCAAGTGGCGGTCACCATGAGGTGACGTCATGTGCCGCCAAAATCAATTGCAGGTCTGTGTGAATGTATGCAAGTTACACAGGAAAGACTTTGTCACATCAAGTAAATATGCCCAAAGCTGATAATCACCCAGCCCTATTATCTACCAAAAGGAACCAATTGCGGAACAAGTAACATCGATTAGGAACACACACCTTTGGGATCTTCACCCTGGATGGTGACTTCTGCTTGTGCCTCTGGGCCATCGGCTCCTCCACATCATTGGCCTGTTCTTCCTCCATCACTACCGCTGCCTCCTCCTCTTCCTCCTCATCCTCCTCCTCCTCCTCCTCCTCGTCAGAGCTGCTAAGCGGCTGAGCTGCGCGTCGGACACGTCTCCTGGAGGAAAGAAGGCTGGACGGTCGTAGGTTGATGCCAGCATCAGCGGTCCAGTCTGAGTACTGGCTGGAAGAGTTGCTGCAGATGAGGCCAAACAAGATGAAGGTTATTTCACCTCAAACATCCCAAAGTGTTTCATATAACTCAGAAATAGGATGGAAACTCATCTGGGACTAGCATGACCCAATACCTGGAGCTGTCACTCTTCCATTCCTCCTCTTCGTTCGAAGACTCCATTTCACTGTTCTCCATTTCGTTGTCCTTAAAAAAAAAAAAAAAAAAAAAAAAGTGCTTGTGGGTTCAGTGGAACATCATTATTTTTTCACTTCTATGCTTTGAACCAGAACAGAATGAAAGAAAGCACATGTTTAGACCTCTAAGTTGTGTTTCTCATTGTGAATGTTGGTACATCCACATGGGGATGTACACACGTTTATTTTCAGTTATGAAGGTATGTTTCAAATATGTTGGATTTAAACATTTTGCTAATATGATTTCAATTTTAATTTTGTACTCTTCAGTTTTATGTAAAGCCTTTAAAAGCACTCTATAATTAAAATATATCTATTTTTTGTTTGCATGTAAATGGTACACAGGTTCAGGCATATATTCGGATGGTTTCACATGCATGAAGAAGAAACATGACATGTATGTAAAAGCATCCTGTTATATGTAGGCCTGAACCTATATAGTTTTACATGAGTCAATAAAAAAAATCTGAGCAAACGTTTGTACCTCAGAGCTTGCAGTCTCCTCTCCCTCTTCACATGAGAGCTCAATAAACTGCTCAGCAATACTTTCCCTTCTCTTCACATTTCTCTGACGGCGATGTGAGACGTCCCGTTTAGTGGTGGCCACCTCATCGTCGGAATCATCCTACAGAATCATAAAATGTCATTTACGGTGTTTTCATCAAAATACAGACGCAGCACCCAAATAAATCTTAAATAGTCCTACCCTGAAGCCGCTGTGTATTATCCTGCGCTTTTTCGAAGCAAAGATGCCGATCTCATCTTCACCTTTGGCAATTCTGTAGCTCTCTTGGGCTCTAAGCAATTACAGGTAAATAAGTCCACAAATAAACTTTCAGCAGTTTCGCAAAATATTGTCCACCCAAGAAATGACAAAGTCGCGTCACCTGCAGGAAACCACGTCTACTCGCAGCAAACCCAATAAATCAAATGAAACAAGCCATCAATCTACCAGTCCACCACCAAAAATTGTTGTTTTGATTTAAAAAAAAAAATCACAAAACGGAGGGACTGCACGATAAAATGTGAACAAGCATTGTGTTACTCAAATATTTTCTGATAATATTCCTATGTAAATTCTACAGCTGAATACAGAACATTCCTAAAATGTTATATAAATCAATCTCTATCACAAATACCTGGTATTTCACTGGCCTTACAGGTGTAACAAAAAAAAAATTATATACTGCAATATATACTGTCACAATATGTATTTTATATCACACAGCTGTACTCAAATGTATACAAAAGTTAATCTTTATATATATATCTAATTCTTTTTTTTTTAATCTGTTTCTATGCAATCACCTGTAGCAGCTGGGGCTGAGCTCAGGGACCACCACTCGGTGCTTCCATGCCTGCAGGTCCCTCTCAGTGGCCATTTGGCTTCGGGGGGCATTCTGGTGCATCTGCCGAACCCCCTCAACTTGCCCACTGCGCCGCAGCCCCACACCGGGAGGTGACTGTAGCTCAGCGCGCTCATTCAGAGATACTGAGGAAGACAGCGAATGAAAAGTCATTCAATTCTATTATCATGTCACAAATTTAGTAATCAATACAAAAGGATATCTTCAAATAAAAAACAGTAAAAGAGTATCATTTACAATATCCAGAATGTCTTACAATCAGTAGTTAAAGGGACAGTGCCCCTTGAGACACTCAGGGTTAAGTGTCTTGCCCATGGACACAGTGGTAGTAAGTAGGGTTTGAAGTCAGTGTGTTACCCACTGGGCTACTACCACATGCAAAATCGTTTCAATTATCCATCAATATGCAGCCATTCAACCAACAGCAGGAATAGTCCAGTCCACCTATTAAATAAAAACAGTAGAGCTTTTGATGACGCTGCTGTACCTCTGCGTGGGGTGCCAGGGATTGGTAGAGGAATAACAGCTGGTGCCGCCCCGTCATGCCGCGCTGAATTCTGCCGGTCCTGCTGCTCCTGCAGCTGCCGGATGGCATTGTCCAGGGCACTGGGCCGAGCTGCTGCTGCATCCTGAATTTCCGCAGGCTGCTGTCCAATCACCTGCTCCACCACCTCACCATCACCTTAGGTACAAACACACCACAATAGATTCATATGTGTGAGAGAGAGTGTGTTTTATAAAAAAAAATTTTGTACTTAGAATTTGAATTTTGTGAAGTGCTTTCACAGGGAAAGAAGAATCTCCAAATAAGCCAGTGCTCTTTTAAAGCAGGACACAAACTTATCGTTTTTTTTTTTATGAAACTACATTGTGACTAATTCTAGAGTAAGAAATATAGTTATTATTCTATAAGACTTTTTAAAAATGATGACATTGTATCGTACCTGTTTGCTATGTTCATTAAAATAGAACAAGAAACAGAATTATGAAGGTGCACAGAGAGCTCGGTTCTTACTTGTAGCCACATAACCCAGCTGTGGTACCAGATGCTCATCAGCAAAATTCTCTCGGCCAGGCACAAGCCTCTGGAACTTGGGGGGGTGGGGGTTCCCATCCACATCCACCAGGAATGGTGGAGGCATGAGATGTGGCGCCTGCTGCGTCTGCTCATCCAGCACGAAGCCGCTGCCGTCCCGGATCAGAGGCCGGTAGTCCGTGTGAAAAAACATTTGATCGGGTGCCTAACACACACACACAGAAGTTTACCAAATGTTCACCGCACAAACCAAATACCAGCCTGGTTACCCGTACATCTTCATACACACTTGAGGCGAGGCAAGAAATGGGACAGGGACATAGTCACACACAAGGAAACAAACCTAGTGCCACCACCAAAAAAAAAAATCAGTAGAATTACCTTCTCGTACGGTTTGGAGCTGCCAAACCCAAAAATGGCCAGGTGTCCGTGAGAGTCAGTGCAGGAGAAGCGTTGTCCATCAGGTGTGAACTTGCAGTCAAAAACAGCACCATGGCCCTGTCCTTCAATCTGCATAACATGCGCAAACAATTTACACACATTGGCTGTCTGGTAGCACGGCATGATTATGGCCAAAATTATTATTATTATTTTATCAATATTGAAATCATGATTATTAATCCCGATTATTCATTGTTTCAGGTAAAACACATTTGTATTGCCTGTTTATTTTCTGTCTTAAGAGATGACTGAAGCAGGTCATTATGAAAGTTCTTAATTTTTCATATATTTAATACATACCAGTTTATTTGGGAAAAAAAAAAATAGATAGTTCATGCCTCCATATGTGGACCTACCCTAACTATTGGGTGTGGCTGGGAGGACAGATGCTCTGGTCAGTAACATGAATAACGTTATTTGTCGAACACAAAATTTTCGTAAGATACAAGATGATAAAAATAAAATCTTACTAATAAAATGTTATGCATCGACTCTTCGTTTGCTGGTTTTTATATACGTGAAGCAAAAGTCCGGCATTTTCACTCGAAGCATAACTGAATGAGCTTGGAACCCCATTCAAATATGTTATTGATGCAAGCTGAGAGGCTGAATGTGACATCTAGTGTGTATATATCTTTTAGGGTTGCCAACTTTTTCAACCTCAAATGAGGGACACTTTCTTGCAGGTTTGTGTGCAGATGCTCACGACACACTCTGTCACAATTTGAGGTTGCCGGTCAGTCTATGCTTTTGTTCAGCCCCTGGTGGTTGTTTACTTAGATGTTAATATCGCGACGATCATCTTAATTTAATCGTGGCAGCCAAAACTGTGATCGTGATTAAAAATTAGATTAATTGTGCAGCCCTACTGTCTTGGACTAATTTTGAACCAAAACTTACGTCAGTCATTCATAAACGTTGATTACAGTTGATTGACAAGCAGGATTGGGTTTAGCTTGGAGCTCATTACCATGTTGAAGTAATGCAGAGTCTTGGTGCCCTTAGTCAGGTCCCATATGAACACATTGCCATCATGACCAGCAGACAGCATCACTCTTGGGTCAAAAGGGTGTGGCTCCAACACAAACACTTCTGCCCCGTGACCCTGTGCAAGGTATTATGGGCCATTTAATAAAGTCATCACTGAGGGAGGCACAAAACCAATAGTTTTACATTGTGACAAATCCTTCTGTAACCCATTACTGATACACCGGTATCAAATAGGAACATTTAAATTCAATTCTTCATTCTTTAAATTTGTGCATTAAGAAATCTTTTTATGGCAGAAACAAGCTACATGAGCTTGAAATTACAATGAGCATATCACCAATTACTGTACTGAAATACATTTAGTGACTAAGATGCAATGGTAGGACTGAGTCTATGGTACTGGGTGATTTACTGATAACATATCATACTGTGATAATGAACATTAAGTATAAAATTCTTAACATATGGTTACAAAAGTCCTGGGGCTGAGTGATATCACCTAAAAATAAACTTAAATACCTTTTGAATAAAAATAAATTGTAGCACATTGAACCACTTTGTCATTCTGCTGTGTTACACAAAAGTATTTTCTATATGGTAGTTCAATTGGTTCATCTTTGTCCACTTTGTAAATGGCCACTATATATGAAATGTCACTGCATCTGTAATTTCTTTCCAGCAGGTTCCCATCTTGTGTTCCATGTGAAACGGCATTTAATCTCTCAAGCTGGAGTCACATAGACACAATGAAAGAGCCAACTGAGGAGTCTCTGCTGAAATGAATTGTGGGTCCACAGCTTTGTGTTGCGAGTGTTGTTCATTGTTTCATTGGTGGAGCAAGCGCCTGCCAATGAAATCTGTTCAAGTTACTCAGAGCAAACGGCAGCCATTCAGTCAGGTTTATGTAGCTTTAACCTGGCTGTGAAGGTCTACTCCTCAAACGCCACCAATCAGTTGACTTAGAAACACTTGGCACCCAAAGCACTGCCACAAATACCTTTAAAATGACCACATCCTGTGCTGTAAAATGTTCTAAAACGTTTCTAAAACTTTACATGATTGAAAACAGAAGCAAAAAACATTACATCTTACTTTCAGGACATGCAGCAGCTGCCCCGTGTAGGAGTTCCACACTTTGAGGAGATAATTGTTTACAGCTGTGATTACTGTGCTGTCATAGCGATCCCAGGACACCATGGTGACCTTCGGCTTGAAGAAGCTGTCCTCCTCCACAAGAGTTTCAGACCTGAAATCATAAAAGTATTATTAATAAACAAACATGTAATATGACTGCAGAAAATGTGAGAAACGTTGCCATGGAGATTCATATCGCACCCTGGCAATGTTGCAGACATGTCGAGCAGAATGCTCCTCCACTGCTGTCGATTGACCAGCCTCCAGATCCGGGCAGAGCCGTCTCGACTGCCGCTCACAAACCTGCAAAAACCAGTCGGTGAGAGACTGTCTGCCCCAGTGCCGCACAGAGCAAAAAAATTAATAAAATAAAAACTGAAATCTTGACAACCCAGACAGAAACAAAGCCACTAGGCATTTAACAGCATTGAACAACCATCATGACTTTCCACTACAGTGTACAAGCAAAAAAAAAAAAAAAAGACCTGAACTAACCTCTCTCCAAAGTGACAGAATTGGATGCTGTCAACTTTGTCCTAGACACACACAAAAAAAAATAATTCATATTGTTTTAAATTACACAGTGAAAAGAGTCTAACTACTTTAGATATTCCTGCAATCCATGAATAGATATTGGAGTTCTTACCGTGTGTGCATCAATTTCAGATATTTTTTCAGGACTCCCATATCCCAGGTAATATATTCTGATTACGTGGTCTGTGCTGCCCGTCGCTAAGAACATGCCCCCTAATGGAAAAAACATATTTTACAGATACATTCACACTGCAGTAAATCCATTTTTGTTTCTATAATGTGATAGTTATTACATAGTTATTACATGCACTTTCTCAGAGCAATAGACATCACACATTTAACTTTTTCCATATAATTCTTGCTTCAGAAGAAGATTCTGGCAGTCTGCAACCTTACTGTTGACATGTTATATGATTGATATGTTATATGATTGATAAATGCACCATGATGGTTCATCTCCACAAACAGGAACTATTGATGTCTATTGCACGTCACTCAATTTCAACGTGAAATGCTGTACACACATGCACACAAGTTTGAAAATGGACAGAATCGCGGAATCCAACAAATAAGATGCCGTAATTGCCGTTTATGGCCGCTGCAGCCCACTACATGTGTTTCCTGTTGAAGCGAGACATTTACACACCAATGCAGTGTAAATGCATTTTTGTTTACAGGTTATTTTTTCCACATCCACTGCATAATCACAGTTTTTAGTTGAATAAATTTGTTTATTACGGAAAAATTGAAATCCAGAAAAATTTAAATGGAAAACGGAATTAAGGAGAACATAAAAACAGATTTCATACGGTCCTACTCATGTCAGACATACCTGGGCTGAAGGACGAACACACCATCTGAACTCCTGGTCGGGGTCTCTCTGTGAATTTCTGAGGGCGGTCACTGCAAACAAAAATATATATATTTTTTATGCCCTAATCACTACTACATAGTCATTGTTCTGTCAAAGTTATGCATGATTTTGCTCTTCAGATTTTAGGTTTCAAAATGTCTACTCACCTGAAATTTATATTATTTACATCCCATTGCCAGAAGCAGACCGTTGCATCGGTTCCCGTGGAAACCATATATCTTTTAGAGCCCTTCGCAAAAGGAGAGAACTGGGCAGACAAGCAACTGGTTAGAAAGAGGTTTCTTAGTGTCTTAAAAAAAGTGATTAAGTGAAGTTAGGGTCTCACCTGTAGTGAGGTAATGGACCCACTGTGCCCCTGCAGAACAGCTCTGGGGGCACAGGTACGAAGGCACCACACACGGATGGTTTTATCACAGCTCCCCGCCGCTATCAAGGTGTTCTCATAATTCACCGCCAGGTCAGAGATCTCTGCCGAGTGTCCGCGAAGAGTTGAGTGAAGCCTTCCATCCACAGAGGACCAGATCTTCACCAAACAGTCATCTGAGCCCTGAGGGACAACATGCTCATTACACGTAGCAGGCTCCGTAAAGAGATGTCTCATCAAACTGGCTATGTATGTGAAAACCAGTCCTAGAAGTGTCAAGGTGGTAGTAGCTTCCTGGGAAACACAATTCAAACCCCACTTACTACCACTGTGTCCATGAGCAAGACACTTAACCCTGAGTGTCTCCAGGGGGACTGTCCCAGTAACTACTGATTGTAAGGCGCTCTGGATAAGGACGTCTGGTAGATGCTGTACACGTAAATATTATACCTTGGTATTTAGGTTTATATTTTCAAAAATGAGCCAAATAAAGTCAGCTGTAACGCAGCAAGTAAAATATTTGGTGCAATGAAAACTAAAATTTATCCTAATTGGATAAATAGCCTGGGTAGGATTAGAGGACACTAACCTAAGTACCAAACACATTGACTTCCAATTTCTACTGTAGTTTGTCAATCAGGATTTTTTTCCTCCTATTTTTTATTTCCAGTGATGTTTTGAAAAATGATAAAAAAAAAAAATTCATTCATTGTGTTTTCTTGCATTTCTTGCAAGTTGACATGTATTTTAGCATGTGGGCAAACAGCTGTAATTAAAGAGAATTGAATGATTACTGTTAAAAAAAATTTTTTTAAAGCATCTTACTGTGAAAATCCTGAGCCCTGTTCTATCGAAGGCAATGCAGTAGACGGCGGAGAGATGCCCAAGGATCCTCCGGTGCATCTTCATGTGCTGGTAGTTGCTCACAGGGTTGACGAAAGTGAACCGCTGGGTGCCTGTGAGTTCCCTGCCACGGCATACCTCCACTGTGAGGAGCAGCAGAGGTCAGATTAGATTCATATTCCCAGTAACATTTATTTTATTTTAATCAGTGGTGGGGGCAGGGGTGGCCTAGCGGTTAAGGAAGCGTCCCCGTAATCAGGAGGTTGCCGGTACGAATCCCTATCCACCAAGGTGCCACTGAGCAAAGCACCGTTCCCACACAGTGCTCCCCGGGTGCCTGTCATGGCTGCCCACTGCTCACCAAGGGTGATGGTTTAAAAACAAAGGACACGTTTCATTGTGTCACCGTGTGCTGTGCTGCAGTGTTTCACAATGACAATCACTTCACTTTCACTTAATTCATCTTAAAGTTTGACAAGCAGTCAGGTTCTAAGTATTATTTCCATTATTAATCATGCAAGTACTGAAGCTGTTTAGGTACAACAGAAGAATCATGCATACAACGTGCATATACAATTATAAATATACTTAAAAGAAAGACTATCAAAACAACTAAACCTGGACAGTGGTCCACAGTGTGGCCAAATGATTTCAGCCCACAGTAAACACAACATTCTAATAAAGTGTTGCAGCTTCATTAACACGGTTCCCAAAAAGCAGTGAGGAAGGAGAGGAAGAGTCTTCAAGTCTCCGTAAACACCTGCACCTCTACAGAATGAGCCGGCATGCGCATTCACTAGACAAAAATAAAATAAAATACAGAGCCTGCCTTCCCTCAGGCCAACTGTGGCAAAACCCACTACCCTTCGTCGTCTTTAACACAGCCCAACAAATAATGAGTTACACACAATCACAGTTGAAGTTAATCTGCAGATGAGCAAAAACATCTTTACCATCAGATATTTAACAAGCCCTTTAACATCTGCAGTCAGAAAGACATTAAACTAATAATAAAAAAACTTACCTAAATTTGGTGCGTCTCTACAGTTTAAAGGCCTCTCTGGTGGTCTGCCCCGATGAAGTGCTGCAAAGGCTGAGCCTTTCCATTTAACAGCACTACAGTCTGGAGGCAAGGGAATTAAACAAGTATTAATGTGTTGCACATCACTTACACCAGTACAGTACAACCAACAGGCCAAAAGATGCACGAGATCATAGCGAAGAAGACGGCAGAGGAACAATTTCAGTATTTTAATATTACAAATCAAAACTGACAAATGTCATTGAAAGCTGCATTGAAATGCTATAGAGTTGATATAAAGAAATATGAATATTAAGTTTGCCTATGAACATGTAAACTATGCCTTGACATAAGGTATAAGGCCAACCTTTAGATGTGCGGAGTAAGGAGTGTCTTCCGATTCCTAGAAGAGAGCGAACTCCTGATACACAGGACGGCACTTCTTTATCCAAAAGTGGCCCAATCTGCTTGCATATCTGCAGCAAGTGGTCTGGTGCAATGTGTTTGTTGGCTGCAACCTTTTTTTTTGCAAAAACGGTCAGGTTAAGGGAAAAAAAACTGAGTTATTGCTTTGAGTTAAATAGCTGGACAAGGCAAAAAACGTAATTTCATAATTTGTGTAAAATAAAAAGCCATATATTTAAAAGTACATTAGAATGCATGCACAGATACTCAAAATCAAATTCATTTCGCCCCTTAAAATCGGGTTTTCACACGCAGACTTCAAAACAATCATAGACGAGCCGAGGGCTTCATGCAGCAGCCAATCATCGCACAGCTTACAGGCTCGACAGCGCTACCAGGCAGGCGATTGGCTGTGGCGGTGAGGTTGACGCAGAAGCCCCGCCCTATCTGCAATACGGAGCTAAACAACGCGAGTCCGTCAAAGCACATTTCCGCAATACGGATTGTTGTTGAGAGGACCATGAAGTTCCTCTCTGATCGGCCCTTTTAATCTAAATAGGCATTTTAAAACAGACACCACAAGGCACGTCCGGGCTATACTGTACAAAAAAAAAATTCGACAGACTCGCGAATCACGACATGGCAAGTAATTATGAAATGATCACGAGTTGATAATAAAAATGCAAACTTACCAAATCCTCGTATGATCTCGGATGCTCGTTTCCCTGCCAATCCAACCTGCGAGGAAGCAGCTGTGGATAAAACGACAAAAAAAATATTTGCGCAAGAAAAGTTGAACTCGCCCCAGTAATAATATTAACAAGACATGTGCTTTTATTATCACACGTCGCTGCAACCGAATCGTGCGAGTTGAATGGAAATTGTCCGAAAGTGGACCGGGCTCCACGGCGCGATCCTACGCGGCCGCCGCCTCTTCGCGTTGCCCGGTGACATCTACGCACCTGGTGCTCCTCCAGCTCGCTCGCCAGCGCCTGAAGGAGGGAGAATAACAAAAAAAAAGAGCGCGTCTCAGATGCGTCCGGCGCTCGCATCACAATAAAAGAGCGCAGCCGCCGGGCGAGCGCGCCTCACCTCAGCCGCCCTCCGACACGGACCCGTGGTCAAGAAGCGAGACACCAGATAATACAGCTCTGCCGGCCGAGAAAGTCCGTCAGTCACCGACAAAACACACAGAACAAGTGCGCGTAAAGCACGTCGAGCTACTTTTTGTGTGTGAGTCTGTGTGTGTGTGTGGCTCACCCGACTCGAGGAGCGAAATATTCCCATTTTTGGCCGCCGACTCGGCCATGTCTGGCTGGCCGTGCGGCTCCGCGCCTCAACCCGTGTGCAGAAAGACTCGCGGATAGTTCTTTACTTCCCCCTCCACGGCCGCTCCCGCGTTCTATTCAGTCAGCTCGCAGGCGCCATTGGAAGGATGAGGCCTCGGCTCCGCGAGTTACTTCCGCCGCCGAGGAGGAAACAGGGGGTGGGGGAGCGCGCCTCGCTTCCCCCTCCGAGCCAAAACAAAAGGTTCCAGCCCTCCGGCCGAAAGCGCGTTTACTGTCGCCGCACGGACGCTCGCTGCCACTGACGGGGGCGGCCGGCCGGCCGGCGGGCGCTCCTGCGTTTCATTTGTTCCCCAGAGGACGGTCGCCTTTTGCGATTACGTCACGGACAATGGCGGAACACGCCGTCCTTGTTTCACCGTCGGCGTTGTCCTCGCTCCCGTGACGGCTTCAAGCCAGCGCCTTTAATCGCCAATTACGCGCTGAATTTATTATAAGTGCAGGAAGTGGTCCGGAAAGCATAAAGTCACTGAATACTAGTGACTAAAGTCAACTATGTTAAGACTTACAGCCATGAAATATTTTTCCCAATTATGACAAACAATGTCACATAATGGCCAAATGTCCATTTACACTTCACTGGCAAAAGTATTGGGACGCCCCTCCAAATCACGAAATTCTCTTCCATGGATGTGAAAGTCAAGTGATTGTCATTGTGAATCACTGCAGCACAGCACACAGTGACACAATGAAATGTGTCCTCTGCTTTTAACCATCGCCCTTGATGGGCAGCCATAACAGGCACCCAGGGAGCGGAGACGGTGCTTTGCTCAGTGGCACCTTGGCGGATGAGATTCGAACTGGCAACCTTCTGATTACGGTGCCGCTATATTAAATAATATTCTTTTGTGAACTAACAGAGTGGCAAATGAAAAGTATTTTCTTCAACCTGCAATGGTTATCACTAGTGACACCAACACTACCGGAAATTTGTCAAAAGGAAGGGTTCTGATCATCTGCTCATTTAAAAAATGTATTCAGAGTAAGCGGACCAGAACATATGGATTGAATTAGCTGGAGCCATATGACATCTGGCACAGGTAGTATCAAGGTTGGCCCACCACTAGGTGTATAAAATGAACTCAGGTCATGTGAAGTAACAGTGTGGAGGTGCATGGCATCAATGACACCAAAGTTTGTGTAGTTTTCCCAATTCGCTCAAGAACAGTGTTACAGCAGCCTTGCATCACCGCCTGTAATGGAAGGGTTGGATGTGGTGGTGTAATGTGGTGGTCCCAGTGCCATGGAACTCGAGAGCAGTAGAGATGATGGATAAGCATTGTTTTGGCAAGGACAATGGTACGTGATTGACTGCCTTGTGGAGGGGAGATTCATGGTGTGGGGTTTATTTTTCAGTGGTTAGGTATGGGCCCTTAAGTAAAGGAAGCAGACTCGTAATCGAATGGTTGCAGGTTTAAAACCTGAATCGCCATGGTTCCACTGAGGAGTATCGTCCCCACACACTGCTCCCCGGGGGCCTTTCATGGCTGCACACTGCTCACAAATTGTACATTTACATTTTTATACCTCCCAGCTGATGGGTTAAATGCAGAGGACACATTTCGTTGTGTGCACCGTGTGCTGTGCTATGCCATGTATTACAATGCCAAATTACTTCATTTCGTTCCAGTGAAAGAGACTCTTTCCTTACGTTGCCCCAGGGGGGGACTGTCCCTGTAACTACTGATTGTTAGTTGCTCTGGATAAGGGCGTCTGATAAATGCTGTAAATGTAAATGTAAATGTAGCGGACAGGCTGTTGGATTGCCTGTTGATAAGATCTGGATGATTTCATTTGATGTGAGCTTTGAAAATTGTTCTATTTGTCTTCAGAGGGTAGAGTAGAGGTTGTGATGGTGGAGAATGTTTGGCAGATTTGCGTAATTTATGGCATTTATCAGACATTTATCAACCAGATAGAAGAGCTTTGGGAGTGGAGACTGCAGGCCACACATCAACATCTATGCCTGAGCTCATAAATGCTCTCCTGGAAGAGTGGTTAAAAATTCTCATCAACACACTCCTAAACCTTTGCGGAAAACCTTCCCAAAACATTAGAAACTAGGGAAAAAGAACAAGATATCATTAAAGGTTATATGTCGATGTCCCAATGCATTGTGAACTTGGATTAACCATCCAACACATTGTTAACACATGGAGGGATCTCACTTAAGAAAATGTGGTTGGACTGACCATGATCACTAAAAATGTTTGACGTCAGCTCATAGGAATCGGACAGCTGAACTCATGTTTAATTGTGAAAGTGAAATCATTTTCATGCTATGCAGCGAGGATTGGGACACTTGTTATTGAGGACAGTCATAAAAAAAATTCAATTTGCTCTGGTGCAACAGTCAAAGGCCATACTGTGGAGATTGTGGACTGGGGTTGCTTCAATTGGTCAGCTCTTGGTCCAGCATCACCAAGACAACAACAACACTTGTTGAAGAAAGTGACTGCATTGCACATTGATGGATCTGCTGTTGAGATCGTCAGCAGCGTGAAGTTCCTGTGTGTGCACATGACAGACAACCTTTCCTGGAGCCTCAACACCACCACCTCCACCACCAAGAAAGCCCAGCAACGTCTCCACTTCTTCAGGAAGCTGAAGATGGCCAACCTCCCTCCTCACATCATTTTACCAGGGGACCATTGAGAGTGTTGTCTGCTGCTACATCACTGTCTGGTACGGGAACTGCACTGTCGCTGAGCAGAAGGCCCTGCAGCAGAGAGTGAAGACAGAAGAGCGCATCATCTCAACTATCTCCCAGCTCTACGATAAACACCTCATCCATCAAGCCCGGAACACAATGAAGGACTCTCACCACCCCTCTCATGCCCTGTTCTCTTACCGTCTGGCAGATGGTTCCACAGCATCAGAACTGGAACTGTCAGACACTGCAAGAGCTTCTTCCCACAAGCAGTCAGAGCTCTCAATGCACCGCCATCACTAGAACACTGTTAAACTCAACAAAAATACACGTACAGCCTTATGCAACTGATAACATCCTTCCCATTTTGCCCATCTCTGCTCTTCTTGCACATGCTTGTCTTGTCTTGTGTGTCCTGTTTGAAATTTCCAACATATACACTTATAATCATACCTACATGATGTTGTTCTGTCTGTCCTTTTTTTTTATCATATTCTTTTTTTTTATAGTCTGTACAAAAATTAAGTTTTAGTTTATGAAGTTTAGTGTGTATATACAGTACAGGCCAAAAGTTTGAACCCACCTTCTCATGTAATGTGTTTTCTTTATTTTCTTGACCATTTACGTTGGTAGATTCTCACTGAAGGCATCAAAACTATGAATGAACACATGTGGAGTTATGTACTTAACAAAAAAGGTGAAATAACTGTTGATTGTCCAACTATTATCCAAATGATTGTCCAACTAAACGCAAACCGGATGGGATGGCATGTCACTGCAGGTTGCTGTGGTTGCCATGCTGTTTCAGTGTCCCTTCACCAGCAAGACACCCCCACACCGTCACACCTCCTCCTCTATGCTTTACAGTGGGCAAAACCCAGGACAAAACCCAGGACATCCAAACAATAAAAGTATAAGGCAAAAACACACCAACTGTGGGTGTAGACGACATATCATAAATACCACTAGGTCATGAAGTACTGTAATAAAGATAAGCTTAATCAAATTTACTGCAAGACTGATTTCTTTGCTATTTGTGATGACTTCATCAATAAATTGTATGAATCCTTGCCAAACCGCATGGATGCAGTCCTTCAAGCTCATGGGAGTCATACAAGATATTAAATTTGCATCTCACAGCACCACTACTTAATTTGCAAATTTTTGTATTTGCAGTAATTTTTTTCAATTTCTGTATAGGCGACAAAACTTTTGTCTTGCCAAAATTGGACCTTTCTGTCTTGATTAAATGATAAATCTTTTTTCAGTGAAAGTAATTCATTTAAATGCATTTAACATTATTTGGTAGGGTTTTAGCTTTTCATATGAGCTATTTCTAACACCTATTGATTAATTAAAAGTCAGGTTAATAGCAGGTGTTTCTACAAAATAGATAAGCGACAAGACACTTGTCAGGGACTGTAAATGAAGTAAACTGCACACCAAGCACTCTTTGCTTCATTTAGTCCTAAGCTTTTGCAGCAAAATATTATCATGCCTGTATTGTGATTTATCACAGCATTGACCTATCCAAGTACACATCAACAGAGGCGACTTGAAGAAATTTCAACCATTTTATTGGTAAGCTTATACCAACCCCTACATAAATACAGCTACCAAAAACAAAACTGTACACTTGTAATCTACCTTACAAATAAGGGAAAGTATTGCTATCGGCTGTACACTTACAGTCCTTTGCTTAATTACATCTGGTGGCTTTAACACTGTAATAAATGTAGTTTCATTTGCTCTTTCCATCCTCACAAAAGTACCAACATTTAACTGCATATGGATATTATGAAAACCGTTTCTACGACAGCTTTACCAGCGAGGTCACAAATCTTTCCTCAAAACACATAAATTAAAACATATGATCCAGTAGTTGAGAGCAGGTTGAACAAAGGTGATTCACAAAGCTGCATGACTATGTGAGCTTCGATTTATAGAACATAGCTTACAGACTAAACCAACCCCAGCCCCACAATCACAAAATTATATTGTAAACAGCCATTCCGTTACACAGTCCCTCATAATCCCTATGGAATGTCATTCACGCAGGCAAAATAGATTGATCAAATTGGCACAATTTCATCCTTGCTGCATCCTGCCCCAGTCCCTCCCCTTTGAAAAAAGAAAGAAAAACATGCCCACAGATCCATTTGCATGACTGCTGTTATTAAAAATGAGATACATTAAATTGTTCTCCTAAAACATTTATATAAAAGTGTTTCTATATTTTCAGCTACTACAAAAAAAAAAAGAAAAAAAAAAAGAAGCATTTTTTCTTTAGAAAATAGTTGATAAAAATATTCCTCTGAACTGTACAAGAAAAGGGGTACAGGGAGCTGCTCCTGGTGAAGTGATGTTATTCTTTGGACCTATCTTCCTTCTCTTCTGTGGCTTTTGATTCCTGAAAAGATAAAAAAAAAATTCATTACTTCAGGGCAAAGCTGGGGTTTTATGCCTTTAAACAGTCCATTTATGTACAGAAGAAACATTCCACCTTTAACAAAAAAAAAAAAACAGCACTGAAGATCTGACCTCCTCAGTTGTCGCTTCTCCATTCTCTGCAGGCGTCTCAGCATTCTCAGCTTCTGCATCTTTCTTCTCCTCTGGCTTTCCCTTCTTCGCCTCTTTCACCTTCTTGGGCTTTGCTGGTGCCTTCTGCTCAGAGACAAAACAGAAGTGACAAACACTGACGTGAGATTATTCACCTAATTGAAAACTCAAGACTTTTAAAAGTCCAGTTTCTCACCTTTGGCTTAGCATCTGGGGTCTGTGGCTTCTGCAAAAATGAATAAATAAAAGTCAGATGCAACCTGTATTAGCAAAATACACAATGTGTGACACCAACTTTTGCATTTTGATAAACTATGCATTACTTCTTATTACCTAAAGTTGAACTGATTTGTGATAAAAAAAAAAAAAAAAAAGTTTACGATAGTGTACTTACAGCTTGTAGTCTCTCAGACCTCCTCTTGGGCTTAAAAAAAAACAAATAAAAACAGGGCACATAAGTCACTGGACTGAAGAGAAGCAGTAATAGTTGGAGAAGAATAATGCTGAACAACACTGACCTCTGCAGCTTCAGCATCACTGCCGCCCTGTTCGGATGGGGGAGGCAGAGCAGATATATTAGTGGGTGTGTATTGGACACGCCCCCTCCCCCCCATTCCCCAACCACCCGGAATTATGTAATGGCGCCATACCGCCGCACTCGCCTGTCCGGCCGTCGCGCTTTTAAACGAAGACGCTCCGCCCCCGGGAATCTCCCGCCGCGGGACCGAACGCGGACGCGACCTTCGCCGCGTTGCGATTCGACCTGCTCTCTTCCCCCCGCCGCCGAGGGCGGCCATGACACCGTCCGGCCCGCTACCCGCGAATAAAACACGGCCCCCTCCCCCGAAAAGAAAGAGTTCCACGGCCGTACGCGCCTTTGACTAAATCCGCCAGCAACTGGGGGAAGACGGGAAAACATTACGAGCCGCGTTGCATTTGTCGCCACTTGTGAGCTGCTCTGCGCGGTCTGCGCCGCGGATTCGCGAGTGGAAGAAAAAAGGCGCCAGTTTGCGGAGAAGCCCATCCGCGCGGGGGAGGGGGAGCCGCAGGCCGGGTCAAAAAGTGCACCGCGAACGCTCCGCAGGGGCGCTACTTACTTTGCTTCTTTTCGGCATGGCTCCCAGAAACGCGTCGCCTGCTTTTTGAAGAGAGTGACCGCGCGAACAGCAGAGCGTGATGCGACGCTCCGTCGGAACAGGAACCGGCTGGAACCGGATTGGGTCTCCCGCTCTATAGCCTCTTCGCTGTAGCGCCAGCCCGACAGGCGACCTCCCGCCCGCCCCCTCTGCACGCCGATTGGCTGCGGGGTCTCGGCAACGCGGTTTCAAATCGAAGCGCGACGCCCGAGTGGTCGAGTCGAGGTGTCAATCACGCCCCCCGCCAGGACGTTTCCGCTTCGGGTTTGCCTCTCCATGGAACAGTCCGAAGCATTACGATATTACAGATTTCTTCTCTTTGGGGAAAAAACACCCCAACACCACACGAATAAAGCCATGTTTAAAAGATTCGAGTTTCATAGACACTGTATGTTGTGTAACTGCTGAGTCAGCGCTGCGCTTTTCGGGGGCATTTCCCGGCCACAGCAACACCAAACATGGCCGCTGGTTACAGTTGGTTTCTGGTGCTGGGCTCGGTCTTTCTGTGCAACCTGGTCAAATCGCTTTTGCCGAGCGTTTCCACGTTTGTAAGTAACGCGCATTGTGCTGCGAGCGCCGCGTTTCTGTGAAACGACCGTTCCGACCCGATAACCGGCAAATATGAAGCCTCGAAAATAACGATGATACCTAAACTGCTGAAAACGGGGCTGAAGTTGGAAGCTTTAAATGCCACAGTAACCAGTTCCGACGTCTGGCGAAAGTTTCGTCGCCGTTTCTCCAAAATCGTCGAATCCCTGTTCGCAGAGTTTGCTCAAAAAGCCTTTGAAATGCAGCATGCATCAGCATAATTTACTACACGTAGTATTAACGCACTCTTAAATCTCAGTCCTTTCTACTAGTGCTGTAGTGCACCAGCATCATTTACTACGTGTAGTAGTAACGCACTCTTAAATCTCAGTCCTTCTACTGGTGCTGAGATGCACCAGCATCATTTACTACGCGTAGTAGTAACGCACTCTTAAATCTCAGTCCTACTAGTGCTGAGATGCACCAGCATCATTTACTACGCGTAGTTGTAACGCACTCTTAAATCTCAGTCCTACTAGTGCTGAGATGCACCAGCATCATTTACTACGCGTAGTAGTAACGCACTCTTAAATCTCAGTCCTACTAGTGCTGAGATGCACCAGCATCATTTACTACGCGTAGTAGTAACGCACTCTTAAATCTCAGTCCTACTAGTGCTGAGATGCACCAGCATCATTTACTACGCGTAGTAGTAACGCACTCTTAAATCTCAGTCCTACTAGTGCTGAGATGCACCAGCATCATTTACTACGCGTAGTAGTAACGCACTCTTAAATCTCAGTCCTTCTACTAGTGCTGTAGTGCACCAGCAGAGCAGTAACATGTTTACTTTAAATACTGTGTAATTACAGTGCCATTCATGTATATGAACAAATATTTCATGAAACATTATTCATTATCTTAGCGCATGTTTGTACGTGAAGACATTGCAAGTGGGGGAAAAACCTTCATGCGGACGCCTGTGCCGATTGTGTTCAGCTATCAAAGGTTCTTCAGAAAGATGCGGAACAGGAGACGGAGATGAAGTCGGAGATCCAGGAGATGAGAAAGGAACTCTCCTCCATCAGCATGAAGGATGAGTTTGCCCGGTACGCCCGGCTGGAGCGCAAGATCAACAAAATGACCGATAAACTTAAGACCCATGGTAAGAGACCCCTATGTTTTTGGAATTTATGTAATAATACAATTACCACAGTGTAGATGTTTCTGTTATCATCAATATGAATATAACAAGTATCAAGGGCCTAGTGGGTAACACACTCGCCTGTGAACCACAAGGCCACAAAGTCACAGGTTCAAACCCCACTTACTACCATTGTGTCCCTGAGCAAGACACTTAATGTATGTTTTCACATTTATGTAATTTTGGAATGAAGATTATTGACACTTTCTGTGGCTAATTATGATCATTAAAAAATTTGCGTTGAGTAACATATTCATAAATTGTTAATGTCTTATTGCCACATTCTGCCAGATTAACTTAAACATTAACTTTAAACATTATTCCTATACCTAGTATAAAAGATGTTTCAAACAAACAAAAGATAAATCTAATTAATGACAAAATATCTAATTGGCTAATTGTTTTAGGTAGTTATATACTGTGCATATGCACAAATCAAACTGAAAGATGGGCAGGAGCTGGATCGGGACCCCCTCGGCCCCCTGGGGAAACCTCAGCTGTTATCTCAGCCCCACCTGGTACTTGCCATAAACAGCTGGTGACAAGTGTAGAAAAATGGCTGTTAAACAAACTCCTGCTTCCCTGCTTCTGTTGATCTCACAGTCGTAAAAAAAGATCAAAAGGTTTCAAAGTGTGGCATTAAGCTTTTGGTGACCCTGCTAAAGGTGTGAAGAAAGGCCTAATTCTGCTGTGACAAGTAAACTGTATTGCAACAGATGGGCTGCAGCCCATAACTGTTCATCTGTCACCAACCCTTGTCCTTGTTACTCTCCTTGTTACCACTCAGTTGAGTCGCGATGAATCAGGTATGGTGGAACATGGGAAGAACTAAGCTGTGTAGAGCAGGGTTGGTGAACCATGATATAAAAATGACCAAATGGTGGCAAATGGTCCTTATTTCTAACAAACGTCATATCACATTCAGCTGCGGTTGGCAAGTGATAAATATTGTGCTGAATTTATCGCATTTATCGCACAGTCCCCCTGAAGACACTCAGGGTTAACCCTTTAATGCTGTGCATATCATATTTGAGACATGCATGAGACCCATTGCATTAACATGAGATATAAACTTTGCATGAAACCCCTTTTGTATACTACCTGATGCTTGTCTTCTACTCTTTACACTACAGCAATTCTCACATTCAGCTGGTATACAGGGAGATATAGCGGCAAATCCCTCAATGTAGGGCTGCAACTAACGATTATTTTAATAAACGATTTATCTGACGATTATTTTTTGGATTAATCGTAGAATCAGATAAAAAACAAAAAACAAGAAAAGCATTCATTTCCAACCCTTTATTCAAAAACAGAACCAAAATCTTTAGAAAGTGCACAAACATGTCACTCCTTGAACTGTTATAATGATAATAAAATAAAATAAAAATGGACTAACACAAAAAACATACATGTGTATGCTTTACATCTGCCAAATATATACTTTTTTTAAAAAATAAAGTGCCACCTGAGGTGCCAGAACGATAAATATATATAAAAAATATAAAAATAAAGAACAATACAAATCAGAAAATTTAACAGGATTTGTTTGAATGTCAGAACTTGTTCTCTACACTACACTGCAGATGCACACACTCGCAGACGCACACACTCACAAACTCTCACACTGACACACACACACACACACACACACACACACTGCAAGATATTTTCAGGACAAATATCTAAAAAATCTTAAATCAAAATACATTTACTAGACACATGAAATAGCATAAGAAATTGTCTTGTTTTCTGAAAAAACATCTAAAAATTAACTGATTGTTTGCTAAAAACAAGCAAAATTATCTGCCATTGGGATAAGAAAACTAATCTTAATGAGATATAATCTCAAACAGAAGTTTTAAGCATCACTTAATTTTCTCATGCCATTTTTCTTGTCTAGTAATCTTGATTTAAGTTTTTTTTAGATATTTGGACTGGAAACGAGACAAAATTACTAGGTAGCTCCAGCTCCAGTGGCGCAATCGGTTAGCGCGCGGTACTTATAAAACAGTTTCTGATGAGCTATGCCGAGGTTGTGAGTTCAAGCCTCACCTGGAGTAATGTGTCTTTAACATTATTTCATTTAATGGGGCAGTGGTGGCCTAGCAGTTAAGGAAGCGGCCCCGTAATCAGAAGGTTGCCGGTTCGAATCCTGATCCGCCAAGGTACCACTGAGGTGCCACTGAGCAAAGCACCGTCCCCACACACTGCTCCCCGGGCGCCGGTCATGGCTGCCCACTGCTCACTCTGGGTGAGGGGTTAAATGCAGAGGACAAATTTCACTGTGTGCACCGTGTGCTGTGCTGCTGTGTATCACATGTGACAATCACTTCACTTTAAAGGTAGTGTAGCTATACATGACAACAGATTGAAAAATGAATGGTCCAAAAACTAGTGAATAAAAACATGTCTTTAGTCTTTTAATGCAAAGTAACTATAGCACCCCTGCTTTACTACTGTTATTAACGCACTAACGCTAACTTGTCATGCTTGTCAAGCTGGATGACGGGTAAACATTTATATTTACAGCATTTATCAGACGCCCTTATCCAGAGCAACTTACAATCAGTAGTTACAGGGCCAGTCCCCCTGGAGCAACTTAGGTGTCTTGCTCAGGGACACAATAGGCGAGTGTGTTACCCACTAGGCTAGTACCACCCTCCGCCGTCCACGCGGAGATGCAGAGAACAGTCCGAACGCTGTTTCATCCCCCCTCCACACCTGTAGGTGGCGCTGTAAGTCCCCATCTAGTTCTCCTCTGCGGCGAGTTAAACACCAGCACCAGGGACATTACGTTCCTCACTTCAAAACAGAACAAAAGTAGGATTCTGTAGCGACTTATCCTGCTGCTGAACTCCCTTCTTCCTCCTCAAACACTCCAACATGTTTGCGTTTCAGGTGCTGGATCATTGCCGTGGTGCTCCCGTGCCGTGCCATGTCTCTTTTGCATATTTTCGTGCAGATTTCTCTGCCTTCGCCATGTATCTGTCCTCTACCTCCGCTTGTTTTTTTTATTTTTGCTCCGCGCTGTCTATGAGGCGCCAAATTCAGCTGGCATCTGTGCGCGAGAAAGACCGAGTGTGTTCACTCCGCTCCGCACTCAAATAAAGTTTTTTTTTATAATCAAATGTCTCCGTGGCGCGCGACACAACGAATCGATTAGGAAATTCGTTGCCAACTCTTTTAGTAATCAATTTTTATCGATTTAATCGATTCGTTGTTGCAGCCCTACTTCCATAGTCCATAATACAAACATGTGTTTTGATGAATCAATTACACAACGTACAGATTGAAATGTGATATTTACAACAAATATTTACACTCAGAATTCATAAATATCTATGCGGTGACTAATTTATAGATGGCTAAATGGACGTTTACTTGCTTGATGGCAATTTGAGTGACATAGAGGGCCTTGTTGAGACAGATGAAGAAGTGGAAGATAGGAGTTGGACTGCCAATGCAGAGCATGTTGATGTTTGTTACTGCCAGAAATAAGACACAAAAAACAGACTTGTAATGTGTAATTCCCAAAGAATCAAATATGATACAGAAAAAAATCTGTCCATTATTTCTTGGTCCAGGCATTAAAGGGTCAATGGCCACTCACACCTAGATTCTTGATTCTCCATACTTGTTTTTCTACAGTAAAATCAAGAACTGCTCATCAAGCCAAAATCAAATGGATTGTGAACATCATTTTCTACATTCTACAGGTAAGCCTACATTCCACCTAAAGTAAATGTCTGGTGGTAAATAATTGGACTGACATTGCTCTGTTTTGCCCTCAGGCTGCCCTGATGATCTCCCTCATTTGGAAGTACTACGCCGATCCAGTAACCGTAGTACCCAGCAAGTGGATTGCCCCACTGGAGCGGCTGGTGGCTTTTCCATCTGGGGTCGCGGGTAAGCATCAACCTTTAATTATTGTCCCTTAATCTGCTGTAGCGTGGAGAGTACATCAGAAATGTCACAATTTAATCTCTTTTACTCTTTGATGCAGTCTACAGGAAATGTAGACTGGCTAGTCATTAGGTTGATGGCTTTTAAATGATAAAAGTGTAAATTAAACTGAATGTACTTAATACCGGATGCAATCTCTAAATAAGCGTCTTTAATATTGATACCACAAGATTTGCCATCCTGGTGGGGGCAAGAAATGTACCACACCCACAAATCTATGGTTTTAATGCTTCAACACACTTACAAAAATATAAAGTTTTTTTACTCAGTTGCCACATTACAACCATAAACTTTTATGTGTTAGACCCCCCTGGCTCAATACTTTGTCAAACCGCATTTCGCTGTAGTTAGGGTTCCAAGTTCTTTGATGTACAGTCCCTGACAAAAGTCTTGTCGCTTATCTATTTTGTAGAAACACCTGACTTTTAATTAATAAATTGGTGTAAGAAATAGCTCATATGAATAGCTAAAACCCTACCAAATGATGTTTAATGCATTCAAATTAATTACTTTCAATGAAAAAATTTAATCAAGACAGAAAGGTCAAATTTTGGCAAGACAAAAGTTTTGTCGCCTATGCAGAAATTTAACACATTTACTGCAAATACAAAAGTATGCAAATTAATATCTTGTATGACTTGGTTGAGCTTTAAAGACTGCATCCATGCAGTCTGGCAAGGATTCATACAATTTATTGATGAAGTCATCAGGAATAGAAAAGAAAGCAGTCTTGCATGCATCCCAGAGTTCATCAATATTCTTTGGTTTTGTCTTCCACGCTTCCTCTTTCATCCTACCCCACACATGCTCAATGATGCTCATGTCTGGTGACTGAGCTGGCCAATCCTGCAGCATCTTGATCTTCTTCGCCTTGAGGAACTTTGATGTGGAGATGGAAGTATGTGATGGAGCACCATCCTGCTTCAGAATTTGGCCTCTTTTATGGTTAGGAATATAAAAGGTAGCTAAGATTTCTTGGTATTTCAGACTATTGATGTTGCCTTCCACCCTACAGATCTCTCGCACACCCCCATACTGGATGTAGCCCCAGACCATGATTTTTCCAGCACCAAACATCATCGTTTTCTGAGTGAATCTTGGATCTCCTGCAATATTTGCGGCGACTGTGGTGTAATTCAACAGAAGAGTCATCCACCTTCTGCCACTTCTCCTACGTCCATCTTTTTAGCAGGCTGTGGACCTTGGCAAATGCCACACAGTTTATCAATTGTCTTTTGTTTAGTTCTGGCTTCTGGGCACTGATTCCACCATGAAGGACATTTCGAGACAGAATCCATCAAACTGTTCTGGTTGACACAGGGACTTGAGGTGACCAGGTCTCGTGGAGCTCTGCTGCAGTGGAAAGTCGGCTGGCCTTGAATTTTCGAGCCTACAAATGGTCCTCTTGACCAGTTGTCTTGCAGGGTCTGCCTGACCTGGGCTTGTCAAAAACGTCTCCAGTCTCTTCAAATCTTCTTTTATCCTCCGTACTTGTGTACGCTGAGACACATTGAAGGTGTCGGCCACATCAGCAGTGGCTCTGGTCTTCAGCCTCTTGATAATCAACACTTTAGTCTCAGGGTGAATCTTAGGCATGTTTGCAGAGGTCTAGTTGCAGTTGATGTGAAGGTCTAGTGTACTGGGATTCTTTTTATACACACCTTATACACAAATTTCTAATATGCATTTTTCTGTATGCATTTTTGTGTATAGAATTGGAATAAGTTGAATGGAGCTAGACTCTGAAATTCTGCACTCGGCAGCGGACGTGTTTTGAGAGTGGGAGTTCTTCTTAGATAAAATATTTCTCTGACATTAATGAATCAGGAATAGCCTAGTGAGGAGGAAGACAAGCCTGTCAGTATTTTGCCAGTCACGGTGCGCTGCACACTTTGGGTTTACAGGTGCAGCGCCTCACAATCACGATGCCAGATTGTGCCATTACATGAATGCAAAATGATGCGGTTTACATTATGAGTACATGGACTGAAGCGACAATTTATTATGTCATTCTCTCGAAGTTTACCAGCTGCTCACTCTCACTTCAGTCTGTTAATCGTTCATGCTGCGCTCTGGACTGGATTCGGGGAACGCGGAAAATCATTTCTATCATCTCAGTTGGGTCGAGCTTGCGCAGTAAGTGAGCGTTCAGCAAACACAAATTTCTGGTCTACAGCACCTACAGTGGGTACGGAAAGTATTCAGACCCCTTCAAATTTTTCACTCTTTGTTATATCGTAGCCAAAATCATTTAAGTTACTTTTTCCTCATTAATGTACACATAGCACATGTATACAACATTTATACATCTACGAACAAACATTTATATATTCAACATTTATAATATATAATAAGAACATAATTGTAAAATAATTGTTGAAATAAACAGAAAACATGCATTCTATTAATGTGCCACTCACATGGTCCTGATGCACGTGGTGGCCTGGTTCAACACATGACCCGTTTACCCTGGACAGGCTGGCACTGGGTGCGATGTCTGGCATCTTGGTATAAAAACTACGAATTTCTAAATATTTATTTTTCATGTATTGAATCATTAAAATGCAGATGACGGGGCCATAAGCCCCCATAGAGCAGAGGAAAATCGCTCCAATGATGCTCGGCCTGCTGAAATGCAGATGCCGATGTTTAGAAGCATCAGGTGTGCTGAAGGTGAGAGTTTCCAGAGGTGTGAGCTCCGATGTGCCCTCGCCGCCTCTGGTGGCAGACACACTCTTTCGATGTGCTGCAATTTTTATTTGAAATTTTTTATGATCACTTTTATATCTGTAGCCAATTCTCACTTCATTCAAGGCATTCATTACCTGTCGCCACTCACTGCCTTTCTTTTTGTTTGTCACCCCACTCCTGAGACCACCAAACAATATTTTTCACCTACAAGCAGTTCTATTTCAGTTTCAAAAACTTTCCCCCTTGGTTGCCACAATGCTGTTTTTTTACATGAAATGGTTAAATATTCAAGAGGTGATTTGCATTTACTATTTTTTCCCTGAAGAAGGGGTGGAGGGTGGAATATGTGGAAAATCCACATGTGCCATGGAGAGTGTGATTTATAAAGCCAGAAATATACTTGCTGTCAGCTATGTATATGCGTAGCAACATTTGTGCTGCTGTACTTGAATCCTTACTGTACGTCATAATCTGTTGTGTGTACTCCTTACCACCAGGAGTCAGTGTCAAGGCCACAAACCAAGTAAATGAATGAATACTTGTATCTTAAATTCGTCATCTGTTGAGTGCAGATCTCGCAACACTGCCTCTAATAAATTGCTCAGGAATTGCATATACGTTTCGTAAATTTTGCGAGTATGTGCACCAAAAACCGACGCAAAGAACGCCTGTATGTACGTACAGTCAACAGCAAGTATTTCTGCCTTAAAGTGTATTTTAGTATCTGAGATAAATTAGACCCCAGATCTGTGGGTGGTAGTAGCCTAGTGGGTAACACACTCGCCTATGAACCAGAAGACCCAGGTTCAAACCCCACTTACTACCATTGTGTCCCTGAGCAAGACACTTAACCCTAAGTTGCTCCAAGGGGGGGGACTGTCCCTGTAACTACTGATTGTAAGTCGCTCTGGAAAAGGGCGCCTGATAAATGCTGTAAATGTAATGGTAAATGTGGACTAACAGTTGTCCCGTGGTCAGATTCTCCCACCTGAGCTGGATCTCTGCACCTCATGGTCATATCTTGGCAGATTTGCAGTTGCTTCATACTCTTTGCACCTGTGGATGGGCACCATAAAAACCTTTTGGTATAAGATAACCCTTCTTTTAAACGTTTACCCTGACTTGTCTGGTGTGTTCCTTGCTTTTCATGTTTTTTCACTAATGTTCTTTAAAGGTCCCCTATTATGAAAATGTCACTTGAAAATGTGAGATTATTTAACATTAATAGGAGTTCCCCTGGCCTGTCTATGGTCCTGTAGTGGCTAGAAATGGCGATGGGTGTAAAGAGTTCTTTGGTCATTTCGCTTCACCGTTCAGAGAGCGGCAGCTCTCTGATCAGGAATATCATCCCTTATGACGTCATACGGGGAAAGGTTACCTCCCTTTTCTCATGCTTTTTCCGCCTAGAGAATTTCGCACCCCTCCCCTAAAAAAGTATCTCCACCAACCATCATGACTTTCAAACATGTAAAGCATTGCAGTTGCTCGGTGATTGGATTTAAAAAAGAGCGAACACCGACCATCTGATATCCTTCACCAGCTCCCCCTTCCTTTTTTTTCTTCTCTCCTCCACCCTCTCCCTCCTCTATATGTCAACATCTACTCCAACTTCTCGTTTCCTCTCTCCTTTTTTGCTGTGAATGTTGAAAGCACAGACACACATGCACACTTTCAACTGTGGTACTCACAGGCTGAAAAAAAAAGGATTTAAAATGTATTTTTTTGATTGTCGCGCGAGACTCTGCAGAACCAGTGGGTTTAATAAATTTTTTCAGACACTAC
The DNA here is from genome assembly GCF_900700375.1 of Denticeps clupeoides. NCBI lineage: Eukaryota > Metazoa > Chordata > Actinopteri > Clupeiformes > Denticipitidae > Denticeps > Denticeps clupeoides. The sequence continues at coordinate 4,168,708 of NC_041725.1, read as the reverse complement.
TTCCTGTTTGCGTCAAACATTGCGGTTCACACTTTTACACACCCCGAAATGGTGCATCCTGGTAAACCTCGTTGTGGGACGGGCTTAAAGGGACTAATTCTGCACCACAGATGAATTTCAGAAAGACACTTCAGGTACAGTATTAGGGGGCCACAATTTTTTTCATAATACAGGACCTTTAACAAACCTTGCCTTCACAGAACAGCTTTATTTATTCTGAGGTTAAACTAAATACAGGTGGACTCTAGGCAGTGGGTTGGACTGGATTTTATTCAGGGCTATCAGAGTAAAATGCACGTTTCATATTTTGTTATTAGTAAAAATTCTATAGACCTTGTATCATTTTCATTACACTTCAGAATGATTTGTGTCTAAACACATTGGGCTGGACATGGCGATGAAGGAGTACGCATACGCACAACTTCACACGACAGGGGTTTAATACATAATACGAGACAGGGGAACATCAACACGCAATGACCCGATGGCGAACAGACACCAACAGAATCGCTTTATACAAATATATAAAAATACAACAGGTGAACACGATCAGGGAAAATTACACAAGACGAACATGAAACTCTGGTCCGAACCCTGGATCCGGAGTAACCCCTGCCGGTCCAGATCATGACACAAACAAATAAAGAAATACATTTAAGTTTGTGGTTGTAATGTAAATGTGGAAAAGATCAAGGGATACAACACTATGACTGTCTGTAGCTATTTGCATAATTTAAGTAATTCTTCTCAGCCATTTAATTTAATGAAATGTTAATAATTGTCCGTTCATCGATTCTTTTATTCTTCTTGTGAGGGTGTAGTAGTAGCTATCGTATGTCATGACATTTATCATGTTTCATGTGAATTAAGAATTTGAGTAATATTGAAGGAAAATATATTGTTTGTATTTTTAAATTGTAAACATTTTTTTTTTAATCAAGTTTAAACATTTCATATGCTTTCTATATTCTCTTGTGGATTCTGAACTCTTCTCGGACATTAATTATAAGGAAATATACAAACAAGCTTAATGCACTGTGTTTAACACATGCTTTGCATATATTTCAGGTGGTGTTGGAATAACATGCTGGCTCATCGTTTGCAACAAGGTGGTGGCTATCATTCTCCACGCAGTTAGCTAATATAACTTCACACCTATTATGCTGCAGTATCTTGGTGTTACAGTCTGTTACAGTCTTGCTATATATGTGCACACTGCACTCTGCGATTGTGTGTCGGTTTAGTGCAATACGTCAATATTTGCTTCAAGCTTTACAGTGTCACCAGATGCCTTGAAAGCGGCTTTGAACCTTGTCTTGAGTAAGTGTCTTGAGTAACTAATAATTGCATTAACACTGGACAGAATTTACTAAATGTTTTGATCATGAGGCAGAAATTAAAATAGTAGGTTTTTATTTTGTTATATATATTTTTTATATTTATTTAATATTTCTTTATTTAATTTTGTAACAATTGTTATTCATTATAGGGGCAATATTCACCAAGAGTGAAAAATTCTTATTGTTATGTTGTTATTGATTTTGATGACTTTTTGATGCTTTTGTAAGGGTGTTGTCAGGGCTGGCCCGTGGCATAGGCAAATGTCAAGGGCGCCATCCAACCAGAGGGGGCGCCACAAACAGAAAGTTTTAGTAGTATCAGCAGTAGTTGCCAGACGTATGATAATTATCGTATTTGGAACATAATTTTACCCTCTGTACAGTCAATAATTCCAAAATCCCATAATGTACAATTATTTTACCCCTAAAATGAAGTTTATTGGTTATTTGGTTATTTAATTAGCACGACCAGGTAAAGATTTCTGTTTTCATCTGGCTCTGCAGACATAATTGGCTTGTTAATGCCAATCAATGCACGATGTAACACATTAGTGTCAAACTCGCAATCATTTAATATATTATAATGTCCTGGCGATATAAAGAGCTGATAACGCCCAGACTACATATCCCATAATGCAGTGCTTCAGTTACCTTGCTGAACATGTGGCGACTCACAAAGTAACCAATGATGAGTGGTTTAAGCGAGGATTTGCATGGTGGATCAGACTTACAGAAATAAATGGAAGAAAGACCCCAGTTTTTGGGTAGAGGGGCTGTTCTATCCAGAGGTGGTTTCCTTGGGTAAAAGTTGCATTATACATAATAACATGCACAGTCTATGATAATTTGTGCAATCACACAGATTGTCTAGCAATGTATGAATGGAAATTTACGATCATTTCTATGAAAATATGATCATTTAAAACATGCCGGTATGATACTTCAGTAATAATAATAATGATAAAAACTGTTGTTCTTGCCTAGGCCTCCAAATTTGTAAGAGCCGGTCTTGGGTGTCATTATTATGTTGCTTTAAAATGTTATTGCTGAAGTTTTGAAATGAAGGTTGTTTGTCTCTGCAGTCATTTGCACATCAATAAATAAATGAGCAATCAAAGATATGTGTCATGATGGTTTCAAGCTTTATTTGAGTAGAACTGTTGAAATCTAAACCTCGGTCAAAGAAGTAGTCGGTTTTTATTGTCATTTACAACATACGTATACATAGTAAAAAATTAAACCACAATCCTCTGGGACCATGGTGCAACACAAAATGTTGCTTTAAAATGTTAGGTAACATAGTGGGTAACACTCGCCTATGAACCAGAAGACCCAGGTTCAAATCCCACTTACTACCATTGTGTCCCTGAGCAAGACACTTAACCCTAAGTTGCTCCAGGGGGGACTGTCCCTGTAACTACTGATTGTAAGTCGCTCTGGATAAGGGGGTCTGATAAATGCTGTAAATGCAAACAGGAGCAATTCAACTAAAAGTGAAAATATACAATATTTTGTCCAGTACTGTATTCCAGTAGCAGCAATATACAAAGAATTCAGAATAGTTCTCGTGCAAAGATTTAGGACCGCAATAGATAAAAAATTTGTAGTTTGTAGCAGCAACATGACAAGAATGTCATGATATATATACGGAAAGCATGTACTTGAGGTTGAGGAGTCTGAAGGTGTGAGAGAAGAAACTTCTCTATTCTACCTGTGGAGGCCTTTTTCCAGAGAAAGTAGGGAGAAGAGTGTGTGGTGAGTGGGGTCGTGCAAGGTTCTATGGTCGAGGGAATATTAATGTTAAATAATCTCATTAAAAATTATTTAAGACATGTGGGCTACCGTCCCCTTAAGGCCATGCATAAAAACGTACTACAGCTCTTTCACACCTATCAGAATTACGTCAGGACAGGTTTTTGTTTTTAATACATTACAAACAATTGCTAGATAAAGGTTGATTCTCTGGAAAATTTGACCTATATATACCAAAAAATCGGTAATATTTGCACTTTTACTTGTCCTAATATTTAAGATGGGTACTCAGATAATGTGTAAAATCAATTGATTTCAATGTATTAAAAAAAAAGAAACGCAGCTTTTTCAGACATTTAAAACACAATTACCTCTTTTTTTACTAAATTCAAAGCAAATTAATATCATAATCAAGACATTCGTTACATTGAATAGTGCATCAGGCTTAATTAAAATATTAATACAATGCTCCACATTTGAACTCTTAGTACTGGCTAGCACTCATGCAGCTTTTAGACCAGTGACATTGTTGTCCCATGCATCAAGTCCTGTGCATCATCTTGGTCATTTTAGTTGCATATATTGGTATTGCATTAACATTATTTTATTGAAGTGTTGCACAATTTTGACACCCATTAAACATTGAAATAGTTGGTGCAATAGTTTTGTCTCAAAATATATGTTTCATTATGGAAGTTTAATTAGTTATGGAAGTGAGATTAGTTTTCTGTGTCCCGTGCATCACATGGCAAGTTTTCAAACTGCTTGTATGACTTTTGTCATAACTGTATATTGAAGTACCCAGTAGTGAAGCACGACAAGTACTACATACATGTCACACTTGTTCATAGTTCTGACCAACTAGTTTTGGGGATAAAGTAACTTGTGTCACCAAAATGTGCTGTGCATCACGTAGAAATTCATTTGCATTTGGAAGTACCATTTTACTGTTATCCAGCTGTAATAGGACTTATATGTGCATTACATTATCTTACACTATTCTGCTGATGTTTGTTCACTTCCATATCGTGCTTTAGTTCGTTGCTTAATATCTTCAGCTGTGAAGTAAATAAAGGTGATGATCCCTCGGTCTGTCTCTTATCCAAATTACTGATTTATTGAGAGAGGATATAGCTGAAAATAAGTGCATCAGGTACACGAATACAATGCAATACAATACAATTCGCATTTGGTTTGTACACAGAGGACACTCATCTTCTCTATCTTTGATTTAATGAACACTGAAATGTAAATGAACACTTGAAGACTTCAAACACTTGTTTGAAACAGAATGCATGGAAAAAACCAGATATCTTTGATCTCCCTGGACTCCTGAACATCAGTGTTTTGTGAATAAAATTCAGCATTTTAGGTCTATGGAAGACTAAGCTGCTGTCAGGTCTGTAATCAACATTGATATAAACAGCATTCGGCCACAGCACCTAATTTTTATCCTGGTCCCACATCCTTAGCAGATCTTAGTCCACTTATTTTTCCAGCAAATCCCACAACGATTACGTTAATCAGACGTCCTTATCCAGAGCGACTTACACAGTGTCCCTTGCTCAGGGACTCGGTGGTAGTAAGTGGGGTCTTCTGGTTCTTAGACACACCAGGCTACCACCACCCTTCCAAAGAGAGCTGCACTTTTGGAGATGCTACGATCTGGCGGCCCTCATCAAAGTCCTTCACACAGTCATAATGATGCGGCTGATTATTACTTTTTTTTTTTTTTATAAGAATTAAGTAAAAGACATGTTTTCTACACGTGACAAAAGAGCAAGTTGCATTTATTCCCGCACAGACAGTATCATTTACAGCATTCACCAGACGCCCATATCCAGAGTAGTTACAGGGACAGTCCCCCCTGGAGACACTCAGGGTTAAGTGTCTTGCTCTGGGACACGATGGTAGTAAGTGGGGTTTGAACCCGGGTCTCCTGGTTCACGGGCGAGTGTGTTACCCGCTGGTATCAGCAGCATGCGGGTCATGATGGGGACCATAAACGCGGACACACTCCAGGATATCAGTTTATAGCCGACACGGTGAATTAAAACTTGTTCTCTTTTTAAAGTATATGTATCTGTAAGGACTGTGTCCAACCGGTTAGGGACTTTGTTCACTGGTCCCTCATTGGTGGCTATTTTCAGGCCGCTGGAAGGAGCCGCAGACAAACTTGGTGTCCCCAAAATGGCGACAGACAGCTGAAGTTGCCAATCACTCGAGCGGCGGTGCACCCCTAAAGCAGCCCCGCCAATCCGGGCCCGGGGAGGGGGCTTCCAGGGACGAAAATACCCCCGGAGGCGCGGCGGGGCCCGTGTGTCGGCCGCGGGACTTCAGTCCAAATCTCCTCACTCAACAGCTCAGCGGCGCACGGCAACAACAACGGAGGACAGAAAGATGGTGATCAAAGTATTTTTAGCCACCTCGTCAGGATCGACGGCGGTAAGCGGGCGCCGCGCTCCTCCGACACACAGTCGACCAAAACTCCGCCAACTTTCCCGCTGACCTCCGCCGACTCGTTCCTTACGGGAGTCGCCGGGAGTCGAATTCCGGAATCGGAACCGGCGCGGAACCTTCCAGAACGGGAATGTTAATAAGAAGGATCGCGTATTAAAAACGCTGAAACACGAAACACCGGACGTACAAAAGTAGCGCTATTTTAATTTATTTTATTTCTTCCTTCCCTTCCCTCATTATTACTTTTTTAATAATTTTTTATTATTATTATTATTATTGGGGTGGTAGTAGTCTAGTGGGTAACACACTCGCCTTTGAACCAGAAGACCCGGGTTCAAATCCCGCTTACTACCATTGTGTCCCTGAGCAAGACACTTAACCCTAAATTGCTCCAGGGAGACTGTCCCTGTAAATACTGATTGTAAGTCGCTCTGGATAAGGGCGTCTGATAAATGCTGTAAATGAATGAGAATTAGTAATTTTTTTGCAGAAACATACTTGCAACGTTATGAAAAGGTTTGCAGGTGCCAAAACAGTCCTGGACTCGTTCCGGGTGAAGAACGCTGAGCTGTTCAGAGATTTTGCGCGTCTTGAAAAAAACTATTCTGTTGGTCACTCACTGTTGGTTTAGCACAGTGCTGTTCAGAATCAGATGTTTATTTAAAGGTAAATCTTCATAATTTATAACTAATCGTCAAAAGTGTTTAGAGGTGACTGATCTATCCCGGAAAGGTTTTTTTTTTCTCCAGCTTTTTCACCCTGGAATGTGATGTAAATACCTCTGATTCTGACAGATCAAGAAGAAGCAACAGGATGTGCTGGGCTTCCTCGAGGCCCTCAAAATCGACTTCGCACAACTCGACATCGCCTGCAACGAGGAAAACCGAATGTGGATGAGGGAGAACGTGCCCGAGGAGAAGAAGCCGGAGAACGGCATCCCGCTTCCTCCGCAGATCTTCAACAACGAGAGCTACTGTGGGGTGAGTGACGGGCGACGCTTCATTCAGCCGCGCTCGCCAGCGCTTCTGCTTTCTCAAAAGGTCCTGCACGCTCTGGTGTTTTAGGACTACGACACTTTCTTTGACGCCAAGGAAGACAACGATGTCTATACCTTCCTGGGTCTGCCAGCTCCACCAGGGTCAAAGGTCAGAATTGATCTTTTCTTATTGCCTAATATGTAGTCGGGCAACATAAATGGACTAATTCCGCACCCCTTAGTTTTTGAAAGCATAGCTGCTAATTAAAAATAGCAAAATGACGCAGCAATTTCTTTTTTTTTTTCTGCTTTACTGCTTTAAATGTTTTGTATTGTTGAGGTTATAAAATGTTTCACATTTTATATTGCAAACACACCTCTCTTGGCCACAGGAAGCTCTAGAAGCAGAGAAAGAACCAGCTCTTCACAATGGAAGCGCCGAAGACCACCTTGGCCGTGACGCAACAGTAATGCCTTTAACCGCTTTCATTCACCTTGTTGTCCCTAACATGCGTCCTCTCTCCTCCTCACGTCCCGAGATGCACGTCGCAGTCACCATGCAACACCAGAAACTCTGCTTTTATGGTTTTATCATCGTCACATGGTTACATGAGTAGTTTCATTTTCGAAGGTTGCGGTACGCTGTGGACAGGTTTGGCTAATCCCACATGTCCTGGAGGTTGGAGAGAAGTCTTTCAGACCTTTAATTTGTCTTTAATTTGTCTACATTTGTCCTTTTTTCCTCCCCTTTGAGTGTCCTGGACGACCTGTGTGATCTGATTCTCACCACATCGGGGGTTTTAATGATTTGTAGGACCTCAGTGTTTTTTTTTTTCTTTTTGCATTCCTTTGTATGGCGTGGCAACCACTCAAGAAAAATGAGATCCCAGTAGAGGAGCGTAATGGAGACTCAGACAAAGAGGAGGAGGCCGCCGGAGACGAGGAGGCCGCCGGAGACGAGGAGGCCGCCGGAGACGATGAGGCCGCCGGAGACGAGGAGGCCGCCGGGGACGAGGAGGCCGCCGGGGACGAGGAGGCCGCCGGGGACGAGGAGGCCGCCGGGGACGAGGAGGCCGCCGGGGACGAGGAGGCCGCCGGAGACGAGGAGGCCGCCGGAGACGAGGAGGCCGCCGGAGACGAGGAGGCCACAGAGGAGTACACACAGCCTCATGAAGAAGACCATGGGCCAGAAGAGGAAGAGCAGGAAGCCGAGGACGAGGATGAGACTGTAACTGGTTTCCAGTGCTGCTTGCAATCCCACAGTCCACCAGATTATCCCGTGTGCCTTCCCATTAGCCCACATCGCCACCTTCACCTTCGTGATCCCCTTCATATGCATATCCCTCCTCTTCCTCCTCCTCATTCTCCCAGAGTTCCTGCCATTCCGGACTAACTCCTTCCTGTTAACACGCAATGTCGAGTAAACATGGTGGTTTTAGATCTTTCCCTCTAACTCTTCCTGTTTCCTACTTGCATCTTTTTCTGTTTGCAGCCCTGGTGATTTCTAGTACATTCCATGAGTTGTGTATAAATTTTTTTCATTGATTCTAACTTGGACATTATCTGTTTTATTAGAAAAGGAGATCTGCTCTGGAGGAATCCCAGGTAAGCAATTTTTATTAAAATTTTTGATGTTTTCTGGTACCAATACAACAATTAAATGTGGGACTGGCGTATTCTCCATAAAGTATTAGTATTATTACACACACGCGCACTGTCAAAAATATAAATATATATAAAGGTGACACATCCTTCTTACTTACTTATTTAAAATAAATGATTAAAATACAGGTTGTCGTTTTTTTGAGTGCAGACCTTACATAGTCAGGATTTGTGTTTTTTTTTTTTTTGGTTTTACCATCTTTTGTAACCCCCAGCATAACCCCCTTATTGCCTTTTTTTTCTTCCCAGGAGGTTGAAGGTGAAGAGGAAAGGGTGAGCCACTACTGTGTTGTGTTGTCCTGAAGCGTTCCCATTTTCATACGGTTATCTGCAAAAACGATAGGCCGTCCCTCGCGATGCTATTGGTTGCATATCGCAGCTTAAACGTATAAAAACCGCATTTCATGCACGTATAGTGCATCCGGAAAGTTTCTTTTTTCTCTTTTCCTTCTTTCCATTATGAGAGAAAAAAAATTATCTAATCCATATTAGAATAAGGCTGTAACATAAGAAAATGGGCAAAAAGTGACTTTCCGGATTCGCTGTAAATTACAGTTACAGTAGAACTGTGATAAATGAATGTCCTGCGTTTTCTGCATGGCAGCATTGTGGCCACATCAAGCCAATTCCGCTTCGTTTAATCGGCTGTTTTTACGAAGCTAAATGGAATCACATAGCACAAGAAAGTGATGGTATTGTGATGAAGTTAGAAGTTTCTCGCGCGGTAAAGAGATTTATCCGAGGTTGTACGCATTGTGTGCGCTTTGTTATGCATTCGATCCTTTCTTTTTCAGGTAGGACCCGCGAAATGCACGAAGAACGGGAGCGATTTTGACCGAACTAATGGCTAACCATTGCTGTTGCTTGTTTTAGGATGAAGGCGACCAGCCGGTGTCTGAGGTAGATTTGCCTTTTGGAGTGTTTTCTTTCTAGCTGTAGTGTCCACAGCTCCGACAAAAACCAGCCGATTGCGCTGAGACGGTAGCGATGGTTGATACGTCCCTGCATCCCCAGTGCTGTTAACTAACTCTGCTTTTTCTTCTAACTCTCTGTGAGCGGCGGTTCAGTTTCCACTTTCACAGGTGGATTTTTTTTTCCCTCTGGCAACGCAATACACACTTTACACACTTTACACACATTTTCAGCTTTATTGTAAAGGATTAAGACCCAATAGAGAAACAAATGGTCTTTGACCATGGTGCCTTGACATCGTGAAAGTGAAGCGATTGTGAAACACGGCAGCACAACCCAACGTGAACACAACAAAATGTGTCCGCTGCTTTTAACCATCACCCTGAGTGAGCAGTGGGCACCATGACAGGCGCCCGGGGAGCAGTGTGTGGGGACGGTGCTTTGCTCAGTGGCACCTCAGCCACCTTCTGATTACGGGGCCGCTTCCTTAACCTCTAGGCCACTGCTGCCCGAACAAATGGAGGCACGAGTATTAGCAGTAGGTTCCTTTGAAAAGTCCCTTAAATAATGGCAACAAACAAAAAATCTACTCATGCAAAATAAGAATATGATGAAATTATGAAACATGAATGGTGTAAAAGTGAATTTTGCAATCTGGCTGATTACGATGTATCGTTGCAATTATTTAATTTGCTTAATTTGCAAAAATTCTTTAAAAGAGCTTCATAAGTAGCACAGTTTTGAGTAGAACATTTTAAGACTATTAATTTAAGGTATTCTTACTGTACCGACACCAACTTGGTCTCCTTGGCCTGAAACCCCTCCCTGCGCTCCTCTCTCTTTCTCTCTCTCTGTCTGTCTTTCGCCTTGCGTCCCCAGGACGAAGAGGCGTTGGTGTCCGAGGTAACGTGGCTTTACGAGGCCGTGTGTTCCTTCTCTCCCGACCCCAGCGTAGCTCTGACTCGTGTGGTGTTGCTTGGCAGAGTTTAGACGAGACGTTGCGGTGAAGGAGAGGAGTGTCTGCCCGTCGATCTGCTGCTGTTCTCTTGTTCTCCCTCTCCTCCCCCCCTCCCTCTCACAGTCTTCACTTCACACCTTCTCCTTCTTCCCTCTTCCCAGTAGCTGCTTCCAGCCAGACTGATATTTCCCTGTAGAGTTCCAACTGCATGCCCCCCCATTCTCTTCCTCCCCTCTCGCGTGTGGCTCCTTCTTCTCCAGCAAACGCCACTGACGCCCAGTCTGTTCTTCTTTCTAGGAGGAAGAAGAGCTGCGACAGCTTGAGGTAGATTGACGTGTTTCATTATTACTGTTTTGGCCATTTTCTTTCTACCTCCTCTGTCCCCTCTTGCTGGAGTTTTATGCCTTCGTCCATTTTAGTACTTCATTCCAGCCACAGGAAATGAAATGTTCCTTTATCTTCCTTTTGGGAATATATTGGAAAAGTTCAGTCACAGCCATTCCTGGAAAGTGAAATGCTGAACCTCTCCGGTTTTCTTCCTGTCGTTTAAAGGCATGGACACAAGTGGTGACTCTGAATTGTGTCTCCGAGTCGAGGCGCGGCTTTCAATGGGGCCCCCGCCTTGTACATGACCATCCAGACCAATTTCGACTCAGCCAAGGGTTACACATTTTTGCAATATATGCAGCATAGACCTGTGGTAATTACATTCCCAAAAAAGTAAAGAATTAACACCCTTAAGTCCAGCGACAAAGTAAATATTAATGAATTTCTTTGATCACAGGTGAACGTTTGCATCCAATAGGATTACGTAGAGCTCTATGAACATTCCAGTACGATGACCTCTTTCTTCAATTCTCTGTCTGTTTGTCTTTTTATCCTCATTCTTTTATCCCCACTCATTTTACTCCATCATCCATCCATCACCATCCATTTTACAGGAACCAGAGGAGCCCATAAGTGAGGTAGCTACACAGTTCCATCTCCCTGTATCCTGGGCCAGTTTCACCCACACACACACAGTAACATATATGTTTATGTATATCAAGAGCTTTCAAAGACTACACCGATCCCTATACTCATAGCAGTAACCAATGAACAACTTCCTTAATTCTAGAAGTAAAACAGATAAATAGTCATACAATGCAAAATGAATGGGAACATAACTGTATAATTAAATACTGTCATTTTATGAATAGGCTTATAGAAATGCCACTTTGCAAGCTTTTTTCTTTACTAATGTCCAAATAGAAAACACACACACTTTCTCACACACCCTCTCTGCCCCGCCACCAACTCTTCTTGTGCTGCATGGAGTGTTGTAGAGGTTTGTGATGGCGTGCGGCATGTCGAACGCGCCATCCACCTCTGAAAACGCTGAGTGAGAAATAACCATACCAACACATACACACGTCATACCGTCAGTGTATCAGTGCAGCCCTCTCGTTCAAATCACCGCATTCCCTCACGTAGCAAGATGAACAGGCTGAAACGTCACAGGTATAATGCCGCCATCTTTACAGCCCGTAGCGTTGCACGAGTAAGATTTTGTATTATTTAGGTGGGACTCTAGATGGGTCCCTGATCATGTATCCTGGCCTAATTATCAGAAATGTGAGGGACTGTAGTTAACCAAAGTGACCAGTGTAGATGAAGCATTTAGCCGTTGCATCAAAAGATGGCAAAGAACAGCTGAGGTCTGTTGCCAGACATTACAGGGCAGCATGATGAATGCTCTCCACCACTTCTTAAATTACCCAACATGTTCCTCATGTGTGTCACTAGAGAGAATTAGGAGCATTACCTGCAGAGATTTGTCATAGAATGAACCTTCTATGGTTTTACTGGTTTTATATTATATTGGACACTATCTGATCTGCATAAACAAAGCCAGCAGATCTGCAGAACGGTGGCAACAGAAAGGGTGTGGACATGATGGCCAGGTTCCGAAATGTGCTGTTTACTGAACCACATACTTGCTTTAGGTCTTTATGACCTGTACTATGCTGTATATGCAGCGACAATGTGTTGATTTCCTGCTAACAGGCCCGTGTGAGAGCGGTTGACGGGCCTGTGCTGTATCAAGGGGAGGGGAGTCATTTGGTTTGAGTCATGGAGTCAGTATTTCTGCTTTGCTACAGAAGAGTCATGTGATACTTACAGTGTTTCTTTTTTTGTGCCCTTCGACAGGAGGAGCAAGAGGAGGACGAGTGACGCTGATAGGATGTGGATTTCAGCCGCCAAAGTAAGTGCTCTTTCATGCTTCTACCACTAGATGGGGGTACAGGACAACATGACTTTTTGGCCTCTGCTGATTAGAATTTTTGGTTTGTGTGAGCACAAATGTCTTAACAACATCTGTTAGATTAACGGGAAAAAAATCGTTTTACTTTAGGATGTGACTGTAATGTGTTTTTTTTGTGTGTGTGTGATTTGCAGCCACAAAAAAAACTTTTTTTGCTTTTGTTTGGTCATGCATTTATGAGCATGTTTAGCACTTAGTTCTTCATTTTTAGTTTCTTCAATTCTGTATTATTAAAAAAAACAACTCAAAATGATATTATATGGCATTAGGTGCAGTAAAAAGTGAAAAGAAATAATTTTCTCAAACTGTCTACTTTACCAATATTCACCCTACCAATATGTCTGAATATAGCAAAATACACCAAGGTATCAACACACCAACAACTTTTCTTTTTGTATAAACCAAAAACCCAAACATAATAGAATTACGTTTTTATTGTGTGTGTTGTTTTCGGATTAACTGTAACCATAGCAACTATGCTCTGAGGAAGAGGACATGGGAATTGTCCTCTTGTCCCAGTCGTGAATTGTTATCTTACTGACAATGGCCAGTGTGCCACTAAAAGCATGGACCTTGACAGCACATGGGCACTGGGGGGGGGGGTCCATCTTTAACATTTTTTTTTTTTTCCTCCACCCCCCAGCTTGGAGTTCTTCCTTTTGAACCATCTCCACCTCCCCCAGTTTGATGCTCCAAGTTCCCTCCACCAACATGCCCAACCTCAAAAACTACAGCCTGGGAGACGGGATTATTATTTTTTTTTACCTGAAAATGTTTTATGGATTTTTGGCAGCTGTGGGATGTAAAGATATACATGCAAATTAATTTCAGAACACCATTTGTTACTGTATATACATTGCTAAGTGTAGACTCAAGTAATTCAGACCTCACACCTTCTACCATAGACAGTTCGTTATATATCTAAAACGTTTTATGAACTTGCCAAATGGAATATGATCAGGCTGCTGGAATCATGCTAAATATCGCTGCATCATTTCCAGTTATTGTAGCATGCAATCTAAAACGAGCTTGCCCTTGTGGGCAGAATTCAGGGCTTTTTGAATGTGGACGGCCGCGGGTTTCTGCTCTTGCGTCAATTGTTTGCTGAACTATGCACTTGAATGTAGATATACGAAGAATAAAGAATTGCTAGGTGATGTAAGCGCCTGTTCCATTATGATCTATTTTTGAAGCATTGTGTTTATTTCAGAGCTTGTGTCTCTCAGTACAATGTGTCGGGAGGGCGGCGTGAGTTCGCGAACAGGACGTGGCCCTCTAAAGACAGTACTGTCTCTTGGGACTTATGGGGTGGGGAATGAGTGTGCATTTTATTTAAATTAAAAGGCACACTCTCAGTCATAATGCCGTGTGTGAAGGAAAAAGTGATTGTGGTTCGATTAGGCCATTTTGCAATCTATAGAAATATTGCAACGTCACCGCCTACACACTCTCTTGCACATATCTACAATGGGCACCGGTGTAAAAAAAAAAAAAAAGTCCACAAATGTCAGCGGAAGTTCACCTCGATGGGCTCCATGTGCACATGTTGGCCCATTGTTTTTGTGTGCGTGTCACAAAGCATGTCACCTCCCGCGTGTTCAAGGCCGTTCCAATACATAACTGGCTACTTTTGGACAGAACGACTCGTTGTCGTGCAGATGGAGGCTGGTCACTCATCTCGCCCACGAAGGAAGCTTTAATGAAAAATGGAGGTATGTGTGCACTCGACTGTGCTTGTATACTAGCGACACGTACGTCACATTTGTCATTTATTACATTGATTTCTGGGGTACAGTGGAGAGAAATTAGTTTCGTATTGTTCCCAGGACTGATCACAGCTAGGCTTGCAGATAGTGACATAGTGTTTTTTTTTTAAACATTTGCTGTGTGCAAATCCAGATAAGATCATATAGATCTGCCTCTTAACACAGGCAGGTTTAAAATCGTACAGAGACAATGGCAGTGTGCTCATTTATTAAAGAGCCTTTACATGCACACTTTCTGAAACAGTTTTCATTTCTGGAGAGTATCACCTAAAGAAACTTGAGCGATGAGCAGAAAAAGATTTGAATATATTGGCATTAACACGTTTCAGATGGCAGCACATTCTGAATAAAAACGATGCCAATTTTTATCTTCGAACTTGAAAGAGCGTTCCTGAAGCCAGAGAGATTTGTACTTCACAGCGTGGCAACGTTTCCCTGTGTCTGTGTGTCCTTGCAGCTTTGAACAATGGCCTGACTGTTTCCTTGGCAATATGTGCGCCGGGTTCCTGCTGATTCTTTTGGCACTTGCTATTCAAGGTGAATGAGTCCAGCAGACAAAGACTTCACCTGAGAGCGACAGAGCAGTTGCCCCTCAGCGTTTAGAAATCAACCTGCAAATGGTTGGGATTTTTTATTTTTATTTTTTTTAGAATAATCATTCAAATCTATCCAGTATTTGGGTACAGATACAATTTCAATGAAAACATTTCAACTGCATTTTCAAATTGTTCATTTTTGTAACCATTCCTTCCATGAATCCATTGAACTAAGAACAGGGAAGTACACGAGGGTCAGTAATATGTGTTTTAGTTGTCCCCGTTGCAATTTAAGTTGGGTAAGATGAAATAAATATACCTCAAATATTGCAACGTTTAATGAAGGTTTAACTAGATTAATTAAAAAACATGAAACACTCTCACACACACACACACACACACACACACACTGCATCCTGGTTTGCCGACCCATACCCCCAGAACTAAAATATCATTAAAGTGTGATCAAAGCACACCTTTCAAGCCAAATACACTTGATACGTTTTATAAATAATTTAAAAGAACTTTATTAAAAGCACGCACTTACACACCAAATGTAACTGTGTTAAGTTGTACATTTATATAAAGCATACACATTACTACTAATTTAAAAACTACTTGTCACATGTCATCTACAAGTCACTATAATCAATCCAATAAATCACACTACTATGTATTAATAAAGGCCTTCATAGTATAGTGTGTATGAGTACTATTAATATCAATTTAGTTATTAGTACTAATTAGTGTACTAGTGAGCTAGCATAGTAAATATACTGAGGTATAAGGTATTTAGTACAGTCTATTTCATTTTTATTTAGGCAGTTACATTAGTTACAATGAATCACTATGGGTAATTATTGCACAATTGGGCATTAAGAGAAGTTGTGTTAAATTTCCCTTTGTCTAGGGCACTAATTTAAGCATCATCATGATTAGTTGTTAACAGCACTTGGTTAAAAGAGTTAAATCGTTCCTCTGCTTCTCGGAGCTCCAGCTGAAGACTCGCTGCTGTGGCTGGAGCCAGCCGAGCTGAGGGTGCTGCGCGGGATGTCGGCCAGCTTCAACTGCAGCACCGCCTCACGCTGGAATGTGATGATCTGGCATCTGAATGACAGGGTGGTGCTCACCATCTCCAGAAGACACGGGATCATGGAGTGCACACAGTGTGAGGTTTTCAACCACTCCAGTCCAGACGTGAGCAGCTGGGAGATGGTTCTACAGCAAGTCGATCTCAAAGATCATACGGTGACCTGTGAGGTCCAGAATGGGCCCAAGAACTCATCCAACCTCTTTGTTGAAGGTCAGTATTTTCTTTTGAGCAGAACACTTTCTGGGTATTTACCTGCTGCAACAAGCTCACTATTAATTTTTTATGATTATGAATTATGAATCATGGTCAAGGTTTTGTTTAGCACATTAATGAGAAGAAAGATCATTACCTCTAGAGAACAAGTTCTCTCTGTATGTTCTTCAAATACATCATGCAATGGCATGGTCACACTTGACAATGAAGTGATTGGTGGCTTTGGTGCTCCTGAGGCTCCTGGTGCTCCTAACATTGACTCTCGTCTCTGCTGCTAACTGAGTCAGGGCCCCAAATGAAGATCGCGGGCACATATATAGTGACAGGTGGTAGTGGCTCAGTGGGCAACACACTTGCCTATGAACCTGAAGACCCAGGTTCAAATCCCACTTACTACCATTGTACACTTAACCCTAAGTTGCTCCAGGGGGGGACTGTCCCTGTTACTGCTGATTGTAAGTCGCTCTGGATGTCATTTCCTCTCCCTTCCTGACGCAATGCCCGCTTCTCCCTGGGCTTTGGATGGACACCAAGAAATACAATTGTACGTGTTTTCCCCATTGGCTGGGTTACCTATAGCAATAACGTATCTAAATCATGTATCTAAAATAAACGTCAATGCTGCAATGATCTTGAAAAATGTTCATAATTTTATCAAGACTGACCTGGATCTATAGCCATGGATTTGGGGAGGAACGCTCCTTTAGAACATTACGCATTTTGATTGCATGTTCTTCAGACTTCACTGAGCCTGCAAAGTCATTTAAAAGTGCTGAGCGCAGGCTTTAAAGCTGCCATAGGTTCAGTTCGATCTCTTGAGGCGGCCAGGTGCTAACTATGACTGACTGGTAGGACTGAAACTGTCATAATTCAGTTCATTCTGCTAACCAATACCCAGCTTACAGCAGCACAACCAGTCACCTCAATACGCCATACCGTGAAATGACAATGATGAGGAAACGTGACAATATGCCCTTCTTTGCTTTCTCCCTCCAATCATGAATCAGCTAATTTGCCTCCACTGCAAAACCCCAAGCTCAGCTAAAACCATTGAAACAAAGCAATGACCCATTGCCTTCAATATTTTACAGGCGGGTCCTCTCTTTATCGCCAAGGCCACAAATTTCCCCTGACATATGCACCCATTAACAGTAGCGTATGGTGGATCAGGACCCTCTGGATGCAGAGAAGCCCTCCGTCTTGACAGAGCTTTGGAATTAATTGTGCATCTTGGCATTTCCAGTCAGCAGTCAGCAACTCTGCCAGTGATTTGCGATGCACAGTGTCCAATAGAGCACTGGAGGCAGGCCACAAATCCTCAGAGAGCGACCCGGCCCGCTTCTGATCCTCATTCACAGGAAAATGAAGTCTGTGTGATATTCAAATTGTGTTTTTTTTATATGTCCGTATAATTTAATACATCTTTATTGCCTTTATTGTGTCATTCATCTGAGGAGAGTTTCCATTCCATTTGAAGGAACCGTCCATGAGCATTTTTGTTTGACAGAACATGGACAGTTCCAGAATCCTGGAAAAAAAATTACTCAGTAATTAAATGGGTTTCTTCTTCATTTCATAGCAGCACTGATGTGCCTGTTTTCAAGGTTTTAAATATCCATGCTTATGAATGGCTGCTAAAATATGTCACATATACATAACAATTCGAATAATTCAAAATATGATACAAGGAGAATAAAGTGGAAGGTGGACATGTAGTGCACTGCAGGATTGCTGATGTTTAATGTAAAATCGTTTCAATGTGAAAAAGTTAAATGCAACAACTTCTCACCTTTATCACTGCAGCACAGATTCACTGGATCCTTTCCAGCAATGTTTGAAAATTAAGTGGTGTCCAAATCCTTCCAAGCACTGTCCAAAGCATGCAAAAGATAGCTAAAAGTCTAAATCATGTGTTACTACAGACTATATACAGTGTATCTGGAAAGCATTCACAGTGCATCACTTTTTTTCCACATTTTGTTATGTTACAGCTTTATTCCAAAATGGATTAAATTCTGAATTCTACACACAACACCCCATAATGACAACAACAACAAGATAACTTGGGGTTTGGCAAATTAAGAAAAGTCTGGGCTCTGGTTGGGCCACTCAAGGATATTCAGTGAGCAGTCATGAAGTAAGGGCAGTGAGCAGGCCTGAAAGGCGCACGGGGAGCAGTGTGTGGAGACGGTGATTTTGGTCAGTGGCACCTTGGCAGTTGGGGCAGATTTGAACCGGCTACCTTCTGATTATGGGTCAGTTTCCTTACCTGCTAGACCAACCACTGCCCCTCCGCCTGGTGATGAGCGGTGCCTGGTTTCCTCCAAAGTGATGCCTGGCATTCATATCAAAGAGATCTTTGGTCACTCTACCATACAGGCCTGATTGGTGGATTGCTGCAGAGATGGTTGTCCTTCTAGAAGGTTCTCCTCTGTTCACAGAGGACCTCTGGAGCTCTGACAGAGTGACCACTGGGTTCATGGTCACCTCCCTGACTAAGGCCCTTCTCATCTGATCACTAAGTTTAGGTGACCGGCCAGCTCCAGGAGGAGTCCTGGTGGTTTTGAACTTTTCCACTTATGGATATTTCTGTAACCTTCTCCAGGTTTGTACCTCGAGACAATCCTGTCCCGGGGGTCTACAGACAATTCCTTTGACTTCATGCTTGGTTTGTGCTCTGACATAAACTTTCAACTGTGGGACCTTATATAGACAGATGTTTGCCTTTCCAAATCAGGTCCAATACACTGGTTTTGTCCACTCAAGGATGATCAGGGAAACCAGGATGCACCTGAGCTCGATTTTGAGTTTGTGCTCTCTCAGTTTTTGTAATTATTTTTAATAAATTTGCCAAAAAGTAAACTTTTTTACATTGACATTATGGAAAAAGGCTGTAAAATAGCAAAATGTGGAAAAAAATGATGTGCTGTGAATACTTTCCGGATGCACTGTTTAATCAAAAACAACTATGTTACCTAAAATTTTCTTAGAATGTAGTGGAAGGTCTGTGCAAAATACATTTTGAGAGAAAAGCACCCTCAGCCAAAATCAAAATGCAAGACTGTAGCTGCAAGGCTGGTAGTGTATTACAAGATATAATCTAAAACATTTCATTTTAGTTTTGGTGAAAAGGGGCTGCCTGGAGCCTGGAGCTCCTGATACGGGATTCCAGTGGTACAGGCATTTACTGTCCAAGCAGACGTTCACTCCAGCCAGCGAAGACCGGGCCTAGTCCGCAAGATTGGTTGATATAAATCAGAGAGGATGGACAGGTTCGGAATGCTAATACAGAGTGTCTCATATGTCTTCCAGATTAAATAACCGCTTCAGTGTTGTAATACTGAGGGAGTGAGAAAGCGCGAGGGAGATTTAAACTGTACATATTCAATAACTCTGCGCAGGGCTGAGGTATAGCGCTTGACAGAAAGGAATAAATGTCTGTTTGCCTTGGCCAAAGGGCAAAACATTAGGCACTCATTCATCGTTCATTTAAACTCACTAATTACAGACAAACGGATGATCTGAACTCTGATAAGAAATAATTTTTCATCTGTAATAGAATAGAAAATTCATTGAATTTATTGTGTTTAGTTACTGCTTCCCATTGACTGTAGAGTCATAAAATGCTTTGCTGTACAGTAGTACAAACCAATGCTGACATAAATAACATATCCAAAATGCTGGGTTGCGGAGGCAACAACTCGGCACTAATGAGTCACTTTCCCCTAACCGCTTCAGTCAAACAGAGGCTGAGCCAACACCTATTATAATATTAGGGCGCTCGCAGTGAATCAAATTTGGCATGTAATTTCTCTGGACAACATGACAAATCTTGACTGATTACCTGGATGTCGATATCCCATCTGTTATACCTGCTGTGTCTCACTATGGCAAATGACATTGGCCAGATTGGCCAAGTGACTAGTGCTGCATGTCCCAAACGGAACAAAATTCCCTCTAACATGTACACGGTGACAAACTTGTAGATTCTTGTAAGTCGTCCTGCGCCGTAGGGTTAGGGTTATCATAAAAGCTCCTATATAGAATCATGGGACATATTCGTCCCTCCAGGATGTTAACAGAAACGCAATAACAATGTTTTCCTGCATTTGTCTGGACTTTGGTAGAACGTTGCATGCACTGTTTATTTGACACCATCCGAACACACAGCCTACCGAACGCTGGTCCTCGCTCATCTGACACCACAAACGGCAGAAAGACGCCTGGTTCAGACATCCGTGTGAACGAGGCCGATGTGTTCCGGTCAATGCCGGAGATTAATCAGATATTAAACTCAGGCATTAGACACACCCCATCACAAAGAAGTGTAAACTGATCTGGCTAATTGTCCATTTAATAAAGGCATGAATTCACTGTGTGCACTCTTCTTTCAGTGCGCAAGGGCTTTCCTCCAATGCTCTTTCTCTCGCCATCTGTTTTCCTCCATTTTCCTCTCCCTCTCTGCCTCTACTCTCATATGTTCTTCTCTCTCTCTCTTTCTCTTTTGTCCAGAGACTGGCAGTATTCAGATCTCAGGAGGGAATGTATCAGTGGTTTGGGGGCAGCAGGTTGTCCTGCAGTGCCAGACTCATGGCTGGTTCCCATCCCCCAACCTCACCTGGCTGCTCAACGGAGAGAAAAGGGACACGCTCAACACCAGCAGCATGCTGGACACTACAGGACTGTACAGCACCACCAGCACCTTCACCATCCGGGCCAACAAAAGCAGCCGAGTGGAGTGCCAGGCATCCCTCTCGGCCCTGCTAAAGCCACAGAGCAGTGTGGTCTCACTCACAGTGGGTGAGTGCTCCATTGGGATTTGTGAAAGTTATTCCATTACATTTTGACACTCTACGACTTTAATCGGAAGGGACGACTTTTTAATTTGTCTTATCTATAGATGGAAATAACTGCAAAAAATATGACGTAACTCCAAAATTTCAGAAGTGTTTTGCTGTTATTACAGTGGTCTGATTCAGAACCTTTAATTTGCCAGTTCTACCAAATCTTGCACAATGCATGATGGCACAGCGGTGTCAAGATGCCGTATTGAGTTTAATACCTGCAATGACATCTTACTCCAGATGGTTTGACAAACCAGACTAAAACAAATGATCTTACACTTTCGCATCACAATGCCCATTAACAAAAGAAAAAATTGACCATAATTCCATTCTAAACAGAACGATAATGAAAGCTTTAAATCATTTATATTAAAAGTAATTTAAAAATGGACTGTGTACATTTTGCAGTTATGGAGATGGACACGACTCTGGTTAAACGGCTTGTAGTCTACTTGAGCTCCATCACCGCAGTCCTGGCTGTGGTCATCTGCACGGTCCTCTGCTCCAGGAAGATGGGGAGGACTAGGAGTAAGCGCCTCTTTTTCTTTTTTTTCCCTCTGAACGCAGCTAAAATCTGCAGCCTCCTGCTACAGTGGCTTTGATTAAACTGTCATGAAGAAGTTAGGGCCAGTCACACGCAGTCACTTCACAAAGCTACACACTTGCACGAGCAAGGACACACTTCTGCATGCCGTCAGCACAAAAGCCGGCTTTTTAAAAAGTGCTGGCCTGTGGTTTACGTAACCTTCCCCCCTCCTTCCACACGATCAAGAGAGCAACACACCCAGGTGCAAAAACTGCAAGGGGACTTGAGGACATAGAGAAAAAGCGATGCTTTAAAATACTTAAATATTGATTGTTTTTGGCTACCATTTTTCTATTCAAATGTTTAGAAGCACTGATTCATCTTCATATTGTCTGGAATGACAGCCTTCGGAGGACACATGGGGGCAATGTAAAAATTCTAATGGCCTTGTATTCTTATTTAATTTTTTCAGATGAAAATGTGTTTGCCTGTTTAAAGTCAGTCAGGCTGACTACTAGTGCGTCTTTATATGAGGATGTACAGGGACAATTTATGATATATAAACAATAAAAGGATTTTTTAAATTTTTATTACCAATGAAGGAGAAAGCCATGTAACCATTTTTCACTTCCTCTTTAGTGGCCTGTCCCCAGTCCCACTTCACTCGATGCTTGACTGATTTATCCCAGTTAGAATCACCAAAGTGGACAATGTAATGTTCTACTTCCACCTTAAAGCCATAACAGGCTCCTGGCACAAACGTTCTTACAAAAGGCCAGTAGAGGTCCTGTGGCTAATCACTGGAAGATGCGAATCTCCAGAGAAGGTTCCGTATTGCTGAAGGTAAGGTGTCACGACGCAGTTGGCTTTGAGCTGAGATCTTTAGTGAAGCTTTTTTTCCCCCAAAGGGGATCTCTTCTGTTGGCCGTGAGGCTGCCTGGCTAGTACGCGATAACAAAAATAGTGCCCTAAAGTTACGCATTAAGACTCCTCTAATCCCTGTGACAGATTAAAGAACTTTTAAGAACTCTGGGCCATGTAGGGGATTTGAGGCAGGTAGGCCAATCCTCCTACCCCAACTTGATTGTGTTTTTTTTGCCTTTTGTTTGCTACATTTGTTACGTGGTTTGCATAATGCGGTCTTCCCCTGCCTTTCCACCCATACTGCTCTCCCTGGAGCAGTCCCCAACATCCGCTAACCTACATCCAAACCTCTACAGTGCATCTAGAAAGTATTCACACTTTTTCCTCATTTTGTTATGTTGCAACCTTATTCCAAAATGGATTAAATGCATTCCGCACACAACGCCCCATAATGACACCGTGAAAAAGGTTAATGTGAGGTTTCGGCAAATTTATATGAACAAAAAACCTTTGAGCCTTTGCTCAATACTTTGTCAATGCACCTTTGGCAGCAATCACAGCCTCAAGTCTTTTTGAATATGATGCCACACGCTTGGCACATCTATACTTGGCCAGTCTCGCCCATTCCTATTTGCCGCGCCTCTCAAGCTCCATCAAGTTGGATACAAAGCGTTGGTGCACAGACATTTTAAGATCTCTCCAAAAATGTTCAATCAGATTCAAGTCTGGGTTCTGGCTGGGCCACTCAAGGACATTCACAGAGTCCTTAGGGTTTTTGTCCTGCTGAAAGGTGAGTTAAAGAGCGCTCTGGAGCAGGTTTTTATCCAGGACGTCTCTCTACATTGCTGCAGTCGTCTTTCCCTCAATCTGGTCTCCCAATTCCTGGAACTGAAAAACATCCCCACAGCATGATGCTGCCACCACCATGCTTCACTGTAGGTATGCTATTGGCCATGTGATGACTGGTGCCTGGGTTCCACTAAATGTTACCTCTGACTAAGGCCCTTCTCCCCTATCCCTCAGTTCAGGTGGCCAGCCAGCTCTAGGAAGAGTCCTGGTGGTTTTGAACTTTTTCCACTTTTGGATGATTGAGGCCACTATGCTCATTGAAATATTTCTGTAACCTTCCCCACTCTGGGACATTATATAGACAAGTGTGTGCCTTTCCAAACCAGGTTCAATCAACTGTTTTTTCCACAGCTGGACTCTTGTCAAAGGCTGTGAATACTTTTTTATTTTTAAAAAATGTACCAAAAGCTCCAGTAAGCCTTTTTCATGTTGTCATTATAGTTTGTTCTGTGTAGAATTCTGCGAGAAAAAAGAATTTAATCTATTTTGAAATAAAGGTGTAAAATGTAGAAAAAGTGATGCGCTGTGGATACTTTCTGGGTGCACTGTATATGTATTCTATGTATACATACTAGGGCCATCAGTAGATTAAAATATTTAATCACGATTAATCTCATGTTGGCCATAGTTAACTCACAATTAATCGCACATTAATCACACCTTTAAGTCTTTCCTAAACATTCTGTTTGTAATACTATCAACATAGGAGTAGACAAATGTTAGCTTTGTGTAGATAATCTTGCACCTGTGTTTACAATTAACTAAAAAATATTACTAAAATTACATTTCAACTCAATTTTTAATAAATTTAATGGAACATTGCAATACAGAATTACAATTCTGCTGTAGCTTATACTTGAATAAAGCTGTATGTTCCACTGTCTGCCTACTTGTATGAAGTGCTCGGCACACACATCGGCAAAATGTCTCTCCTCTATCTTCATAATGGGCATGCGACCTGAGTATTTTAGACTCGATGTACTCCGGTGAAAGCTTAGTTCACATGTGTACATACTGTCAATCACTTTAGTTTTGTCGACTGAACCGTCCGGTAGTGCTTAGAATCTGAACTTCCCATTCAAAATACTCTGTGATTTATCCATTTCTGCTAATTGGAAACCTCACTGATGTATAAGAATGTGCTTCCAGCGTAGCTTTCTGCCATCCCATCCTAGAAAAACCACAGGCCGCGTACAGAAAATTAATGCTGTTTAAAAGAATTTTGTGTTAACTTGTTATTAACGCGTTAACTTTGACAGCCCTAATACATACATACAGATTTTTTTTTTTTATCTCAGTTGTTTTTAATACACTCATACATATTTTTATTTGCAGGTTTTGCAGATGTTTTCTATAGTGTACTTTTGATACTAAACTGAATTGATATCAAAATTTGCATCCACTATCTGCAAAACCTGCATCCTGTCTTTCTCTCTGTCCAAAGATGGTCTGTGCTTAGTTTCATTAATACCTTCTTGGTCATTTGTTGATATGACCTGGGGCTACTCAGTGCCATTTGCCTCAGAAATTAGTATTACAGCACTCTGCACTGTAGGAGGCCTTTTGGAGAATTGAGCTTGGCACTGTTAGCCTCAAACACACTCCGGGTGGAGGAGCTGGTGCATGTCAAAGTCTATTTCCATAAAAAATTCAAGTGTCCCTTTCAGAGCATGGATTCCATTCAGACATGTCTTTCCTATAATCTGGCTCTGTTTTCATTGTCTTTCAGAGTGCAGACACCCGAATGCAATGAGGTAAGAGCCACCTGACCAGACCTGATACTCTATGAGAATGGCAGTCAGTCAAAAACTGTGACATCAAATGGAAAATGTCTGGTGACCGACATGCTTCTCTCAGACATGGGTCATTATAAAAGCCCAACAATTGGGTTTTTTAGGTTCCAATTGTAAATGTAATTAAGATCATGTTCATGGGGTCAGAAAAAGTTACACACCAACACAAAGGGAAGTTCATAAAACAGATAACAAGTAAGTGTTTTATGTATGTATACCTTACCTTACACTAGCAAACATGTCGTACATGCTGTTACATTACAGGTTTGTAACCACTGATATCTCCATTACAAATTTAAGTAGAAATATTTTAAGTAGGATGCTTAGTGGAAAGACACTAATTTTACACAGATTCCATTAATTGCCTACAGTATACACCAGGAGTGTAACCATTAATTTGCCAGAATTTACTAGAAGGTAAATTTATATCATGTAAATGTGTCCATGATTCCATTAATATCACTTAAATACACTTACAAATTTTACATAATTTCTACAATTCACTTTTACAGAATTGTCCAAGGTGTGAGTGCCAACTCTGTTGCTACGGATACAGAGGGCAGGATCAATCCAGGATACATCTCGGCATACAATACAGGTAAATGGACTGGAATACAGCCACGAACACAGACAGCATGTAATATTTTACAGCCAGCACAGGGGAATGCACTAGAAAACAAAGAACAAGATGTATCCTGCCCACAGACTGTGGAATAAAAAGACCATATTGTTAAACAGTTCAGTGCATCTGTGTTACACCGTGATTCTTGCAATAAAGAATTAAATTCTTACAAGAAACTTCACAGCAATACAATTGTTTGGAACCTAGTTTTATTGTGTTGTATGTGTCTTAAAAGGGACTGATGCTCCTTGTTATGTGCCATTGGAAAACTAGCATGTGCAAGGGCTTTCCAAGTCTGTATGAAAAGCATGAAATTACCTACTAATTTAGGCATTGAAATAAGGCAACAAAATCAATTAATTATTTCACCCCTGAAACAGGAACTCATGCAACACAATCATTGACTGCTTCCAAGCAGTTGTGAGGTTGGGTCACAGTTGTACAGCAGGCAGTCAAGGCAGACTAAGACTCGTCAAGGTCAAATAGACCAATTCAGGAGACAAACTATAATGCAAAAATCCATAATGTAAGAAAAAGTGAAAAGATAAAATTGAAATAAACTTCATAGGTAAGGATAGCTGGTTAAAAGGGTGACAACAGGGTGGTAGTAGCATAGTGGGTAACACACTTGCCTATGAACCAGAAGACCCGGGTTCGAATCCCACTTACTACCATTGTGTCCCTGAGCAAGACTCTTAACCCTAAATTGCTCCAGGGGGGACTGTCCCTGTAACTACTGATTGTAAGTCGCTCTGGATAAGGGCGTCTGATAAATGCTGTAAATGTAAATGTAAATGTAAAAGCTTGTGACCGTGTTGTCTTAACTGGGTTAGCTACTGGCCACATGTCAAAAGGAGTCAAAGTAACCCATATATATTATATGTGTTATTTAAATAAAATAACACTCTATCTTTTGATTATGCTTCCATGATGGATATTTACAGTGATGATAAGGAAGTGTATGTCTAAGTTTCAAGTAGCACAAGGCACAGTTTTTTTTTTTGCATCCAAAATCATTTGTAATGAAACATGTAAGACTAGCAGTTGCCCTAGCTGGACATTTGGGTTGCTGACATCAGTGTGATGGCAGTGATGGTAGAAATATGCAAACCATATAAACTACAGATACACTGTAAAATATTCTTGCCAATGGCTTGGTGATATTTCAGTATCTCCATTACTGGAAATAACAAAGGGAAAGTATCGGGTGAAGTAAACATCTTTTTTCACTTGGCAGGGAATGACAACAGCCACCTCAGCAACAGTGCCCATGGCCAGAAACATGCCATCGCCTCTCAGCAGGTAAGGAGAGAGAGAGCGAGAGAGAGAGAGAGTGCGTGAGAGACGTGCAACCCCTGAATTATTCAGCTTCATTTGCAGTCACCCCAGACATCTCAAATATTGACAAATGCAGGAAATAATGCACAGCACCGTGCCTTTCGTAATCTTAACCCTGATCTCTTTATGGCCAAAGATGCCTGTGCTAAGTGATTAAGAAAGTTGTGGATCATTTATTATAAAAAAAAAACAGCAATGCAGATTGTTTTTTCTGTACAAGAATTAACGAGTTTAATTATAAATAATTAAAAACACAAAAAGTACACTGCTCAAAGAATAATGATAATTAATCAGTGTATCCTCGTAAATTAACAAAAGTATTCTATGAAAGCATGAATAAGTTTGCAAGACTGAAATTTAAGGAGAGTTAATTGTTACATTATTTAAGGTAAATAAGGTGTGTCAGGTTTAGCTTTAATGTTCAAATGTATTTACAAAAACTCCATGACATGAAAACTACAAAAATATGTCATGCTTACATATACTTGCTTTAGTCTAACAGCACATAACATGTCAGGCAAAAATGTCTTCATCTTGCATTACAAATTCATAAGCATTATTTTCCTGGTACTTTGTGTTGTGCGGGCCTATTCATAAAACGTGGACTTTTCTGTTGTTGGAGCCTCTGTAAATTTGTAGTGATTTTGACGAATGTACGGTGGGGCAAAAATGTATTTGCCACCCAACAACTGTGCAAGTTGTCCCACTTAAAAAGATGAGAGAAGTCTAGAATTTTCATCATAGGTATACTTTCAGTGACATTCTTCCATTCCTCATTTGGATTTTCCAGATGTTCTCTGGCAAACTTTAGACGGGCCTGGACATGTGCTGGCTTAAACAGGGGGACCTTTCGAGTACTGCAGGATTTTACTGCATGACAAAGTAGTGTGTTACTAATAGTAACCATTGTTACTGTGGTCCCAGCTCTCTTCAGGTCATTGCCATCCTCATCAGATAATTTGTACCCCATAAGGAGATATCTTGCATGAAGGTCAAGTGAGATTGTCGAGGGAGGTCGAGGGATTGTCAGTGATTAAGTTTTTCTAATAATTGCTCCAACATTTGATCTCTTCTCACCAAGCTGATTGCCTGTTGTAGATTGGTTCAGCCCAGTGTTGTGCAGGTGTGCAGTCTTGTCCCTGGTGTCCTTAGACAGTTCTCTGGTCTTGGCCATAGTGGAGGTTGGAGAAGAAAGAAGAAGGAACAGGTCTGTGAGGGACAGAATGCAACAGGACTAAATGCACCATATACAAATAAATTCTTTAAAAATCCTACACTGTGATTTCTTGGATTTTTTACATTCTGTCTCTCACAGTTCAAGTGTACCTATGGTGAAAATTACTGACCTCTCTCAACTTTTTGAGTTGGACAAATTGCACAATCCATGGCTGCCAAATACTTTTTTCCCCACTCTACTTCATTGACTTCTGAAATCCAGTAAGCAGCAGCTTTGATGATCCCTTCTGCCCCATGTGAGATTGCTGACATTCTTTAGCTGCAGACTAGTAATGCAGACAGACCATGTTGTGTTTACAGATACCTGATGTCATCTCATCCAATGACCACACAGCCTGTACCTTCTATAGTGCAGATGGGATCAAGACATCTAGACGGGTCACCACAGTTTGATGTGTATTCTGTTTGGTCAGACGTAAATCAGACATATGACATATTTTAATTTTTATGAGCTGCAACAACTGAAAGAACTCAACTTTCATGACCAGTTTTATTACTAATTGTTATTTTCTTCAAATGCTTTAAAGTGGAAATCTAGCTACTTAATAAAAAAAAGGCTTCAGGATGCAAAATAGTCCATGATGATGTATTGATTTCATAGAGAACAAATTCTGCAACTGTGGCAAGGACACTGGACGTTGTCACTTGTGTATTATTCTAATTGCATGACCATACATAGTGTGCTTTACTGAACTACTTGTGCTGTACTCTGAATGTATGTACACCATAAACTGTATTGTTTTAATCTCTAAAGCGAATTTGTACTGTCCTGTTTCACTAAAACTTAAATGTTGTCTCATACAGAGATATGATTTAGGTCATAAAGAGGTGCAGTCTCATCAAAGACATTAAGTGTTATGAGTCTCTGTATCATACAGTGTTTCCGGATGGGTCAGTTGTGCCAAGTTGTGCTAATCTTGTTGTTTCGCAGATAGAGATCAATACAGCATATCCTCTTTAGTCACAAGGGATTCAGCATACAGGATGTCAACCATGAAACAATGACATGATAACTATCATGCGATACGTGATGTGATATGATGGCCACCGAATGCCTCCAGCTCAAATGCCAGGTGAACACTATTGCATATCAGGAAGAAACATTCCTGGTGAACTGTTGCCCACTTGGATTCTCAAACTAGAAAATTTACTCACTCAGTCACTCTCCATAACCCAGGATCGCCGCGGCCAGAGTCCGTCCAAGGAAACTGGACGTAGCAGGGCATGCACACTCACATTCACTCCGAATCCACACAGGAAGAAACCGGAGGACCCGGAATAAACTTGCACCAGCACGGGGAGAGCATGCAAACTCTACGCGCAGAAGGTCCGGGCCGAGATTTGAACTCACAACCTTGGAGGTGTGAGGCCATGCAGCAAGCCACCATGCCAACTAGTGCGTTTAGAAAGTGGTTAAAACTTTTGTAAATGGCCTGAGTTGGTGCCTTTGTCTCTGTTGAAGCTTCAGTTCGTTAATAATAAGAGAGATGTTGAGGAATATTGGCCTGATGAATCATTTGGACTGAAATAAATTCTGCTGGTGACGAGCCACTGTTTTGTTTTCACTGAAACAGGGTCACTTTACGTCCCTTTCACTTCCTGAGATCTTTTTCTTCCAACGTCTCTACCATTGAACAGGCAGGTAATAAATAAGTGAAACTCACCCCTGGGAGGTCACACAAAGCTATTGCGATATGAGAGCCCTATTGCATGACCCTGTTATTTTGTCCACTTTTCCATACTAGGGTTACCTTTCCAGGAGCTCTCTTGTACGATGAAGGTCTTGAGTTGCATTTCACAAGTAGTGTATTGATGTCAGGGGTGAGCCATCTGTGTCCCTGAGTTCACAACAAGCTCTCTGCCTTTCAAGACTCCTGCATCCTTCTTGTTTGTGCTCTCTCTCTCTCTCTCTCTCTCTCTCTCTCTCTCTCTCTCTCTCTCTCTCTTTTTCTCACGGGTCCCTGATTACGTTACACCCTCATCTTTCAGGTGTTGCTCATAGTTACTGCTCTGAATCCGTGCTTATGTAACTGCATCCAATGCCTCTCTCTCTCTCTCTCTCCTCTCACTCTTTCACCGATTCATCAGAGGGACTCTTGAAGGGTCCAGTCCTCTTTTTTTTTTTTTTTTCCTTCTCCGTGTGTCTTCCTGTCTGCAATTAGCGAGGCGTCTTTTTTCCTTTCTTCTTTCTTCCCCTCCTCCCCCTGTTGTTTTTTTGTTCATCAGAAAATAAAGTAATAAAAAGAGCTGGTGGTAATGACCCTCTGGAGCCTTGCTCGCTTCTCTCCCATGGCTTATTATGGGCTGGCCGCGCTTCCTGCACCAGCCCGAAGATGAAAAGCGCCCAGGCGAGCACTGATGCAGCAAATCCACAAACAGCCCCCGCACTGCCGGAGCGCACTGTGCAATTCTGCTCTCTTTAACGCTGTTCCTAGACACTTTATGGAAATGAAATAAACCTTTTCTTTGTGTTTGTAAACCCTCATAAATCACTGTACGAAAAGCACTTCCACATATCTCTCTTACCCCGCGTTTCCTTAGATTTGCTAGCAGCAGAAAATACACAAAGCTACACAAGGCATTATTGTTCTGTTCTGTTGTCTACGTTCTGTGGTGTTCTCCAAGAAAAACTGTCAATTTACGCCATTTATCAGGAGCAATCAGTAGTTACAGGGACAGTCCCCACTGGAGCAACTTAGGGTTAAGTGTCTTGCTCAGGGACACAATGGTAGTAAGCAGGATTTGAACCTGGGTCTTCTGGTTCATAGGCGAGTGTGTTACCCACTAGGCTACCACCACCCCATTTAATCCTATTTATGACTTTAGGTGTTTACAGACAAACAGTGTCCTAGATTATGAAACCAATAAAGAAACTGTAAAAAGTCTCTTGCAACATATTTCTTGCTTATATGCCGACTAAGAAAAATTTTCAGGCTCTGGATGACTATTTAGGGACAAATTGTGACAATATGATTAAAATCCTTTTGCAAAAAACACACAAAGCCAGTTCAGTCAGGCTGATATTAATATGATAATGAAATGTAAAGCCTGGCAGCCCTTAATCATTTCCATAAATATTTATTCATGCATATTAAAGCTAAGCCGCACGGGGAAGCCGTGTCACTAAAGAACCATCTTGGGTTTATGTAATTGAACCTGAAAGCCTTTTGGCACTGGTTATGGCCCACAAAACAATTGAGCTTTGTCTGGGGCAGCCAATGGCGATGCTAATGAATAACTTAGCATCTCTTCCATGCGACCGAAAGCTAATACCTCTCAAGTGCGTCTTGGAGGCAGACGCCGGTGAGGAAGCGTCCAAAAAACCAACACAGCGTGCCACCGTATCCAACAGTTGGGGATAAGTACCTAGACATGACCCCGTTAACATAATCAACACACACTTAATTAGCTGATTAAGGCCATTTAGGGCCAAATGAAGGGCTTGCGTATCTAAACGCAGAGATGTGATGGTGTGCTGATGAGTGGAAAAACGGTCTGAGATGCAAGGAGCAGTGGAAGACCTCATGTCTACTATGTTGCTTACCATAAAGTAGTCTTGCTCTGAATTCAGGGTCAGGAAAGATGTACCACTTGCTCTATTATGTCACTTCTCATTTTAAGTGGAACCAACATTTTTGAAATCACATAAAACAAAAAATGCCCCAAACAAGAGGTGAACGTCTTTAGCTTGCTCAAAGCAGAAACATTTGACTAGTTGCCTGAAATAAAAGTTTACACAACTGCGGAAACCATGGGAATGGTGTGTTTCCTAATATCCTTATAATCACAACAATTTGTCTTACAGAGACAGTGGAGTAGAAAATGTCCCCCAAAAAACTGTCAATGCACCATATACATGTTTATGGTTGGGCTTCTCTGCAGACAGCTACAGCAGCACAGGCAAAATGATGGTTATGCAGTTTGAGGAAGGCCTCGGGGTTACTGCAAAAGAAAATAATCCTTTCAAGTCAAATATGCTCAGCCTAATTTCCTCTGGGTAAGGTTTTTCACAACAGCATCCCTCGTAAGCCATTCTGATGTACCGTATATGAAGAGGGGGGCAGGACTGTCCACAGAAGTGTGGAGGGACCCTTCATGTGATAATTGGGTGAACTGTACAGTTTGCACCACTCCACAAAGTCATTCGTTAAAGCTGAAATATGAGCAATTTATTCCACCTTTATTCCACATTTTTGGGGTGATAATACACGTGAACTTATGGACTGTCAGACGGAATCAGTCTGGTAGAGAGTTTGTGGGAAACCTGACTAGGAATAACATATATGATGGAATCAAGCTAAGGAACTCTAACTATGCATTTATCTAGCTACCTGACCTAATGGTACTTGGTTGTTGGTTTATCAACACTGTTGGTGAGGTATATTGTATCATGTACAACACACCAAGTTAAGCACAGCTGATAGGAGGGGGGGGGTGCAAAGGTGCCCTGCTAAGCCCAGGACAGATTTGTTGGGACGCCGCCATACGTTCTATCAATATCAGAAACATAGGCAATTCATAAAGCAACAGCTCAGCTTTGCCAACTAACAAAGAAATGAATGGTCTATAATTTCAATGGTAGAATTATTTGAACAGTGAGAGACAGAACAATAAAACAGTCATAAATGAATATGCATTTTTTTCCTTTCGTAAAATGTGCTTTACTACTTGGCGGCAAAACCTTTGTTGACAGTCACAGAGGTCAGATGTTCCTTGTAGTTGGCCAAAAGGTTTGTACATATCTCACTGGGATTTTGTATAACTCCTCTTTTTTCAAGGCTGGTGTTTGTCAAACCACAGATTCTGTATGGAATTAAGATCCGGAGACTGACCAGGCCACTCCAAGACTTAATATGCTTCTTCTTGAGCCAATCCTGTGTGTTTTGGATCATTGTCATGCTGGAATATCCAAAAATACCCAAAGAAATTTCATTGGATCAGACGTGTGTGGGGACAGTACAGCGATTTGGGATTTGAACCCACAACCTTTCAATTACGGGTCAGCTTCCATACCCTCCAGGCGCAGGGATTGCTGTGATCATTTTGAGCAACCCCTCCTGTTCAACTGCTAAATGGCTGTGACTGAAAAATGCCAAGCGTCACAGAAAAGAACAAGAGGTGAAGCCTGTTGGCAGGAGTGTTGGGTCATGATCACCCCAGATACTCTCTATTGGGATTGGCTGATCAAGACTATTTGAGTGGATGTCTCATGCCCCTCTTGCTTTTGGTTTGTTTTAGTGTCCTATTAGTATGGTATATGTGCAGTTTATTAAACCTTTTTAAATTAACTTAAATTAATCACATGAATTGGACTTCACAGTTGTTATGTCCCTCGACACGACTGCACTTACGGTTAATCGTTTATTACAAACGTTTGAATGTAAACCGACAAACACACACAAAGCGGTTCTGGTCAGTTGAGTTGTGACTCAAGTCTGTGTTATTGTCTTGTCTTCTGGTCACATTCCTTCAACTCACACCACACTATTCTTGTCCCAAACAGACGCCATTTTGAGCCCTCTGCCATATGACAGCCCACCAATCACAACAGGAAGGGGGAGGAGTCCAATCATGTACTGACGAGGAGCCTCCCTGTAACACTACAGAGAGAGAGAGACAGACACATACTTCGCCATGGGACGTCACACAGTTTAGCATCATGTAAGAATATCGTATTTAAATCATATGTAATGTTTTCAGTTCCTGGCAAGCGCCACAGGCCTGCGGGTTTCTTTTTGTTGGTTCCTTTGTTGTTTACCCAGTTTTTCTTTTGTTGTGTTAAATAAATCCCGTTTGCACGTTGTCCCATCTCTGCGCATCCTTTCCCCGTCAGCCCGTGGACGTGTATGTATGGCTTAAAATAATGGATTTCATTTCTTTTTTCAGTTTTTTTTGTGAGGAGATTTTCCATGTGTGCAGAAGGGTCAAGTGTGGGGGGTGTCAACTGTCGGGCATGTCAAAGCCCATTGAGACATACTGTATGTGATTATGGGCTATATAAGAAATAAATGTTGCTGTTGTTGGATTTAATAAAGGATTTAGGACAGCCTAAATGTAATGAATCATGTGGAAACAATGTCCATTATACATTTACGTAATTCTAATGATTTTTTGTTTTCAGTGTTGGCTTGGTTCCACACCGTTCTCATAATCACTTAAACTCCATGAGGCGAGATCTTGCATAGAGCTCCAGACCAAGGGAGTCTGGCAGTTTTATTGTTCTTCCAATTTGCAAATAATCGCATCAAAAGAGAATCACCTGTCACTGTCTTCCTGGTCCTCTCACGGGATGCCGGTGCAGCGTATCACGTGACAGCTGTATAAAATACAACTGTGAGCCAGAAATTTTGCATATTTAATTATTAAAAATGCAAATTTAAATTAATTTATCACACTTCCAGCAGGTTTTCCACCCAAAATTGATTTTTGGATATTTTGGGATAAGGTATGTATTATATTGCTTTAACTAGAATTGTATCGACAATCCTAGATAATATGGTGAGCAGGTTGAAACATGGACAGTTTGCAGAGCTGTATGAATAATGACCATGACCATGCTTGTTACGAATGAATATGAATATCACAAATATCATTTTACACAATGGTGTCGATCCGTTGGCCCTGCCCATTTTCTGTGCTTCAGACAGTAGCAGCAGGGGCGTTGCCACATGGTGCCATTGGGTGACCATGGCCACCCGTTGTCAAGTCAGACCTACCGCCTTCACCCCAAAGCATTTGTCAACTCACAGGCCAAAGTTTGTCCTCACAAAATGCTCTGCATCAATGTGTTCCAGTAATCAGAAGGTTGCTGGTTCGAATCCCGAACCGCCAAGCTGCCACTGAGCAGAACACCGTCCCCACACACTGCTCCCCGGGCGCCTTTCATGGCTGCCCACTGCTCACCAAGAGCGATGGTTAAAAGCAGAGGACACATTACGTTGTGTCACGCTGTGCTGCTGTGTATCACAATGACAACCACTTCACTTTCACTTCACTTCCACTTTCACATCCAGTATAGCTGTTAGGAGAGGAGTGAAGGCGCTAAGGAAAAGGTCCAGAAAAGTACATCGGTGTGTGAGAAAGATGTGCTGAAAAGACTTAGATCGTTTGTTTGCTCTATTATACCATCACATTATCATTTAGTTTATGGAAATATCCCTGTTGTGAGTTTAAATCTGAAACTTCTGGGAACATAATTATGTGTGGGATCGCAGAATTTGATGTGTACATGTGGACTTTTTAAACCAAAATTTGTTATATCACTACCACAAATGTAAGAATGTGTTATTTTTAAAGTAGTACAGTCATTTTAATTCCAAAAAGATATCCTGGCTGTGGCCCTGAGCAGCAGCCAGACTCCTTCCCCGTGAGAAATCACATGTTATCATCCTGCTTCCCTTTTGATGTCGTCTCTAATGACTTGTTGGGTTTGGTAGGCTGCAGGACTGGTCTGCAGTGGAATAATGACTTGTGGTCACTAAGCTCATCTTTAGCTTGTATTTGTTTGTCGCCTCTGAGGCTTTAACAGTGGACTCCAAATATATAAAATAGAGGCTGGACTTTGATGTCTTTTCATGTTTTCGATGTTGACCGCTTTATTGAAGAGAATAATTGGAAAGTTGTGGAAAAATGAACCTTAACCAGACTTTTGCTAGTAATGTAGCAATTAATAAATTACCAAACTATAAGATAAATTGTGAACATCAGTTTACCCTGTTGGGTGTAGGGTTATGAAGCATGTTTATTCACACTTTTCTTCCTAACTTTGATAAGGTTGCTGTGGATTCTGTCTGGCCATGGCTTAAACTGTGTTTTAAATTAAATATTCAACTCCCACTGAGACCCCAACGATCCTTGATACAGTGATTTTATAAATCCGTCATCAGGCATTAACCTCAAAAATTTTGTCCAATCCACACAAGCACCACCAGCTATAAAATCTAGGTTATGCATATGGCCAGATGCCAGAATGTGTTTCCCTTTGATGAATGATGACATAACTTCTGCAGGGAAACTAAATATGACACAATTATGTTAGGATGGGGTGAGGCAATTAATAAAAACAAAATACACCTATCAAATTCCCATCATAAATGTCATTTCAGTTATAAAAGAAGAAGAGAGATTTTATCATGAGAATATTTGGATTGCATTTGTCAGCAGTGTTCATAAATCTGAAATGATTTGAACATAGAATTCGACGCACCAACCTTGAACAGACCTTGAGTGCGTTAAGGCATCTCAGTTGGGGATTTATAATTAGCATGTACAGAACAAGTGTAGGGGAGCCAAATTCCTCAGACCTTCCTCTGGCATAAAACCTGCCCTTAGCTCAGGCCTCTGAAGCCCGGCCCTAATGATGGGACGGTTTCCTTCACAAACGAGAGCCCCCAGCTCCCGGTGACACGACATTGTCTGGAAATGGGGATGAGGGGAGAGACTGAGAAGAGTTCCACTTGCTTTGGATTACCGAGGACTGAGGAACGTGCCCATTGGCTAAGTCATGTGGCCCTTTTATCTACTTGTACTGATGTGTGAATTGTCTCAGCCAGGCAATTGTGAAGAGAGTGGGGGAAAAGAGGCAATTAATAGGTTTCCATTAATGGCTATTGATGGACCACAAGTAATTTAGTGTTCCATCTCTGAAAGCCTTTTTCACAGGACTGGCTGCTCTGCTTCCCTCAGAAACGTTCCCCTTTTTAATAAACAGCTTAAAGTAATCTTTAGGACCAGTTTCCAATGCTGTAATTAGTCTGCGTTCTCTCAGCAACTCGCCAGGCAATTAATGAACCATCGACTCATCCTCCCTTTGATCACATGCCACCGCTTGGGATGCACCAGGCACCTCCATCCATCTCGGATCGGTCGCATAAACGCGCAGCAAAATGCCACGGCCGCCGTGGCGAGATGCTCGGCACCGGTCCCTCCGCTGATGCAGACGTCGTGAACGTCGGTGGGGGAAAAGCGGCGCGTCATTCTGTAGCAGTCGCTTCCGTCCTCGAACTATCAAACAGAGAGACACGTTGCACGCTTTCTTCCCAAAAAATGACTAGCGGCAGGGTGAGCAAAGAACGAGAGAGCGAGGGAGAGATGAGCCTTAAAATAGCCCTGTCCCGCACCGCTCCCTGCGTGCCGTTTTATTATGCAGCTGTCTTAAACACGAGAGCTGCCGCCGAATTTGCTCCGAGGATTAAACTCAACTGCCTCTGCTATGAGCATGAGGCAGAAGAAATGGCCCTCGGGCTGATTCAGTTCAGCGTTTATTGGAGAAATGAGCAGGAGAAAAGCCCTTGACGCGAAGCCCTGGGTCAGCCAAGGTTTGACAGAATCCCCAGTGTTTACCCCAGTACAACACCAATCTCACAACGAACAGCATTCGCATTTCAGACTGTCGTGACTGTGCATAGCTGTGGAGTCCTTAGACCAGTATCTAAAATGTGTGTGTGTGTGTGTGTGTGTGTGTGTTCTATTTAATCACAGTGATTTTGGTGCCAAAAACAGCCCTGAACCCTGCAGAAGTTTAATCGGAATACATTTCAGGAGGCCCACCCTCTGTTGGAGTGGTGGGCTCCCTGGGCATTCCGGCCCAGGCTTTTCCGATGCACCTCACAATCTGGCTGAGTGGTTAGTATAAGATTCAAGATTTTTATTCGTCACATGCATAGTTTCAGCAGTACAACACGCCGCGAAATGCCTCCTGAACCACTCTGTTTTAGAGTGGTCATAGTCATGTCAGAAATATAGAATAAAAGGGAGATAAGGCAGGTAAAAATTTGTAAAAAAAAAAAGTAGGCAAGCTGTAATGCAAGAGAATGTGGATATGCACGGTGCGTAGACTGTGCAGTGACCAGTGTACCAGTGCAGATTGCAGTAAACACAGTGAACGTTCAGGTGGTCAGTTTGGGAGGTGTGAGGTGTGGTGACATGACCTCGTCCAGCATCCTTATGGCCTGAGTCTCTCAGCCCTGGCCATGATGCATCAAATTCTTTTGCCTGATTTTAGGTGAACGAGCTGATGTTCGGGTGTGTCAATGGACTGTCACTGGGTACTTTTGTATTCCTTATTGTATTCCCTGTTGTATTCCGGTTTTGTTATTAAGCCCTTGCTTTGTATAGGAATGGTGCGAGAGGTTTATTGTCAATACAATATATACTGTACACAAGTGCTGTTTCACACAGACACTCCCACCATAGTACATTTATAAAGACATTTATAAAAAACATCATTTAGATGAAGATATGAATTTAGAAAAAATTCACTGAAATTGAACTATCAAAATCTCTGTACACTAAACAAGGTAGAACATCAGAGAAGATGCCTTTAAGTGGCTGTGCATTGTACAATGGCCGGTAGCAGCCTAGTGGGTAACACACTCGCCTATGAACCAGAAGACCCAGGTTCAAATCCCACTTACTACCATTGTGTCCCTGAGCAAGACACTTAACCCTGAGTGTCTCCAGGGGGGAACTGTCCCTGTAACTACTGATTGTAAGTCAATCTGGATAAATGCTGAAAATGTAAAAATGTAAAATGTACAATAAGATATTTGAAACGAGACGAGACAAACATGCAAAATGGGCAGATTGCTTTTTAGGTACACGGTTGAAATTGTGCGTGAGGGTGAAAGTAGCGTTCTGTGAGTTTAACAGTCGTTTAGTGATGTAGCGAGTTGGCAGTGAGTCTGATGGCAGGAGGGAGAACAACGCATTCTTACCTGCCCCCCTGACCTGGATTAAGATGAACGTGCATCTCCCAACACTCAGAAGAACCTTTCAAGAACCTTCATCCTCACCTGTGAATGAACTGCCGCGCCTGGAGGTGCAGTAGGAAAGAGGTCCGGCCCAGGAACAGCAGGAAGGGGTAAATTTAGCTTTCTTATGAAAGCAGATGGAAGAGGTCACCCATAGCCATCCTGCAGGTCCACAGACATGCAAATGAACAGCGCACCCTCTGCTGAGGTGGCAGGGCAATCGTGCCGGACAGACAGGTATGGAGACGGAGAAGGATGTAATGCTAGGCGACGCAGGCCCCGGTAATGAAGCTTTCGTTTCAGCTGTCGGTCATAGCCGCTCCACTGAGAGTTAATTGCCACTCTGGAGGTGGCAGGAGGGTAGTGACCAAGTGTCTGGCGTGGCCAAATTTATTTAAACACCAGCATGTGTTCTGAGGGGATGCAGTCCCTCAAGATGAAACTGTGAAAAATGGGTCTGCCCAGCATCTCGAGGCACGCGGAGGCCCTCAGACAATAAATCTGGTCTCTGGCCGGATGCGATAGGAAACGTTTCGCTCCAGAAAGCTGCTAGTAAACGTCGTAGTCAGTGTGAGAGGATGCGATT
The DNA here is from genome assembly GCF_900700375.1 of Denticeps clupeoides. Taxonomy (NCBI): domain Eukaryota; kingdom Metazoa; phylum Chordata; class Actinopteri; order Clupeiformes; family Denticipitidae; genus Denticeps; species Denticeps clupeoides. The sequence continues at coordinate 4,129,326 of NC_041725.1, read as the reverse complement.
ACTCCCACGCCCTCCGGAGAGATGCTTTTTACGTCCGTCAGCAAGCTTTTCATATAATCCAGTCTACAGGGGACTGGTAAAGTGCACAGCGGGGAGCCTGAAATAAGGGCCGCTCATCACTGGTTATTGATTATCGCTGACGCTCTGACCTGTCCTGCATTAGACCACAGCCATCCTGCTAATTGCCTCCATTCAGACATTGCGGAGGCCATCGTTCGACAGAAGTCAGCTCAGCAGGGAAAGGTCTTCTTCCAAGATGGATGCAAGAGGGACGTACAGTCCCCCCTCCGGTCTGAACACTTGATTGGAAACGTGTTGTTCATAGTGAATGCGTCGACGCATCATGCTGTTGTGCAGAGCCGAATAACGTATAACGCTAGACCTACTTGGCTCAGCGCACCAAATCCACACTCGAGCCAAAACAGAAAACTGCCCACACACTTTAATTTGGCTGAGTAAAACATTCCAAGTGCCAAGTTGTGTTTGAGGAGCGAAAAACACGCTGTAGTTTCCGCTCAAACTTCAGAGCCATGCAGGTGATATTAATTTAAAGTGCAGCACTTTTCAACACCCGGTAGATTAAGCGGTAATTTGAAGTACAACGACTAATCTTTCTTAAATGTCCACGGGAAAATTACTGTAAAAAACTATGTTTACTGTAAAATGAGGTGAGTGTACAGTAGAGGCCAAAAGTTTGGACACCTTCTCCTTCAATGTGTTTTCTTTATCTTCATGACCATTTACGTTGGTAGATTCTCACTGAAGGCATCAAAACTATGAATGAACACATGTGGAGTTATGTACTTAACAAAAAAACATGTTTTCTATTCTAGTTTCTTTGCTCTGAGTCCTGCTTTGCACACTCTTGGCATTCTCTCGATGAGCTTCAAGAGGTCGTCTGAAATGCTTCTCCAACAGTCTTGAAGGAGTTCCCAGAGGTGTTTAGCACTTGTTGGTCCAGCTCACCCCAAACCATCTGGACTGGGTTCAGGTCCGGTGACTGTGGAGACCAGGTCTCCACTTTATGTTAAGTACATAACTCCACATGTGTTCATTCATAGTTTTGATGCCTTCAGTGAGAATCTACCAACGTAAATGGTCATGAAAATAAAGAAAACACATTGAATGAGAAGTTGTGTCCAAACTTTTGTTTGGCCTGTACTGTATGCCTGGTGACAAGGTAGAATGTCACTTGCTTCCAGAACGCTGTCATTAAATATAAGCTTACACCGTGAAACATGGCCAGTTGCGTACATAATTCATTCACAAAGTGTGCATTTTGAAACACAAAACTTGAGGTAAAACCACAGCAACTGCACCTGCTGCTTTAACAAATGAACATCTATAGTCGGTTACCGGGACGACGGGACCATCTATTTACAGGTTTGATATTGATATTAATATTGATAGATGTTTCCTCGTCCTGATTCAGCACCGGCGCGGTACTCCCGTCCGAACCGAGGCGCGGACGTGAGGCCCGGGGAGCCTCCGATTGGCCGGCCGGCGGCGTGACGCGGTTCTCCGGGCTTTATAAGGGCGGCCGCGCGGCGCGGGCGGAGACGGAGACTCGCACCGCGGTTCACTCCCCCCGACAGGCGCGCATCCTCAGCACCGCAGCGGAGCCATGAGCGAGGTGGGTACCCGGCTCCGCGCTTCAAAACGGCGTCACGACGCGAGTCACGACGCTCCTGGCCGCGATGGCGGCGACGCCGGCGCAAGTTTGTCGGTTCTCGGGTCGGTTCGGAGTCCAGCCTGGCGGGCAGCCGCGTTCGGTGCACAGACTTCCATCACTCACAATACATGACAAATATAGCCGCGTAACGCGTTTGTATGTAATTATTTTTTAAAAAGTCGGAATTATAATGAAAATTGGCTTGAAAAGGTGAGTACGGAGCACATGTCTCTTCTTTTAATATTCCTCTTTATTCATAATTCATTCCTTTTGAATGTTGAACATGTTAAATGGAAGACGTTTCCAGGCTTTAACCGAATAAAATGAAATTTTCTTTCTGTAAGGGCGGTAGTAGGGTGGTAGTAGGGCGGTAGTAGGGCGGTAGTAGGGTGGTAGTAGGGCGGTAGTAGGGCGGTAGTAGCCTAGCAGGTGATACACTCGCCTATGAACCAGAAGACCCAGGTTCAAACCCCACTTACTACCATTGTGTCCCTCCCTGAGCACTTAACCCTGAGTGTCTCCAGGGGGGACTGTCCCTGTAACTACTGACTGTAAGGTGTTCTGGTTACGGGCGTCTGATAAATGGCGTAAATGTGTATAATCGGTCATCAGTTGGTAAACTACATTGTGTGTGTGGAGCCCTGCTATTGAACAGCCAAATGCATGAGGCTTCACCGCGAAGGGAATCCGCTCCCCCGGCTCCCCCGGCTCCCCCAGCTCCTCCAGCTCCCCCGGCTCCCCCGGCTCCCCCAGTTCCTCCAGCTCCCCCGGCTCCCCCAGCTCCTCCAGCTCCCCCGGCTCCCCCAGCTCCTCCAGCTCCCCCGGCTCCCCCGGCACTGTGCGCTCGGCTGAAAAGATCTGTGTACAGCAGTGACGGTCGGTTTAAAGGGCCGGATCGGCGAAGGACTTCACGGTCCCCGTCGAGGCTGACAGGCGTTGTTCTGAAGGCCGAGGATCGGCCTGGACGACGCGGGGCCCCCGGCGTGTGGAATTTGGGGGGCCATGCTTTTTTGCATGGATTATAGGTCATTTCTCGTCGCCCGCCACCTTCCCGCTTTCGGAGCTTAGGCCGCAGCCGGGCACAACGCCTTTGGACAGATGGACGCATGGATGGACGGATAAGCCGTAGTGGTTTTCGGGGCATGGCTTTATCTGGCCACACACTTTTGTTCCGCTGAACTGGATTTTGTGATCATAAAAATCCAATAAAAAGGGGATGAGAGAGGACTTAGTGTCCCAGATGGACGGGCGGCAAGTGAATGCCGATCTGGCATTACTTCCTGAAATAATCCATCTCGTCCCTGCCCTTTTTACTTGATTGCCTGCTGCAGAGTCTTGCGTCCCGTCCCGGCCGATTATTGACCGGTGCAGATATCCCCTGGTCCCGTGCGCTCTACCCCCAGCGCCCATCGCTAATGCACCATCAATCAATCCTGGACGCGCCGTACAACTTGATCCACCGGGTCTGACCAAGATGGATACTCCTGTTTTCTTGCACAGCACCGTCTCTTCAATCTACTCCCGCATTTCACCGCACTTTCACCGTAATTCTCGTACTTTTCCGACGTTAGCGTGCCTCATATCACATCGCGGCCAACCTGTCTTCTAATTACGAGCCGAACGAGGTGCGCAGAGTCCCCAGGCGTTTTCCCGCTGCATTGATCTGGTGTTTGTGCATGAAAACCTCGTTCTGTACGCTGCTAATTAAACTTCAAAAGACTCCTTCTGTCCCGGAGTGCGGCTGCTCTGCGCACCGGTGCCGACCGACGCCGGGCTTCGTCCGGGGACCAGGTGGATTTCTCTCTCTGTTCCTCGTGACCTGCAGGTGCTTTTGAAGAAAGTCGGCCCGGCGATGCTAATTAGCATAATACCAGCCCACATTCTCAAGTGAGGTCGTTACCCGCCACTCACGTTCATTTTGGAGCAAATGTCTGGAGAACCTGACTAATTAGGTGGATTTTTGTGGTACAGCGCCAGATGCCGGTCGTACCATGTGACCTTCAGTCGACAGATCTCAAGCCGACCTTTGTGTTGGAGCAACACGTGTAGAACCTCCCTTTCATTTGCAGCCCATCTGTAAACTGGGTGGAAAGCAGATGTTCCGCAGAAGGGAGGACTCATCTGCTTTTATAAACCCATCGGCTTATAGCCGGAATCCACCACGTCCTCGCTAATGCACACATGGATCTTCCCACAGAGTGTAGCTCTGCATGTTCTAACACATCAGAATAGCATACTGGAAGAGCAAACTGATAGCACTAAACCAAACCCTAACTCTTACCACAACCCCAACCCTAACCTCAACCCCAACCCCAATCCCAACCCCAACCATAGCTCTTACCCTAATCCTAACTCTTACCACAACCCCAACACTAACCTCAACCCCAACCCCAATCCCAACCCCAACCATAGCTCTTACCCTAATCCTAACTCTTACCACAACCCCAACACTAACCTCAACCCCAATCCCAACCCTAACTCTTACCCTAACCCTACACACATGTACTCCGACATTATGTACGATTTCTTACCTTTATTCGGGGGTATGATAGACGCCACCGAAACGCGAAGGTTAGCCAAGGCTATGCCATTCGGAAGTGAAAGTGAAGTGATTGTCATGGTGAAACACGGTGACACAATGAAATCACCCTTGGTGAGCAGTGGGCAGCCATGACAGGCGCCCGGGGAGCAGTGTTTGGGGACGGTGCTTTGCTCAGTGGCACCTCAGTGGCACCTTGGTGGTTCGCGATTAGAACCGATCTGTTAAAACACCGACGTACGCCACAGCACGTTTAATCTGTTTGCCACACAGTGCCTTTCCACCCCAGCACTACCCTCCTATATACCATCACTCGGCCATTCAAAAGGCCCTTGTCCCCCGGCCGTCAGACTGGACGCGTGCTGCCATCAGTTACACTACGTCCCAGCTGTCCATTTTTTAAAAAACTCTCTTTTAAGTGGCTTGATATCATTTGTGCAGTGAGGAGGAGGAAGAGGAGGAGGAGGAGCAGGAGCCTGTCACTTTTTATTTTTTTATAAGCAGAAGGGCTGTTTCTGTAACTGAATGTGTTCAGAGGTTCAAAGCACACACACACACACACACACACACTCACACACACACACACACACACACACACACTTGCTCTCGTACCTGGCTTTCCTTATGTAGCCGCAGGCAGGCGAGGGGTCCCTTCCACTCGCTTTCTTTTTTTTTTTTTTTTATGTTTTCTCGTCCCCTGTCCTCCTGCTTCCCTCCACTCTCCACAGTACGGTGACATTTCTTACGCTCCTGTACCGGGTCCCTGCAAGTGCACGTCACTTCAATTCTTTTGTCACGTACGGGGCCAGAGATGAGTGATGAGCATATGATAGTGGGGGTTGGGGAGTCCCCGGAAGTGAAAAATTAATCGGCTTTGGTGCATATGTGCGTGTCTGTGCCAGATTAGGCAAATTCTGTTGCCTCCATTGGTGCCATTAGGACAGTCTGTCTGTCTGAAACCAGACTGTGACATCTGACATCTCTGCACACACCGAGGGCTCAAGTGGGCAGAGCCACTCCAAATGGTGTCGTGGATAAAATAATATCTTTTGGCCAACCGTGAGTTTATGGCTAAGCGGAAAATGCCTTGATGCTGTTGTCATGGCTCCTTGCACAAGTGATGGGATTTTGTTTTTCTGTGTTTTTTTTAACCGTTTCTTTGAACAGTTTACTTTTTGAAAGGCTGAGCAAATGGCAGTGTGATGGATTTAACTGCATGATGGATTCTCTCATTACTCTCTTTTATGAACAAGTGCTAATTAACAGCTTGAATGCGGTAGAACAATGGTTCTAGTGTTCTAGCAGGCCGTCTGAAATGTTCTATTGCCTGCAATATGAGCCGACTGGACCGATCACAGGACTTAAATCAACAAGCTATGAATATTTGAATGGCAATTTTCCTCCATAAGAAGTTCGTAAATCAGCGGTGTGTTCGAATGCACACACAATAAACCTATGCAGTGGGCCAGCCATGTGATAGAGGGTTGAAGTGCTTGCACCAGAACAGATTGTTGTAATGTGTATGGCGTTTGGTTGATTACCACTGCCAACGCTACCAATAAATTCCTCCAGCTTGGTACGCAAGACGTTAATGGCCATCTGCTATTGCCGTTCAGATTGGCTGGAGGGGGTAGTGCATACCTGTAAATTAAATCTGTAAAACAAATAGACAGCTTTATTAAGATCTTGGAATCGAAGGGTTCAGGCAATGGCTAATATAAATGCGTTTTTGCCCATGTGATGAACTGTTAACTCTAACCTGTCAAGTAGATGCGTTTGTTCTGGTAATGTGTTTCCTTTTGGCCTAACCGTGACTCAAACCAACTAAACAGCGATTCAAAGGCCTTGAATGGGATTATGTTGACCCAATTCCCAATTGGAAGCTGTGTCGTTTCGGCATTCATGGGAATGGAATATTCAGGGCCTATGGTTTAAAGGGGTTAAAAGAGAAGGTGGAGAAGAATGCTGGAAGAAATGTTGGATGCTACAGACCTGCCATGTGTGTTTTGACAGCGAATGGGTGCTGGTTTACCAGGATGGAGGTGAGAAAGGGTGGAGGAACCCCAACCATCCATAATGTTCCTCACAAATATTTGATTTAGCAGTGATTTATAACTGTATGATCTTACAGGGCTGAAGCCTGACCTTGTGGTGGCTGTTATTATTATATTTGCTAAATTACAACAATGTTATTTCATGTATTGAAATTAGTTTGGTAGTAGTCAATGCTTGGTACTAATATATATGGTTACACAATTGTAAAATGGTTAGCAGATAAATTACATAGATAAATTACAAAAGTAATAAGAAAGTAATCAAATATAACTGGTTACATTACTTTCATATTGTAATTAAAATAGTTACACTACTATTACATTTTAAGTAAGGCATCTTGTAATTGTAACTAATTACACAATCTTCAGAACAACCAACCCAACCCAACTCAGTTTTTGTATTATGTTGCATTGGAACATTACAGGTTTGACTAATTGTTGCGATTCATTCTGTGGGTGGCATTAGCCAGACTACAGTATGTGTCCGTGTGTGTGTGTGTGTGTGTGTGTGTTTTGAGTGCAGGGGCATGTGGGGGTGTATGTGTTAGTCAACCAATGCTGGTGGTGTTACTTCTCTAAAAATAATTCTTTCCTGAAAAATAGAGCTCTCCATTCTATTGATATTCCGAGTGTCAGTTTAAAATCGGTGGGGAACTGCTGTGGATTTTCTGGTCCATTTAAATTACATAATTATCCATTAGCTCTATGCAGTTGGTCATGTGGCAGAGTGGGCTAAGTGCAGCCAGAGACCTTAATTGATAGAATAGGTGTAATTGATTAGATTAAAACTGAAAGAAATTAATGAAACAAAATAGATTTTCCATTTTATGTTTTTCCCGCTGGGCATACATTCCCATTTCATTTCATATATTATAGTGAAATACAAATTTCTGGAGATAAATAATGACAGTTAACACCTTTTACAAAAATAAAAGTGATACTTGTTTAATGAAGTATTTAATGTGTGTTAAAGGATCAAATCATCTTCTTCAGGCAGGTTTCCACTATATCCCCCCCATCATTTATCAACTATGGAACACTATGGTACTTAGTTTATTCTGAAATCTTTAAAGTAAGTTGAATAAATAGTGGTGGTGATGGGTGTACTAACAGTGCCATAGGCCATATTTCGTCATGCTGATAACCTGCATGCTGGATTGTGGATCCTGTCTGCTGACGGCCCCCCGTGTAGAAGGCGTGTTATTGAATGCTGAGAACGGAGGGGTACGGGGTGAGGTGGTGCTGGCGCTTTGACAGGGGCGGGCAGAAATCATCCAGCATGCACTATGGGTTAACCTCCTTAACCCCCGTTTGGAACGACATCAGTGTTCTGGCTTTCTAAAGTAATGACACTCGAACAACCTCGAACCTAGCGCAGAAAAACAGTCACTAATAACAATTTAATGACAATATGGGCAATTCTTGAAAATGTAAATAGAACAATAGAAATCAGAACAATAGAAATAGTAATGAAACATGAAAATTCCCTTTTTGGGAAATATTGCTGAGCACCTCAGTGAAGCTGACAGGGTTTTGTATATTAAATGCATGTAGCCATGCTCTTGATAGAAAACGTTCTGGTGACAGCACTTTGCTTGAGACAAATGAGGGCAAAACTGGCACTTTTGGCAAGTGTTCAGAGATGATTACAAGGAAAAACATTTTTGAGATCCAACAACGAAATGTATCATAAATTTATAAGCAGCTGGACAAATTTTTTAAATTGGACAAAAGTTTCTTTTGCATTATTTGTAGATATAATACATAACACTGCACACCCAATAAAAATAGGACTCAAATTAGAACATTTTCTCTAAAGGGGGAATCTGGATAGAAACAGTGTTTTTTCTTTTCTGCATATCTGTGTGGATGGCCCCTCCTCCCCCCTGGACACAGTGGGGCAGTGGTGACCTAGCGGTTTAGGAAGTGGCCCCGTAATCAGAAGGTTGCCAGCCCTGGTGCCACTGAGGTCGGCGGTACCGTCCCCACACACTGCTCCCCGGGTGCCTGTCATGGCCGCCCACTGCTCACCAAGGGTGATGGTTAAAAGCAGAAGACACATTTCAATAACAGATAACAAGTAACGCAAGTTTTTTAGAAACAGACAACCCGTTTTCCAGAAAAGCGTTCTCATGTGGACAGGGCCTAATTTCCAAATAAATAATAAAATCTTCAAAAATAAAGGTTTTAAAATTTGGGTCATGTCTTATGTGACAGATTTGAAACCAACGGCACTGAATAATGTGTCTCTGAACTTCCCAAAGGGTTGATTCTGTAGCTCTGGTGCAATGAGTAAAACTGAACCTAATTGATAAATGGAAATGTCAAAAAAGACTTCAGGATTTCTGGGATCTCCTCCTTCATTTAAAGCTTTGTCACAGAGGCAGATCCCTTCTTTTATTCATAGCTACACAGCGAAACGCATTTCAGACAGTTTAAATGGTGTCCCTATCCGCGACTCATTTCTCCGCTCATCCAAGTGGAAAAGTATTACGCCGTTTTAAACGAAATGGGACTGTCTCCCTGGACTTGGTGAGCGTAAGCTGGAAAGACAACAGGGCTTTAGTGGGAGCGTGGGGTGTGCCTAGCATATATAATGCGACTGCATTACATGGAGGATGACTGCAAATCACCTCTAGATGTGTGACACCTGCCTGGAACGCAGTGCTCAGGACAGGATGTTAAAAAGACAGTAATGACGGAAGCAAAGGTCCTTCTAAAAATATCGATTTTAGGTCAGCAGGCAAAAAAATTGAAAAATGTGGCACGTGGTGCCCCGAGTGGGTAAGGAAGCGGACTGGTAACTCAAGGGTTGTGGGTTCAAATTCTGAACTGAGGTGCCACTGAGCAAAGCACCGTCCCCACACACTGCTCCCCGGGCGCCTGTCATGGCTGCCCACTGCTCACCAGGGGTGATGGTTAAATACAGAGGACAAATTTATCAGACCATTCGCTTTTTATGTGCACTGTCGTGCATACAGAGCAGACGTACAACCTGTTTCCTTTCAGGAAATCCCGTGATGTAAAATCACCATATTAGATTTGGCGAGTCTAGGTGAGTCTTATTTGTGCCGGTGGGCTTCTCTCCCCCCGGTTTTTACATCGAAGCCCGGCCTTGTTAGCCCAAAAGAACTGGCCGGGGGCATTAACGGGAGAAGGGCAAAATTCTCCACATTTCCCTGTTTAGTGAGTGAGATGGAAACAGTGCGAACAAAAATCCCACTGTTGCTTTTGCTCATTCTGTGGCCGACTTCTGCATCTCCTGCTTAAATTGTTAATGGACACTGAGTGCCGTGCAGGAACTTCTTCAGACCGTGCAAGCTGCGGCATCTTAAAATAGAAGCACACGCGGCCAAGAGGAATAATTTATTTGTTTGCGTAATTCCATCTCCCTCACACTTCCTATCGGGTCCAGCCCTCTTCTTTCTGCATTCAGAACGGTCTGGCTATTAAAAAATGGTCTGAGAAAGTAAAGATCCTGCATTATTTAATAAAAACAGAAGTGATGTTTCAGGGGGTGCCGATGGCAACCAGATTTCCCGTAGCCTGAGGATGTACAACTGGGATGAAGATTTTCCATGACCCAAATGGCTTAGTATGAGTGTGAGAAAAATCCCACTAACTAATTTAGCATCATGGCATTTAAACAAATGAACGAGTTGTTAATATGCAGTACCACAGCGAAGGTTCGTGCATACAGCTCGGCAGGGTCCTCTGTCTCTGATGGTCACAGGCATATGGCACAGTTTAGCCGTTCGTATGCCATTTAAGAATAGCCGCAGCGCTGGAGTGGACTGCAGCGGCACAATGAAACGTCGTTCCATTTATAGATCCAGCTGTTGGCTGTTGCTGAGCAGCACCAGGAACATAGGGAGCAGATGTCTGTCATGTTGCATTGACATTGATAGAGTCAATTCGATTGAGGGATATTTACAGCGATGAATCAGAGTCTGGATGTGGTGAGGGATCAGTAACCCTGCGGGTTTTTTTTTTTTTTAACGTCGCCTAAATCATCCAAACATAGAAGCCTCCTCTCGGATCAGTTAATGGCAGTTAGATGCCCCCCAGGATGACATTAAACAAGAATTTTTACTGGAGGGGTGTGATGTTGGTTCTAAAGGGAAAAAAAGACAGCAAAAAGTAGTTGACAAATTAACCATGTTTTTGGTACAAAATTATATGTATGACTGGTAAATATTGCATATTGATATACATACAATAATAGCTTGTGCAGTTTGAAGAACATTTATTGATATTATGAATTTCTGACTTAATTTCCTATAGCATTTCCTATAGCATCGTGACAATCACACAGAACTCTCTCATTTTAAAATGCCTTGTTATCAGTGTACCAATGGGAATCAATGGCGATGGCCGAATGGATTTCCATACACTGATTAAGCTCTTTGTAGGGTTTAAGATTTTTTTGTGAAGTGAAGTGATTGTCATTGCAGCACAGCAGATGGTGACACAATAAAACGTGTCCTCTGTATTTAACCATCACCCTTGGTGAGCAGTGGGCAGCTATGACAGGCGCATATTCATCCAGGATCAAGCCTCTTGTGTTCTGATATCAGGTTGCTAAAAAAGTTAATACTAAATTAAAAAATGCTACGTGGTTCTTACAATGTTGGTTTGAGGCCATAGAAAACTGAAAAATAAGGAAATGCAAAACATAGAGACCATTTTGACAGCCACTGAATATTTTTGCATAAATAAAGACACAGGGCCTACTTTCCACTAGGCAATCTGAGTAAAAAATAATGTTCCTGTAATGTTGTTTGGCAGCATTTGTCTTTTGGGGGCAAGATTGAGGATTGGTCTAAGAGCGAAATGGCAGACACTGTGACCCACAACGGCTTCATAATTCTTTGTATTATGAGTTCAAATGGGAGTCCTCTGTGATTCATTTGCAGAAAATATACCCACATGCCACATGCCCCACTAAAACTGGTAGAGTTGCACGAGCACAAGTACATAGTGGGTCACAGTGAAGAAGGAAAACAGTGAAACAAGAGTATAACCTTCCTGCTGCAAACCTTCTGGTGCTCAGGTCGTGTAATTCAGGATTAACCATCCTGGATTATGCAGCCCATTCCCATCCTTTATATGCATGCATTGTCTCCGCATTACCTCACACGTTGTCGGCAGGATATGACAAGCCGTTAATCTCGCCGTTAGTACCAGTACTGAAGAGGAATGCAGTTCTCACAATTTTAGATATTTATGCTGCATCAATACTCTCTTCTTTTGACAGATGCACAGAGAGACTACATAAAATAAAAAATGAAATCGAACATGGCCCCCGTGACTCCTCCAGCATTCCCCTTTTGGCTTTCCTGCCTTTGTCGGGGGTTGAGGAATTCGGCCTCCCGCGTGTTGGGGCGGGCCGTGGCGATCTGAGAGGAGGGGTTTCATCAGCTCTCCTCTCCTCGCAGAGATGCAGGGACTCTGCCGCTAATGAACCTCGTCTCAAAACAGAAGCAACCTCGCCAATTTTGCACTTCATTAGACTGACAAACGAGAGATGGGAGGGGGGTTAAAAAATCAGTCGTGCTAGATCTGTAATGTGGGGGGTAATTGGCGTGAAACAACATCTTTAGAGGAGATAATAAAATGGAAAAACAAACTGTAGTTCTTTTCACTCTCCACTTCTCCCGTTTCGGGGCGCTGACGACGTTTAACTCGATGCTTTCCGCTCACATGCCGCTGCCGAGCCGTTCCGGACATGGTGCTTCGTATCTGCACCGCCTATTACATTTGTAAATCTCATTAAGTTCCTCCATGCATGCAGTGTATTTTAATAAGGCACCCCTAATTGCATCCCCTCCAGCCCAGCACAGAACATAAAACAGAAAAGTGAATTTGACGGATGCGCTTTTGCACGCTGCTGTCGGCCAATCAGAGGCGGGCTTCATTAAATCACGCGCCGGCAGTTTCGTGGGGGTGAGTTATTTGTTGCCTGCTGTAAACCGTGGGCGAACGCTGGTTTGGAAAGAAATTGAGCGATGGAGAGTGGAAGGGGGACAGCTCCGTAGGTGCGTGGTGACAGGCTGTTCTTCACGCTGGGGAGGGGGCATAAAATGAAAGGGAGCCAACATCTTCCAATACCCTCTCTCCGGTCACAGCTAATAATCTACGGCTTCATCTCGGGGCGCGACGCTGGCGGGCCGGCTCCTTCCTCTCTGTCTGAAGGGCCTGGCAGTGTCGTTCACTCCAGACAAGTGCGGTTTGCTGTGCCCCGCTCTGCCATGCGTGTCCCCAAAAGCTGGGAGAGGAAGACGCCCCCGGACAGGTTTGGAACGCCTAGTGTCCCGCCACCCAAACCCCCACATGTCAACGTCTGTGAGTTGATACTTATGACAAGCGAATTTGTCACACACCCCCAGCCCGCCAGCCCTCCCATGGGGCACTCGTGACACTCCTGACCCGATTCATCCATCATTGTACACAAAATGCCCCATTGGTTATAAAATTCACCATCGCTGTAAAATCCCACCATCCCCCAAAGTAATTTTATCCACTTCTCCTCAGTCGAGTGAAATTCAGCCCAGGCAGATTTTCCCAACCCAAACGTGTGAGTTCAGAACAGTTTATTTCGTGTTGAAGGATCCAGATGAAACAGATCGCTGATCAGCCATTGTAATTGGTTGTTTTGTAGTGTATGTACAGCTGACTTCAGTAACGTGCATATTGGCTCCAAAAGAATAAAAGCGTTGTGGAAATGTGTGGATGAGATGCTGAAGGTGTGTCACCTGTACGCAGGGGACAGTAGAGAAGCCCCACCTAACATCATCGGGTCAGACCGGCTCGGCTGATATATAATTCAGGGTCTTCCTGCATGCTTGTCTTCATGTGCCTGCTGAGCTCGTAAGATTCATTTCTATCAATGTGCAGTACATAAGATGCAGTCATATTAACATAAATATTTGTTAAAATGACTCTCTGTTCTGAATGCTGTATCGGGCAGTGGTGGCCTAGCGGGTAAGGACTGGGCCCTGTAATCAGAAGGTTGCCGGTTCGAATCCCGATCCGCCAAGATGCCACTGCACACTGCTACCCGGGCACCTGTCATGGCTGCCCACTGCTCACTCAGGGTGATGGGTTAAATGCAGAGGACACATTTCACTGTGTGCACTGTGTTCTGTGTTGCAGTGTATCACAATGGCAATCACTTCACTTTCAGTGACGGGCATTCCTGGATCAGAAACTACAAATCCCGGTTGCAATTTTTATTCAAGACCAAAATCCCTCCTGGCTGACTGACATCGCAGTATATTCTCTGTGTTTCTGTGCATATACTCACCGTTGGTGTGTGTGTTTGTGTTAATGGACATTGGGAAGGACTGGTCACATGACCATCAGTACCAGCAGTCAGGGCACAGGGTCAAACTAATATAGCTGAGAAGGGCATAATTGTACAGAAGGAGAAAATTACCCAGAAACCCTCAACTCCACTCTCATCCCCGGGAAACATGCAGTCATGCAGCGGCGAGTTGCTCTGCCGGGGCTTGAAAATATCTGTGTTTAACAGCCCGTTTCCCGGTTGGTGTCAGAGTCCTGCCCTCTATGGGCGTGGTCCTGTTTACCCCGACGTTTTATTGCCACTGTGTTGTAGTGTTTTCTTTATTAAGATACAGTTGTGTGAATCTATTCAGTTTTTGTGTATTCATACCCTATTTTAGCGAAGCCCTGTACTCGGTGTGTGTGTGTGTGTGTGTGACTGGGTATAACTGTGTTTGTGGAGCACTGTGCCGTGTGTGTGTGTGTGTGTGTGTGTGTGTGTGAGCCTGTAAGGTGCAGTGCGCATCCTTCTCCCGCCTGTCATGCTGTGTAATTAGGGCCTTTTGCTTTGGACGGGTTCCTCTGTATCTGCAGTGGCACCACAGCCTGAGCGAGAGAGAGAGAGAGAGAGAGAGAGAGAGAGTTTGTGGGTGTTTCCTTTAACTGCAGACTGAGGGAAGCCCCACTGGCAAACACACACACACACACACACACACACACACACACACACACACACACACACAAACAGCTATTACTGCAATCTGCACACAGCTCACTTTACCACCCTTGCAAATTCTCAGCTTCCTCTCCACCTTCAAGGAGTGTGTTCTCATCACCCCAGTCAGTCAGCACCTCCTGAACCTGCATCTGCAGATGCAACACGACATGCGCGTCTGCGCCGTGACGCCCTGACATCGTGCTTGATCTGCTGATGAGGGGATACCTCATTTCCTCTCGCGAATGTTTGCACCAACTCACCGTGGCTGCAGCACCGCACGAGCACACACACACACACACACACACACACACCTTTACAGTACACACGCGCAGGCCTTCCCTGACACTGCTGCTGCTGCTGCTGCTGCTGCTGCTGATGATGGTGATGATGATGAGGGGAGTGAGGAGGTGCGGCGGCGCCGGCGCTTCTTTTCATGGCTGTTTGCAGCGTGGCGGCGTGCACACCTCCCTTTGAACCGGGATTAGCAGCGGAGCGAGAACAAAGCCGCCGCGGTGCTTTCTGCTGGGACCCAGATGCTCTCAGAACTGCGAAATCGAGAGAAGTTGTCCTGCAAAAAGGACCACTACAGCCGCGCAAACACGAAAAACAAGCGCAACGAAAGCCATTAAATATGTAGCCGTGTTACGTAGAAATATATATATATAGAAATATATATAGCTTATTTTTCTCAGAAATACGACTTCAAAGCCCTGCCGGCCGTTTGAAGGCCTTCGTTTAATAATTCAGAAGAGAGCGTGCGGAACGGGAAGGGGAGGTGGGATGTGTTTGGCCGCCATTAAAATGCACAGGCGTGTCTGACGTTAGTAAATGTGTAAATGTCAGGCTGGAGGAAGCGGCTCCGCTCACGGGCGGACTGGGGTGAGATTTCACGAGGAAATCCAAGCCGTCTGCGGTGGAAGTATATACGTTTTGTGGAGGGGAGGGGAGAAAAATGGAACCTGGCTTTCAGATGGAATTAATACGTTAATGATTAGGATCTACATTTACATCAGTATTTGCACTATAGGCCA
The DNA here is from genome assembly GCF_900700375.1 of Denticeps clupeoides. NCBI lineage: Eukaryota > Metazoa > Chordata > Actinopteri > Clupeiformes > Denticipitidae > Denticeps > Denticeps clupeoides. The sequence continues at coordinate 4,114,028 of NC_041725.1, read as the reverse complement.
ATCTCATATTTAAAAATAGTTCAAAAAGAATAATTCACTGTTCTTTTTCATCTTCACTGTAAGTGAACTCGGAGTTTCATTAAGCACAACTCCCCTGGCACAGGTTTGCCGCAATTCCCAGAATATTGCCATCCAACCCTAAAGCAGCCAAAGACACACCTGCTAGGTCCTGTTAAAAACCCGTCAAGTCAATGTGCTAGCAGAGACTATCAAATGGTGAAAAGCACATCTTTATGTTTTTTGTTTGAACCTTGTAGAAAGCGGTATTTTGTTTAGTTATCTTAGAACCCGAAGGTGCGCCCAAATGTAGTGACCTGTAGTGTACGTACTAGTTGTAAATTGACACTAAAAAGCAGATTCCTCCAGTGAGAACTGGGATCAAGGATTTTTTTTTTACCTTTGACCTTGACTTGGATTAGCAGGTTTGGATGGATGGATGGATGGATGGATGGATGGATGGATGAATTTACGTTCATGTACGGCTTTGCCTAGTCAAACAACTCTAACAAAGGCCTTTTTTCTAATTACTTAAACCTAATTATGTCAAGTTTAAATAGAAATAATCTATAAATCTGTATGGATTGTATGGATTGACAGCCATGATTGGATGGATGGAGAATAACCTTTAGAACAGATCACTGGGTCCAGAGTGTGTAAGGAGCTTGTAATGTTGCTGAAGTTCTTCGACGCGTTCTTCGTTTCTCATGCAAACATTCATCTCACTTCCCATCTCTCCCTTCATTTTCGGTGGCCATCCATCTTTCCAGTGTCAGTGTTTCCATGCGTTAGAATTTGATCAGCAGCAGGTATTGATCGCCGCGCTCCTCCTCGCCAGACCTCCTTGGCGCTGATCGCTGCCCGGCCTGGGAACCCGAAACGACAGCTTGTGCATCTCCGTGGTGGATGTGACTCAGGGGTGAGGTGAAGTTATGGACAGGGTGACAGTCCCTCATGAGAAACTGATAAATAAATAAACGCTGGATTTACACTGCTGGACCTTGTCCAAGCTTGACTCCTCTCTGCGCTGCAGCGAAATGGAGCTTTGCCATGCAAACCGAATAGAACCAAATGGTATCCCATAATTAGTTTCTACTGGGGGTTTTCATCCACAATTTGCGCCTGGAACACTGGATACTGTGAACAATAAGGTCATTGACCTCATGCTGTGTTGAAAGACATCTGTAGACATCACAAGACATTTTTCCTTGTAAAATTTGCAGATATATTCATGTCTACTACTTTGGCCTTCAAGTGCAAATAAAAAAAAATCACAAAACTAATTAACATTAGCATAGCAGTTCAACTTGGTCTTGGTAGTTGGAGAATTCCACCCACATGCTCTGTCTTATGCAGTGCTGTGAAAGTGTCCTCCTGTATCACATCATAGCATACAAAAGAACTAGTTGAAGAGTTCTAATCAAACTTTATTATACCTTGTGACCTTTTTACTGTGCAGGGTGAGTCTTCTCTTTCCTGGTTTATGTAAAAATGATGAAGTTGTAGTTCATTATTGATAAGGGCATATTGACCCAGAGAAACTGCACAGCATTGGCCATTGTAGGAACAGCTGAAAGTTCGCACTTCATGTCCGCAACAATCGCCACTGTGGAAACGCACACTCACAGCATCATTAAGTACAGTTATGTGGAGAGAAATACAGAATCAGGCTACAGCCGTTGGCCAGGTCTCAAGGCCACCCGGTATGAGAATATTACGGTGTTATGATGGGGCAATATTACTGGTTTTTCATGAGGTTACTACTTATGCAGTATATATGCCGCATTCCAAACAACCTGGAAGACTAGTAATAGTAAAATGGACTGTGCGTTCCATTACAGTAATAATAATCCATGCCTACTACACGGAATAAGTGGAAGAACACATGCGTTTATTTTAATGCATTCATTTCTTTAATATTACAGATTTGCTGTCCACTACTTATGTGAAGACAAATGTGGCAGGGGGTTCCAGATTGGGCACCTGCCAAATTAAGATTGGGTACTTTGCTCAGTGGCTCCTCAGTGGCACCTTGGTGGCTCGGGATTTGAGCCCGAAACCCCTCGTTTTCCGAGTCCGCTGCCTTTTTAGTGTTTGAGTACCGAGCCTTTGAGCTGTTTGGAGTAACCAAGTGCATGCTGGTGACTAAGAGGCTTAAATGAAACATTTTCCCACTGGGCGCTGGGGTGGAGGTTGCTGCCGCGTCTCACTTCTCTCTCTCTCTCTCTCTCTCTCTCTTTTATCCAGTCTGTAATATCACTTCTCGCTCTCTGTGTGTATTAAAAGGGTGGCCATAATATGGTCCTAAGAATAGCCCTCTCTAATCTCCCCTTTGTGGGATGAGAGTAAAGCAGCGGCATTCCAGGTTAATGCTATATCTGCTCTTATGGACAGGGATATGTTTTTTTTTTTTTTATTCTCCTAGCGATGATCCACCTGTGCTTTCGGTGGCCGGTAATCTGGCTACGGATAAATCGGGTTGGGAGCCATGATGGACAAATTCTCTGCCGCATTAACAGCCATTAGTAGAAGATTGGACACTCACATTGTGGCAGATGTATATGGATTTACGCTCCTTCCGCCGCATGGAAACAGTGCAGATTTTAGCCATAAAGAGGTTATGCTGTGATGCACTTGGACCATGATGAGCTGTGATCGGTTTCCCTTCCCTGCCATTTGGTTTCAGCCCATGATGGATTTCAGCTGCAGGGAACAGAGCAAAACAAAAAAAAACCCCACACAAACGTTAGAGGGTCCCTGTCCCTCAGTCCTGCGATGTCCCAGCAGGGACCTTGTGCCCTTTTGTTCTTGTGATGAGGGGGTGAAAAGAAGCAATCCAGTTGACAAGGGGAGCCGAAGCGCTGCTGGCACTTACATACAGCTGTCCACCCAGAGTCCACTTGGGCTGAGAAGCCTGGTCATAATCATCTCCGACATCTCCGAAGTTTGCCAGTGTCGTTTTGAGCGCAGCGCTGACGGTGACAAATGAAAAGCAATAATAAACCCTCCTGTTTTACAGAGACAAGGATCCGGGGCGACGGGAGGCAACATCAAAACCTCTGGCGGACAAGGTAAGGAGAGCCGCCCCATCGGAGTAATCCTTCACATGACACAATTATGAGGAATTATGCAGGCATCTGTGTTTAAACAGTAAAAAAGAAACAGATTACCTGCGAAAGCATCATGCACCATGCGTGAGATAGAAACGTAGCAGAAGTAAAGAACAAGTGTGAATCTGAGCATGAAAATACAGAAAACAACAGCTGTTCTGAGTGCTGCATCGACTGGGGAAATGGACCAGAAATGACAGATTGGTCCATGCATCTTAGATGAGATGTAAAAGGTCCACTTCTTCTTCAATTCCTCTCCTGGTGACTTAACGTGCTTGATGACAGCAACGATGATGATGATGATGATGATGATGATGATGTCTAAAGAGCTTTGGTGGAAATGACGGGCTGTCGTCTGTCTGTACCAGCATGTGGGTTCACTGGATGGAAACTGTACTTCTGTCTCTGTTCATGCTCAAGCTGAATTTATTTGGCAGATTTAGTGAATCCTGTTAGGAATATTGTTATTGCATATTATGTTCATCTTGGATTATTAGATATTATTGCGATATTTTGAGGTTATCTGGTACTATGATCAGTGACACAGAAGTGTAATTTTTCCAGAATGGTTTCCAGATTGGTGCATTATTTTTAAAACGATTAACTTTTACAGTAAAGCCTGAGCAACTTCCCTTGCCAGCAGGGGTGTGGTGGCCAGAGCAACTTTTTTATTTCCTCACGTAGCAGCAAGGCACACAGATTATCAAAGATGATTGTAACGGTCATATTGTCATCATACATCAAATAACAGATATCTAGGCCATATACTACAAATGAAACACACCATATATTACAATAGAAGTAACATTTCTGGTTTTAGCTTTTCATTTTTTTGTTTTAAGCCCAGAATGAGTGAGTACATGTGTCTCTTAGACCAGTATCTTCAGAGACCCCCCCTTTCCAGCTCAGTCCTGAATAAATAAAAAAAAACACTGAGAGACTGAAGGTGAGCTGTGCTGACTTAACATTCTTTTAATAAATGTATATGTTGTAAAAGTAGAATTGCTGCCATCTATCAGACATAAAAGGTTGCATTGCCCGTAATAATGCAGATAATAAAGCAGAAATGCCAAATTGCTGATCTCGTGCTAGACAGGTAAAGGTTGTGGTGAAATGACTGCTGTCATTTTATAAATAATGGATTGCTAAAAGAATTTCTTATGGTATTTGAAGAGATGGGAGAGTTTCTGTGAAGCCTACATCCACCAGTGCTGTTCTTCAACTCTTCTGCAAAGCACAAATGTCCCATGAATCATTTAGTATCGTTGCTTGTGTGAATCGGCGCTCAGGCCGATGACAGACATGTTTGAACATGGCTGATGTATAGGTGTGCTGCCTCTGCCCTGCTTTAATCCAGGGAAACAGAGCATCCATTTGTTCTCTCCAACATGACAGATGATCCATCATCCCATCCCTCTAAAAACCTTGGTTGGAAATAGACAAATTAGACAAATTAGACAATTTAGACAACTAGACAAATTAGACAAATTAGACAAATTACTGCTCGCTAAGTATCTCTAAGCAATATGTCTGCATTGTTTGTCTCATCTGATCAATGGCGACACACCCCTAAACCCAAAAACAGGTGGGACTCTCACGCAGGGCTGCGCGGGTACCGCTATCGCACGGTGCGGTCCGTACCTCGGTTCTTGATCCACGGTTTCGGTTCATTTGGTGTTCAAAGAGATTTTGGATGGACATTTTGTTGAAACAGATGTTGACAGACGGTTAAATGCACCTTTAAGACGAGCTGCTTTACGTGGTGGGCGGAGCTATCAGCTTGCAATTGTGTGATTCACTTTAGTTGAGTTACATGCCGCTCTGGGACTGGGCAGCTTGTAATTAACTCCATTGGCATTTATCTTAACTTTTGAACAGAACAGTAGTAACATTGGTCTATATTTTACTGTGCAGGGCGGGTCATTCATTTTACAGTTGCACCCCTACCCTCGAACGCAAGGCTATACCAACATTTTCAGAAATAAGTGGACAAAAATACGAAAGGTATGGCTTGCAATTTAGCTGTATCTGAGAGTCAGAAAGTTCCACTTGCCAAGAGACCTCTCATCGTGCCCCATTCGTAGGGTGGCCAGATCATTGGGGGACGGTGATGGGGTGGCTAGGATATTAATAAAGGAAGTTAACCATAGGCCAAGTTGAACTTTTTTGCTCAGTTTATGCTGCCAGACGTGGATTATCTGGTCACCCTACTTTTTTTGTGTGCTGCCTTTGTGGAAGATTCAGCCCTGATGGGTGTAGCCCAATTCAAAAGAATACATCTCCCTCATACGTTTCTTCTTATTAAGGTGGTTGGAAATATTGGAAAGCAGAGACCTTCTTTTCATAATCTTATTTTTTTGCTGAAAGCAGCAGCACTGGTTAAAGATGCAATCAAACTGACCTTCTTCACACTAGCTGAGTACCTGGGGCATCATCAATTTTTTCATTATTTCTAATTCTGTTAATGACCATTTCTTATTCCTTTTGCAATATTTTTGGCAAAACCAGGGAATTTCAGAGTGGCCATAAACTCCACACATTCAGTTGAATGTTCCTGTAGGCAACACAAAGACTCACACACAGTGTATCGCATTACTGTAAAGGTTATGTAGACCCTTTTTGTAGTTAGCTTTATTTCCTATCCATTACATTCCTAACATTTGTTATAAATGTTATATGATGAATTTTCCAATGATCCAATGTTGTTTTACTTACTGTAGCACAGCTCCCCTTCCCCTATCGTGCTGCTCACCAGGTTAATATACAGTCCTAAAGTGATCTAAACAGCAGCCTTACCACAACATGAGGCCAAGCAAGAGAATCCATTAAGATCCATTCTGTTCTTTTAATGAATGATTTAATTGGATTTCGTGGCGTAGAGGTGAGCACTGACTCGGTACAGTGCTTGGTAATTGGTTGTAGACCTCTACTCCTAGCAGGAATGATTATGTTGGCCAAACACTGTGATTTTGCTGCATTTTCAGTCAATAAAATCTTAGGACTGGTGTGATATCGGGCTGTTAAAACGAATGTTATCTCCGTTTGCCCTAACTAATGCTGCCGGTGCTGCATCCATTATGCAGTCAGATGAAGAGCCAAGCTGAAAAAATGCACACCGATGTTTTGCCTTACACATTGAAACATAAGGGCCATGTCAGAACCTGGGCATGTATAATTCATCTTAAGAAACTGTCAAATCCGCATTCCATAAATCTGTGGCACTGGACAAAGAAAAAGACTGGAGGTGTTTGTGAAATTACATGCAATTTGCACAAAAGAGTTGCACTGCCTTTGTAGTCTGACCTTGGTCATTAATTTAGAGGCTGTGGTGTGTACGAAAAAAAAAAGCATTTTCCCCGCGTTGTCGGTCTTCACTCAATGCACCGCTCTCCGACTGTGGGGATCGACCAGAATTCCACGCAGGCTACTGAGCGGCATACACGGAGAGCAAGGACACGCTCACATTCACACACACACATACACAAGCACAGCAATGCAGCATGCCTACAGAACGAGGACGTACATGTATATGTATATATACACACACACACACACACAAATTCAGTCACACACAGCCCCTTCGCTCCCATTTTCCAAAAGACTTTCTCTCACATTCTCAGACCCATTAAAATGCCGGATGAGTGCAGGATAGGTGACCTCATATGGAGGGGGGAGCATTTTGCATGCCCGAGTGTCAGAATGGGAACTACGTGCACACGTAGTTGGCCAACCAGCATACAGCACCGCATGTTGGAGTCCATGTCTGGTCTCTGGACTTGTGGGCCTCTCCTCGTGGACTGGTGTCTACGGGAGTCCAAGTGGGACACGCTGCGCAAGTCTAATGTTCTCATCGCGGCTGGAGGGACGAGGAGAGCGAGAGGGGAGGAAGGCCATAAAGCCTCGTGGTACGTGGGATAGGAAGGAAGGCGGGTGTCTAACCGTGCAGAGAAACTCTCACAGGGATCCCGGTTGGGATGCAGCCACAGCACCTTACAGACGGTGAAGCCGCGAGCCATGCGGGGCTGTAGAAGTTGATCAGCTGGTCACATGTTTCTGAGAATGCAGAGGTCTGAGGGGCTTCATTCATTTCAAGACACACGGCAAAAATGATTATTATTATAGCAGCCAGGCTGGAATATAGTGAGCCCGTTCTGTAGGGCTGGGCAAAACAATTAATCTAGCAGTTATTATTAGGATGCATTGATTAATTCAATGAATCTGTTCAATTGGGATTTATTATATTATAATAATATGGCAATTTATACACATTCTTATTTACATATCTGAATGAAAAACATTTTTTAACATTCCAATACATGTTTATGGCTTTTAAACTCAAAATTACAAAAAGAGTTAAATAAATACAAAATTATGTCAGAGGTAGCATGCAATAAAAAAAAAAACTTTGCCAGAGAAATATCCAATGTAAACTTAGGGACTTGAATACAGTGTCACGTCCATGCGGGCATGACGCGGCGGGTGAACGGAGAGGATGACGAGGAGTGACGAGGAACAAAGAATGAAGGACGCTTTCACCTGACATCACGAAACCGGGGTTTAATTAGTGAAGCAGAAAGACAGGGGAGACATCCGAGACGTAGACACTGGTGAACACGGAACATAACTTCAAAGACCTGACAGTGGACAGAAACGAACAGGGCAGCTTTATACATTTGACACAGGTGAAAACGATTAGGGAACTTTACACATGACAACAATGAAACTCCGGTCCGGATCCTGGACCGGAGTGAGCCCCATTTCGGACCGGATCCTGACATACAGAAAGCTAAGAAGCGGCACTGGAAGCTGGCAGGCCACCATGGCATCCTTCCTGAACCAACAGAAATGAACAGTCATGTTGAAAACACACGTTTTATCGCTTTAGGCATGTGATTTAGTTTATCAACTGATCTGATCAACTGAGGGTGCAGGCTATATTACCGCAAGGATTTTAAATAATTGATTCAGGCAAAAAAAACAAAACAATAATAACATAGCCCATATATCAAGAAAAGCTTGCACAGTCAAGTGTCTACCCGTCTTGTGCAGAGTAATGTTGAAATACAGACCAAGGGCTTGTCTTGATGCCACAAGGTGACACTAGGTAAAATAATTAATAATTAAAGGAACTCGGGCTCACACTGATTCTGCGTTATGATAAGTTGCACTTATCACGTTTATTCATGTGCACTTACAATGACAATCCTGTCGACAATTGTGTTATATAAAACTGGTCTTGGTACCAAAAAAGATGGTTGTGAATGTGCTTACATGACAAAATGAAGATAATGTGTTCGTTTTTTTATTTACAGTACAGTAAAGGCCAAACAGACATTCTATATTTTTATTGGCCATCAATTTGCTTCATCCAACCTTAACTATCCCGAACGCTTTACGGTGGTGAATTCCCAAGTGCTGTTATGCTCAATTTATATATATATTGATTGCATGCATCTTCCCATGATTGGCCACCCGTAACGTGACTTCAAAAGCACAACCCTGCTGATCTGAGGTCAGTGATATTTTGCTGACCTTCACATCCTCCCTGATGTTAGACCCCTTTGATTTTGATAGAAGTGCTTTTGAGGCGGGGCTGCACTCTATCTAATGAGTCCTGTGTGTTTAATAAAAGGACCAGAAAGAAGAAGAAGGCATATTTGGCATATGGGCTAGAAAAGTAGACCATCTGCTGACTTGATTTCTGTTGTTCTGACACATGCTCTATGCCATTAACATGAAGACTGTATCACAAAAACTGACTTCTTACTGCTTCTGCGCTTTTTGTCCCCAAAAGCCTGACTCAAAGTGAAAAACAAAGTGCCTCATGTTCTTCTGTGGTTCAGGACATTTTTAAATGTTTTTTTTGCACTGATTGAAAGTGTCACGTTATCATTGAATCGTCACAAACCATCTCTGCAATGTGCTTTTAATTTTTTTTTTATTCCTGCCAGACCACAGACTATTTTCTCCTTTAATGCAAATGGAACAGCACAGAAGATATTGCCAGCGCTAATAATTCTGATCATCTGTTCTGTGCTTGAGCAGATGACCGTCCAGGGGAACCGAGGAACAGTGTTTTTCCATCGCTGGCACCCTGTATTTCAGATTTACAAATCGGTCCAATAGTAATGCGAGGTTGCCAGCAACCTGTCAAGACGAACCTGTCCCCAACCACACCGAGATGTTGTCACCCTCACCCATGTGACCTCCTCTTCAGCATCCTGTGGTGTTGATAGGGGAACTAAAACTGCATGACTGTCAGTAAATCAGTAGTAATAAATGCAGGCGGATTTAATGCTTGGTGTGTTGAATATGGAGAAAAGCGTCTCCCCTGTGGCTGCTATGGGTGAGTTGTGCTTTGGTCAACCACTCCCTGCCACCGACTAGACCGTCAGCAGATACGCGTCTATATGAACAGGAAGCGTGCAGCGATAATATTCATCCATTTCCGCAGTGTGGGAGGATGGTATCTCCGACCGTGATTCAGTCTGATAACTGTGATGCCATGCTTTCATAACGCTTCATTTAGCTGCTGTAAATAGCCGCTGTACTCAGCCAGAGACTTGCGGAGCCGGAAAATGCAGGATAAACAGGGAAAACGGCAGCGAAATAATCAAATATTCATTCACTCTCCAGTTTAGCAAAAGATTCAATATTGCGCATCGTAATTACAGATTAAATGGTGCAACAGAGATATTTACACTTCGCTGTGTTTCTTGGTCTCATCCAGCAGATGCGTCCAAGAAGGACGTCCCAGAAGACTTCGACATCGACATGGAAGCCCCGGAGACTGAGAAGGCTGCTGTGGCCATCCAGTCTCAGTTCAGGAAGTTCCAGAAGAAAAAGCAGGATGTGAAGTCCTAGTGGCCTTGGGCCGTCCACGCCCATGACGGCCCGAGCCTCGCCAGGGCAGCATGGCGTGAATTTGCATGTTTAAGAATTCATACAGTATGGACTCAGGGGGCTGGGTGAGGGGTTGCGGCGGGGAAAGAATCAAGTCTATCGATCATCAACCTGTCTGTGAAATTCCATATGTGACCTATTATTTAATTCCTGCATCAATAAATTACAAAAGATATTCTGGATTTTTTTTTATTCCTTCTGTTTTTGTTGTTGGTGCTGATTTAATTTTTTTTTTTTTTTTTTTACTTCTGCCCAGCGAGCAGGATTATTGCTACATCAGTCTTGCAGTCTAACCAAACCAACAAGTACACTGCATTTTTTAAATAAGAAAGAATTGAATTGCAGTAAAAGCCAGGTGCATTGTGGGTCAAGACGGTTGCTATGATGAATGCAGAGTTATATATTCATCTGTGAGCAATGAGCAACCCTTTTCCTTAGAGAGGTTTTAAAAATAGGCCCGTCTTTACCTTGAGCATTGCTTAATAATTCCCTCCTTTCACGAGACATCCTCCTATGAACGGAGTTAAAGGTCCCCTATTATGAATTTTTTCTTTTTTTTTTTTGCTTTTATTTCGGTCTTAGTGGTCCATTTGCGGAAATGACATCATCAACACCATTCACCAACCACAAAGTTTAGTGCAGACACAAAGTCGTTTAAACATTTCCAGAAAAAATAAAATGAACATGCTGGTTCTTCAGAGTCTTGTGTGACTGAACTAAGGAAATACATTTTTACATCCATTCACCGAGGGCTTTGCATGTTTGGAAGCCATGATGTTCGGTGGAGATAACGTTTTAGTGGGGGGGTGGGAAATTCTCTAGGAATATATACAAAGATATATACAGAAATACAGTGTATATAAAGTATATTTGCAATATTTGTGACAGTTCAACCCCTTAGGAGGGTGATGGCAAGGGGAAAGAAACAAACACACACACTCACATATACATACAGTATACTGACCCAACCACCATCTTGCTTGTAAAAAAGTGATTTTCTGCAACATGCGCACATACTGCAGCATTGTAGAGTTCGAAGAAGCTTTTAAGTCTATATTGGGCTTTTCATGGCTTTTTTGCTCCTGACTTTGGAGCTTCCATGCACATGACATGCATTCCCAGGCCATCACAGGGCTTGCACCTTGTTTTATACATGGCTGTAGGCACACACCGTCATAGCTCTCTCCTGATCTCATCTGTACAAACTAATGCTAACCCACTGCTCCTACTAATGATTCTTCATTAAATGACATTTACACCTTTCTAGTCTAAAAAGGGCAACGTGAGTACAGAAATCAATGTATGCAGAAGGCATAGCTCCCACCTAATAAGCATATTAATAATTTACTAAATTAAACATTTAGCAAATGTAATTTTATAATTCTGTAACACTAGACCTACACAGTCAGGGGTGCTTTTTACCTCCACACTCTATTACTATTTATTAGTAAGCTGGATACCTAACATGTAGCTACACTGTAAAAAAAAAAAGTTTGGAAAATTTAAGTCAACTGGCTGAGAAGCATTTTTAAATTCCCTCAACTTCACGCCTATGTCACAAAAATGCTTTGCAGCATTTTCCATTTTTTTTTCTTTTTTTTTTTTTTTAACAGTGTACATATTTATTAAATAGTTATCCATTATTAACTGCCTGTGAATGTGTGTATGTGTATATACATATATATACACATACAATGATATAGTACATTTATGTAATATATAAATGTACTATATCATTTACATTGATGTATTTCCACTGATGTATTCCCTCAGAAACAATGCACTGACCAGCGTAATGCTGTAGTTAAAATCTGCTTTGCAGCACGGTGGCTCAGTGTAAGATGCTTTACGTCCAACCACCAGTTTCAGCGAGGGACTTGCATTTTTTTCTCGATTGCAGGAGACCATTTGTCAAATCAGGACTCATCCAGGATAATGAGGTGACCTAAAGAGGTCATGGACATGCTTGAACCTCTGGGACTAAAGCATCAGTTCTTGGATTAGTTTTTTTCTTCTTACTCCAATCCATTGTGTACGTTTCCTGGGCCAGCCGTGAACCCGTGAACTGGCCCTTATTGATCTGAGAATGCAACTGGCATGTAAGCCTGAGAAGATTAAACCACCCGGCATCCAGACATGCAACATCTGCCCATAGAGAGACAATCGCAGCAGGAAGCACGTTATTAAGCAGAGAGGATAAAATCTACCCCAAAACAGGAAAAAAGAAAAGAAAACACGTTACACAAGTTATTAAAGGATTGTGCAGTGGGAGTAAATTTCACGTAACAGACAACAGAATCCCAACTCATCTTAACTTCACTGTCTCTTAATGCGATTGAAAATGACCACATAAATTATTTAATGCCGATCATAAAGTATATCACAGATATGATGAGAGAAGTCTGTAATGCCCACTTTGTGAGACAGGGAAAGGACAAAATGGCTTTTAAGGAAATGCTTTTCAGGTTTGCAGAAATGCATTATTTACAGCAGCGGCTCCTCCACCTCCACCTCCAGGTTGGAGTCGGCCCATGAGACTGAGCTGCCGGGAAGAAGCTGCACGTGGCGGCATGGAAAAGAAAGAAAAAGAACGCAAGGGAAGAGAACACTGTGCTCGGCGAGCAAATTAAAGAGCGGCACAGCGGACAGGCCAATTTACTCCAGCCCGGCTCCCCAGACGTGGGGGCCAGAGCCCCACCCGCCTCCGTCCACGGATCAGGGGGATGCAGCGGCGTGGGAGGACACTGGTCTGACAGGATGAGCAGAGGAGTGTGTGTGTATGTGTGTGTTTCTCTAGTCGCATACAGAGGTATTCTGTATGAATCTGTGTACTTTACTATTGTTTTTACTGTGTCTGCAATCTGTACATCATATATATTGTGTGAATTTGACAGTAGTATTTTCTGTGTATTTGTGTTGTGTATATAGCAGATAGAACTATAAAATATAGTTTTTTGTTGTTGCATATTTGTACATGCTCCATGTATCTGAGTATTTAAGTGTTATGTGTACGTATAGATGTTTATGGTGTTTTTTATGCATTTTTATTGTATGTATGTTATATATTATACATGACGTGATGATTGATTTAATTTGATCTGATGATTGGTTGCAACACATTTTATTTTCTGCACTCTGTAGTTGTTTTTGGTGGCCAGTCTTAATTTCATTTTTTTGCATCCAGCTGTTTTTTTTAGTTTTTATTAGTCTTAGTCACGTCCAGACTTATTTTAGTCCAGTCAAATTTCAGTCGGCTAAACGTCTGAGCATCTTAGTCTTATTTTAGTCAGAGTTATCCATGAATATTTCATAGTTTCTCTGTCCAAGAGAACTGATGACATTTAAGCCTAGTTTTAGTTTTACAATGAAAATTGTATTTCAGTCTCTTTTTTTAAGTAATGCAATTCTGTTTAACCCAATCAACATAGTACAATTATCTGGTAGAACAGACAAAAAGACTGTCAGGAACTGAAGAAAACAGAACCACCGGAAGGTAAGCATGAGTGCCCACGTCAATGCAGCCTCGACTCATGGCTCCTCTCGGTTGTCTCCTGCAGAGAGCCATCAGGACCTGCACATCAGGAACATTGCCTGATGTGACTATTCTCTTTAAGTCAAACTAATTTCATAATTAAAACAAGGTTATCTTATTATTATTTTATTATTATAGATTCAACAATAATCTGCATCCTCTTCATTGTAAAGAAAGTGCAAGATTACTTTACTCCCTGCAATCTGCTAAACCATCACAAGCATCCTGAAATCAAATTAATGCTGCAAATGCTTATCGAGGAAGTGACGTCATCTGTGTGAACTGAAACTGAAATACTGCATAAAAATAATAACGCAATGAAAGGAGAGGAAATGTCGTCTTGTCTTTTGTGTAGTTTTTATTTTTATCATAACCCGGATTTACTGTCGTTTTTATTCATCAACAATATTACGTGATACGTTTCGCTACAGTTATCACCTTGTGACCGACATTTACATCTGGCCTTGTTTCTGCCACCTCTTCAGCATTAATCCAGGAGGACACGCCTCCCGCAGAATTTTTGGTTTTACCCTCAATTCACCCGACGCCATCTCTTTTGCCGGGGTTGGAAATCCCTGGAGTAGAGTATATTTTCCCTGTGTAACCACAGCTCCCCGTCATTCCTGTGCGTCGCTTCCAGCATAAGCATGACATAGAAGTGTCCGCGTGAAACCCTTTTCACCACCGAGAACCACCGATTTACACAATATAAAGAAATATGACATTTTTAGGGCGGAGCTGTGGGAATCTGAATGGTCTCCTCCCGGGTGTGTACTGATGTGCTTGCGATAAGGAGCCCGTTCATGTGCTCTAATTTCCACCCGCAGTCTAAATACTGTACGTGTGGGTTAGACACACTGGGGACTCTTAAAAATTGGAGCTGAAAGGCAAGTTAAGGCAAATATTTGTTGGATTTCATTGCCAATCTACAAAATACAGTTTCTCTTGGACCACAAACACTACAAAAAGACTATATAAGTGCTAATGGGACCACACAGTGCAAAAAAGACATAATAGTGTAAATATACAACAGTGCAAGGCAGGACAATTCTGACAAATCACCACTGGGGTCGTGGTGATGCAAGGTGGTAGTAGCCTAGTAGGTAACACACTCACCTGTGAACCAGAAGACCCAGGTTCAAATCCCACTTACTACCATTGTGTCCCTGAGCAAGACACTTAACCTTAAGTTGCTCAAAGGAGACTGTCCCTGTAACTACTGATTGTAAGTCGCTCTGGATAAGGGTGTTCATGTTTTTACTCTCATTGCTCTCTGCTCTGTTCCTGCCTCTGCTTGGTTCTGTTAAGTTTTGATTCATTGACTGAATTTGCAGCGGTGAGCAGCGTGCGCTTGTGTCCTCAGTTTTCCCCGTTAAATCCCCTTACATGGCAAATGCTTATCCTCGGAATGGGGTGGGTGCACTGCTGATATCTTTTGAAAACCGGCTGGAGTGTGCAATCGTTTGCATTTTCTCACAGCACTGAGCAAAGTCACTACGCTGAGCAATTCCGGATGTGTCACCCACAGTCATGTTTTTGTTTTTTGTGGCAGTCCCAAGAGAGGCGTGCTTAGTTGGAAGGTCACCGAGGCTTTAGGAAAAGTATAAAAATCGGGTCAGTGGCTTTGTAAGTTGACGTTCTGCACTTTTGTCTCGCGTAGAGGTTCGTCACCTCTGTGTTCTCCACATCTTTGTCAAACAGCCTCCCTCCGAGCAAGAGGTGTGACAGGCCAGCCATTTGTTTGGGGTCCCCTGCTTGTGTCTTTGTTGGGCTGCGACACCCCACAAGCAGTAGAGGCCAAGGGCCGGCAAATGACGACGAGAGTGATGGCGGAAACAACTAATTCTGATTGGTCTGTGGCAACATCATGGGAGTCAAACGAATAAAAGAATTTTCTCTTGTGGACTCTGGGCACTTCTTTTTCCTCTCCATCGGGAACTGGGCGGGTTTTCCCCCCAGTTTCTGGGCCTTTGCCCCCCTGTTTCTCCTGGACCAGGCGACCTCTCTGCAGTTTGGCTCCTGACTGTCCTCTATCTTTCTTTATCCTTTTTTCCTTTCTTTTATTTTGGGTTTTTCTGTAACATTGGTACCTTTTTTACACACAATATTTACATGTAACTACAATATAATCTACTGGCGGTAATAAATTAGAAACTGTTCATCCTTTTAACCTCTATTGTGCCATGCCTCTTTCTGCCAGGTAACATCAGATTGGAGTGTTTTAATACAGGGCTTTGTGTAGAGAGTTTTATCTCTTCTACAGCTTCATATGTCTGATTAATGCATTCGTAAATGTATTATCTAGACCAGGGGTCGGAAACCTTTAACACTCAAAGAGCCATTTGTACCCAGTTTCAAAAGTGAAAGCAGCAGGAGCCACAATCTTTTAGTGAAAAAACACTGTATATATTATTTTTACTTTTATGCTTTTATGTATAAACATAAGTGTGTTGCATGTCAAATTTAATTCATGCAAAGAAAAGAATTTGAACATTTCGAATACTGTGACGCCCAGAGGCTGCTGGGCGCACACAGCAGATGCTCATGCACCTGATTCACGGGTCCTGGTCCTTCCCACCTGAGGACCTGTTAGAAGCAGAGAGCATTAATGTGGAACGGCAAACGTTACCAGTGAGTTTTTGTTTCCATCCCTGACAACCGCCACACGCCTTTGGGTTAATTTGTGTTCCCCTTTTGGTCCTCATGCCTTTTTTTCAAATGAAATAAAATGGATGGATTGGGTAGAGGGGGGCGAATGCTGCCAGAACACTGTTTTTTTTTTTTACGCTAATTTTTTACTTGCACTAAACTGTGTGTAGAAGCCGATGATGTGATGAATGTTTAATCACCCAGACAAGTCTAAAAACCCGGCTGGACATGTTCGGGGAATAGAGGAGATCTGGTCAGGAGGTCTGGAACAAATTCTACACAACTTACTTATCACTTAAATTCAACATATTCAAACCATTAAACATTAAATATTACAAACAACTGTTTTCTCACCCCAAGTGGCATCCGATTTTGAAACACCTATTGAACAAACTAATTAATAGCTCTGGTTAGGATGACCAGGCACGGTTGTGGGCATATGAGCATATTTACAACACATATTTTGAGTGACAGAAAATTATAAACAAATTGCATTTTAATGTTACAAGATCACACTATTTTTATAATTTTAAACTATAATATAATACACATAGATTTGTAATAATTTTCCAAAGCCACAGGGAGCAGCAGTCTAAGGATGAAAGAGCAGCATGCGGCTCTGGATCCTGATCTAGACCTTCCAATCATTACTGCTGCAGTTTAATCAAATGAAATTAATCACAGTGAATGCAGTGGACATTAAATTAATTGAACAGCATGTCCAGAAGAGTCAACACATGGCCAACCTCATCACCATCTCCACAAGGTGTGTAGGACATTTGGTGAGGTGAATAAAGATGCAGATAATTGTGAGAAGTGATTGGTGGAGGCCAGAAAAACCTCCTGTGCAAAAGACGGCTGTGCAAACTTCCACAGAGAAACCAGAGTGGTCTCAAGCATAATCCACTAAATCCATAAAATAAATCCAGGCTCTTTCTTGTGTGCTTTTCCGGCAGCACAGACGACGTCATAGAGTCTTAGACATTTCTGTGAAGCAGCACAGCTTTAAGATGATTGTGAACCCTGCAGAAATGTAAAAGCCATTTTCTCATTACTGCTGCAGTGGGCTCGAATAGTTTAAAGCAAACCTGCCATTTTTTTTTAAACCAAACCAGAAGTAAAAGTGGAATTTTGTAATATCTGGGTCTAATATCTATGTGAGTCTATGTAGAGGCAATGGAAGAGCCAGTATGTTTGAATTAAAGAGAGGGGGGGGAAAAAGGGAGACCAAAAAAGAAAGAAAGAAAGAAAGAAAGAAAGAAAGAAAGAAAGGTGCCTGCAGGAATAAAGAAAAGTTCCTCCTGAGAGAGAGAAGAGTACCTCTTTTTATAATCCCACCTCAAATACAGGCACACTGAATTGCCGGAGGGGGGTTGTCACTTTGTACATTACAGTGCTTTCCTTACACCAAAAAATATTAGATATTTTTCACATTTTAGTTTATGCAATCAAGCAATTAAAAACCTTTACATTTATCTGGTTAGTTCTTCTTTTTATTGCTCCCCTTTTTTGCAGCTCATGCCCTGGTCAGCATTGCTGGTTTGTGAATCTCCCCAGTGTGACTGATGGCTGAGATCCAGAATCAATGCAGATCTGCAGACCAAATCACTCTTGCAGCCCTCAAAGAAATGGGCACATAAAAAGCATATGATCGCTCCAAATCTGTATGGATCACCAGGGCGCCGCCGCACCCTCAGGTTTCCAAATTATCAGACAGATAGACCATTTCACTGTGCACCAGAAAGTCCTGCATTTAAGGACAATTTGACCTACCGGGCCGAGCGAGCCCTGCCCCGGGAATTACGCCGCTGCTGAATTACCAAGCTTCGGTGAGCAAATCAAATGAATCATTGTGTGCTGAAATTGAACACGGTGTATTTCCTGGACTATGCCTATCCTGAATATAGAGTCTCTGCAGTACTTAGGCAGTAACGCCATCTCAAGCATGATAACTGAAGCAGGGGATCATGGGAGTTTACCATGCGACAAAAGAAAACCAGGTTGTCAGAACGGCAGGTGCTTACCTTGCGCTTAGGATTATGCATCGGTTAACCACACAATGTCACAATATGATCGCTGATAGTGTGGAGGCTGAGGAAAGGCCACCTCCCACCACCCATCCTCACCATCTTCTACAGAGGGACCATTGAGAGCGTTTGTAACCAGCTGCATCACGGTCTGGTTTGGGGACTGCACCATATCGGCCCACAAGACCCTACAGCACAGAAGTCAAGACATTAACCATTCACCATAACAACCATAACAGATAGTCAGATTGTTTTAATCAAGACACAGACTATCAAGCAGACTCAGGGGGGGGACTTCCTGAGCCTTGGGAAATTTGAACAAATATGTTTATTGATGCATCACGCCAAGCCATGTACCTCCAGCACTTTTTTACTATTTTCACCACAGCTGTTTGACCCATTTGCCAAGAGAGAGATAAAGGGCCGCTACACATTCAAGGCAATTACCACATAAACATTGCCAGTGGGGTAAATATGTGCATTGGTTTCGGGGAGAATTAAATATTCCATGTTTACAAAGGAAAAATGAAGATGTCTAAACATGTTGGTCACATTAAAATCTGTCCTAGGGTTTCACGGCTCATGATAATAGCTGTCTCTTCGTTGTGCAACGCACAGGCTGTAGGATGAGAGCTGCTTTATCTGTGCCAATGATAAACATTAAAGATTGCGCTGAATAAAAATCCCCCATGCACAGCACCGCAGTAACACTCATCATGATTTTCACACACATAATTGCCATTCATTCCTTACCATGTTCGTTGCCACTCACTAGCTGCACATATTTGCAGATATCAAGATATGAACGCTGATGCAAACTGACATTTTTTTTCACACTGTGTTTGGGTAGAATAAATCAACCCCGGTACGTAGCTGACATAGTTGTGTGATATACAGAACCCAGAGGCTGTAAAGAACGCTGAGAGATATAATCCCCGGGCACCGCAGTAGACAGCCGTGTTTTAACAATGAGCGTCTACAGCCGACTGCCCTACTTTTCACGGGCCAATCTTCACTGACTTCACTAATATTCTGGACTAGTGTAATGCGCTCATACTTTCATGATGAGAAACGGTGGTGCAGAGGAACGATGGACACCAAACCCAGGAAAAAATTGGGTTAAACAATCCACCATGCCTTGCGCTGAAAAAAGGGTCCCTGCTGGATCTCCCCTGTCACAAGTCCAACGTCTTGTACACGGTTCTGAGAACTTTTCAGCTCTCCTGCAGCCAGGCAGCACAGGATCCACGTTTACAGACAATCCTGTATCAGGAACCTACAACCCGCAAGTGCACACTATGGGATGAGGACTCACACGCGACACTACACATAGACACAGACATAAACCCTAATTCTCAGGGTAAGTGGGGTGTGTAGTGTGCGTGTGCAGACGTGACACTTCTGAATGTTATTGAGAGCCAGTGGGAAGCAGAAAGTGTAAAAAC
Organism: Denticeps clupeoides; assembly: GCF_900700375.1. Taxonomy (NCBI): domain Eukaryota; kingdom Metazoa; phylum Chordata; class Actinopteri; order Clupeiformes; family Denticipitidae; genus Denticeps; species Denticeps clupeoides. Next base: position 4,094,365 of record NC_041725.1, on the reverse strand, counting down.
TATTTCAAGTCCAACCCTCTTAACCTTCTGAATTATTCACAGGTATTCACAATGCATTCAACAGAATTATAACAGCTATCTGTGGACAATAGGTATGTAGTTGATGTCAATAATAGGAAGAACCTTTTGAAGAAGCATTTGGAATAAAACAATGACAAAGGTTCTACAGGCCTTCCAGAATTCTGTCCAATGCTAAAAGCACCTGCTGCATCAGATGGTGGTGTTTCTAAAATGCACCACTGAAAATCGTAGTTCATTACTTTGCATTACTGTTTACTGTCCTTTTGGGCCACACTGTGCCCAACCATGCCAGTTAAAAAAGACCCCACCTACCAGCATGAAATGTACACAAAGCCAGGTGTTATTCTGGGTACCTGAGTTGAAAAAATTAGCAACACCAAGAACAAGCATGGTTTAGATGATCTTCAGATTATCAAAATAGGGCCCTATAGATTACAATCAGTAGTTACAGGGACAGTCCTCTTGGAGCAACTTAGGGTTAAGTGTCTTGCTCAGGGACACAATGGTAGTAAGTGGGATTTGAATCTGTGTCCACTGGGTACAAAACATGCAAACTGACCGCAACTCCCAAACAGCCAGGCTTGTTGGGATGGAAGACAGAATACTCGGCTGGAGTGAGAGCATCAGCCACACTGCCCTCGACACACTGTACTTCGCCTGTACCGTGTGGCACATTCACTGAAGGTCCCTCTTCAAATGATTCTCTAGGTACACCTCAGATGGCATGACAGGAAGGCATCGTATCGCTGCCAGTGTGCACGTTCACTCACCACTACATCACAATTGCTTTGATGTGTAAATGCTAATACAGCAGTCCTGAAATTGACCCTCTATGAAAAATAGTGCATGATATGTGCCTCCCAAGGCTGTGTCCATATCTGTGAAAAAAGGTCTATTTAAGTGCAATGTAATCAGCAGCTTGAGACCCCTGAACGTTCAATATCCTGCAGTCTGCTGCACACATAATTCTTGTGAACGTTCAGAGAGGAGGACCCTTTGAAGAGTTTTATTTATGAGAACCGTTAATCAGGCCGGACTGTGGCAGTGAGTAAATCTCACAATGCAGGGTTTAATTTGGTATCTACTTCAGAAGTGTGCCCTGACTGGGTGACACTGACTGTGGTTGCGGGCGCAGGAAAGACCGTGTGTGGTGTACGGTGATAATTTTGGTTATGGGTACGATGGGGGTTCTGTAGCTTCGCTTCTTACGATCCCATGTGGCCTTCTGGGGTGAGATGAATCAATCATCACACCTCCACACTGAGGTCACATATTTAGAAGCACCTACCTACTCGTGTGAATGTGATTCTGAATGTTCACAGGAAGTCCAGTCATAGCCAGCAGCTCTTTTACTGATGGATGCAGTTCCACTTCCTCATTCATCAGTGGTCAGTTTCTGAAGGATCGATAATGACCAAATGATTACAAATTTAGGCACATTCTCACCAAAATGGATGAACATTTTCTATTTTATTAGTAACCAGGAACTACACGACCTTATTTCAAGCTATATCAAGTTCTTTTGAAGTTCTTTATTCTCTCAATATCTATTTAAAACATAATTTGTAGGCAGGCAGGTATATCACATTTCTAGCCCAGCTTGAAAGGAGAAGGTTCCCCTGAACCTGGGTATGTTTTTTTTATTTATTTAGATGAAGGTTAGTCTGCCCAATCCAAATTGTAATCAAATTTCACACTCACATTCGTCAGCCTTCACATAACTGATTTGGGGTTGATTGTTATTTTGCCTGAAACATAATGATTTTTGTTGGGGTTTAACTACTGTAAGATGGGAAATTCCAGGTCCATGACTTTAATAATAAAAAAAAAAAAATTATCTCCAAGCTGTGGCCCTCTACTCACAAGAAGTATGTGGCCCTCCACTCACAAGCCGGGGTCCAAAAGTGTTGTGGGGGGCTGCATGACCACAGCATTCCTGGATCAGGAGTTCTGCTTAGACAAGGCAGAAACATCAAAAAACTATCTGACTGGTTTGTGGCAAACTTCTCTTCCTTTAATGGTACCACTTGGTACTATTTTTACATACAGAATTTCCATGTAACTGCAATAGTAATCTAGAAACTGTTCATTCCTGTTCACTTCTACTGTGCCATGCCTCTGTATGTCCCAAATTCAAATTCAAATTTTGTTTGTCACATACATAGTCATACACGGTATGATATGCAGTGAAATGCTTTGGCGACTGTTATAGATCACAGTATTGGAAATTTAGCAAGTATACAATGATTACCAAAATGCAAATATTTCAAACAAAACCAAATTTTACACTTTTATGTCTCTAACATAAAACATAAAATATGTGTAACTGCAAGGGGGGCGGATTGAGTCCAGAGTGATTGAAAGTGGAAGTGAAAGTGAAAGTGCTGGAGTGTATTGGAGTTCTATGAAGTGATGTGATTGTTTATATTGTTGAGAGCTCGGACAGCCTGCGGGAAGAAGCTCCTCCTCATTCTCTCTCTGTTGGACTTCAGGGAGTGGAAGCGCTTCCCTGATCGCAGCAGAGAGGGTCTGGTAGGTCCTCTCCTACTTGGTACTGAAGTCCACTATTAACTCCTTTGTCTTGTTGATGTTGAGGTGGAGCTTGTTCTTCTGGCACCAGTTCACCAGATTTCCAACCTCCTCCAGGTAGGCCATCTCGTTGTTGTCAGAGATCAGGCCCACCACGACAATGTCGTCAGCAAACTTGATGATGATGGTGGTTGAGTTTGTAGTGGCTATACAGTCGTATGTGTACAGGGAGTACAGCAGGGGGCTCAAAACACAGCCCTGGGGGGCTCCAGTGCTGAGGGTGATGGTGGCTGAGACATGTCCACCCATCCTTACTGCCTGTGGTCTCCCGGTTAGGAAGTTGGAGGTCCACTGACAGAGAGATGAGCTGAGTCCCAGGTGCTCCAGCTTGGTGGTGAGTGTGGAAGGGATTATCGTGTTAAATGCTGAACTGTAGTCAATGAAAAGCATTTTAACATAATTTCCCTTCCGAGTGTCCAGGTGGGCGAGTGCTGTGTGGAGCTGTGCTGTGTGCCGTTGCAGTGACTGACAGTTCTCATACACCCTACTTCCATGTTCTGGATTATATAAATGCCTCCCACCCAAAACTGTAGCACATCCTTTCCTCCTTAGTTCATTTTAGTTTGGAGGTATTACACTGGAGGTATAACACCACAAACATCTCTTTTCAAGATATCTTGGCACCATATCTGCTACCAGCTACATGCATTTCACTCCGCACATGACATGTCTCATAAGTCACCTCCATAATATGTCTTGTGAGGAGCTTAAACCAAGTATAAAGAGGCACCTTTTTAGTAGAAAGACAAAAAAGGAGAAAAAAGGCTTTTGCTCTGTGGTCTACTACTTTGCGCCCAGCCAATAACCAACATTCATGTAGAAAGTAAAGAGAAAATTTAGGCCCCAGAGTGACCCACAGACTGAGCCCTTATCGATGTCGGTCCCTCTGGGAAGGTCATGGCACCGTAGCTGCAATTAGATTTGAGGCTTCAATCTGCCACATTCTGAGGTGCGTCTCTCCCAGCAGGGCGGCGATGCCCTCCTCCATTTTTTTCTTTTTGAGCCTGAGAGGGAACTGTCATCGGCATAGAAGACCAGTCTTATCTTCATTTCCATTAACGAGCAGAGCCGCTTGCCTAGAAACAATGCCTGTCAGAGCCTTTAGGCTGAGCTGTGGGATTTGCATTAATGCGCTGCTCGTAATGTTGTGAACGCCATGATCAAGTGTTTTCTAAGTTCTATAAACAAGGCTGGGAGAAATGGCGCGGACACAATAGAGGAGTGACAGCAGAAAGGAGGCAGGCTGAGAGATGAATTCTCTAGCAAAGAACACAATTCATGCATAATATTAATAATGAAAGCTACTTAGCTTTATTTTGGTTTAGTATGAAAGTGAATATTTTTGATAAGGCCTTGACATGAAAATGCTTTGACTGTCAGTATTATCATACATTTGCTTTTGGAACTTACTATTTAATAAACTTTCAACTAAATTTTAAACTTGAAATAAAACAATTGTAAGAATCATCATCTGTCAGAGCCATTTGTTAAGTAGAAGTTTGGAGACTGTACTGTATGAATGTATGAAAAATGTATTTGTGCAATATCTAACATTAGGGTGTCACCGTATCGCTGTTGTGTTTCCATTCACATGTAACTAGTCTCCTTATTTAAGCCATTGCCTCCCTCGCGCTCATGTCGCTTGTGAGTTCTGAGCTTCTGGACAACTGCTCCCACACAGTGTCCAGTTTATTTCCTGTTTGTGCTAATTTAGTGTTCCTTCATTAAATTCTATGCCATGCAATTGTGCCTCATGCATCCTCCTTGGACCATCATTGCACCTGTGCAATTTGCATTGTGTAGAGTCCATAAATCTAACACAAAATCCCACAATTCATAGTAAAAAATCCCCATTCCTTGGTAGGTGACTCTAGCTAACATAACGACAGGAAAATAAAAGTGCTAAACCAAAACCCAAGCCAGTGTACAAGAAACAAACCTTTTTTTCCTATGGGACAGTTTCCCACAGTATAGGTAACAATAAGTTATTTAATGCATGTAGTTAATTTTACATTTTGCAACTGTTTTAAATTATCATAAAATATCCTACATGTATGTACCTTATCGTAAAGTAATAAACCTGCATTAAAAAAGCCATTTAAACTGTATGTTGTTATTCACGTTGTCGGTTTGTCACTATATGCACATTCAATATAACATTTTTCATTTATTTAATCTGTTGGTTGTTATTAGAGATTGTATCACACGTTTACCTTAGCTACAATTTTGCAAACTACGCTGTAAAAGAACCTCTGTGGCATCAGTATTAGGTATCATACTGTCATACGGGACAGGTCACTGTCCAGCAGGCGCTTTAGTGTGATGAGCAAAAACCCTTGGAAGTTCATTGTCATTGGATACACTACTGAAGTTGTCCATTTTTTATGAATAATTAATCCCAATTTCAATATACTGCATGGTGCCAATTCCTTATTGACTAGAAGTGATGTCATTTGATTGTCAAGCACATTCGGGCTTTTTATTTCTATAAATGCATACTGTATATGTGCAGTTGTTGCGGTGAGAATGAATGTTGGTTGTCGGTACAATCTGAACACAGCGGCTTAAGAGGAGCACCCGCGGTGATCCCTCCGCCTCAGCAGAAGGGAATAAGGGGAATACCGCATTATAAAATGTCTGTCAGCGCACTCCTACGGTGGGCGCAGGGGAGGTATCGTTGTCTCCTCTGGGTCGCATCACGGTTTATGGCCAGAGATGAAATCCATCCATGGACAGGCAGTGCTGATTTGGAGGCAGCGGCACAGTGATGATATTACCTGAAGCGAAGCCTTGTGTCACCGCCAGTGAATAATTCACTGTACTCTGAGTGAGCACCAAAATCCACCGGATCACTGCAGCCTGGTGCCGTTAAAATCTCCTTTGTGATCCTCACTGTTTTCCCAGTGCTTCCATATTTAGGTGCACTTTTTTCTAACCATAAAGTTTCCTAGTTCTTGAGATTCTAAAATAAAATATACCCGTCTCCTGAACATGTTGTCCGAGAAGAGCTTAAGGTGAGCTACAAATCCTTCTGGTCTCCATGTCTGGAAGAAGAAAACGATCTGCTACCCATGTGGCTATCATGCCTGGCTTCTTCAGAACCCTTCACCTGCAACGGCATGTGGAAAGACGGAGAAATTATATGTATACGTATTTACTCAGATCTTAAGATCATGTAATTTTCATCTCTCTTTGGAAGATGCCAGATTGTGAATGTGTGAATTGTGTACCTTTGTCAGATGAAAGAGGACACTACAGCTTTCTGGATCTCCAGACTCCATTAAATGGTTAGCACAACTGAACAAATTGGAAAGCCACAATTTTCCATGTTTGACTGTGAAGTGAAGTGATTATGATACACAGCACAGCACACGGTGACACAACGAAATGTGTCCTCTGCTTTTAACCATCACCCTTGGTGAGCAGTTGGCAGCCATGACAGGCGCCCGGGGAGCAGCGCGTGAGGATGGTGCTTTGCTCAGTGGCACCTTGGGATTCGAACCGGCAATGTTCCCATCTACCCAGTTCATTCTACCCACATCAATAGGTGGTTCATGCATGGAATGTAAGTCTCACAATAAACTCACAATGTAGCAGGTGCAGAAGGTGAAGTACTTCTGATACCTTCTGAGGATCTTCAGTTCAGGTTTATATATGAAACATTAAAAAACTTCAGCCTCTCCTTTGTCAGGGTAAAAGGTTGAGTTTCTGTGGCAGGATTTCAGCAGATTTCACTCCATTCTGCTGCATCCTTCTGCTGAATTCTGACTTCAGGCCTCATTTCTGCTGGCCAATCCGCATTCTAATGATGCCAAACGAGTAGCTGGCCTACCCCGCCCGTCTCCATATTTATAACGTGGGAAACATTTCACTTTAGGGTTGTGACATCAACTCCACAACAAGCAGACATGGATCGTGGAGTGCTACTCAAAGAAAACGATCTAGTGATTCTGCAAATGACACCAGTTTTGGTGCCCTGTAAAAAGTGGCATGTGATCAGATTTAATTCGAGCTGGAATGACAACTATCAGAAATGTCCATACCTACAAATGTCCACACCGTCTACAAATCAGCAGACCTCAGCACTCCAAGCACCATAACACAAATGTCCATAAACCCGATTTAACTGTACCTGTACAGAAGAATTTACACGTATATATTTATACACGTGTGGCCCTATCCCACGTACAGCCTTCCCTCCTCCCACATGCTAGATCACTCACTCTGTTCATGTCATAAGCGTGATTCTTTATTTGTAATTATTCATCATTATTAGTTATTAGTTTCTTCATTATTAGTCATCATTTCTTTGCCATTTCCCAGTATCCATTGTTCAATACATTCATAATTGTTAGTATTTCAAGATTCTCATTGTTTGTTAAACTGTTAATACGTCATTGTTATTGCTTAATGAATTTTGATGCATCTGCCAGTTTAAACCAATTGGGTTGTACGTGCTGGTTTATTCATTTTGGTCATTAATCATTCAAATCAACTCAGTTTCCGATGTACCATCTTCCCTTTAACGGCATTACACCCACACACACTCAGGTTCTCCCATCGGACATTTCTAGTGTTAGTTAAGAAGGTTCTGGGTACAGGCAGGAGAAGTGACCTGCGTTCTCGTATCAAAAGGTGGAACGAAGAGAACCCAGCAGTTTCCTAATCAAACCCAGATGTGTGCAAACATGACTAAGGACTTTATTTTACCAAATCATTTTCCCTGTATTATCCACAAATAAAAGTGTTCTCTTTTTATATATATATATATATATATATATTTTTTTTTTTATATTATTAACATTATAATAATCCCCTAGTGTGACAAAAATTCTCTTTTGGATTTCCAGCCGTAACTATAGTTGCTTTTTTTTCGGTTCTCCATGCAGTCCTTGGAATTGTAAAAACATAACAATCTGAGTGGATTGGACAAAGTGGACATGAGCCTCTCCAGTTGTCCTCCATTCTCACTGGATGTTGCCATAGAAAACAGCTACACAATCATTGATCACACTCCGACATAAAAAAGTAATGAATAAAGAAAGGAACGTTGGTCCTACAGAGGGGATCCGGTTCCTGTTCTCTTTTTTCTGTTTTTAGATTTTTCTATTTTATATAATAATAATGACTATAGAATTATCCTTGATATAAATTCAAAAGTATTTCCTCTGTCAATTTAAATAAATAATTTTGGCAATCTTCATAATGGTGTTAGTTAAAATAAACAAATACTTGAGTAGAAAATCAAACAGAGAAAGAGAAAGGAGGGAGAAACCAAAAAAAAAAAAAGTAGTGATGAAAGTAAGCAAAAAATATATATATAACCAAAGAGAAGGAACAAGAGACATAAAGAAAGACAGATTCAAAAGCAAACCGATCCTTAGTTTTCTTTTGGATTCAGAAACATGTATGTACAACTCATTTCTTGTGTTTTTTCTTTATCTCTTTTTTTTTTTTGAAAAGTGTTCCTCTTGCAGTAGGCGCTCTGAAGCTGTCCAGTAAGTGCAGTCTGGGTCCACGTGTGCGCCCTGTGTTATACCAGGGTGTAGGACTTTGCGTACGGGTTGTTGCTCTGTTTTAGGTGTCCTCTGGAGTCCAGGAGGGACTCCTGGGAGCTGCTGAGCTTGGCAGCCTGTGCCTGGGCCAGGTCTCCAGGCTCGCGCTGGGGCAGTGTGGAGGCTGTCCCCGGCTGCCATTGCTGCACCTCCCGGCTGGGGGGCCCAGAGGAGACGGGGGTCTCGGTGGGGGTCGGGGCCACGGCCAAGGCGGGCCGTTTGAGGGTGCGGCTCTTCTGCGGTTCCAGGCAGGTCTGTCCGGTGGCCTCGCGGCCCGATGCACTCATGCCCCGGTTCAGCAGGAAGTCCATGCGCAGGTAAGGAGGCAAGTGCACCAGCTCACCAGCTGAAGGTCAAAGAAGAAGGGGGTCAAATTTTTCCCTGAAGCTAATTCCTGCAGCACCAGTCCTAAATTAGGTCTGATGTGTGTCCAGACTGTTCTTTCCAGGGGATGCTCTTCATTTGCACTGTATTAAAACAGACTCTACCTTCGGACTTGGATAATGTAATATTATTCTAGATAACTGGTAAGTGCTGATAAACTGGATTATCTATCATTATTTATCATTAACTGTCCTTACCTTCCTATATAATAAAAATTACTATAATTACAAACGTTTTCCATTATGTGAGCCAAAATGAACAAAATGAAATGTATTTATGCATGAATAAACATATGAGGTTTGATAAGGTTAAATTCCCTAAAATAGTAGTTTATTTTATGGTGCCCTCCCCCAAAAACTGCATATCTGGAATCAGCAATATTGCTTACCCTTGATTTAGAGTATGGCTTCTTCGATCACTGTGCAAATATGCATGTTTAACTTGATTTATCATTTCAGTATATCATAATATTTGTGAATTCTAACATCCACACTATCCTGTTTATTGTCCTCCCCCCTTCTGCATGAATCCGAGATGGATGAAGACTTTTCGTCCAATTGGACAAATAAAGTGCAGCTGACTACAAAAAGAGGAAAGCCACCAGCACTGACCCTGTTAGGCACCTTTAGCATGAGCTAGAGTTATATTATATGACTGATGGGGATTTGCAATGGGCCATCACATCTCCTCTGCCAAAGTGTGAGTCAGAGTTGCCCACAGATACAACTGGGATTCAGCTCCCCAGCTGTATGACACAGAGCTACACCAGGGACAGGTTTACCCCTGCAGTATGGGTTATGCTGTAGTGGCAATGCCTGTCCTATTGACGCACAGTAATGTGATCGGGTTATGGTCTGAGGCTGTGGTTTCTAACGTTAATGTGAAGTGGGACCACAGCCTAATGGGTATCACTGAGCAGATCCAGTGCTCACATTTACAATCTTCAGAAATGGTCTGCACACTTGTGCTTGCACTCGAGGGCTATGTAATGGCATGAAGATTTTATTGCAGATTTATCCTGGACCACTGTACCATTTAAATCTTGTGCTGTGCCAATGCATTAATTGGAGAGGGGGCTGGGAACGACCAGGCTTTAATTGCAGACAATTTCAACACAAAATCACTAGCCTCAGTGATCGAAGGAAGATTTTATCCTACTTTCGACCTTGGCGACTAAATTACAGTGCCCAGCACCAATGTTAATAATTTACAGTGAATTTAATCGGCTTTATTAAAACCAGTAGAGAAGATGAATGGACGTCAGCTTTAATTGAATTAGATATAGATTTAGGCCTTTCTGCAGGAGCTCATTATGAATTTATTTCTTTGGGGGTTCAGCCACCGACAGTAACTGCAGACTAGGCACCACTACAGTATATTTTATCTCAGACAGTGCGAGATGGCAACATAATAAATCTCAGGAACGTTAACATGGGTAGATATTTTATCAGAATTGGGGTCTATCTTGGACTTCAGGTAGCCCAGGAGGAATATATTTCATTAGTGTTGTCTAACTTGATCAACTGCTGAGATAGTGTCAGGCTCATCTCTTGTGTGGGTAAATGATAGATAGAAGTGCAGTAAATGGACTGTGCGTGACTAAAGCCTTTTAAAATGCACTGTTCCATTAACGGCATAACAGAAGATTGTGGATCAGCTCCAGCCTGGTCCATGCATGGATTCCTTCCTACAGTCCTCAGATGAGGAATCTTTGTCATTAACAGAGATTATATTTACATAATTGTTCAATTCAGCACTTCATCAACCACTCTATTGCTTTTCCCATAAACAAAAACCCTGCCAACCCTGCCTGCAATAAACCTGTATGATATGTCAAGAGCTCATAAAAACCTAGAAGAGGAGGTTGAGGAGGATGCACTTCATTAATCCTTTAAAGTAAATGGGGAAGCTCCAGACACCCAACTTCTCTCACAAACTCTTTTTCTGATAGCCATGGACCTCCTTTAAGTTGGTCATCTCTTGTAAAAGTATTGAGTGAGTTTGCACCAAACAGCGTTTTAAACCCTGTGAACGATCATTGGCATCAGAGTTGGCATTCAACAATGCATGACTGCCATATTTTTGTCTCAGAGTTCATTCAACGACTGATAAGCACTGACTTAGCACAATGCTCAGACAGGCGCTGTGAAGGAAATTTGCCGCTTGGAGTGAATATCGCATTCGGCAACTCCATTGTGTCTGTAAAGTGCTGTTTTGTACCGACAGACAATACCTGGCGGATAAGAACAACAGATAGCCGCCGATTGCCCTCACCAGCAAGGGATAGACTCTCATCGGCCGAGAGCCTGTGTGGCTACATCTTACATGCAGCATAAATTCACAATGAGAAGCGTTATCCGAACCTGGGCCTTGTAATGCAAACCCTGTCTGGTCTCAGCACTGACCGAGACGCCTCACACTCAGCTCCCTAACCAGCCAAGACGCCGTGCCGATGGAAACATCTGAGGTAAACACAGGTAAAACACCCATGCAGAAATATGGGTTGAAATGGCTTGAAGGCTTTTATTATAAAAGAATGCTTACAAATTACTCACCACTGAGACATTCTTTATGTTTTTTTTTATGCTATAATAGATTAAAGCTGTACCCTTATAGAGAACTTTCATATCATACTTGCCAACTGTTCACTGAGTCTGAAGATTTGGTCATTTTGCATATCACTATTATTACAAGCCTTAGCATTACTAACAGAACTGATTGAAAATTTTATGTGATGACTCTAATGTCCCTACTATAATGTCCAATTTTCCAAACACATTTCAGCAGTAAGCGTTTCCATTTATATTATATGTCATGAAGGGGACATTTACTGCCACCTACTGTAGAGGAAGTATCTATTCCTATATCATTTGGATAATGACGTATGTATTGGTGTGATAAAGTTCAGGTTCAAAGGTATTTTTAAGGCTCATCTTTTTTTGGAATGCAAGCAAATGAGGTAGCGACTGTCACCTGGTCTGTGAGCCTTGGGCACTGCCATGTTCATGACCCGGCTGGCATCCTGAGGTTTTGGGGGGGACGCAGTGAACCTGCAGATGCCCGACTCCGAGGGCGTGCTGGACGTCAGGCTGTCGGTGTATTCATTGGTGCCGGCAGTCATCTGTTCGGACGATGTGTCGGAAATGAAGCACTCGGTGATGGTGAACTTGGCATGACGCAGCTGCTCCTCCATCTTGGCGTGCTCGTACGCCCGGGCAAGCTCCTCGTAGGTCGAAGACGCGCTCTCTGTCGAAACCATGCTGCTACGTGCTCGGTCTGGTTGCAGATTTTGTGTAAACACAAATTGAATGCAATTGAATGCAAAACCATTTCATTTTTTATTCTGTTCCAGATCACATTATTTGATTGCCATAAGCTCCCGTTTATGAACCCCAGGTTCCTTGTCTATGAACCCAATATGTCCCGGTTGCAGGCAAAATTCTCACCTGTGTCCTGTGATGGGCTGACACTATAGCTGTCACTTTCCTTGTCTACAGAGCCGGTGGCGCGTGGCGTGGGCAGCCTCCAGTCGGTGGTGAGTGTGTGTGAGGACACAGGTGGGTGTGGCCGGTTCAGGGTCCACTGGCTGGCGTAGCGGCTGCGTGTGGCGGGTCCAGCTTTGGCTGTGCGACGGGCAGTGGGGTCTGCGGGGTGGAGCAGACAGAGATGTGGCTGCTTTAGAACTGTCAGAAGACCGTGGCTGTCAGTGCAACAGTAACTTCTACTGTATAACAGAGGCTGGATAAAATCGACACATTAAAATCACAGTGTAATATCAACACAATGGCAGCTGTAGTTTTATTTCATTTAATACAGCCAATAGTTTGATATTGTTGTATGGTCATGGTCATGTTGTATCGTCTTTTTATTTGATGGGACAACAGACACTGCCAATAACATTCCTCTAAAATATATTTAAAGACAAGATGAAAACTGGTCCAGGAGGCTGGCAAGAGATCTAAAGCAACCTGGAAAAGCTGCTAAAATTTGTGAAAAACTATTCAAGCCTTGAATTGTGCAAAATGTATAAAGTGGGGATAATGTTATGCCAAGTCCAACCCAAGATGACTGAGTCAAAAGGTGCTTCAAGGGTGCCTACACACTACACATATGACAAAAATCTGTCTCTTTAACAAGGCTTTGTAAACATTTACAGCTGTAGCTTGGTCAGTAGCAGGGTCACTGCAAAATATTCTACGATTACTATAGGCACAAAAAAACATAAGAATAATGCAAGAAGCTTTTGAAGCGTGAAAGAGACACAGAATTCAAGATTCATCCAAGATTCATGTTCGAAATTAGAATGTAATGAGTGACTGCTATTTTTCTTCAGATAACAGTACACCATGCTGCAGAATATTGCAAAAAAAGAACAACAAATAAGAATATTATGTCACCATAATTTCATGTCTTCTCCCAAATATTAAAGTGATATTGGATCATCATGGCAATTCCCCACCCTTACTGTAAAACGTGTGTAGTGCAGATAGCGCTTAATCCAACATATGTTTCACAACCCGCTAATCCCAATTTTGGCCAAAGACTGGTACTACATGTCCAAATTGGTCTCCCTCAGCAGCAGTCATTTCAATACACTGCACACAAGACATGGCAGCTAATTCAAAATTATTCAGTGGGCGAACTACCCCAAAATGCCTGATGAGCAGAAATTCTAATGAATCTGAAGACTGACACAATGGCAGTGCTTCTCTGTAAACCCATATCTGTTTTTAATTAAAATTCAAATTAGACCAGGCATACACATGGTTAGCAAAAAAATATTTCAGAGATAATACACAACGTCCGAAGACATGTTAGACATGTTTAGTCCGTTTGTGAACTTCTAAAATAGGCTTTGCCAAATTATCAAGAACCACAATCACAGATCCAAATCAAACTGTGATTTTAGCATAAAACTTTAGGTTTGAGTCGGTCCTCACAAGACCAAAATATACTGCTAGAATTCAAATGGCCAAGTATTAAATGCAGATCCCCAGTATTAAATGCAGATCCATGGTGCTGAACTGACGAGCAGATCTGCCCAAGGATCTCGGTCTGATGCGAAACAGTTCCATGCCAAATCCGGTCCAGGCTCTCTGTAATTCCTCAGGAAGACTTTAGGATGGTTTCCTCAGAGCAAAGTAAGGAAAAATACTTGTTCTAAATGCATTCACATCTCAGCAAATCATATATTTATTTAGCCTAGAACATCTCCACATCTCCCAGGATAACAGCATCATCCATTCCTCACATCTTTGAACGTGAAGCCTGCATGCCGTGGGCTGCATGCAGTGCTCCTGATGAAGACGGCTAAAGTGGGTCATCGTAATTTCATCAGAGTAATGGAAAATTTGTTTTAGCCAGCATGGAAAATCCAGCTGAATCTGCACTTCCTTTGCGCGGCTCTGCTTGAGTGACTGCAATCAGCTGACACATCAGGTAAGGCCGACCGCTCCTCCTGTTTCCAATCAGCTCAGCTTCACTGGGGGCCAGGCACAGGCCCCGAGCTTCAGCTGCCATCAGACATGCTGCACGCCCTCAGCATATACCCACATCGAGCCAAAATAATGACATATGAGGAGGACACACACAAGCACACACAACCCCATGTGGAGCACATTTGAACATATGAACAGACTAAGTGGTTTAAAACTGATTAAATGATTACCAGTGGTATGCAAGGGGATTTGGGAGGTCAGAATATTGTATTAAAAAAAGAATTCAGTAAATTGTGAACCAGTATGCCATAGGCATCCGACGGCTCTAGGTCCGGTGAAACCATTGGCCTGATGGAGGAAGGCCGGCCAAGGAGCAAACTAGTAAATTAGCAAATAGTGCTGTTCTTCACTTAATAGCATCTTTAATAGCATCTTTAATAGCATCTTCTTTGAGCTAGACTTTGTTCATTCTGAAAATGGTACTTAAATAGAGGAAATATGTACTAGGTGATTTTATTATCCATTGCGCCCTAGTGAATCATAACTACATGTAATGCTACTGAGCAGACAAAGAGCAGCTTGGTCCATAAAGTTCATGCACATATAAAGAATACCAAAATTAATGAACAACAAAACAACATGCTGTATAAAATGCATCCTGAACTGCTGTTTTGTGTGTGTAGTTGAAAAAATCAAATCAATAAAAAGTCATATATATTAATGGTTGTAGTCTCATGTTTACTTTCTTCTTATGACCCCAAAAACTTAATCATCAAAACATTTAAATTTCCATTAGGTTACAGCCCTCCATGGGACACAAAATGGATGGAAAGGAGGGAGTTGGCTTACTTGTTCCAGGCCGGGCATCAGACACGTCCACCAAGGGCCCAGTGCTCTGGGAGATTGACTGATAGTGGACGGTGTGTGTGACAGTGGAGGACTTCTGCTTTGTGGTCTCCCCAAAGTCATTATCGGTCAGTAGGACGGTGGACCTGTCATCTGTGGGATAGAAAAGAAAAAAAAAACATAGACAATAGATCCATTGGTCCAAGGCTGGGTTTGCCACTGTATATTGACATGAGAAAACTCAAAATTTGTGGCTAATGTACCTCCAGACTACCCTCACATTCTTTTATCAGGGACGCTGAGCAAGCTTGCCAGGCAATACGCAAAAGTTAGTACCCTTTGTTCTATGTTCAGTCATACCGATTGTCTCCATTGTGTCTCTCTCCTCAATGAGTAGTTGGGCTCGGGGGATGTCGATGTGCATTCTCAGAGTCTGTTGCTGTTTGTTCACTGTATCGGGGGTTCGGGTATTTTTACTAAACAGACGAGACAAACACACAAAGCAACGAACATCAATCAATCACAGAACACTTAAAAAAAGCTATAGCATAAGGGATGTACTTTAAAAGTGCAGTGCTTAAAATGCTATAGACTGAATGTAAAAAAATTACTATTTTGACATGCATCATTATTCATATTGCAGACTTGTAGCAATGCTAACTGGCTCACAGCAGTCAGATCATCCCATAATACTACTTTACACTTCAAGATTTCGATAGTAGAGAGCATGTGAGTGAAGCAGAACATTGTTCCCCTCAAGACACTAGGGGTTAAGTGTCTTGCTCAAGGACACAATGGTAGTAAATGGGGTTTGATTTTGTGAAGTTGTGGTTTTCTGGATCATAGGTGGTTTATGTTTCCCACTAGGCTGCTAGCACCCAAGTCTTGCTCACATGTTTAGGATAATTGACCAATTTAGAGTAACCAATCCACTTGCATGCCCTTGGGTGATGGGAGGAAATTGGAGAACTGGAGGAAAATAACAGCAACACTGGGAGAGCAGGTATACTCCATATTCATTTGCTACACCACCAGAACATGATCAAATCCACATTTACCCCAAATGTCTGAGTGTAGCTATTGGTATTTTCATGAGAATTCATTGAATTAATTTCCACTGGCACAGTTGACGGTTGATGAGTATTTGATAAGTTGCTTGTGAACATGCCCCCTGCACTTTTTAAAATGCAACTAGTTGACATCTTCAGCTTATTTGACAACTGCAACTTCCAACGGCTCTACAAGAACAACCGTGAAGATACAGCAAGTTGCAGGGTTTTAATATTTAAGGATATAGATGATTTAGTCTCAGGTTGGAGTGCACTAATTAGGTGTCCAAGCCTGCACTTACCTCATCAGCATCTCTGCCAGGCTCTTGGCATCTGTGGAAGAAGAGCACAACCGACCATTAATCAGACGTAACTACTGGTTCAGTAATTAGCACTGTAGCAATGTGAACGGCTCCTTTCACCAGCACTGCATTCAGGGCTATTTAATGGATCCCATGACATTCAAGATACTGGTGGCATCAGACTTGAAAGCTTGGGCCAAACAAATATGACCATTATACTAGTAGTACTGAGAGTATGATTACATGCACTGGGTCAATGGATTTTTTAATTGCATTAATCCAATATAGAACAGTACTGCACAACCATACTTGAGCTCCATACACACTGTATGAGTGTGGTTCTGTATATGTGTACATGTGCCAGTGTATATTATTAATAATGTAGTGTATGTAGTGTGTTAATTATTTTATTGATGAGAACACGTGTATGCAGTTTGTTGAATATTTGTACAATGTATACAGTGCAGGTATTTCCTGTGCATGTGAGTGATCGGACAAGCTTGTACTTTCTTTTTGTGTTTTTTCTACATGTGTGTAAGTGTGTGTGCACATATGAACTCACCCCGCAGCCTCTTCAACCTCTGCTCTCTCCTCCTCCTCCGTAGCACCAGGAGCAGGATGAAGACCATTCCGACGGCCACCAGGATGCAGATGATGGGCACCACCATCTTCAGGCCCTGGCCGCCGGGCAGGTTGTCCCTGCTCTCCACTACCGTCTTCAACAGAGGGGCAATGGTGCCTGAAGATATCAGTGACATGTGGCTGTTTATTAACACTGACTGGTCACGACTAGCACACGTCAGTGCCTTTGCAGCATGTGCTGAACAACAGACGGTTTGTAAAGTATTCAGACCTCCTTAAAATTTTCACCTTTTGTTATAGTGCAGCCATTTGCTAAAATTATTATATAAGATAATTCTTTCCTCATTAATGTTCACACAGCAGCCAATTTTGACAGAAAAAAAACTTTTTTTGCAGCTTTATTAACAAAGAAAACTGAAATAGACCTTTTGCTGTGACGCTCATATATTTAAGTTTGGTTCTGTCCATCTCTTCTGATCGTCCTTGAAATTGTTCTACACCTTCATTTGAGTCCATTTGTGTTTGATGATACTGACTTGATTAGGAAAGCCACACCCCTGTCTATATAAGACCTTACAGTTCACAATGCATTTCAGAGCAAATGAGAATCATGAGGTCCAAGAAACTGCCTGAATTGTGGCAAAGCACAGATGAATTGTGGCAAAGCACAGATCTGGCCAAGGTTACAAAAAAATTCCAAACGTATTCCTTAAATGGAAGACGTTTGGGACGACCAGAACCCTTCCTAGAGCTGGACGTCCGGCCAAACTGAGCTATCGAGGGAGAAGAGAATGGTGAGAAAGGCACAGAAGAACTCAAAGATCACTGTAGGCTGAGCTCCAGAGATTCAGTCGGGAGATGGGAAAAAATGGTACAAAGTCAACCATCACTGCAGCCCTCCACCAGATGGGGCTTTTTATTGCAGAGTGGCCAGATGGAAGCCTCTCCTCAGTGCAAGACACATGAAAGCATGCATGGAGTTTGCGAAAGGAGCACCTGTAGGAACATCTGAAGGATTCTAAGATGGTGAGAAATCTCTGAGAAAGAAAGTCTCTGGTCTGGTGAGACCAAGGTAGAACTTTTTGGTCTTAATTCTAAGCGGTATGTGTGGAGAAAACCAGGGACTGCTCATCACCTGTCCAATACAGTCCCAACAGTGAAGCATGGTGCTGGAAGCATCGTGCTAGGGGTGTTTTGCAGCTGCAGGGACAGGACGACTGGTTGCAATCGAGGGAAAGATGAATGCGGCCAAATACAAGGATGTCCTGGACAAAAACCTTCTCCAGAGTGCTCAGGACCTCATACTGGGCTGAAGGTTTACCTTCCAACAAGACAATGACCCTAAGCACACAGGTAAAATAACAAAGGAGTGGCAACTCCATGAATGTTCTTGAATGGCCCAGCCAGAGCCCTGACTTAAACCCAATTGAGCATCTCTGAGGAGATGCCATGCAATGTTTACCATCCAACCTGCCATAACTGGAGAGGATCTGCAAGGAGAAATTGGCAGAAAATCCATCTTACCCCAAAACACTCATGGCTGTATTAGATCATTGCTGTATTAAATGGGCACTTCTGCTAAATACTGAGCAAAGGGTCGGAATACTTAAGACTGTGATATTTCAGTTTTTCTTTGTTAATAAATCTGCAAAAATGTCAACAATTCTGTGTGTACATTTAATGAAGAAAAAATTAACCAAAAAAGATACAAATGGCTGCAATAAAACAAAGAGTGAAATATTTAAGGGGGTCTGAATATTTTCCGTACACACTGTATAAACAGATAGCAACTCTGAAGCTGTACAATGTACAAAAACATAAATCGTGCTGAATATTATGATTATTAGTATTTCAAATACTGTAGGTCAAAAAAGTAAAAGTATATAAGCAGAAACTCACTTCCATCCACATTGGGTGTGGCAAAGGTGATCCTCTTTTCGGCTGAGCCAGCGCTGTTGGACACCTTCATTTGCAGCTCGTACCAGGTGGCCTCCTGCAGGTCGTACAGGATGTACGTTTTGGTGAGGGAACTGCGCTGTGCGCGTGTCCATGTGGTGGTGTCTACCGGCCGGTACTCCACGATGAAGGAGGTGATGGGACAGCCGCCATTGTTCCAGCCATTGAGGTTGAGCTGCACACGGGTGGAGTTGATGCTGGTAAAGAGCTCATGCTCTTTCAGAAACTGAGGTTCTGGAATGCGGGAAATAAAACGAGAAGAATTCAAGATTCTTATGAAGAATTTTAAAGGAACAAATATATTTATATTATATGGTCAGGTCAGACTTTTCCCATGAGAAACTGATTGGTTTTATTATGACTTACAAGCTAATAATTTAAATGAAAAATGTCTGTGAAAATAAAAATAATAATACATTTGGTCCATGTACAGTACATACCTTTACCATGTGTTTTTGCTTCAATTATCTCACTTATTCGACCCGGTCCGACTCCATTTTGGGCTGTGAGGGTGAATTTGTACCATGTTCCACATTTGAGGCTCTCTAGCCTGTATGAACGCTCGCTGGGGCTGATGGGAAAACTACCCCACTGTTCGCTGTTGTCCTCAGAGTACTGTAAGATGTAGCCTGTGCAAACAAATGACATGCACTTATTGTTCCCACATTCATCTCTCAAGTGTAAGAGATAACAGATAATTAATATTAATACAACTGTAAAGGAAGAGAAACTTCATGAACATTATGTGGAGCACAAACCGAGAAGAACAAAGCTTCTAGGTCTAAACACATCACACTGAATTGGTTGTATGATTTTAAATCCTTTGTCTTGACCTGTGTCAATATGTGTTTGACATGGATGGATAAGGACAATGATAATAATGAAAAGTAACAAATATTTGAACTTCTATGAGTATAAGGCTTCACGTTCTTAACATCAGAGAACAAAGTTAAAGCAAAATAATTCTAGATGAACTTTGTTCTATTCTCTAAAGGGCTCTACTTTAGCGTTGTACTGGTACATTTAAAACACTGTGGTATCCATTAGACATGTTTTACACCCGCTGGGATGAGGTCATTCTCCACTTAGTTAGGTTGAATGGTTCAAAATAGTGGCACATTCCACAATGGCAGAAGAAGTAAATTTCCACTTAAAATGTCTAATGGCTTCCACCCCCTCCCACACTCTGAGGCCCACAGTAATCCCAGCATGATGAACGAGCAGGGGCCTGCCTTGCTGATTTAATCTTCTCCCCGGATCGCCTTAACCTTTTGGAGTCTTATTTTAATCTGTGTGCGCTCGTTCTCTTCTAATTCTACACATCTCCAGCCTTGGGCGTACACTCGTCAGCAGGACAGGGATATCTGGAGCCCGGCCCGTGTAGCACAAAGTCGCCCAAAGGGTAATAGTGGTGCAGTGGAACTGGAGGGTTTAGCAGGGGGGTGGGGGCAGTGCAGGGTCACCAACCTCGGATGGAGCTGCCGCCGTTGTCTCCAGGTGACCACGACAGAGTGATTGTGGTAGTGGTGGTCTTCGTCACGGTTAGTCGCGGCTGGTCAGGGGGAACTGGGGGATGATGTCATTTACAGGGTTAGTTTCATCCCACTGACTAGTATGATGCACTGCTAATTTAGCTATTTACTGTTTAAGATGTTTTTGAGTAATAATTGAAAAAAAATCTACAAAAAAAAAAAAGAAAAATAACACAACAATTTGATTGTCACCATTTCTGTGTGTCCCACCTTGAACTTGGAGGTTCAGCATGATCTCATCAGAGCCCCAGTTGTTGCTGGCGACACAGCTGTAGTACCCAGAGTCCTCTGCCTTCACTGTCCGGATGATGAAGCTGCCATTGGTGTTGACACTGCGGCGTCCATCAATCTGGACTGGGGCTGGGGTGCCATTGCTGAGGGGTGGCCAGAACAATCAGTTCAACTCAGGAGTCAAATTTAACACTGTTATGGTCCAAATGGCATAAAATCAAAAATCAGA
Source organism: Denticeps clupeoides (assembly GCF_900700375.1). Classification (NCBI taxonomy): domain Eukaryota; kingdom Metazoa; phylum Chordata; class Actinopteri; order Clupeiformes; family Denticipitidae; genus Denticeps; species Denticeps clupeoides. The sequence continues at coordinate 4,073,651 of NC_041725.1, read as the reverse complement.
GAGGTATTAATGCAAGACACACATGACTAAAAAAAATGAACTATGAACTGTGTCAGTGACTCACCTGCCCTTTAGCCATTTAATGGTTGGGGCGGGGTCTCCCACCGCCCGGCAGGGTAGGATAATGTCTCTCATCCACGGTGTGGTGACATTCCCACTGAAAGTGAGAATCCTGGCAGGAGCTGGGATCACACACACAATAAGATTGACTGTTTGCTCCAGCGAAGATAAAAAAAATCTTAATTTAGTCTAGAATATTAGGCCTATTGATTACCAGTCTGGCTTCCAATTTTCAACGTCAATCTAACAACCAAATCGTCCTCAGTAATGACCTACTGAGCAGATGCTCAGATGAGATGTGTACCTTTGGCAAGAGGCTCCACTGTGATCCTGTCACTGGCATTGCCGGGCCCAGCGGCTGTCACGGCCACCACCCAGATGCTGTACTGCTGGTGCAGGCTCAGCCCATGGATGTGGTGGAAGTACTTATCCGGCTGGGCATCGTACTCGCTGATCACCTGAGAGAACGAAAGGTGCTCCGTGAAGCCTGACCAACTTTTTTATTGTTAGATAATCTGTGGCCATTACTAATCTTCATGATATGCAATGAACTGTGCAGTAACTCAATCAAAGGAGGCATAAAATGAACCCAGACCTGAAAGTATTGTAATAAGTGCAGAATTGGAGAAGGCACATACTTGAATTTCTTATTGAGCTGCATGCAAATCCAGAAAATAATTAGAATTAATTAGAAATTAATAAGATAATAAGATATTTGGCCAAAATGTAGCCTCCTTCCTTGTGTATTCTGAGTATGGATAATCCTCATAATTTAGTTAAATTGAAACATTTGAAAATTCTGTTGTTCTGCACATGGAGATGTATATACATCTGCTCTGGTCAATACATCACACATGCAAAGAAGCACAACCAGTGCTGCCAAATGCCTCATCATTTCAGCTCAAAGCTGCCAAAACTATTTGATGAACAACGCTGAACGCAAAGCCCTGGCTCCTGCCTGCCTCCTCTGATTCACTCTTTTCTTTTTTTGCCAATTATACTTGTTAGCAGACATCTTAAGCAAGGTACCGTCTGTACTGCTCCCCTTACTGCTTCTTAGTTGCCCACTGCTCCCTAAGGGTGATGGGTTAAATGCAGAGGACACATTTCGCTGTGTGCTGTGCTGCAGTGCTTCACAACGACAATCACTTTCATCTGCTATTAAACACGAAGACCACAGATTGGTGGACCAGTGAATCTCCTCAACATGCAATGCAATATATAGGCAAATGAATATATTGTACGCGTTTTTTCCATTTCTTGTACAAATTTCTTTGGAAAGTGAGATAATCACTCGTTCCTCACAAATGCACACTGAAATTAGAGAATAATACTCAAGTACAGTGCATTTGAAGGAGCCAGTGATATTGAATAGAAGTAGCAGTGAGGTGGGGAGGGAGAACAAGATCTCTCTGCAGTACATCATGGTACCATTAAAACAACAGCACTGGTGCACATGATGTGCAAAATGCTTGGATTAACATACATGGATTAACTACAAACACTAATCTGAATTAAAATGATTCTAATCTGCCCCAGTTCTTTACTATAAGATAACAGTGGGTTTAGGATTAGATTTGTGACTACACATTGTGGTCTGAGTTGTTATTTAAACAGCTTTTTAAATTTCTATCGTGATATTGCAAAAATCCCCCAAAAAAGTGACAAAACAGGGCTGCATATTTGGTGGTGCAATGTTCACAGGACATTGCTTCGCAAATAACATATGAACAATATTGATGATAACACCTACAGTGATTACAGCTGATTGCAGGTGACTTTTATGGGTTATATATTACACAAAAAATAAAATGAATAAGAGGCATCATCGCCTTATTAATATTCACTAAATACTACAGCGGAGAACTACATCAGGAGAGTTCCCTACCGTGGGGTAAGGGTAGGAGCAGAATATCATATATTTGCGGATGACTCCATTGAGCTTTAGTGGGGGTAGCCACGAGACAAAGACCTCCGAGCTGCTAGAGGCAGCAGCCTTCACTCCTGCCGGGGGGCCTGGGACTGAAACGAAAAGATTCACCAGAAGTTTCATTGGTGTAATGCATTACTATTAGAGCAATAATGCGCTAATGTATTAAAAAAATTGGGTTGCTGATATCTGCTAATGCTAATACTTCCTCACCATCCTCCTTGGTGCGGATGAAGATCTGCTCACTGCGGACTCCGTCTCCAGCCTGGGTGAAGGCCAGCACCTGGATGCTGTAGTTGGTGTATTTCTCCAGGCCATCCAGCTCCAGCCGGGGAAGGGTGGTGGTGACATTGCGGATCTCTCCCAGCTCTAGAATATAACACAGGGGTATTAGAACTCAAATCAATCCAGGGAACAAAAAAGATTCCTGTTGTCTAAAACTGCTGAATGGTTTCAATTGAGCTAATTCACTAGTCCATAGAGCTTCTATTTAGTTCACATACAGTAAATAAACCTAAAATTTAAACATGAAGCTGACAATAATTGTGAAGATGATGCAAATATTATGAAGTACAATGATGCTTTGATGCCCTCTTGCATTTAATCCATAAAATAATTATATTAAATCACAAATGCAGCTTCAAAATAAGGTTTAGAGTTTTAGCTATGCTCAGCATACAGCAGCTACTGCACCTGCACCGGCAACAAATTATACAACATTACCACCTAGTGGTGGATGAGTGAACTATATTCAAATGCGAATTGTTTTGCAGATCTGAGGGTGTGTGTGTGCGTGTGTGTATTTATACCCACATTCGCACACACACACACACTGCCTAATAAAAAAAGTCATGCACTAATATTTTGTTTGGACAGCCTCTAGCCAACATTGACTGCCATTGTTTCAGTCAGCTGACATTTATTTCCGCACAAGTTGCATAATTGTTTTTTACCAAGATCTCGTAGAGATGATGGGACAGTCGCACTGCTACGCAAATTCCTCTGCAGCACATCCTATATATTCTCAAGGCCTGGATTCTGTGGAGGCCAATCAATATGTGAAAACTGTGTCTCATGCTCCCTGATCCAGTCTTTCATTATGTGAGCCTGATGAATCCTGGCATTGTCAACAAGCTCATGTCATCTGAGAAGAGGTAGTTCACTGATGGAATATCCTGGTCGTTCAATAGATTCAGGTAGTCAGATGACCTCATTGTTTGGGGACATTGTTTGCTGCTCCAGTCTTTATGAAGTCTCACTGATCAGTGGTTTTCTTAATGCTACACAACTGTATAGTTCCAATGAATTCCTTGAGTTCATTGAGTTGTGGAAATGCTCATACTGTCACTCACCTCCATCAGCTAGGTTAGCCCAGTAGATGACCCGGTAGCCCAGAAGGATGCCATTGAGAGTTTCATTCGGCAGTGGGGACCAGGAAAGATAGATGGCTTCGGGGGTGCTGGCAGTGGCCACAACATTTCCAGGAGCTTGACTAGGAACTGACAGGAACAAATTTGCACAATGATGTTAAATGAACAATGTCTCCCCCTGGCTGTCGAACAGAGCAAATTTCTAATAACTGCCACTAGATGGTGCTGGAACCTAGAAACAACATTTTATTCAGAAAAACAATGTAAAACATTCTCTCACTCGATGTATCTGTCCAGAGAATTAAGATGACTTATTACTAGAACAAGACATCTGCCACCCACATACCATCCTCCAGTGTGCGGATGATGACCTCCTGGGAGGCGGGGCCCATTCCGGCACGGTTTTCGGCATTCACAATGACTTCATACAGGGTGAACTTGCGGAGGTTGTCTAGAGTTACTGTCTCCTGGTCTCCAGTGGCATCCACGGTGATGCGCGTGAGCTGCCGGTTCTGCTCTTTGGTGTACTCTCGGTAGCTGACGTGGTAGGTGCGGATCACACCATTCTGAAGGTGCTTCAAGGGGGGCTGGGTGCACATTCGAGAGGAAAGTTCTTTTATTGTTCAATATTAGATCAACCACAATACGGTACAAGCACATATTAAATGGGTGTATGACATAAAGGTAGTGGTGGCCTAGCGGGCGCCTGTCATGGCTTGCCCACTGCTCACCAAGGGTGATGGTTAAATACCGTGGACCCATTTCGTTGTGTCACCGTGTGCTGTGATGTGTTTCACAATGACAATCACTTCACTTTTAAATATGAATATGAGCAAAAGGAATATTCAATTTCAAGCACTCTACCAACATTTGATCAATAGAGTTGCCCTCATTATATAATATACAACTCACCTTCCAGGTGACTTTAACACTTTGCGAAGATATGGCTTCAAGTTGTACGTCCTGGGGAGGACCATCAGGACCTAGTGAGCAAACAAAGACATTTACTCTATCAAAATTAAAGCCACAAAAACAAAAAGAAGAAAAAAAAATCTTCAAATAACTGTACATATTTTAACAGTTTAATTGCGAATGACCAGAATTTTCAAATGTATTCAATTTCATTTAAAAAATGGCAATCTTTGAGATATTTACTAATAGACTGTGTTCACTAATGAGAAAATCCAATAAGAAGACATGCAAAACTCTGCTTTGTCAGTAGGTGGCAGAATTATAAAATCCTCCTGGTGACCTTGGCCTTAATGAAACAATGCCAAGAACCTGGATGGTACGTTTGTAAGTAAAATTTAAGGAGCTATACTGTAACCAATAATATATAGTGTATTCTCTGTGGGTGGAGTTTCTACATTTACAGAATAAGTATGTGAGTAACCATATCCATATTATTTAAGATTCACATTATTATACTTTTAATTTGAATGCGCTACTTGACAAGCAACATTCTGGTCAGTGAACAGGTAGCACTGTTTTGTATCGTTTCACATTCTGCTTGACATTATTGCATATAAGAAGCTATTTTTAGGTCCCTTATAACTAAATGACTTCATAAAGGAAACATGTTTTCTCTGGTGCTCTTTCAGTTTTAGAAGTGGTCTCAGGCATAAACAGAAACAGACTCCTTTCTGGGAGTCTCCTTTCAAATCCCGAACCACCAAGAAGCCACTAACAGGTCCCCTTTCATGGCTGCCCACTGTTACATGCAGAAGACACATTTAGTTGTGTCACCGTGTGACAAAAAAAAAAAAAAAGTCACAAATGCATGGAGCTGCAGACACCATAGACTCACTTGCTTCATCTGTGGTTATAGTGAGCTCATTACTAGGGGCACTGCTGTTGATGCGGTTCTTGGCGATCATACGGATGTTGTATGTAGAGGACGGGTGCAGGTCGATGATAGTGGCCTGGTACAGTGATGGGGAGATATTCTTTGTCGTTATGGCAGAACTCCATGGAGCTGTAGAGGCCAGAAAAATAGAATAACCATGTCACATTCCAACCTTATCATTCATAAGGCAGATATCACGGATCATGATACAGTTAGTTTAATACTTTACAGAGGATCTGTATGAATCAGCATATCTTATTTATCAGCCTATAGTATTTAATATATGTTTAAATAATTTGGAGATTAAGCCTGAAGAACATGTCCCACCGGATTTATTCTTGTATTCAATGTCATATCCTGTGATGGGGCTGTTGCCATCAAACACCATGTTCCAATGGAGCGTGATGATCCTGTCCTGCACGTCTCGGATCTCCACCAGGGGGCTCTCCGGAGGCTCTGCAGAAAAATCAGTGGTGTCAGTGGTGCACTACTTTATAATTTTACGAGTAAAGTATAGCGTGTGTAATGGGGAAGGAGAGACTGTTTACACGGCAGTCAGTGCATAAATTATTTTCAGAAATGCGGGTGAATGGGGCTGCAAAAACCTTTTAACTATTTAAACACAATCTTTACACTTGATTTAGGTAGTCAAACCTATCACAGACCGCCCAGTTGAGATGGAACCCCTGGCTTTTAATGTTGTTGGTGTTGTGTTGTGCACTACTACGTCTACTGTGTTCTGTTAGAAGTCTTATATGTCTTGTTTGTAAAGATGTTACTCCGGTAAGAATTTCTTTGTGCTTGGTACATTGTACTTTAAACAAGTGACAATAAACTTCTACACGTGTTCTACACGTTGTGGGCATGTTGAACCATATGAACTCACACTCACCTTCGACCGTCAACTGTATGATACCTTTATCTTCGCCATATGAGTTGATTGCATGACAGGAGAAAAATCCAGAATCCCCTCGAACCGGACTCAGTATCTGAACACAGGATCAAGAAAATTGCTCACACACCAACAATCTATACAACTGCTAGCTGTAATGACTGAATACACAAATTACAATGGGTTTCCATGGCTGAACAAAATAAAACAACATTTATAATTACCTTTGGGGTTCAAACATGACTTTGAGCATATAGTAAAAGACCAATTTTAGACTAATATTTCACTGACTCACATTTAATGAAAGCATTAAATGTTTATATTTATTTCTATTAATGGCATTTCTCACAATGTTGTTTTATACAACAAGTGACCTTGGTGCCACTTTCCCAGCCCCCTTTTCAGCGTACCTGCAGGGTAGAGTTGACCTCATCTCCCACCTCCCTGACAGTCACCACGTAGCCACTCATCTCAGGGTTGATGATCTCTTTCTCCTTCTCCCAGCGAATCATGATGGGCTTCTCGCCCTTTGCGGTGCAGCTCATTTCCTTCTTCCTCCCCTTAGTGGCCAGCGTGGTGTTGGGGTATGATGTGATCATGGCAGGAACTGAAGAAGATGAAGAGAGCATTTGACATATAGTTTTTGCTGTTTATCGAATGAAATTTGGGGGATAATTAGTTACCTTTATACATTTTTCTTTAACTAAATGCCTATTTTTATAACTATTGCTCTGGCACATTTCTTTAAACCTTTCGTACGTGCAGTGCTAACCCAGAAGACCGGCAACGCTGACAGACTTGCCGGGAGCCACCATCTCAGACGGTGAACGGGGACTCGTGACCCGCCGAGAGGACACACAGTCATGTGTGATATAGGTCAGTGTGGAACCAAATGCTAAGTGAGTGATCTGGGTCGCTCCACTCTACATGTGTGTCAGCCGCCAGAGTCATTGAACAATATAAAGCACTAAACATAAGATGGCGCTGGCTAAACATTAATGAGTCCGTGCTTCCAAACTGGAGGCGAAAGAGTGTTTGGTGACTGGGGTTCCGGAGAACAGCTGTACCTGGGCTCATTTACGCAACCCACCACACTGGCCCAAACATAAGACAACAACACTTATTTAATCAGTAGATAAACACTAGTATTTGGCAGAGGTGGCTGGTAATGTGTTATATTTACTTTTTTACATTTACATTTTGAAAAAAATGTAGTAGGTATACAACGCCAAATTAGAAACTGTTTTTTTCTATTGTGCCATGCCTCTTTTGTGCCAGGTAACATCAGATTGGGAGCATTTTAATAGTGTGCTTTGCAGTGGGTTTATTTCTTTACAATATATTACAATCTAATAGCTACTCAGTACTTAGTAGTAGTCTTATCACTGCATAATTTCAGGGCTCTCTTTTATTATTTTGAATTAACGCACCTCATACTTAAGTAAAATATTTGGATACTCTATTTGTATTTATTGTAGTGTACTCTATTACTCTATTGGTATTTGGTCACATCTACTGTCTAGACTACAAACGTGAAACCATATGTGATAAAAATTCTGTATATATTGTCCAAATGTTGATCAATGTACAATCATTGGAAAGCCAGCACACACAACAATTTAGCATCACCAGTTCATCTGGGGTTGAGTACGAACTCAAACCCATTTCTCCTGGTGGCCTTGTAAAATAACTGGATAATAACAACTCATGAATCCCGACTCAAGGTGATCAAGTTTAAACAATACTGCCAAAGCCTCACCAAAAGTACGAAAGAAAAGCGCACATATTCACTTACACGCCCGCCACAACATTCTGTGCATTAAGGAGGAAATAAACAAGGTCAATATCTTTCAGGGCTTACTGGAGGTGCACCATTACCGGACTGTGCAAAGTGAAAGAAAATCCTCCCGGGCGCCCCCGTCACTTAAACCTGGTCCACGGCATGAGGTGAGTGCGGAGGACACTCAGGGCGCCTTGTGGAGACAGCGCCTAAAAGCATGTAGCCCTGTAGCAGCGTGAATGTGATCTCTCACACAAGGGCTCATTTCCCAGCAGGCATTGCTATGATTTAATGATGAGCACACTTTGATTATTCATACGGAGCAGACAAGAGCTTCGTCTCAAGCCTGCTGCTGTCTCACGGGGGCGTGCGCACACACACAAACACACGCACAAATGCACATACACATGTGAATACAAAAACTGCACTTCTGCAATGAACAAAGGCAACAGCTACACAGTAACAGAAATTTTGTTGTTTCATTAGGCAGCAAACAGATGCTGATTGGCTAATATTAGGAAATCCTGGCCAATCACATGTTTGTATTGCGCTGTTCATTTAAATGAACAAATCGCATTCTTTCTTTCAACTTGCTGCTGTTCTTCCAGCTCCGTATTCTCTGTACTCTTCATGGACGTCTTCATGAAGGTTAAGCTATTACTTGCCCACCCAACCACCCCACTCCTGAGTAGATCTAATGATTTTGGGGCCTTCGAGGGGACAAAACCTTAAATGGGGTCATCCTCAAATCCAAATGTTTACCTGAGTCAGTGTGTGTGTGTGTGTGTGTGTGTGTTTCATTAGCACCAGCAGCTACACTGTACTAGCAGTTACAGTCGCTATTTTTCCTCTTTCTCTGAGCTGAGAAGAAAGCTTAAGAATTAGTTTTCAGTGTGGCTTCCATTTTACTGCTTACATTCCCATGCTTACCGCTCTGAAGTTTGTGTTTGTCTGTGTTAGGGAACGAATATTAGTAACATGTAAAAATTCATATTTAAATATTTTATTTTTATGGGAGAAAGCCAAGGCCCAACCTTACACATATACAACACCCACACACAAATACACATAGTACTCAGCTAAGAGGTTCACTTTATGATCCAGACCATTCAGTACAGTACTAACTGCTGCACTGAGCTCAATGAGTTGGCCTGACAGGCCTTATGACATGATAGAGCGTGTCAGACCTGGGCCCGCCAACATTTAAGACTCATCTCTTATTCACTATCAAGCCTGCGAGGCAGTGCAACCCAAGAGAGCCCTGATTTATTTTGCATGGCAACTATGAATTTTAAGTGAGGCACGTTCTGAAGGAAAATCCCTCCCTTGATTCTGTAAATGTTATTGGAGTTTAATGTTTCTTTTTTCATCCCTCTGCTGGATACCCTGCTTGGACACTTCTGTCCTAAGAGAATTTTGGAATTGTAAATGAACCAGCCATTTATATTTGTATGGTATAAATTGCCTAAATTTGGCAGGTGCCTACGTGTTCCTGGAGGTTCCTCTGACAGTTTCCCTTTCAACCACTGACAATTACAATCAAGTGAATGTTAACAAGCTAATGAGCCTAATAATGTGTCTGGCAGGCTGTTCGCACAGAAGGTGTGAATTAAAAAATTCGGTCATGGGTCCTGCAGGAGCAGGCTTGGGAACCCCTGCTGCAAAACATTAACACATACAAGCAGCTTGTATATCACGTCGTGGCCCTGGCGGGCCTCGGCCACTAGGGGGCGGTAACAGATACAGGAAAATGAGACTAAATGTACCTTGCCTACCCTATGCCTTGTTCCACCTCATCCTATATAGACTCTGCTTTACCACATCTCTGAATGTGTCCCTGATTTACCTGTGATTTATGTCTTCTTATTGCCAATTTCCAGCATTCTGGGGCTATTTGTTTTTGTTTTTTGAATAAAAAATACTTAATACTTAAAAAAGAGCTGTTAATCGTAGTTTCAAAATACATCAAATACAGAGCAGCTAACCTCACCTAAAACCAAGCCATTTAGTAGCGAAAATGGTTTTATTGGGTAAAATTATAAATGAACATCTGTACTGAACTCAGTGTAGGAGTCATATCAGGCCACTGTCTTATCGTTTCATCACTTCCATTTCAGTTCTCATTATCCTACTCGGGACTGGCAGCTAACGCATTTACACAAAGCATTTTCCCTTTTCATTTTCCCTGTGATCAAGGAAAACATTTCCATCTGCCTGCTGCTGCTGGTTCATTTTGTTTTACAGACACATGGTCTCGAACCTGACACACTTTCACAGACCTGCGCCTCTTCCAGTCCCGGAAAGATCAAAGAAAGTAAGGCAGCCCGCCTAATTCCCCCCTCGGATATAATCCTAAAAAAGAAAATCGTAATTGATGATCAGCAGAAAGGTGAGCCGGCTGCTAGCTGCAGTAGAAGCGACAACAAAAAGGCGTCACTAATCTAATTCCGTCCCTCGCCTGGCTGACAGCAGTTAGTCAGTGGCCTCGGGCATGAGGGTCCCTGTGATCCTTCCAATAACTGCTTGGTTGATATATATTTTTAATATCTCTCAATATTACAGTGGTGCATACCAAAGAGAACAAATGGCGGCAGACCTCATTTCAGACTAAGCGGCTCAATTGCGGTTCACTGTCTGAACGTTGCCAAACATGGCACCAGTATCCTTTCTAAGTAGGATTTGATTTTGCTTAATAATTTAGTTGTTTTTTTTTTGGTTTTTCTTTTAACTTCTTTTATATTTATCTGTTGCAGAACTAATATTGTCATAAGTGACCTTTTACGGTTGTAATATATTAAGAGAGAACATTGCAAGCTATAGTTCTTTTCTCATGTTTTTTTTGTTGTTTCTATAATTTAACATGGTTGCATAGGCACGCAGGGCAGGAAGGACGCAAAAGATCGACTCAAGGGAAACACACAAGGGTACAATCAGAGGCAGACGACCAACACGAGGCACCAGGAAAACCGGGCCCAGAGTGTCAGATAAAGTTCGGATCATGACAATATATGCAATTGTCTACGTACAAAAAACAAAAAAAAAACCTGAGACATCTTGAGTACACAATGTAAGCCACCATAACATAAATGGCACACACACAAACGCACCTTTAATGTGGCCGACTGTTCTCTGTGGTGTCTCAGCGAGTGGAGAATACATTTCAGCCCTCATCTTATCAGTGGCACAGGGGCACCCAGGGAAAGTAGGCCACGTCGCAGTGCCTGAGTGGGCCATATCTGTCTCATGCGCTCTCTTTCAGAGATGTACACACACACACACACACACAGCATCATGCAGCCCCAAGTGCTGGCCAATAGAGTGCTGTAAATAACGCCAGCGCTATGCTCAGGAGAAGCTGGTTGGTTGAGCGGAGCAGCTTGCCACGCTAAAGTAATTGCCCCTTTTTCCTGCACAATTGGTCACAGTCTGAGCACGCTCGCTGTGATACTGCAGGCGACAGCGGGAGCCACCAAACCAAAGTGGACAAAAAAAAAAAAAACACATGAGGAATAAAAGCCTAGATCCTAGAAGGAAAATGTTTATATTATTTATATTGCAAATACTGGCATGACATTTGCGTTAATGTGGTTTGACTTTAAATGCTTATTCATATCTGCTATTAATACTAATGGGTACTTCTAATCAGACACATTATGATAAAACATCCTGTGTCTGATGCTGCTTCTATTTGGAATCATATCTGATATTACTCATAAACTCCTCTATAAAACTATATGAAGCATTTGAGGACACAAATTGGCTCAAACAGCAAAGCAATGTGAAAGATCTGAATGTGGCAGTGCGGAGTACTGTTCCCACAGTAAATATAATATCACATGGTCCTCATTTATGATACCAATTGATATATAATGCACTGCTTGCTTCACTTCTCCCTTTTCCTTTTGCGCCAATCACCTACTTTTCTACTCATTCCATCTCAGTTTTTACACATCTGCACAGCACGACCATGTACACTCAGTGTCACCACATCAAGTACATCTTCACAGCGCGCACAGACATATAGGACACACACTAGCATGTACCACACTCAGCCATATCTTATTCATTTAAGAGTTACATGCAGCATGCAACATTAGCTACAAACACACAACTATGGGAACACTAACGTTTGTCACATGGAATGTGCATGGGGATGGCTCCAGAGAGAAGAAGTTAAAAACATGTAGCCAACTTAAAAAACTACAGGCAGATGTTGTTTTTTTACCAGAAACTCATAGACCTGATACAGCGACAGATGACCTAAAAACACTTGACTTTCCTAATGTGTTGTCAGCCTGCTACAGCTCTAGGCAAATGGGAGTAGCAATTTTAATACATAATAATGTTAATTTCACAGTACCCAAATGTACTCTGATGGAAGTTCACTAAATGATCTAAATTTAACCAAAAGTTATGTATTGCCAGTATATATGGTCCAAATGATGATGACCCCTTATTCTCCCACGCATTTTTTTACTGCACTCTCTGCGCACTGGTCCTTGGGGGGCGACCTCAACTTTGAACTAAATAAAGAAATGGACAGGCTATGTACAGTTGGATCTTGGCGTAATTGGGAAATCTAGTTAAGCAGTCTAGTTAAACGACTACGGACTTTGTAATGCATACCATTCTTTTCACCCTAACCGCAAAGAATATACTTTCTTTTCACATCACTCTTATTCTCGTCTGGATTACTTCCTCGCCAGCAGGTCACTGATGAGCGATACACCCTATAACTGTCAGCGATCATGCATCTGTGTCTTTAACTGTAATACATAAGGAGGACATTCCACCATGTAAAAACTAGAGATTTAACACATCATTGTTTAAATATGAAGATTTTATCAAATATTTAAAAAAAGAGTGCACCTCATATTTAGACTGTAATGACCCACCTGAAACATCAGCATTTCATTCTTCTGTACTCAGGAATTAGTAAAAACCATTAAATTCTTAGAAGAAAATTATTTGATATCCCAGGAACAGGAAATACAGAATAAAAACTAGATCTAAATTATCAATAGAAAAACAATTTTTTTAGGACAAAGACTTTGCTGGCAAAGGTAACACGGTAACTAATCGGGTCAATTTCTAGCCAACCAGTTAAAAGTAAATAAAGAAAAAATAATTATATAATTTAGTTAAAGGCTTAAATAGGGATACGGTACATGACTTTGAAAGAATAAACAACACTTTCAGGGACGCTACAGATAAACCCATCTAAAGACAAAATTGATCAGTTTCTTGAAAACATAACCCTCCCGAAATGATCAGTCCATCAAGCGATGGCATTGGACTCTCCTCCACTAACACCAGGTGAACTCCAGGAAGCCCTACATACTATGCCCCAGGTCCATATGGAATTCCAGCTGAATTCTATAAAACATTCTGGACAATTCTGGCACCAATGTTTTATAGATTGTTACAGGAAAGTAAGTAAAATGGTTGACTACCATCTCACATGAACTCTGCCAAAATTACTCTTTTGCCAACACCAGGCAATAACCCTACATTTCCTGCCAGCTATCGGCCAATATCCCTTATTATTAACGTTGAACTAAAAATAATTTGCAAAGCTCTCTCAAAAAGAATACTCTTATAATTGTCTGGAGCAGCTGAACATGTCTTATTATTATAAGACATGTTCAGAACTGTGTCCTGTTAAATAACGTTTAATATGAATTATTTACTGTGATTTCTACAGATGTTGCTTGTTGCTGTGTTTCTTTTTGTCTGTTTGATTGGTGCACGTTCCCTATTTTTCTCCAAATCCCCTAACCAAATATTTTTTTCTCCTCCACACTCTCCCTCTCCTATATGTCAACTTTGTCCAACTTCTCCTTTTCTCTGTCCACAGAGGACGCCTGGTGCTCTGAGAGAGTTCTTGGTCACCTGCCTGACTAGTGGGCAGCCCTTCTCCCCCCAGCGCTCAGTTTAGGTGGCCGGCCAACTTTAGGTAGAGTCCTGGTGGTTTTGAACTTCTTCCACTTACAGATGATGTAGGTCACTGTGCCCATTGAGAGCTTCAAAGTAGCAGACATTTTTCTGTAACTTTACCCAGATTTGTGTTTCGAGACAATCCTGTCTTGGAGGTCTACAGACAATTCCTTTAACTTCATGCTTGGTTTGTGATCTGAGATGAACTGTGGGACCTTATATAGACAGGTGTGTGCTTTATAAAATGATGATCAGTCAATTCTGTTTTTGTTGGACAGCTAATGACTTCTGTGAATGATGCAGTGTTTAAATACAGACAGGTGAGCACCTACTTTTGCATATATTTCAGTTACTGGATGTAGAAAGGCCTTATTTGCACAATTTTAGCTGGGCCTCTGCACAGTCAAGCTACACAGACACAGAAATGACAGAATATATAACATAATGAGTCAGACTAGGCTATAAAGATGGGAGATGTGAGGCGCAGTGGGCGTAGACAAGAGAATGGAAGAGAGAGCAGTCCAGCGTATTGCTCTCCGTCATCTCTTTTTCCACATGGCAGAGTGCACTTGAACAGAGAGCTCCGTGTTAAATGGAGGGAAAGGAAGCCACAAACAAACAGCGGAGTGGGTGAGGAGCACATGGCCATGCCAGCCAGGCATGAAGACCACCCTGGGGCGCTGCAGCCACTGCCTGGCTTTTATTTTACTACACTCGTATTCCACATAGAAATACTTTCCCTTTCATTTTTTATATGTATATGTATATATATACACACACACACAAAATACTATCTATCTATCTATCTATCTATCTATCTATCTATCTATCTATCTATCTATCTATCTATCTATCTATCTATATATATATATATATATATACACACACACACACACACACACACACACACACATACACACACACACACACACACACACACACACACACACACAGGGAGTGCAGATAGGCTCGAAAGCCTAATTGAGCATATTAGGTGATGTGCATCTCTTTAATGAGAAGGGGTGTGGTCTAATGACATCAACACCCTATATCAGGTGTGCATAATTATTAGGCAACTTCCTTTCCTTTGGCAAAATGTGTCAAAAGAAGGACTTGACAGGCTCAGAAAAGTCAAAAATAGTGAGATATCTTACAGAGGGATGCAGCACTCTTAAAAATGCAAAGTTTCTGAAGCATGATCATCGAACAATCAAGCGTTTCATTCAAAATAGTCAACAGGGTCGCAAGAAGCGTGTGGAAAAACCAAGGCGCAAAATAACTGCCCATGAACTGAGAAAAGTCAAGCGTGCAGCTGCCAAGATGCCACTTGCCACCAGTTTGGCCATATTTCAGAGCTGCAACATCACTGGAGTGCCCAAAAGCACAAGGTGTGCAATACTCAGAGACATGGCCAAGGTAAGAAAGGCTGAAAGACGACCACCACTGAACAAGACACACAAGCTGAAACGTCAAGACTGGGTCAAGAAATATCTCAAGACTGATTTTTCTAAGGTTTTATGGACTGATGAACTGAGAGTGAGTCTTGATGGGCCAGATGGATGGATTGGTAAAGGGCAGAGAGCTCCAGTCCGACTCAGACGCCAGCAAGGTGGAGGTGGAGTACTGGTTTGGGCTGGTATCATCAAAGATGAGCTTGTGGGGCCTTTTCGAGTTGAGGATGGAGTCGAGCTCAACTCCCAGTCCTACTACCAGTTTCTGGAAGACACCTTCTTCAAGCAGTGGTACAGGAAGAAGTCTGCATCCTTCAAGAAAAACATGATTTTCATGCAGGACAATGCTCCATCACACGCGTCCAAGTACTCCACAGTGTGGCTGGCAAGAAAGGGTATAAAAGAAGAAAAACTAATGACATGGCCTCCTTGTTCACCTGATCTGTACCCCATTGAGAACCTGTGGTCCATCATCAAATGTGAGATTTACAAGGAGGGAAAACAGTACACCTCTCTGAACAGTGTCTGGGAGGCTGTGGTTGCTGCTGCACGCAATGTTGATGGTGAACAGATCAAAACAGTGACAGAATCCATGGATGGCAGGCTTTTGAGTGTCCTTGCAAAGAAAGGTGGCTATATTGATTTGTTTTTGAATGTCAGAAACGTATATTTGTGAATGTGGAGATGTTATATTGGTTTCACTGGTAAAAATAAATTATTGAAATGGGTATATATTTGTTTTTTGTTAAGTTGCCTAATAATTATGCACAGTAATAGTCACCTGCACACACAGATATCCCCCTAAAATAGCTAAAAATAAAAACAAACTAAAAACTACTTCCAAAAACATTCATCTTTGATATTAATGAGTTTTTTGGGTTCATTGAGAACATGGTTGTTGTTCAATAATAAAATTATTCCTCAAAAATACAACTTGCCTAATAATTCTGAACTCCCTGTGTGTGTGTGTGTGTGTGTGTGTGTATATATATATATATATATATATATATATTAGAGGTGGCCATTGATTAATTTTCTTAATCTAGATTAATCTCACTGTAATCTTGGAATTAATCTAGATTAATATATATTTTAGATTAATGTACATTAAGATAGATTAAAATGGCTCATTTGAATTCATGAATTTGAATTCATGTGTGCTACCCAAATAATGACTAAAAGTAAGTCTTTGAGAACGGGTTTCTCAAGCCAGGTGGCGCATTAGACCAGGGGCTCATCTCCTGTTCCCAAAATGCATCACAAACTGCTTGAGAAAGCTGTTCTACTATGATAATTGGTGATGAAAATAAATGATGTTCAATAAGATGTACTTGTGTTTACCAACTGTTTATTCAGTTAAATAGCTGCATCCATGTTACCACGTCACGTTTGATGTAATTTCACAGTTCGAAGACTCGTTCTCGCCCCCTACAGTGCAATTCGGCTAGGTATACATCTGCACTAAAATATCAAGGTGAAAGTCATCTTAGTGTAGCGGTTCTTCTTCTGTGTTGTGTAATTTTTTTATTAACCACAAATGATGAGCTGACACCCAAGAGATTTTCTGTGCAAAGTGTATTCTGTACAAAAAGCAAGGTCGCGTCAGAACATCGCGTCAGAACATCGCGTCACACATCGCGTCTTTCTGCACCTCTCTCTACAATATACAGTATTAAAAGAAGATAAAAAAATATTCACAAATTAACACACATGCAAAATATTCCTAATATGTACATAACTTAAAATGAAAGAAATAACTTTTTGCACACAAACCCCACGCACCTCTCACAACTCACGCCATGTGACCAAGAGACCTGAACCAGGTCTCAAAAACAAAATAAAAGTCTTTAGAAAATAAGAAAATAAAAGACACAAGAAAGAAGAAATATACTTATAAATCTAGTGTAACCATTTAACTCCGGCACAATAGCTTGCATAGTATAGACCCAGCTCCCAACCAAACTTTGTGAATAGATTAACAGCGATATTTTTTTTATTGCCCGTCAATCGCCACACGCCTGTGGGTTTGTTTTGTTTGTTCCCTTTGTTTTGGCCCTCATGCCATTTTCCTTTGTGTTTGTTTTTAATAAATCCCATTTGCACAATGTCCTGTTTCTGGACTTCTTCTCCAGTCAGCCCACGGACGTGACACCTAATATTTAACCAGGATGTTCTTTGTTCATTGAATCAAATTTGTGCTAGGGAGCTAATATCAATATACGGGACACTCCTGTAAAATCCGATCCTGAAAAATGCCCAAAGCTGAGCACCAAGATTAAGCAGAATTTTATCGTATAATCTCCCAGAGGACCTGGGCTGTTGAAATTGGATCTAGATGAGTAGAGAGTTAAAGCACTGATCTTTTTACAATCCCTGTACTGGCCTAAACATAATTGTAATCTATACATCTATCGCATTAGTCCATTTGATGTAAATATTACATCTGTGTACAAATACATATTGCTTATTCAAACATATATACAGTGCATCTGGAAAGTATTCACAGCACATACATTTTTTCACATTGTTATGTTACAGCCTTATGGGGCAGTGGTGGCCTAGCGGTTAAGGAAGCGGCCCTGTAATCAGAAGGTAGCTGGTTCGATTCCCGATCCGCCAAGGTGCCACTGAGGTGCCACTGAGCAAAGCACCGTCCCCACACACTGCTCCCCGGGCGCCTGTCATGGCTGCCCACTGCTCACTCAGGGTGATGGGTTAAATGCAGAGGACACATTTCACTGTGTGCATCGTGTGCTGTGCTGCTGTGTATCACATGTGACAATCACATCACATTACTTATTCCAAAATAGATCTAATATTTTTTTACACACAACACCCTATAACAACAATGTGAAAAAACACATGTACATAAGTATTCACAGCCGTTGCTTAATACTTAGTCGACGCACTTAGTTGGCAGCAATTTCAGCCTCAAGTCTTTTTGAAAATGATGCCACAAGCTTGGTACACCTATCCTTGGCCAGGAAACATCGGTGCACAGCCATTTTAAGATTTCTCCAGAAATTAGATTCAAGTCTAGACTCTGGCTGGGCCACTCAAGGACATTCACAGACTTGTCCTGAAGCCACTCCTTTGATATCTTGGCTGTGTGCTCAGGGTCGTTGTCCTGCTGACAGATGAACCGTCACCCCAGTCTGAGTACAAGGACGCTCTGGAGCAGGTTTTCATCCAGGATGTCTCTATACATTGCTGCAGTCATCTTTCCCTCTATCCTGACTAGTTTCCCAGTTCCTGCAGCTGAAAAATATCCCCACAGCATGATGTGTCACTGTAGGGATGCTATTAAACTGGTGATTGTGCCTTGATTCCTCCAAATATCTTGCCTGGCATTCACACCAAAGAGAAAAATGTTTGTCTCATCAGACCAGAGAATTTAAGTTCCAATGGTCTGGGAGTCCATCAGGTGCCTTTTGGAAAACTGCCTTTTACCACATACCTTTTTATGTTATTTGTCTTTATGCTGTACTGCTCTTTGCACAGTATCTGGGCTTAAACAACTATTTGAACAGCTTGGATTGTGTGATGTATATGGTTGTGTATGCGATTTATAATAATTGAAGATGACATTTCTTAAAACAAATGAATTTTATGAAGATTTAGACAAAGTCCAAGTTGCTCTTACTTTTGACGGTGAAGTACATAGACTTGCTGACATCGGCTCCAACGTCGTTGCTGACCTTGCACAGGTAGTAGCCGCTGTCTTCCTGCAGCACATGCTTGATGAGCAGGGAGCCATTTTCCACCAGCTGGATACGTGAACCTGAGTTCAGGGGGATGGGCTGGAATTGCGGAACACCTTTACCTGCACAGAGAGGAAGGAAGTTGAAAATTGAGACTTTCATCCCTATTACTATGAAATAAAGGTTATGTGCATTCCTCACAATATTTCTGAAGTTCTTTTCGTATCAGATTGGTTTTAAATATGTATTGCATGAGGTTTGTAGTAACTAGTAACAAGCATCCCTGTATGAACAAGTACAGAAAGATTTCAGATTATTTGTTATATTAACAATACAATCAATTTTTTTTTATTTTTTGACAACTATTGCTTCCACATATAACAAGCTATTTACTTTTCATTTTATAACATTTACTCACTTCTAGAGACTATTTAAAGAACTCTAGTTGACCAAAATGCTTATTAGGAGACAGATTAGGACACACACACACACACACACACACACAAATATATTCAAGACAGGAGAGAAAATAGGTGAGAAAGCCAAAAGCCCACAACTCCCACAATCTAAATTTGCATCAAAGCAACGTCCCATCTCCATTTTGCCTTTAATTATGGGCATAGACCAAACCCCTCCCATGGAATAGAGTCTGTTGTTTTTGCTCTTGTTTTTGTTGTCCTGACTTTGTACTTTGATCTCCTGGACAAGGTCATGGCTTCAGAACGGCACTGCCCCCTGCCATCCACCTGCTCCATGCACAGACTCTAAACCCATAAAATGTAGCGAACCTTGAGTATTAAGCAACTAAATCATAATATCTTTTCTCACTTTGACCCTGTCAGTATGTGACAGGACCACATGTTTATTTTATGGTAATTTCCCATGTGCTCATTGTTTAAAAGCCTCCTCAGGTGCTGATATTCATGCATGGTGACAACCTTTTTTAGATCTTCGTTAATTGGTCCAAATAGTCTTTTTAATGTGTCTTCTGAAGCTCATGTGTGCTGAGGGGAGTTTTTACCTCTGGAGTGTTTCCATACGATAGTAGGGCGTGGGTTTCCCCTTGCTGAACACTGTAGTACAACAGACTTCCCATAAATCCCATCCTGGTCCATGGGTTGTACCACAAACGATGGAGGGACTGAGCAAATAGCATACATGTGTGTTAATATCACAGCAATCCAACCAATTAATGCCTTTGATCATCTACATGCTCCATCATGTTTTTGACACTTAATATTCATTTCATTTGAAGTTTCTTTCATAGTGTTCCAGAACATTGATTACATTGTGTTTTGTTGAAAATAATGGCCACAAACAGATAATCAATCCCATTATGGCATTACACTGTCAATCTTTATCCTCGTATTGGTAACCTGCATTGCTATAAGCTGCATTACAATGCAAGTGTAAGCAAAAGGAAGCCTACCTTTGACAATGAGCTGACTCTGGTGTTCGACTGCTGCAGCCTCGTTGTGGGCGATGCAGGTGTAGTTGCCGTTGTGGACGGAGGAGAGGTTGGCGATTCGCAGGGAGCTGGAGAATTCATTATTGTCTATGGTCACGCTCAGGTTGGCTGGAATGGGTTTTCCGTCCTTCTGCCAAGTGAAGAAGATGGGGTAGTCGCCGGAAATGACCACACAGGGAATGAGTACGCGCTGTCCAATGGAGTAGCCCTGGAATTCAAATGGCTGGATGTGTGGAGGCTCTACAACACCCAGAAGAGAAGAAAAGTAGATTATTAATAATGAAGGGAATTTAATGCCCAGTTAATGTCTACATTAATAGTTTCATCTGGTTGCACCTTATTACTCAGGCATGTTGCCTCAGTTTCCTAGTTTTAAGGGTTAGGTGCAATAGAACTTGAGGAAAGATTTACTCTCATCACATCTAGTGCTGGCTTTTAAACATTAAAACAATGAGTGTAAGTGATTGTGGTGAACGGTGTAGACATTTTCAGCATCTTGGCACTGGAGTGTCTTCAAAGAGCAGCTACTGCCGCTCACATCATGTAAGCTAATGAGCAGAGCAAAAAAATGCAACCATAAAAGGGTCATTTCCTCCGCAGCAGATTCAGCATAATGGTTCCTCCCGGGACCCGGAAAGACGTGAAGCGAGTCAGCCAGTGGCGTTTGAGAATCAATGAGTTAAAATAACATTGAAATAAAGCAGCACTTCAGTGCTTATTTAATTCGCAGCAAAGTGGGGCTAATGGACTCTGGGGATTCTGCCAGCCGTGTGAGCAGAGCAAATTAGCCAACTCAATCGCACAGAAGGAGTTTCATATCACCGCTCTCACCATACACACACATACACACACAGACACTTAAGTCACAGCTGCCCTAGTATCAGTCCTAATCATCTTAAGTTGCACAAAAAGTCTGGTTCCGATGCTGTTCCACTCCGGAACTGAGGGACATCTGAAAAAAAGCCTTACTTCTCAAATAAGGATTTCCATGTGTCTTTTGTTCAAAGAATAGGATGCTCTTAAAATCATGTCCTTCTCCTAAATTATCTGGATTCTTCTTTTTAAGTCAACTGATTGTCTATCAGAGGTCTACTGGATGTGGTGCACCTCCCAGAAATTTCTGCAGCTTCTTCAGTGTTGCTGTAGGTCTCTTGGCAGCCTTCTGAGCAGTTTTCCTCTTGTCTTTTCATCAATTTCTTGGCAATGTCAGTGTTGTTCCATTTCTTCTGTTTAATGGTATATCCAGTGCACAATTTGTTGTACCCTTCTCCTGACCGATACCCTTAAACAATGAGATGATGCCCTTTGATGCTTTCTTTGAAGCTCTCTGCAAGCTGTGACAAACTGTTTGCTCTAACAGCAACCAAGTTTATGTTAGGAGATATTCTACTAACTGTATTTGGGGTTAATCAGTTTATCATTAATTGGTGGCAGGTGTTTACACAAGAAGAGCGGAAGAAGGGTGGCTGCTGCATTAAAACTCTTTAATATTGAATTACATATTTATTTTTTGAAATCATGTACTTTTCGATCATCTTTGTTAATAATATTTTTATTTAAACACCTATGTGTTAAACACTTTCTAGGTGTTTAAGTTTATACTTTAAAAAAATTGTCATGTTTAGCATCTCTACCATACTTTTAAATTCTAGAGTATAAGCATTAATACCTAGAAGCAGAATCAATTTAAATGAGGAAAAGTAGGATGTGAAATGTGATTTGCCTTGTTTATTTGTGCTAAGCCTATATATCAAGCCACATGTTCAAAAACTAGTCCTGAATAGTATTTTCAGTTTTTGAGTATGGATCTAGATTGACTGGGGTAAATCATAGGCTTCTAAATCAAAGCTACAATCCCATCACTAAAAGAAAACAAGAGGTTCTCTCACCTTTCACAGTGACATGCAGGTGTTTGCTGATCTCCAGGTCAGGATGTACTTGTACTTTACAGGTATACTCGCCCTCATCCACATTCTTCTGCACATTGGAAAGCTTCAGGGTGCCATTGTTCTCAAAGGCCCGCTGACGATGGTTGAAGGGCAGCAGGTCGGAGTTCTTGAACCACTTGATGGAGTAGTATGGATAACCAACCACACGGCAATGAATGTAGGTGTCCCTGCCAGCAATGGCAGTGAGGTCCTTCATATCACGGATGTTTGCAGGTCCTTCAATGAAGAGAAAGATACAGAGACAAACAGAAAATGGTAGGATTTAGAGGAGAGAAGAGTGAACATGGAAATCAATATTCCATGGCACTGTATTTTTTGTTATGAAAAAAAAACCTCTTGGTTCGTAATCAGGACCAGAGCAATGTGGCTATATTATAAACAGTCCAAACAAGTCAAGCAGTCAACAGCAAACACAAGTTAACATATATACATACTTATATAAATTAGACATGGCCATGTAGCAGACTGGTGGGTAGCACTATGGCCTCAGAACTCCAAGGAAGTACATTTTAATCCAGATCCTGTCTTTTTGTGTGTAATGTTTCCATGTCCCCCATTGCAGCTTATCCTGGGTTCTCTGGTTTCACCAAAATGCATATAGGTATTTGCACTGGATGAACTGGTGACTCTAACTTGCTCATACATTTGGGTGGTCTGTGAATGGTGTGTGTGGAGGGATGCTAATCTAGTGGGATGGTAATCTAGGTTTACAAATAAACCTATGTGACCTGACCTTAAAAGCAATTCTCTGCATTGTGTGCAAGTTTGATGTCCTTTCCACCATTACTGCACAAACTAGTCACTATTTTACACAAACATGAAAAATAGACATTAGACACATAGTTCACAAATAATTGCAAAGAAATTTTGTTTTGCTGTGAGACTGCTTGATAACAAGTTGAACACCTTTGGAAAGACGTCATTTAATGATCAACAAGAGGTGTGAGCATTTTGGGTGAGAATATGTATGTGTGGTGTTTTTGGAAGAGATGAGCTGACAAGCACCTCTTACGTTTATTCGAGCCTGGTAGGAGACCACGCCGGCTGAGTTGTTGCAGGTACATCGATAGACGCCACTATCATTCACTTTGGTGTTGGTGATGTTCAGGTAACTTAGCACGTGTCCATCCAGCGTGACAACCTGGCCCATGCGGTAGTGGACGGTGTCTGTAACAGGTTCCTCATCCAGGGTCCAGGCCACGGTGGGCCTTGGTGTACCCTTCACATTGCAAACCAAGGATACAGGTTCATTGAGGTTGACCATCCTCTCGCTGAAGGCCGACAAGATCTTTGGTGTCCCATCTGATAATAGGACAAGATAAATATAATTAGACAGAAATATACAATCAAGTCTAAAATAAAATAAAAAATGTAAGAAAAAGGTGTAGAAAAACCTGCTTGCCAGTGATTTCATTACTAAGGATGGCATGAATGTAACTCTGTAAGTGTAACATGAGCTAGATTTTCTAAAAAAGTTTTCAAGGGTTAAAAAACTCTCAGTGTGAAAGGGTTAAAATGCTTTTAGTTAGATTATTGAGTTGAATTGATAAAAGTAAATGCCTTATCCCAGGACACCATGCCGTGATTGTAATCAGACTTTAAGCCTGATGTACAAATGTGCATATGCCACCCAATGCTATACTGTTTTCCCTCTTTTATCCTCCGCTCCTTTTGAAGGGCACTTAGCAAGATGAAAACCCGGCTACAGACGAGATTGAGGCACTTTGAAATCTCTGCTCTCTGTTTCTCTCTGATAACCCTGGCTTGCTCAACATCATTATAGATTATCAATATCCTCTTTATACATTTCCGTGGCCAAGGGAGACAGTTGCCCCAGCAACAGGGCTCAGGTATGCAATCCGAGGGTGGCAGAAAAAAAATCCAATAATGGCGTCTACACTGCAGCATCTCAACACGCTTATTAACGCTGGAGTGTTAATCTATCAGAAACTATAGTCTGCACACTTACACACAGTACATGCACATACTGATATATTTTGGGAACACTTTGCTAAGACTTTGTAGACTTACATTATCTTGGCAATTCATTAGTTGAAGCTAAAGATGACAGAACATTTCTTCTAGGGTCAATTTTGACGTGTGCACACACATATTCACACCAGCTCTTTCATCTCTCATCATAATACTATTTACGAATTTCATATTGAGAGTCTTGCCTGGCCTCCACACAGGAGATTCAGGCTGGTAAAACGTGAACTGGTGGATAGCAGAACTTACCCTCCAAAATGACCTGTGCGAAATCTTGGGCCGACATCTTTCCCTTCCGGGCGAAGCACTGGTAGACACCACCATCATTTTTTGCCATTCCATCCATCACCAGGTTCTCCCTGTTGAGGCCTGTCATCCGGACCCCCTTTCCGGGGTAGATCTTTTCTGCGTTGCGGTACCAAGAGAGCTCATACTTGTCTGATCCTATGATGCTGCAGGACAGAGACACCTGACTGCCCACACTACTCTTCAATGTGTGAGGGGTCACCGCCACCTTCAGGGGCTCTGCAGAGGTCGAGGAGAAAGAAATCAGCTGAAAATCGTATGTCTATGAAGTTTACCTTGAGTTACATGGGGAAAATGGAACTGAAGATTGCATTAAGCATCACTGAGTGTGGATGTTTGGCACACTCACGTTTGACCAGCAGCTGCCCTACAACTGCTGTGTTTCCCAGGGAGTTCCACACTTCACACACGTAGCTGCCAGCATCGGTGGGCCGCACGCTCTCAATCAGCAGCCCTGTGTTAAGTTGCCGAAAGCGGTTGTCTCGCTCCAGGGGGCTGTTGTCTTTGAGCCAGCGGTATTTGGGGAATGGGTGGCCCGATGCCTTGCAGGGGAGCTCCACTCGGTGGGAGGCCATGACTTCCTTCCTGTCGAAGCCATCCAGGATGACAGGCTCGGCGTTTGTGGGCTCTGAACAACAGCAACAGCATTTTATTTTCATTATTCTAATAAAACCCAAATGTGGGTTCTCCAAAAAAAAAAAAAAACATGTCTCAGAATATATATAATATGGCTCTTTTGTGGAAATTGTGGAAATAATGTAAAAATACATCAGGGATGGTCAGGGATGAAAATACATAATCTAATAATGAACTCAGTTCATCTTTAGGAATCACATTGTAAACGAATATGCAGTATACAAATAAGGATGCATATAATGCTGATTTCACATTATCACATTACATACAAAAATGTAAATATTATTTAGCAAATGTAGAACAACATGATGATGACAACATAGTCATATCACATAATAGATTAAATATTGCCAAACTTAGATACAATCCTATATTTAAAAAAAAGTAGTTAGATGAAACAAAAGGATGATGCCAATGAAATGCAACCAGGCCAACGGCTCACCTATTACTGTCAGACGTGCACTGTTGCTCTGTCTGGTTTCGCCAGTGTAACGATGTCGCGTCAGGCAGCGGTAGTTCCAGTTCCCATCGTCTGTGACAACATCCAGGATGTACAAGGCTCCCGAGGATGTGATGTGAAATCTTGGATCTTTGAATAGAGAAGAAGAAAATGGTAAAGTAAAGATTCCATGAAAGATTCAGACTAGTCATCATTGTAAGTGTTTAACAAATATTAGGCCAGGTTCAGGCAGTACCCTGTTGCACTATACAGCACAGCTAACTAACCTTCACCCATCACAATGGGATTGTATTATTCTATCTAAGGAAGTTCTCAGATATTACATTACATGATCTGAGGGTTACACGCGAAGTGTGCCCTGGTTGGTAATATTATGCTAATTTTGAGGATCAAACCACAACGCTGCCAGATTGTCAACTCTCATGAAGAAGAATGCCTCGCGCCTGGCCTGGCATACTAGCGTTAGCCTCAGGGGAACAGAATGTCATCTCTGATCAAGATAAAAAGTGATTGTCTTCACACGTTGTGGTATAGAGAGACACGCAGAGCTGCCTGGACCATTCTGATGGGTAAAGGCTCTCAATTGGTCTGGCCCAGAGAAAATGGAAATAAATGGACGGGTGCTCAGGCTAACAATATCTCACGGGTCGATTTCCATGGATAAATTCTTCTATACCATAGCAGGAACAAAAATCAAATCCTGGATGAAATTTAATAATCCAGATTGAAATGAATATGTCCAAAGAAGGAATATCTGCAGGAAACCCTCAATTGCAGCAAATCTCTAATACTCCTTTGCATAGTTAATTGATTTAGTCTCCAATCATGCCAGTCATTTTAGTGACTTGTTAAAATGGACGTGGTGAGTTAAAAATGATAAACAGTTTAGCAATTTTCTTGCACAAAATCAAACTGATTGAGAATGATTGAGCTGATGGAGCGCTTGATAAATTCATTATTAATTTACTTTATATATCTTCCTGCAGGGGTTAGGGGTATATGCAGGGGGATATGCTTACTCTTTATTTCGCACCTGCCTTTCATGCACTAAATGCTAAAATGGCTATCAGTGAGATGGAATTAGATGTGGTAACAAAGACAGTGAAAAAATCAGCACCTGACACCCCGTAACCACACCGACATATGATATCTTTTCATATGTAAAAAAGATGCATTGATGTTTTAATGTATAATGCTTCAGCTAATATGCATCACTGTGTGTTTTTATATTGTGTATATTATGCCTTAAGCACACACACACACACACACACACACACACAACTGCAGCAAGCATGGCAAAAAAAAGAAATCATGTTTAATCTGCAAAACTAGACATGGTTAATATTTAATGTTATTACATACAGAATAAACTAAAAAAAATTGACCTTAAGCAAAGAGATGGCGGGAGAAATGGAGAAGAGAGAAAACGATTCTGCGGCTATTGTGCGCGTTGACCTAGTTAGACATGAGAGTCCAGGATTTGATATCCTTGAGGGATTTCTGCTGCTGGTTCAAATGCAGTTGTGCTAGACAGGCAAGAACCAGTAATATAGAGAGGCAGATGCATGTCTGTGTATGTGAGAGAGGAATATTTAGAATACAGTAAGCCATCAAAATCTATGAATCTATTAATGTAAATAAAAACAAAAGGTTTGTATAGTTTTATAGTTTTTTTTTGTCTATTATGAACTCTAGTTCACAGGCAAATCCTTCATGAATAAGAATAGTTCTTTTTTTTTAAATATTTTCTTAAAACTAAACTATGGAGCTATTTTAGCACATTTAGTGCACTATCACATACAGTGCATCCACATCCACTGTTGTCTCTGATTATCTCCTCCAGTGCTCTACATGGTGGCCCCTGGCACCAGGCGCCATGGGAGTGTGAGAGCGCAGCTGCAGACAGCCGGCGGAACCGCGCTGCAGCAGGGTTATATTTCCTGGGGAGATGTATACACGCGGAACATCATTTTTACCGTACACCCTGGTACTGCCAATTCACACACAAGCGCGACACGTGCAACACGCATGCCATGTGTGTCCTACCTTAAATTCTGTGTTCTATAAATGCATATATGAGGCCAGCTATAATAATAACTGTGACCGCGCCTGCCCACTGCATACACTTCTCTTCAACAAATCCGAACAGTTTACTGTAGAAGGCAGCGTGTGCAGAGTTAGTGAATCTCTGTTACCATGCAGAGTGGTCCAACATGCCCGACTGCTGTCTCCCACTCGGCACGAGGAAGAAAATGTGTAGGCTGAACGTGGTTATGTCTCCTCAACCAGGGCTAAATCTGATGCCTTGTGACACTTGTGCTTAGCGTGCTGAATACAGGGGCACGCATGCTGCTGCTTCCGTGGGTGGGGGTTGGGAATGGGTGGGAATTCGTATTCACAGACCAGCAGCCCCTGAATAGTTGAACCACTGCATCCATGACCCTCTGCACATAGATGGGAATGAAACTACATATGGCTTGACTGCTGTACCCTCACACTCATATTTCTAGTGGCACGGGAACATTTTGAGAGGAGTTTTCCGTATGAGACACCTTGCAAAGGATATGCAAGCCACTTTGATCCAGTTTCACAATAAGATTTAACCAGGATGGGCTGTTTTGGTGTGTGTAGCTAAGAGCCCAGGTCTATAGAACTTTCGCGGGCATTCACAGAAAAGACATCATTTACATTTACATTTACGGCATTTATCAGACGCCCTTATCCAGAGCGACTTACAATCAGTAGTTACAGGGACAGTCCCCCCTGGACCAACTTAGGGTTAAGTGTCTTGCTCAGGACACAATGGTAGTAAGTGGGATTTGAACCCGGGTCTTCTGGTTCATAGGCGAGTGTGTTACCCACTAGGCTACTACCACCCATTGGTACGTCATCAAACAACATTCACCAACTACAATGTTTAGTGCAGACAGGGAGTCGTGTTGCCTTTTTTCTACAATAAAAAAATTCCCCTCGTGATAATATAAAGAAAACAAATTCCAGAGCTGACCGTCTGAGCTGCCGCTCTCTGAACGGCGAAGCAAACTGACCAATGCATTCTTTACACCTATCGCCATTTCTGGTCACTGCAGGACCATAGATAGGCTGGGGGAACTTATAATAATGTTAAATAATCTCACAAACTCAAATTTTCATGTCAGGGAACCTTCAAGCACACACTCACATGCAAACTAAGTATAATACTGTGCGATAGAATGACAAAATCTAATAAAATGTGACCAGACATAATTATCTATGGGGAAAAAAAATCACAATTAACTAGACTAATGTTTTATGTAGCGGTGGAAAGTAACGAATTACATTTGCTCATGTTACTGTAACTGCGTAGTTTTTGTGAGTAATGTGTAATTTTTAAGTCATATTGAAATAGGTAATTTTAATTTTACTCAAGTACAACACAGCCTTGGTTGAATACATACTTAATCGATTCACCCTTGGCAGCAATTACAGACTTAAGCCTTTTTGAATATGATGCCACAAGCTTGGCACACCTATCGGCCCTTTCCTCTTTACAGCACCTCTCAAGCTCCATCAGGTTGACAGCATCGGTGCACAGCCATTTAAAGATCTCTCCAGAGATGTTCAATCAGATTCAAGTCTGGGCCCTGGCTGGGCCACTCAAGGACATTCACAGAGTTGCCCTGAAGTCACTCCTTCGATATCTTGGCTGTGTGCTCGTTGTCCTGCTGAAAGATGAACCATTGCCCCAGAGTTCAAGAGTGCTCTGGAGCAGGTTTTCATCCAGGATGTCTGTCTACATTGCTGCAGTCTTCTGGACTAAGGTCCTTCACCACAGTTTTTAGGTGGCCGGCCAGCTCTAGGAAGAGTTATGAACTTCTTCTACTTATAGATGATAAAGACCACTATGCACATTGGGACCTTAAAGGCAGCAGAAATATTTCTGTAACCTTCATCAGATTTATGCCTGGAGACAATCCTGTCTCGGAGTGACTTCATGCTTGGTTTGTGCTCTGACATGCTGTCTACTGTGGGACCTTATATATACAGGTGTGTCTTTCCAAATCAGGTCCAATGAACTTTTCTCCACAGATTGACTCCAATTAAGCTGCAGAAACATCTCAAGGATGATCAGGGGAAACAGGAGGCACCTGAGCTCAATATTGATTTTCATGGCAAAGGCTGTGAATCCATGTGATGTACATTTTTTTTTTTGAATAAATTTGACAAAACCTCAAGTAAAGTTTTTCATGTTGATATTATGGGATGTTGTGTGAAGAATAGACTATTTAGAAATAAGGCTGCAACATAACAAAATGTAGATAAAGTCATGTGCTGTGAATACTTTCCAGGTGAACTGGTATATGCTTTTTGCCTGTGTATTCCAAACATTACTTTTCTCAAACTGAACAAGAGCTTTACAGTCTAATACTGTAGTATTCCGTGGGGCAGGACTCTTTATTTCCTTTCTTATATCAACAGTCAGTGTGCTTATTTGTCAGTAAAGACAACTGATATATTTATGATTGCCATAGAAAGAACAAAAAGCAGAGTTTGTTAATAATGAATTGAGTTTTGGATACAGTGATTATGGCTTTATTTTCTCTTTTTTATTGAAATGCTTAAGTTGGACCATACAATTCAAAATGTGGTACTTTTGTGGCCAACTGTTCTTAAAAATGTTTATGGGTTGGTCTGAACATAGTTTATACATTTATACCACCTAAAGGTTTAATAAAAACAACTAGTGCTGTATTGGATTAAAGTCTAGTCCTTTTTTATATCAAGTAATCAAAAGTAACTATGTAACATCTACTCAACATTCTAAATGTTATTTTTTTGTAATTTTTTACTTTTACACAAGAGGGGTACTTTAGAGGGGCAGTTATAATTCCACACCCTTTTTTTTGAGAGAGAGTGATGTTTCATTGTTTCATATTGGTACTGGTTTTCTGTGCCCCCATCTTGACGAGTGGCAGGTTTAGGGTCCTCTGACCTAACCAATGTCACAACCAGGAGCGAGGCACAGAACCTCTGAGGTCTTATCAGAGGTAATTAAGGTCAGATGGCTTGGCTGACCTTGTCTGGAGTCTCTGTGGACCACTAAGCTTGAAGTCAATAAAATGACTCTATAGCTCCAGCCATAATATACAGTACGACTGAATATAAGGCATAAATTAATGCAGATTTTTACATAATTGCAAAGAGAACGTACCTTTCATCTAAACAGCACTTCTACTTACAAATGTTTTTAAAAGGCCAATTCTTGGTCCATCTCTCTCTCTGCCCATCATTTTTTGAGTCATTGTCTTTCTTTGATGCATCATGAATTAATAAACAGGGCATTGCTAAAATTGAACCCGGCAGACTTTGTGTTAAAGCCAGTTTCTGCATTAAAGCCAATCCTCGTTTGGTTTTTCTCTGTTTGGGATAATTGAAAGTCACCTTACACTTGCGTCGCAGTTCTTTACCTGCTTATTCCAAGAACTGAACCCATGACAATTGGCAATAATAGACAGCGAACAGCTGTTTATTTCAGTTGTTACTAAAGTACACGGGCTGGATTCACAATTTCTGAAAATGTCACTTACCGCATAAAATGCCGTAAAGTGATTCTGAAATGTTTTTCCAGTTCTCATAAATAATTTACCTCCCAAACCATGAAGAATCAGCCAGCTGTCACATGCTGGAAATCAGTGTCGGAAAACCGATAACAATGAACACAATACTGATACAATATACACTGTACTGTACTGTAATCTATGCTCCACATACCATATGGCTGCTGCCACACCATGAACTTTTCCCCCCAATACGCCTGCCTTCTTTATGGCAACTGTGCACACCTGCATATCCCTCGACGGTCATGGCTTACACATAAGTGAAAAATGAAAGAATGTTAACCAATCCAAACTAAAGGGTCAATTTTCCGTTGTTCATTTTTTTATTTTGAGCTTTTAACGTATTAATATGCGATTATGTGTGTATTGGGAGTTGACTGCTGATGGTCAGAGGACCAGTGAATCCTTTACTGCTTTACACCTTCACATAGACAATATGTAGAACTGAGAGATTCATATTCACATTTATACGGATCAGTGCGGCCTCTAAAACCACGGTGGCTGCTTTGCTATCTGCCATGACACCAGGCAGCTTGTCCAAAAATACAGGACCACAAGGCACACACACACACCCTTCACTCACACCCATGGACAAATTAGAGTCGCCAGTTTACCTATTGTTCATGCCTTTAAACTGCAGGAGGAAACTGAAGAACCTGGAGGAACCCCCCACCAACACAGGGAGAGCTCGTATTCTCCACACATGTGAGGTTCGAACCGGCATTCAAACACACAAACTTGAAGGTGTGATGCCACTGTGCCACACTCTAAAAATACATTTTGTAATAAAAAAAGATGCATTTCATTCAACCTGTCAGCAGTTTTAGAATTCCGTTTGAAGAAAATGAACAGTAATACCCATTCATGACACGGCGCACCAAGCCTGCACACACCTAATGACACTCATCTCAAACCACAAAACCTTTCCACAGTTTACTACCGATGATTTAAGATGCAGCGCTACGTCCTAAACATCTGTGTGTAATCGAGTGAAACCCAATCGAGATGCTCCCTACTATGTAAACACTCGTGCAGAGTTTGTGATTGTGCGCACCATATCTCTAATCATACCCATCAACTATTACCATGCCTGTAAATGTACGAAGGAACATATGTGGGAGGGGGGAGTGCTGTGATTTATTTTTCAAATGCAGTCAAGGGGTTGTGTGCTGTGCTTGTAGATGGGTAAGCAGGGTGTGTACAGTGTATTTTAGACTTTACATTACTGTGTGTATGCATTTGAGCATGTAGGCTATGCATAGTAGTGCTTATTTATGCATGTGTGAGTGTTTGTGTGTGTGGGTGTGTGTGTAGAGGAGTGTCCTTGCTTCGACTCCTCTCGCACAGCGGGGCAACACAATTAGGAGAGCTGTAGCTCTTCTAAGCTCCTCCTGATGAAAGCCAAACTTCTTCTGCATCCATCCTAGCAACACAATACCCATCCTAGCAACGGGGGATCCGTCCTAGCAACGGGGCATCTGAATTTCACGGAAAGACAAGCAATACCCATGACCCAGACAAGGAGCCCGGCGACTTCAGAGGGTCTGGCTGACAGTGGAGAACACCCTGAGGTAACAGTGGTTACTGCATTTGAAAGTGAATCCGTGATGAAGCCTTAAAAATTGAACTGGAAGAGAAAATAAGACGAAGGACGGGTCTGCCAGAGCAAGTCTGCCAGGGCTCACAGAATAGTACCCGACATACCCGCTCATCCTGAGCACCAGTCTAGGCCCTGAGATGTTGTGAAGTCAGTTTCCTCAGACTCATCTACAGCTGTTTTATATGGACAGCATAATTATATTGAAATATTGTGTTTAAAAAAAAAAAATTTTTTTTGGATAAAGAGAGTCAGTTGTGTTCACCTTGCTCTTTAAAGCTTTCTAAAGCTGGGTAGTTCTAGGCAAGATGCATTATTTAGACTCAGAAGTAAAACTAGAGCCCAGGATTTTTTTCTTTTATAATAATAATGCATATTTCTTTGATATAAATAATGCATTTCTTTGTCATTTTTGCACCAAACTCTGAATTACTTTTTTGTTTGTTATCTATTGAATGATGCATCATGTTGAAATCGGGAAAAAGCCAAATAAAGCATTCAAGATTTGGTGTAGTTTAAGCATGAATCAAGAATTTGGACAAAAAATTAGAAGAGGAAACAGGAATGCAATAAATATAAATATCGTAGCAACTGCAACAAAAACTAAAGCTGTAAAAGATTTAAATAACACACATTTAAATGACAGCCATGCCCTTAAAGAAAAAAAACAATCTCTCCATCCCTTCAGAAATACTCCAGCATTGGTGAACAAGGCAAGGCAGCCCGCCATTATAACCTAATTATTCCAACAGCTTAACTGTGGCAATTAACATATTTCATTAACTGAGTCTAAACCGGGAGCTGCACCAACAGGGAAAAATCAGTAACTGTTTTAATTCAGTGGCTTCAGTCACTTTTTTTAAAATTCATATTAGAATTTAGTGGGTTTGATAAAATAACACTGACTTTTCATTATTGTGTATGCCATTTTTTAAATTAAAAGATACATTAATTCAATATTTCTATGGTGATTTGTTTTTTTTTTTACTTTTTTTAACATGTCATGTTGAAATAGGTATGACATGATGATATTTAGTGCTTTTGGTAGTTTTATGAGTAGTAAATGTTTTTATTTGTATTTCTTAAAATGCAGAGATAAATGTTCTGCCTGCTCTTCCTGATTATTTTCATTTGTTCCTGGCTGGAGGTGCACAATATCCCCCCGTCACTGATTTATGCCGGTGAGTTTGGTTTAGTCCCCCCAAGCCCACTGCCACCGACAGTGCAGCCCACCTCCTGAATGACCGAGAAGCTCCTACGCCTTGGCACCCCTTCCTGATTGGCCGAGTCCAGTCCCCCCCCGTTCAGAGCAGCTCCAACTCCCACATGTCTGAAAGGTAGCCACTGACTGATAGGCTCAACTATAAGGCGTGACACTGAAACCAGAAGCCCTGGCTTTTAACAGGCTCTGTTCCGAGTAATTACTGTGACACAATTCGATCAGGCCGGGCTAAGTGTCTTCATCTGAGGGGGCGATCAGGAGGGAAATTAGCACTGATGTAATAAGCACCATTTGTCACTATTAGAATGAGGTGTTGACAGCTACTGGCGTTGTCAAGGAAACGCTGGTGTCGTCCCCAGCCCCCCCTCAACTCACACATACACTCTCCTCCCCAGTAGGGGACAACCTTAAACCTCTGTGGAGAGGAACAATGGCACCAACAACCATAATAATGATGAAAAAAAAAGAGAATTCTCAGAAAGAAAGCGATCATAATGAGTATGTTTCCGAGAGCACAGATTAAAGTTTGACACAAATTCACCCTCTTGAAGGCACAGTGGGTCAGTGAGATCAAAGGTAACATATTTGGTGCTTATTTAATGACTGAGCAATGATTGTATCATGGAGCTATAGGTCAGGGTCAAGAAAATACTCTATCTGGTATAGATGATAGATCAATACTGCATTGCTTATTCGGTATTAATGTAGACGCGCTGATTTTAGAATTGCACCATACTCAAAGATTCACAGCCTTAGTATCCTGCGGGTGTTGCTTATTGATTCGGTGTCACCTGTAACCCAGGCTGCTCTTCCATTGCTCAACACCAGGTGGGGCCGTGTGTGAAAACACGATCCTGACCAGTTAGACATGGGTCCAGTCTGAACAGCCCATAACCCCATTTCATCCATCATTCTCCATCATGTGACATGCACAAATGAGTGTCGGCATAACCCATGCCCTCCAAATGTAGGAGATGCATCGGAAAAAACTCCCCATGTAACAATCTGTCACAATCTCCACCTGAATGCACAGCTTACCACCTCAGGCCATTTGTAAAGTCCACCCTGCACTTTGCATCTTTACTTCCTTTCCCTGCTCCACAGTAATATATTTGTCCTCTGATTAAGCTGAGCTGCATGTACACGTCTCCCCCGTCTCACATAAAACGGCACACGAAGAGAGGTGGAGAAATCGTGAGGGAAAGGTGGAGAACGAGGGCGTATTCAAGTGACACGCGTGGCTTTATTGAGCAGTCGCTCGTTAAACACTACCTGCAGCCTCCGGTCCTGTCCGTCGGCCCGCCTGACAGGCCTCGGCTATTTACAGCTCCGCCGCGCGCCTCACTACCTGATTGATGCAATAATTTACCCAAACGCTTCCTCTTTCTCCAGGCTCCCGTCAAAGCCCTCACCCCCCCCATCCCTTTATGCCTCCCGTCTCTCTGCCTCCGGCCCACGTCTTGGCAGCCATGTATTGCTCGCGAATTTAAGAGCGTCTGTAATTGCTGAGCTGGGATATTGAGCTGAAAATCTGAGCCACGTTGGGTTTGGAGTCAGAAGAATTTCCTACAAACCACATAGGCCCAAAACAATGACAAAACGTATCTATGTAAATGTGTGTGTGTGTGTATGTGTATACACACACATTTTCAATGATTTGAAGTGTTTGTAAGACAAATTTGAGAAAGAAAAGACAAAGTTTTAGTTTGGCTGTAGACTATGTAGATTTAATGATTCAACTGTTCAACTATTTTAGTTTAACGTAATTGAGTAACTAACAATCAATGTTGCCGAAAAATATTTTGGGGGGAAATGCAGATTGTCTACTGTTTAAATCCTCCATGACTGATGCTGAGCTGGTTGGTACACTTCTATGTCATGAAATGTATGTTTTAAAAAAGGAATGAAGTCAGGCTTTAATATTTCCCCTAGTATTATTGCAATAACTTTTTGTGACACTTGGGGACTCCATTCTGCTACATCACAACGTGCTGCCATCTTGCCATGTCAGACAGATCAAATAAACGAGGTATAAATCAAGAGCCATGTTCGATTAAACTCACTCTCCCTCTTCAGCACAGCTCGAGGGAACTCCCTTATCCCTTACAACCCCCACCTCCCAAACCCTCTTCTAGATGACTAGGTCACTGTCCATTAAGATGGCTGTTGGGGATAATTAACAACGTAGCCCTGCACGGAAATATCTTTGATGATGCTTCATATTTTCAGCTGGGGTGGAGAGAGCGGGAGGAGGAGTGAGTGCAGGGCGGTACTTAAAAAAAAAAAAAAAAACACCAATAAAGATTCATGTCATGTCAGATTGTGGCAGCCTGATATGAAAGCCTGTGACGTGTGACATTAAGCAAAGGTCAAAGCCGGAGTCAGAGCTGGCCTGCATTGTCCCTGGGCTCCAGCAACGAGTAATTAAAGAGAACGAGTCAGCGCTAAAATGGCTGGCATGCTAGGCCTCCTCTTCATGTCTGTCATTGTGTCTTCGTGACATGAGTCCATTCACCAATATTCTCTTGAACTGATTTCACGCTTCTCCTTGAAAAGCCAACTCTGAATTTCCCAAACATTCTTCACCATCCATTTCTGCACTTCAGCTATTGAGAATGTTGCCACAAAGTTCAATCAGTTACTGCAAATGTCATTTTTACAATTTGAAATGTGAAAAGGCGATGTCCTCTTAACACTTTTGCTTAGGGTGGGCGTTCTCTTAAAGCACTCTTAACAAACACGCCTTTAACTCTATCCAACTAAGACTGAGAAAGTTTGTTCCACCATCAGAATCCTTAAATAATAAAATCTGGGATCCTTTTTTGAAAATAAATGATGGTTCCTTTTTGGACATAAAGAGATATATGAGCCGTTAAACCACTACTTTATGTGGCTCTTAATGATGTTTCCCTCAACACACAAATATAACCACAGCAAAATGATAAGTTTATAATTTTATTCAATCATATTTCTTAATTAAATAATATGTTTGCAGTGTCAGTTCATATAGTTCATCGGTGGAACAAAATGTTCTTGACAATTTTGGCATTTTTTTGAAGAAGGTGTCACAAAAGGGTGAGAAACCAACAGTCTCTCTAAATCTTAGTCAGAATACGTTTCTATTATGCATATATAGTAGGTAGTTATACATACAGGAGAGTTAAACTGTAAACATGCACACACATGCACACTGTACAGTAGCTTTGTCAGCATTTGACCATTTAAAATGATGTCACTGCTGGAGCAGGTGACGCCAGCTGTGTAACAAGCCCTCATCCACCACGCAGAACAGAACAGTCCCATAATCCCACTCTAACACACACACACACACACACACACACACACACACACACACACACAGAAAAAGCTTTACACCTCTGTCCCTATAATTTCATTCTTTTTTAATTCATTCACTCAACATAAATGCCAGATTGGCAACACACAGACACACACACACACGGCACAGATCAACGGAGGCCTCCTTTCAACCTCATTTTCCACCGAAACGAATGGGGCTACCCCATTGCTCTGTGCATGGCTTTTAATTGGCCCGTGTTAGATGCGAGCCATTAAACCGCTGATGTGGACAGATCCACACAGCGTACTGACGGCCCATTTCCTCCCTCCGCGCCAGCAAAGCGCCCACACCACTGCTCAAAACTCTGACACGGCTCCCTCTGAATATTCATCATCGGGCACTCAGTGCACCAGAGGAGCTTGTTTTAGGAAGTCAAGCAGCTCCACAAGCCACGGAGGGATCATTAACTCCTTAATTTGTTTTATAGACTTACAGTATATCAACCATATGAAAATAACAAAAAAGGAAAACCATTTTCCCCGAATCTGAAGCAAAACACACATATATGTTTCAGACTTGGGCGAAATTTTGTTTTTCCTTTCTTGTCCCTTATTAAATTGTATATTTTCCTATGGTTGATATAAAACTAATTAAGGAGTTAATGATCCCTCCGTGTCACACACACACACACACACACACACACAGACGCACACAAAATGTGCATAATGATATTCCCAGGACCATGTACTCAATTACATTAAACTAAACTTGAACTTTGTTACCTGCAAAGAGCCCTGGCAGGAGATGGTTGGAAAAAGTGCATTGATTTGAGTGGCACTGTGACGATTGCATAGTGCTCACTGATTATGAGATCATACGATGTGCGGCTCTGGGCTAAAACGAGAGTTCATTTAACTCAGAGCCTTCTA
The DNA here is from genome assembly GCF_900700375.1 of Denticeps clupeoides. NCBI lineage: Eukaryota > Metazoa > Chordata > Actinopteri > Clupeiformes > Denticipitidae > Denticeps > Denticeps clupeoides. The sequence goes on along the minus strand of NC_041725.1, from coordinate 4,035,233 downwards.
TGCCGTTAAAACCGTTGAGTAATTAGCCCAGTATAAACTGAGATTGCCTGTAAATTGCCAATTAGCCCAAAGTAAACTAGGAGTGAAAGGAAACCGTAGCCCTGTCATTATTTAGCATATGCTCAGGCCTAAAATAAAATTTCGACGCAAGCAGCTTATCTTAGGCACTGGAACAGAATGCTTAATTGTACTTAGCTGTAAATATGGCTCTAAATACATTCAGCCAATTGGATCTGGACAGATGCTCCGAAAATCTGCTGTTCGTTACGACTTAATGAAACAATCATGTTCAGCCTCCTCGCCTTCTCCCCAACAGAGATGCTGAGAGGGAAGCCAGCAACGGCCTTGACCATACTGGTCTTTGAAATACTTCACACAAAATACACAATGTTCTCCACCCTCCCCAGGCGCACGTTGTCAGAGATGAAAGAGACAGGGTCAACGTTCCCTCACTCTCTCACCCCCTCCTTCCTCTCGCTCAGTCTGAATGAAACAGAGATGCTGAAATTCACTCAAAGAAATGTTCACTTGTCTTTCATCTGCCTACATCACACAGACGTCCTGTATATAGCACATGGTTTTGACTGGATATTAATGTAAATGGAGACCTTTGTCTTTATTCCAGCCTAGATCAATCATCCTGAAGCACCATAAGCTTGACACCTTCTTGGTAGAGATTCATCATAGAGAATGCTCCACTGATGGGATTGGCACCTTTCTTCTGAAAGATATTTCCACAGTGAGGGTTTTTATGCTCCATCATGCTCCCAATGGTGTTGAGTTGGGTTAAAATCCAGTCATATCAGACAATTTACATCCTGTCTTAAAAAGGCTATGAAATGGACAATATGAAATTATCAAACATAATTAGCACTGCTTACTTGTTCCTACCCCCCCAAAACCAAGTGAACTTTATTCATGCTGCAATTGGCATAAATTAAACAACATATAACAAATATGACAGAAATATGTGTGTGAAGTGCTCCACCACCCCAGGGCGCTTCCTTTGGCTCAGGCTGCACCACTTGAAACCATGCAAAATTAACAGCACATTTAGCGCAATCACCGACAGTCCCACGATAAACACATCGTAGGAGTGAGGAACAAACGCGGCCACTACAAAGCAAAACTGTACAGCAGATGCCAAGCTTTTCATTTGCATGGCCTGTCTGCTTCAGAGCATTTCATTGTTCAACCCTGCACGCCTCATACAACTCAAGAAATCTCGGCTTTCCATGGTATTATGAAAAAATTATTTTAACAGAAAATCAGTATCTGCTTGGCTCTTGCACCATGAACATGTCCAGTGTTTCTCTGAGAGTGAATGCACCATGTTGCGATAGAGAAGGAGACCCTCCTTCTATGTAGGGCCGCACAATGACGTGGCACCTAGCATGTTTCCTGAAGCTTCTCTGTAAAGAGAGCAAACATCTGAATACCTTCTCCTCACCGCTCCCTTCATTAAGCCTTTACTAGAACCTCTGTTATCAGCCGGGTGCTAGTTGCTACATTCAGTTCTACATTCACCCTGCTACTTCTGCAAAAAAATATTATTGGAGATTGGTTTGCTGTTTTTATGTTACTAAGTATTGTTACAAATGTGAATGTGAAAAACATTCATATTAAATTACACATTTGTTAATAATCATCCACACTCTTAATGGGTCTAAAGCAAATAGTATAACCGTGCCACACCACCACACAACACAACAAGGCAGTACATATACACACAGGCAGTGGTGGAGCTGTGGGGTGGCTGGGCGTGGCCATGTCACTCTTAATCATGGCCACACTATTGGCCACCCCAAGCAACGCTATTTTTTTTCCCCGTACGGAACCATTCCCACACTGCAGGGGTTTGACATGTGGGCCCCGGGTTTGTTTACGAGTCTCGCGCAATTCCCCCAAAAAGTTTTCGGAACGCATTTATTATAATATTCCAAAAATCAACCTTTCCTGACTTCCGTTTTGAAAAGAAACAAAATAATAAAAAAAAACTGGGGAAAAAAATCTTTATTTCTTTATTATTTACTATTATATTACATCTTTCACAAGTTTTTATTGCATAATATGTGCATCCATTAAATCGATAAAAATTGATCACTAAAAGAGTTGGCAACGAATTTCATAACCGATTTGCTGTGTTGCGCGACGTGGACACAGTTGAGCGTGGAGCTCAGCGAACAAATGCCAACTGATGCTAACTGGGTTCCGCGGAGGTAGAGGAAAGATACAAGGCCATATGGGCCAGAATTCGACTGCATTTTACGCTAAAAACACACATTTTTATGAAAAAAGTGCCACTTTGAACAGCCTGACGCGGCCAGTGGCAGCAAGCAGTGGTCTGTGCACATGATCAACACGACCACAGCCAGCTCGTCAGCCCACGTGACAACATGGCGCACTTGCAAGAGGAGGTTACACCAGACCAGTGATGATGCCAAGCATTCCAAGGAATTCTGCAGCCCAAATGAAACCCTGCTCTGCAACAAATGTCATTGCCTAAACCAACATCCCATGTAGTGTAGTCTCTTCAAACATGTCCTCATACCTTTATTCTGATGGGGAATATGGACAAAGAGATTGAGGAATTGCTGCCTTCCATTGTAACGAAAGAGGAAACATCATCCTAGAGATCTGCAGAGCACAAGGTCAGGGCCCCTTTCCACAAAAGCCTTAATTACTGAGACTCACAGGATATGAGCTCATCAAAGAAAGGTCACAGTAACACATCATAGACTAAAACTGCTCTTCATAAGAAAGAGACATTAGGCAATAGAAATGAATGAATTATTTAATAAAAATGTGACTATTTGGTTCTACCAATGGCTACATTTCACCATAATTCATAAGTCCATAAATCATAACAGGTTTTATCTGGTCAGCTTCATGACATATTGTTTGTCCAGTTAGTATTTTATTTTCTAGGTTGTGCTATTTCATAAAATTAGGCACCTATTTTAGGACACCAATATACACCATGATGTATATTTGGCAATTGCGGGACAATTCCAGGAACTCTGCAACTGGTGGCAAACTGAATTTACCCTGAAATCAAATATAGGCCATTAACTCCTTTGCGTTGGACGTGCTGCATGGTCAACACATTAGCATCACTTCGGATGCACTCTGCATGTGTGCGTTTTAAGGTCAGTTGTCAAAAGTCATTGTGAGCTGTCAGTGACGGCCATGACAGGTGTCATACCGCATTGCCAAAAGAGTAATGCAGGACTTCATTAATGCAGCACTTCAGCTTCATTCAACTTCCTACATGGTTATAAGAACAGTCAAATATCAAATAAAATCAAGGCAATATTTTGGTCTGTGTTAAATATTTAATGCTACCTTCACAAACGTTAAAAGTGTAGCAACACGAAATATGTTCCAACATACAGCTTTTCTGCTGCCTCCAATTACTGAAAGTGAAGTGATTGTCATTGTGATGAAACACTGCAGCACAGCACATGGTGACACAACGAAACGTGTCCTCTGCTTTAAACCATCACCCTTGGTGAGCCGTGGGCAGCCATGACAGGCCCCCGGGGAGCAGTGTGTGGGGACGGCGCTTTCCTCGGTGGCACCTTGGCTGTTCGGGAATCGAATCGGCAACCTTCTGATTTCCTTACCCCCTGCCTAAATTAGACATGTGACTTCCTGTGTTCACAGTTCTCAGGCTGACTCTCTTTATTTCTTCTTTAAATAATAAAATTTTCATACAACAGATTAGTCATTTCTCACATGGAAGTAGGTAGACACTCACTTATCCATTCTAATAGGATGATTTCCAGTGTTAACATCCCATTTAGCACGCAAGCAGTGTGTCACATGACTTTCTGCCAGATCGTAGATTGTCAATGTTGAGGCAGAAATTAGACACTTCAGGATTTGCATAGAGCTTAATTTGATCTACTTGAGATTGCTACTTCCTACACTTCATGTAATTAAAGTCAGATGTGACTAATTAAGTTGATGGTGAAAAACTGGAGAGAATCTACGCAGCACCTCAGACTCAGCTAATGTAGGCAATAGCAGCGATTGTAAATATTGCCACGGTGGTGTGATTACATCTAATGGCTCATCACAGGGGTATTCAGGGATTTGGTGGAGCTTCTCACAGGGTTGATAAATGCTGGGGTCAGAGTGGGTTTGGGAGGAGATACTGTTCTGGGAGCTTACTGCTCTGTTTTTAATCTGTTTATTTATTGCTTTTGCATTTTCATTTTCATTTAAAGGTCCCCTGATATATTTTTTTTGCTTTTATATAGTGGCCTTAGTGTCCCCTAATACTGTCTCTGAAGTCTCTTTCTGAAATTCAGCCTTGGTGCAGAAATAAAGCCACTTTGATCCAGTCCCACAGTGAGATTTCCCCAGGGTTGCTAATGAGGAGGAGAGAGGCGGGATGAGGAGGAGAGCGGCCTATAGAAACTGAGGGGTCATTCGCGGAGATGACATCAACACCACTCACCAACCACAATGTCTGATGCTGACATGAAGTCGTGTCAGCATTTTTCCAGAAAAAATCAAATGAACCCACTGGTTCTTCAGAGTCTCGAGTGACTGAACTAAAATAATATGTTTGTGCTCATCTTTACATCCGGTCACAGAGCAACTGCAATGCTTTGCATGTTTGGAAGCCAATTACGGTCAGTGGAGATAATGTTTTAGGGGAGGGCAACTTTCTGGGCAGAAAAAGCATGAGAAACCAGAGGTAACCTTTCTCTTTATGACGTCATAAGGGGACAAATTCCAGATACGACCATCAGAGCTGCCGCTCTGAACGCCAAAGCAGAATGGCCAAAGCACTCTTTACACCTATTGCCATTTCTAGCCACTGCAGGACCATAGACATAGACATAGACATAGACATTAACTCGAATGAATGTTGTAATCTCACTAAGAAAACATTCCTCACCATAAAACCATAAAACACCACTCAGTATCAACAGTGCTCAGTGTATCACCACTCAGCAGAAAGTGGTTCCAGGATTGTGTGGGATTGAAACCAATAAAGAGCTCATTGCTGCTCATGATGATGAACATGAAAAGAAAGAGAAGAGAAATTAACCCTTTTAACTTCTTTATGTTGGTTAAATATTACAACATTGTGTAATTCCTGAAATGCATTAAGACGCCAGGAACATTAGATGTCATTCTTGGAGAAAATATCAAATTGCTTGAGCCTATGTTGCCGATCTTGAGTTATAAGGGATAATTTGTAGACTGAAGTCACCCCATTACAGTGAACAAGGTTTTATTGCAGCACCACACTGCTAATGTTTAAATAGTGTGCTGCTAAGCAGATGCTTGCCAACTGGCCGCTCACCTCCTTAACAGTCCTCATTCACTCACACATGGCACTACTGTACAAAAAAAGACATTCTTATTGAAGGTGCAGAACAAACAGTGTTCCTCATGCTTTTCATTCTAGGACCCTCACAAAATTGGTTCATAAGCATCAGCATAGTTGAGGGATTGAATCCGGGCCTGGGCTTTGTGTATGGGGAGTTTGCTCTTCCACACACTAGGTGAATTGCACTCACTCTCTTACCAACCATTTAATCCTAATCAGGGTTGTGAAGACCATTCTGGCCTCCAGTAGTGTGAGTGAATGGTATGAGATGGGCTGGCACCCCTGCCCTGGGTTATCCTATGAACCAGAAGACCACAAAGTTCCATGTTCAAGCCCCACTTACTACCATTGTGTCCCTGAGCAAAGGCAAGACACTGAGTGTCTCCAGGGTGATTTTCCCTGTAACTACTGATTGTAAGTAGGGCCTCTGCTAAATGCCGTGAAAGCAAATGTGGCGATAATGGGTGTGACTGGGTGAGTAACCATGCTAGCAATGGTCTGACCACCCTTGTAATACCATTGGGTACCTCAAAAGGCGATAGTAGGCTAATCCCAGGCTCAGTCTCATTTAAAGGATAACCTTGTGTCAATCAAATTGGTTATTGTATAAGTAATAAGTGAATGAAACACGAAATCACCATGTGATTAAATGAAGACTTGTTCAAACACACATGCAAAACGTTGCACTGATGGGAGAGCTGACACAGATTGGGTACTGACAAAAGCAACAATATCTCACAGTGGCTTCACTTTGGAGGTTTCTGCGCTGAAACAGCAGCTAAGATAATTATCTGTTTATATTTTTATCTTTTTGCATGCAGGGTGAAGCTGCGCAGAACACAGAGAAGCGTCCCTGTGTGTCTTTTGATTTGGTCTCAGACAGCCAGCAAGTAATCAACTGGAGCTGCTCGGGTTTTAAAGAGATCTGAGAGACAGTGCGGTGAGAGATTGAGTGAGAGTGTGTGTGAGTGTGTTTGCGTAGTGATGGGGATGAGTGTGTCGGTGGGGGTTGTGACAGTGTTCCTGTCTAAAAGAAGAAAGCCCTTCAATGATTCGAAGACAGCAAATTTGCAAGACCCTGTGTCTGAGATTGTCTCTCCTGTCTACCCTGTCTCCCTGCCAAATATTCTGTCTGTCCCCTTTTCTTCAAGTTTCTTCTCTCTTTCTTTCCTTCTCTCTCACTCTGTCTCGCACACACACACACACACACACACACATTGCACCACGCTACTTTCATCACACACAGAGACAGAGGCAGAGATACATGCTGAGAGACCCATTCTTTTTCAAAAAGGATTCACTCGCTGCCACAACGAGAAAAAAAATGACAAAAAATAAGGGTGCTGAAAGGCACACATACAAAACACCTATTTTGGCCTGACTTCGGCGAAACCATGTTATTTTTTCCTCACTCTCTTGTCTCGCTCGGCAACCAGACTCCCCTCATTAGGTGTGACTGCAGAGGGAAGGTGAGATGGTTACTGTGACAACCGGGGAGAGAATGACACCGGGCCCTATGGCTGAAAACAGCGGCGAGGGAGAGGAGCAGTTGTGCCTTCAGTGCGCGTACTGACACGGGCGGCCCGTTCGCCTGTCAGACGTGGGGGTTGGGAGAGAGTCGTCAGCTCCGAAGTGAATGTAAGCTGCCCGCGAGCTGCCACCGCAGCTGCAGCACGACACGCCGCTGCCCTCCCACACACCCACCCGCCGGCGTCCCTCGCTGCCAGAACCGCCCCGGCTATTACCAGCCCCTGCAGACGCACTCGACACAGGTGGAACCGATCCTTCCTGCCCTGCATGCATCAGCAAGTCAACTATTAGCTGGAGTGTGAGAGACAAAACCGCATCGCAAGAACAATTCATTTAAAACAAGTTTGCACGTTTGCAAGTAAGTCAAGTGATGTGTTGCAAGACTTTTTAAAACTTATTTAAAAAAATCTATTCAAAAATACATTTGTCATAAATATTACAAGAACCCAACATTTTAAGAGACCAGAATTGGTTGTTTTGACCTTTTCAGCATTTTTTTTTTATCAGCGTGGTATGAAAAGGAGCTGTCCGTGGTGCTGAAGCGGGCTGGACAGCGCACAGCTCTCTACCGCATCCCTGGTCAAAGTAGGTCATAGCGTGGTGACATTCCGAGTGTGTTCTGCTTGTGTGCGTTTGAGTTTATATGCTGAGGCTTTGCATTAATTTTTAATAGTATTGTATATAGATTTTTAAAAATTTCCCCATTACAAAAGATTTCAAAACAGAAACAAATTAGTTCCTTTTATACCTCGGGATTAAATTAAGGCCTTAACCATTTCCCATGTGTATCTACACGCACGTGAGTGTAATTGTCAGTATTTGTGTCTTTGGGTGCTGTCTCTGATGCAGGGCTTGTTGATCCTCTGGGCCATGGTTCTGTGACCCCAGTGTAAAAGGGTCAGAGGAGCCCGCAGGGAAACAGAAGGACAGCGAGTGGCGCAGCAGGGCTGCGATAACGGAGCTACTGCCCCCTGCTGGGTGGATGACCTTTGGGCCCACATGGCTGCGACCCAGAAGTGCCGGCCCCGCTCTCGTTTCCCCTTGTCTCTACTCACCACTCCGTCCACACCCACAGAGTCAACTCAGTAGTCAAACGGCAACGCACACCGACAGACTAATGAAAGGATTAGTAAACAGCTGATCTGAGTAGTGTGTGGGGATGAGATGTGCAGATGAGATGTGCAACAGTAGGGGGGTGGGGGTTGACAGCCTCTCTGTGGAGCACAAGGAACTAAATATCATTTGAAAGCTTTTGCTAAAAATGTCCTTTTCATGACTAATTACTGTCAGGACACAAAGCTGCAGAGAGGAGAGAGAGAGAAAGAGAGAGAGAGAGAGAGAGAGCGCATGCATAAGTGGATAACAGGGACACTGTTCCATCTCAAGCTCTGGCATTTCTGCCTTTAAGTCCAACAGACAGTCTGTGGGTTTCAGAAGCATGTCTTTTCATCGTGGACTGACAACAGGGATGCACAGCGGCAACTCATTTCCATGAGGTTTATTCACCTTGTTTGTGTATAAACCCTGACATGGATCAGAGCATCTGAGTGTCTCATAATCACTGAACAGGATAAGCAGTTTTTTTTTTAACTGTGAATGAATACATGAAAACTGTTGATAACCAAAATCAGATGCATCACTACTGCATCCCAGGAGCAGAATTGTACCAAATTAGAACAATTCTGAACAAACTTGTACTTAATTCCAGGTGGGATGGACAGCTTGCCAAATATTGGCCTTATAACTGGCCCTCACTCTGGATGTCAATCCAATGGCCAATACCTTTTTCTAAATTTGAAATGGAAATATGTGAAATATGTAATTGAGCTCCAAAAGTGTCCCAGCTGTATCTTTATTGCTTTGTTGAGTCTGTGAGTTTGAATTACTGGCCACCACAGCACAAGTTTAATTTCTAAAAAGCGTGCCTGAATCCATCTTGACCTATTAAGTCTGGATCAGATATGCCCCCTTTCTGGTTGAAGTGAAGATGTACAGGAAGTTCAGATCAACTGTGAACATGCTGGGTCGAAGAACTATCCAAGACAGCAGCCGAGCCAGCTCGGGTCAGACAACTAACTAGCCGCCAGGGCCAGACTGCAGCCGCCGCCATAAGAACACAGAGGCAGGCCTGATTACGGCGTGATGAGGTCACATATGGCGCAGGTCTTTTAAAACAGGCCCAGCTGGGGCCGGCCCCAATTTGCCAGACATTAGCCAGGGCCCCGTCCAGATTGAATGAGCCCTAATCTGATTAACACAGAGCTTCCCTTTAATGTCAAACCACATGCTCAACGTGCATTACGTGCCCGCGACACGGAACTGACATGCAGTCAATTGGGATAAATGGCCCCGATGAGGACCCTTTACATACAGCGCAGCTCTTCGCACCCCAGCCTTTAATGGCCTGGTGTGTCGGCCATTTAAGAATCCCTCAGAAAGCCATGGGAAAACGAGAGTCGTCCCCTGACTAAGATAGCACCTAATAAATCACGGAGACTCCAGGACAAGCGGCTGCCTTAATGTGCTAGCACCAGTGCTAACGCGCCACCAGTGCTAAATGGAAACATCCCTGTGAATCATGGGGGCGTCTTGGGGGAGACGCTGCGTATCGTGACGTCAGAGTGACAGCAAGTTGCCTGCGATCTGTGCGCGCCCCCCAAACCCCCCCACCCGCCACAGTCGCCTCAACTAACCACAACCGTGCACCATGCAAAGAATCAAAAGGAATGAGGCGTGTGTGGGTTTCTTCTCTGATGGCAGCTGCGACGAGACGTGCAACAGTAGCGCGAAGCGTGCTCTTTCATCCCCGGCGCTAGTCTGCTTTGTTAAACAGGCGTAGGGAAGGGGGGGCAAAGTCGCTCGTCAGAAGCCTTTCATTCTCGTTTGGCCCGAGTGGGGCGCGTGAAAGAGTGCGTGCAGGGAGGTAGGGGGTGGTTGTTCCAACAAACAGTGAGACATATGGTTCCTCGCATTTTTGGCAATGACAAGTGACAAGTTAACAGAACAGTCGGTGGTGGGTATGCAACGGGGAGAAGAAAGCATGACTGTGTGTGTGTGTGTGTGTGTGCCGAGGGGGTCCTTGCTAAACGCTCTCATTTGTTCGTACCCTCCGGCGGTACAGTACTCCTTCATGTAGATGAATTAGTAACAGGGTCTCCTATTTAGCAGTGATATAAAAATACATTAGAATAATGGGGGATCGGTGCTGCACGAGGCAAAGTCAACAGGCGCCTGAGGGCACACTTCTGGTTTTATTTTTTTTTTGTATTTTATGGAATAACAATCGGAAGGATGGGGGAAAGAAAAACATCTTAACAGATCCGGCCCCCACCCTCCACTTTGCTTAATTAGGCTTGTCCTATGAGATCCCCACCCCCTGAGGCTCATCGCCATGGCCGGGGTATCTGGGTAAACAAACATAGGCTTAACAAGGACACCCCGCCCCCTGCCTAAAATGTCACTACCAATTTGCTGTCCCTCCCACATCAACTGCACCCATCTGACACTGGAGCCACGAAGGGGAGCCTTGCCCAGCCCCATCACATTTCATCCCAATGAAACGTGATAAACTGAGGGAATGTCCTCGCTTCCTCACCAATCCGGTTTTCCAGGCCACTGTCAGGAAAGTGACAGCCTTGACTGTGTCAGGACCACGGACAGTGGCTAACATGCTGATCTATCTATCTATCTATCTATCTATCTATCTATCTATCTATCTATCTATCTATCTATCTATCTATCTGTTCTTGTTCATGTATACAAATGCATTAGATTACAGGCATAATGAGAAGGCTTGTTATAGGATATGATTATTGGATATGAACCGCTGCTGGCGACATTTAAGTCAAAGTGTATTAAAAAATCATGCTAAGGAGCTTTTGCCTAGAGAGAAAAAAAAAAAAAAAAGTGAAATCCTCTCCGCTCCAACCCCGCCCCTGTTTAGCTCTAGGACACAACATGTATACAGTGCGTAGAACGTGCAGGGATTACCACCCAAATCCCAGCACCGCAACAGTGGCCTCTGCTAAGCTTTTTACTCCATCTCGCCGCATCAAACCCTCGGCGTCTCACTGCCAGGCAAGAACGGCTGGCCAAGTTCAGAGGTGGTTTCAAGATGAAAAGCAAAACTGCACAGCCTCGCACATGAATTAAAAGACTAGCTTGTTTTTGCTGGGGGGTGAAAACTACCAATGAAGGAAATTAATAAATTGTGTTGTCTGTCTGCACATGTGACTTCATGTTCCTTTATATTTAGAATTCCAGAACCTCTTGTCGCCTGCCCATCTTAGGCCAGTGTAGCTACCATTTTTCTTTCTTTTTCAGATTAATAAGCTACTTCCTCATTGGTTTAGCACATTTACAATATGTTGATTTATCATTTATATAATGTTTACTGTCCTCAAATGCAGCTCTGTGCTTTTTTTATAGTATATAGATACTATTTTTATAGTAGCCGAGGAAGCGAGACAGAAAGAGAGCAAGAGAGAGAAAGATCGAGGATTATATGAGGGAGAGAGAAAAAGAGGTGGGGGGACGAGGGCTTGGAGAGGTAGAAAAATCTAATACGCAATCATGTACACAGCAGCAAGGCTGCAAGGGAACAGAAAAATGTTACGGGCGGCCAACCCCCTAATAGGCTTGAACCGTAGTACTCTGTATAATGTGACCACTCATTAGATCCCAATTAGGCATTAAAAGGCTTGCATACTGATGTTTATTAATGCTAATCAGTCAAGAAAAGATATCCTCCTGCCAAAAGAGGGAAGTGAAATGTTCTGGGTGCAGCGTCACTGCCTCTCCCCAAAACACCATCCCAGCCCAAATTCTTCAGCAAACCACTGTCCACCATATAAATGGCACATATGTTCTATAACTAAATCATTATTACTAAATATGAGTTAGAACCAGCCCAAGTAACTAGTGCACAAAGAACTAAGATCAATATAGAGCAAATGTTTGGGTCTTTTCTTATTGTACCAGGTATTATAAAATTCGTATGGATGGATCGATGGGGTGTAGGCCATGACCCACTGTCTAAGTTATGCGTGTGGGCCAGTAGGGCAATTCCAGAAGCACAGGAAATAAGGTCATCACCACCCAATCAACTCAGAGCCCCAGACCTCTGCGAGCCTGGTAGGCTTTAATGAAACCGGTTCAGAAGCAACTAGTGAAAGGTCAATATAGAGTGCAAAGAATCTCGGAGGAAATGTCAGAAAGTCCCCTTTATTGTGAGCACTGAAATAAACAAGAAAACAAAATCCATACGCAATTAAAAAGCAGGATAAAAAGAATTGCAATAACTTCTATTCGGTGGTTGTGTATCTTAAGCACATGTCTATAGTCTGTATCAGTGGAATGATTTTATATTCTAACGAATGTTGCGGTTTCAGTCGATGTGATTCAGGGTTCAGTGTGCTGTTTTTGAGTTGATTTGGAGCAGATGAACAGGCACATTAGTGAGACGCTGATTGTGTCTTAAGGAGTGATCACACACACACACTAACACACACAGACAGGATCATCAGCAGCCTAATGTTCCCTCCGGAGCGGCTGGACTCCGTCATTCATTTTCTTTTCTTCTGTGGTGCTAATTCCCCCCCGTCTCCATATGCTAGCAGGATTACCACATGCCAGCAAATGCTGTCTGGAGGACTCCCTGGGTAATTACTCCAGAAAGCCTGTCATTGTGCATCTTCCAATCAAATCTGGCCAATCGATACTGCACACGGACTGCACTAAGAGGAGTTAGGGCTTTACACGATCAGGTTTATAGAATCTCCATCTACACTACACTGCATGGGTGTCATTACAACATACGGTGTACCATTCAAAATGAACTCTGAAATGAACATCTGCTCACTGTGTTTGAGACAACTGTTTGTGACGTTAGAGGATTTTGATGCAATTAATCCATCTTAATGGACACCAGTGGTTACTGCAATCAAGAGTACAATCTGTCTGCAGAAGACCTTCAGGAGGGGCCCTAAGGTCAAGTTGTAATGAAAAGAAATATCTGTGAGACTGCGAGGGTCCAAACGGGATAGCAGCAGTGCCCTGCCGTGACCTAGTGGCCCCAATTATGCATGTACGGATGAATCCATTTAGTACAGGAAAGGGGGGAGAGCGGCAGGCCGTTCGCCTAAACTGATAAAGGGCCACAATCCATCTGCTCTACACACACTGCCCCACCCTTACCCACTCCACCCCCCAGTCCACCAGCACAACCCCCCCGACTTTGACATGGTTTCCAGGGAAACGCCACCCGCGGGACTGAGAGTGAGACCTTGAGGCGGAATATTCTTCTCCTGCATGCTCAGGGAAGGGGTGGGAGGGCGTTACAGAGCAAGAGAGCGAGGGAGAGTGACACAACAGCCGCCTTCTGCAGGGTTAACTGTAATAAGACATGACAAATGCCCTACCCAGGAACAATCCGTGACAATCCAACAGAAAAGATGAGAAAAATTATACACCATCACCCACCACCTCAAAGGGAGCCAGGACAGGAAAACCAAAATGGCAGGCTTGAGCAAACCTTTTTTTTTTTTTAAAAATGGAGGACATCACCATTAAAAATCTGGTTTTATAGTACCTGCCTTACATCAGACCTGTGTGCTTCTGACACGGCGACAGAGGCAGATTCTATCCTGAACGGCTTAGACACATCCCCCAGTAATATATCTCACTGAAAAACAGGCTATAATTTCAGGACGCACAGATCATCTTATCAACCCCCGCTGCTTGTGAAAGGTCTGGGTAAGATAAGAGAATACAGCGACCTTTGAGGCTCTTCCATTTCTGCTTTGCATTCAGTGAGGGCTGCCACAAACACAGCAGATAGCTAGCGGCTCAGATCGGGACAGTAGGCCGGTTGGTGTCAGACTAACACCAAAAGCCATGGAGGCTTGTCCTTCCTCGAGATGGTGCAATCTGTTCATACTTGTCAGGAGTTTGTTCTCAAAATACATCTAAACATGGGCTGCAATCTTACATTGATGGCTGAAAAAAACACAAAACCAATGGCAATTATACTTTTCCATTAAAATGTTTTAGGGATGGTAAAATAACAAAATAATGGGGGGTGTCATCTAATATTGGGGTGATTTTTGGGTCAATAATGTAGATTTTAGGTGTCTGGAAACAATGTGGTAAAGCACCTCTATGCCTTAGCCTATATAAAATAACACAAAAATAAAAATGTAATGAGTAGTACTTTCATTGTTTTAGCTCAGTGACTATTACCTAAAATTGAACGTACGTGTAACACTCTCTTGAACTATTCTATTAATATTTTATACCCCTTGCATGGTTTTATATAAACAGTTTCTGTTATATTTCGGTGGATTCCTTTACACCAAGACCAAGCAAATGTTTTACCCATTTACTTACTTACTTATTGCATCAATACCACTTCTACAAGAGATATTTTACAATAGTTTTTGCGCTTAATAAGGTTATCGAATTACATAGTTTCTATACTGATATAGTTTTTTTTTTTAATTGTCTGCTTAATATAAAGTATTTATGCAAATCTGCCTGAGCAAATGGATATATTATTGGTTTATATTACTGGTTACTGGTTTTATTGGTATATATTACTTCCAGTCAAATCACATGTGAAATTGGGACAATGGTCACTAGCAACTGCTGCAAAAATAAATACAGGTGACAGTGGTGGAAAGATGTTGACTTCATGGCATTGTGTTTCGTCACATTTCTCCTGACCACTGTCTGCCATTATCCCTCTTCAACCCAAAACCTGAAGAGCACACACACACACACACACACACACACACAGAGTCCAACTTTCATTGGCTGCTGATTTCATCCTTTTGCACACATACTCCCATAATTCCTGCAGGCTTTACTGTCTAATGACTCAGTTGTTCGCTCCAAGGATACAGGGAAGGACTTCTTTAATAAGTGTCATCATTCTGAGGGGATTCAATTCCTCGTCCGTGATGTGATGTACCACACAGAGACTGTGATCTTATAATATTTATACACATTACATAAGACCATCTTGTTATTCATCAAATTTTTGGCTTAATCCGGTGCATTTGTGAAACAAATAGAACATGATTGACATGCAGTCATCTGTCATCAGCATGAGCAGTCTCATCAGCACACACAACTCCAATGTACGTATGAATGTATGTACTTGTTTGTTCCTATGCAACAATAAGGAAGGAGGGGTGGCAGGTAAGTGGCGCAATAGTGAGGCCAAATATATATATTTCCTGATATACTGCCGACCAAACTTATCATTACTATTGACATATTGCTGTATGTTCTTAGGGGTAAATACGCCAAGCTTCACAATCAGAAGGTTTTCATTCCAACACAAACATGGTTGGGTGGTCACCCAAGAGACACTGGATATACTGCATCTAAAAACATCAAATGCACAAACTTGCAAACACTAGCATGCAAATAGATGCTGCCATAAATGCTTACATATCTGATATTCAATGCATTGTTTATAGCAAATGCACATGCAATGGACAAACTTAAAGTGCACGTTTCATATTACGGACAAATGAATCTATCTCCTAAGGCACAAAGCCTAATGTGATAAAGGCTATTTTCCCATCTCCAGTTTAGTGCAATGGAACAACACCAACTGAAAGTGTAACAAAAACAGCAAATTCAAGATGACTGCTGCGTCCTACATTCCCAAGTAATCCTGGTTTGGGGCTAAACTGGGATCAAGCAATCCACCACAGCCCAACTGTTTAATCAGTTGCATAGCACCCCAACAATCTCAGCCCTCAATGGTTAATCCATGCCAACATTTCTAATTTAGCAATCCCACGTTTGAAATAAATTAGACAGAGGCAAACAAAAGAGCTGTGAAAGCGGGGATCTAGAACAAGCAAGTGCTTTCCTTTAATTTGGTGAACAGGAAGTATCTGTGCTACAAAAACACAAAAGAGGAAATACCTGTCGTGAACATGCCGTGGTGACACACTGCCAGCTAGCTGCGATAAAAAGGCGCGTTGGCTGGCATTGTATATGTAGTACAATGATGCATGACTGGAGGTGGCAGTGGCCTAGTGGGTCATATGAACCAGAAGACTACAAAGTCACAGGTTCAAAGCCCACTTACTACCACTGTGTCTCTGAGCAGGACACTTAACCCTGAGTGTCTCCAAGGGGACTGTCCCTGTCACTACTGATTGTATATTTACCGGATACTACACCCACCAACACGCCCATATAAGCTGAACATGATGCTGCGCGTTTCCAGAGAAAAACGCAGTTAGACATGATTCGAAATGTAGTAAGTGTGTAGAATCACTACATACTAGTGTAGTAGCATACTGTTTCTTCATCCAGGATGATTTGCATTTGTGCCTGTCAGTATACCACATGCACAAACACCATCATGTTTCTTACTTATTTTACCTTTAGACTTATAAATCCTGTGACATTACACCTGTGAACAAGCCCCATGCTTACTGCATAGCCCCTGTTTGAAAAGTGCAAAAAAATTCAGAACAGTTATTATCTAGACTTTAGGCTATTTTCTCTCAGATTTACTAAGAACAGAATACAGAATTATTTTTTATTAATTTTAGTGACCAGTTGAACCAATTGAACCTGCACACTAGCCACATGAGCTAAATACTGCCTGCCATTGCTAACTTTAAGAGAGGTATAATTGCAGACTGCAAGTACATAATATCTATAAACTGAATGAAATAAAAAATTATGTGACTATTATACCAAAGATCAGTAGATGACGTTGAAGATTAATTTATGATTAATTAATTTAAGTCACACCTCTATTCAAAAATGAATGGTCATTTAGAAATGTAATTATTTCTGATTAAAAAGTTATTTGCCCATTAAGACAAAATAAAAACATTAAATAACATATGCCAAGCTGTAAATTCTCCAAAACTGGTGAAAGACAAATATAATAAAACAAAGAAAAAAAATTCTAATTTAATCAATTTTGTTACATTTGTATACCGTTTTTTTTACTCTCTCGCTGGAAGGCAAGAACATTTCGAAACAAGCATACCTTTTGAATGGAAGGTAACCAAACCAGACACAGACCTAACTGCAGTGACCAGTGTGACCTCCCGCATGGCATGACAACCAGTGCAAATCTATCGTCAGTTTTCTCATAAAAAAAAAAACAGCAACAAAAAACATTTTTTTCTTGATCTGCGGCACTTCTTCCAGTGTTTGTTCTTTCAGCACAAAAATCCTTGTGTGATATTGTACACGTAAGCGGAAGTAAACATTCATAATGTGCGTGTGCGGGTATGAAAGAAAAATGAAACCGTGGTCCTCTGCAGTGCACACGGGCGTAGCTGTGAATGGCCTTTTCTCTGCAGTAGACCTGCTCCAAGACCATAGCAACAGACCTGCCTTCCCAGTAAAAATAGGATGGGCTTCTCTGAGACCGTCTCAACATGGAGGTTACAACGCACACTTGACTTCATTGATTATGCACCGGAGCCCTTGAGAGAGAAGCTTACAAGACATTTCTCTCCTCCTCCCGATCTCTCTCCCTCTATATCTCTCCCATTCTCCTTCCTCCTGGTTCTTTTTCTTTTTTTTCTACTTCTTGTCTTTCAAATTTGAGGCCATTTTCTTTGGCACAGACATGAATATTTTACTTCATCCTTCACCCTCAATTGTCTTTTCTCCCCTCGCTATACATTATTATTCTATTGCGTTCCAGATGAAAAGTTAATATTCATTTGGAACACTTGGACAGAAATAGGTCATAAGAAGATGAGAAAGGGGGTCATTCCGTGACCTGAGAAACAGAGCAGTGTGTGACGGTACTGTGTACAGATTCTTCACCTGAGCTGCGCCTCCATTTTGTGATGTGGATTCCTGACAGGCAGACGTCTGATTTTAGAGTTTTCAGCAAAGCTACAGCTAATCCTGCCTACACAACCAAAAAAAACAAAACAAAAAAATACATCGGTAGGGTTTTATGTGTGTGTGTGTGTGTGTGTGTGTGTGTGTGTGTGTGTGTGTGTGTGTTTAAAATAAATAAATAAATAAATAAAATAAGAGAAAAGGTGCAAGAGCATCAAATATCATAAATCAGACATGAAGCCCAACTAATCAACTGAATTATACATTTATTTTAATATGCATTCAACCACCTTAAAATCTATAATATATAGTATATAATACATGATATATAAAATTCAGTTAAAGCAATACATAATATATAATATAATAAGGTATATTAGATCGAATCATTTTGATTTCCTCAGATAGGAACTGACTCTGAAATCTATTTCACAATGTGTTGTAATGCAAAAAACTGAAAGGACAATATATTCAGATCTGATGTAGCCTTTTATACTTTCAGCTAAAATGTCTCAACATGAAGTGACACTTCATTCAATTCCCTGCAAATATTGTTTGGGCTGAAACGGACATGTGCGATGTGCGTTTATTAACGTTTTCCACCACTTATATTTCAGTGATATTTTTAAGAGCTCAGATTAAGGATTAGCCTGGATTATGCAAAGAACCCGGCACATGCCTGCTTATCAGTTTCATTTCTTTGTCCTGCCAATGATATTCATGCAAAACCCGGTGCTGCCGTATCTTTGCTCACAGCTGGCAAGTGTAACTAAAGGATTATGCAAGCAGCTTCCACACGCAAATAGATTTCCCCCCACTTCAGAAGAATCACTAGTTCCACCACCTCGATCTGTCCGCCAGGCATCCACAATAGCGCTGTTCGCGTTTTCCCTTTCCCTTGTTTCAGCAGTGCATTTCAGAGCCATGGCTTTGGGTGGTGGGGTATTGCTGGGGTATTTACTTAAATAAAAAAAAATTTAAAAATGAGGTGAATTGTTTGAACGGCTTTTCGATTCTGCACTGGTGAATATTCACAAGCAAATAATGGCGCGGCTCTGTGTCACAAAGTGTGAAAAGGAAATTGTGGCTGTAATAAGTTCAGGAAAAAAGAGCACAAATACGCTGGCGATCCTGAAATGCTGGGATTTGACCAATTATAAAATATCTACTAATTCTAGAATAATTCTGTAATTCTAAAATAATTTTTGGCCAAGGTAACCACATGAAGCATTTTGTGTGGTGTGTACAGATACATGTAATAAGCGTACTGTAATACAAATTGCAGGTAGTGGCATCTCTCTGAAGCAACAGACGCTTCGCACGCTTCAAACACTCCATATAAACGATGAATGTCAAGTTATTGAATTCACAAATTATTGTCCAGCTTCTGAGATGTTGTGACACTGAAATGAAGGGTTTTGCTGAATATGTTAGAACAGGATAATAATTCTTCTGTTTCTACACTCATTTTCTTTTTAAGTTACAAACCAAAAAGACGGAAGAGAACTCAGCGCCACGGGCTCTGCCAGGAATGGTGTAGGTGAGATTGTTTATCAGGACAGGAAGTCCTTCGCTGCAGAGACCCTGAAGACGGGGGTGATTACTGCTTTTCGCAGCTCCTTTAGACACCCTTGCCAGTGGAAGGTTTGAGCTCATAACCCAGCAATTACAAGGCAAATCAGCTGTAATCACCATCGCCAGTCACAGGAAGAGACCATTTGCAGGGCGCCACGGCTCCGCTGACATTTTCCCTTTCATTGCGACGTCTACGTACTCATTTAGCTTTTATTTCTCCTTCTCCTGCTCGTTCTCTCCCTCGATTGCTCATGCTGCCTCTTTGCATTTTGTATTTAAAGCTAAGTGGGGACCAAATGTCCTGCTTCCGATCCTATAAAAGCAGGGACATTTTGTTCACATATGAAAGGTTTAAGAGAGGAAAAAAAATGAACCACAAGAAAGGTTTGCAATAAAACCCACAAGATTTACCTTTGGGCACTGAGGGTTTAAGGGTTTAAGTTAATCTTGTTATGTAGATGTAGTTACGCATTTATAATACTAACATTGCACAGTTATGACCCCATGTCCTTATAAAGACACAAAAGCAAATGCGTGTGTGTGTGTGTGTGTGTGTGTGTGTGCGTCTTCCTTCATTGATTCCAAAATAATTTATCTCCACTCAGTCAGGCAAACAACCAAACCAATCAACTAGTCCACACACCCTGCGAGTGATTACTGTTATTCCGGGGTTCTCATCACAGAAACTGAACTGTGGCAGTAATGGTTTCGCATTATTATTTTTTATTTTTTATGTTCTAGACCATCTGCAGCTCAAATAACCAGAGAAGGTAGGAAGCACAGAAATGGAGGGAAAAAACAATTCCCAATTACAGACACAAATCTTGTCAAATCACATTTTGCTAATGTGGGCATTTTGCAGCCAAAATCAGAGTCAACTCACATGAGCCACGCCCGACGGGTCCTCACACGTCCCTGGAGGCACAGCTCTTCATTAACAGTGTTTGGGATGAGGTCTGCATGTCTATGTGTGTGTGTGTGTGTGTGTGTGTGTGTGTGTTTTATTTTTAGTTAAAAATTAAAAAATATAGCTAAGACTTGGGGCTGCTTCAGGATTAGGGTTATTATTTAAGTAATATAATCAATCATTAAATATTGAAATATTTATGCATCCAGTTTATGTGTGTGTTTTTTTCTGTGTGATAGAGAGGTTGACCCAAACCATCCAATCATCATCGTCATCATCATCATGATCATCATCATCATCATCGCGCGCTCATCCCTCTGAAGGAAATCTAAGCCTTCAACTACACACCCGACCCACCCAGCGTTTCAGCTAATTACTCCTAAAGGAAAATGAAAATTGGGAAAACACGTGGCACCCTCCCCCTCCATTTCTCTCTCTATCTCTCCCTCTCTGTCTCTCAAATGTCCTTCTAGGACAAATCTTTATTATCAGGACATGCATGTATTCCGAGATCACCCGAGGCATGAATCCTGTTAAAGAAAATGGAAAACATCTTCTCTGTCAGCCAGTCGCTCAGGCCACGGATTACATCTTCATATTTAAAGCATGCAAACACAGGAACTCTCCTTCAATTAGTGTGTGTGTGTGTGTGTGTGTGTGTGTGTGTGTGTGTGAGTGTGTGTTTGAGATATTACCAAAGATCATCAGTAAGTGTATCCTTGAAAATGCATCTGTGTGCATGTGCGAGAGAGAGAGAGAGAGAGAGCGAATGAGTGGCAGAATTGGACTTGAGAAAGAGCCAACAATTACACTTGCCCTGCAAGGCCTGGGGAACCTGACCAAGTTGCCATGGCAACAAAAGTACAGCAGAAGTAACAGGAAAATCGATTCAGAATTTTCTTTTCTCTCCCGCTTTATCCCCTCTGTTTCAGGGTGGCTGCAGCGAACGCTCACTTCTACTTACAAACGTCAGATAAAAAAAACTTCACGTGTAAAGAATCCATCACTGCGCGTCGACTAAATAAACGAAATATGACACCCAGTCACATAGATAATAATATGCAAATGTCATAATGATAAACAGGACGTGCAGGTTAATATTATGCCTGTTATTATTATTATAAAAGAGGATCTGTTTCCCAGTCGTATAGAATGGAGCGAGCAGCCGCCGCTCACGTACTTCAGCCCTCAGTCTCCACTCAGAAAAATCCCTCTTTCCCCTTTCATTCTCCCTGCCTCTGCCTCTCCTCCAGTAGCAGCAGCTGAATGCAGGTGATAAGAGTCTGAGGCTGCGTGGGAGGCTGTGATTGGCTGCGGCCGCTCCCACGCACATGTGTGGATTGCGAGGCTGCATTGTCTGGGTTCAGGGGTCACGCTAATGGACTGCAGCTCCGTGACGTCACCAGCGTGTAAACAGCGGGGCGCGTCACTGAAGCCGGGGAGGGAAGCCGCGGAAAATGTCGGCTTTAGCCGGCATGTCACACGTGACTCAGTTACGGCTCCTTTTCAGTAGGCCTCTGCCGCTGAACTCACTGGTTTTAAAAGGCAGGGTTTAGAAAATCTGGCTGATTATTTTTAGTACCAGTGACCACTGCAACAATTTTTTTGAATTCACATGTTCACATTTTTGGTCTATCTATCCAGCAGCATTAGGACTGGAGATAAAATGTCATCCCTGCCAGTGGCTCATCACATCATAAGTTATCACAAAGAAATTAAGATTTGATTAGATTTTAATAAAATGCAATGAGTGCCGGACAGGTAGCATGTGGTAAAATCAGCCGAATTATGCATCTGTGAGGAAGACTGTGCTGGGATGAAGGGTTGTCCTAAGGTGAGGAGAGGACGGCAGGGAGGAGGGGAGGGGCCGAGTTGCCATCGCCTTGTGTGATGAATATGGAAGGTCGTCCTTAGATGACAGACTGTCAGCAGAGATGGGAAAATGACTGCAATCACAATGCAGCGCACAGCAGAGCGTAACCCAAAAAAATCATTTAAGAGAGAAAGAGAAAAAATGAAAGCAATCCCAGATAAAAATTATAATTATCAAAAAGAAAGTGTGTAAAAGAAGCAACGCGTACCAGATTATCATCAAAACCGGCTTGCGGTGGGAATTGGGAAATGTAATAATGCCAACGTCCAGGAGACTCAATCACGTCACAGAGTCTCTACTGTAATTCGAACCTGCGCTATGAATAATGAACCAACCACAGGTAAAACAACACCCATTCCTTCTGAACATGAAAACAAAGACACAGATTTTTTTAAAAGAAAGTGATTTATTACCCACGGGGGGAGGATGGGGGGTAGTAAACCCAATAATCTCTGATTGGAGGGATGCATACAGAGAAAAATTGTCAGTTTGTTAAACGTTAAGTGCCTTGCGTTTTAATTGGACACTTTCAGGACAAGATCTGCCCCCGCCCCACCCCACCCTCTAAACGATGTCTGCTATGCAGCATATGGCAGAGACCCTCCAAGACCCCCAAACACCTGCCACAAGCCTACTCCAACCAAGGAGGGAGACCCACTCCAGTGCATCGTGGGTAAACACAACCCCAAATCTACAGGAGTTTATAAACAGAAATTAATTGGTTGTTCCGCCCGTAATTAGCTCACGCCACGCTCATTTCTAATCTGCTTTTTGGACCGTGGCCATGTTTGTCCCTGGCTCGTGTCCAGTCCGCCAGTGCAGGGTAATCCATAAGGCCGGGAAGAGTCCTGCTCGGACGAAGGGTGCCAAACGGCAACATACCATAAAGCCGTCGCTGGTTATTAAAGATTAAGCTGCGCTTAGTCCCCTCGAGGCACAGGGGATCGCTCTGTAATCATTCCTCTCCTAGAGGGCCTAAACACCAGCATATTGCATGTATTTATCAGTAAACAGTCATTTAAGGGGTTTTAATCTGGCTTTGACTGGCTCCTGTTGGGCCCTCGCTGGCCGTTGAGATCAACTTCATAATTACCTTAAAATATTCATCTCAGCCCGGTCGTTGATATCCATCTAAACTACAAGCCGCTCATTTTCCTGAACAGAAATTATTCTGTAAATCCAGGAACAGCCTGCTGCTTTTTTTTGCATTCATTTGAAAACATCTCTAATTTCATTAGCAAAAGAAAAATTGGGCAAGGTACTGCGGTTAACATGCGGTTTCCTGAGCTGAGGAATTCCCTCGGTAAAATTTCATATGAGTGAATTCAGTTCTATTTAGTTAAATACTACACTGATCGCAAAATCTCAAACATCCCCATTATTCAAGAAATGATTTCAGAGTGGAAGTGAAGCCTACGATTTCATTGTTATTTTATTCTTTTTATTATTTCATTATAGTAAGTATACATTTAAGTATTCATTGCTACACCAAATAAATACTTGTTTTACATACATGACTTTTTGTATATAATTGTACATGTTCATTAAAATAAATAAATACGACAAAAATATAATATGCACTCACAGTTCACCTTAAAAATAATTCTAAGGCCTAAATTCCATAACCTTGGGTGATGGACTGAAATGTGCGATTCCCCCACGTATCTAAAGAGCTGAATAATTCAGACTTGCTAACTTGCTAATGTCATCACATGTAGCTCTGCTACTTCCATAATTTTCTGTGTCTCTTTTAATCCTACGATACCGCATTAACAGTTATTTCTCTGTCAATAATAAAAAGAAAAAATTGCACCATCCAAAAAATGACAAGATCTGTATTATACACAGAAATGCAAAAGCGCTGAAAGAACGGCAACCACGCCCGACAACAACAGACCCCACCACATCGCCCCCCGGGAAAGCATCTCTGAGCCAACATCATCCCTTGCCCTCTTCTTCATATGGTACTCATGTTGCAAATCCACAAATGCAGGCCTCCCCTCCAGATCCCGTAATACTCTTTGGCAGGCGTGTGATTAATGCATACAGGTATTGATTTTTGGAGCCTTTTTTCCCAGACTGTATCCCTCCTCTCTCTCTCTCCCTCTCTCTCTCTCTCTCTCTCTTCAGTTTTCATGCAGCAAAAAAGCCCGGGTACCAGTCAGCCATTGTGTCAGCTTTCTTTTTTCATTCCCCTTTTTCCACGTCGGGCTTGTGTGAGCATCACGCTAAAGCAAGTACCTTCTGTTTTCCCCAACAGCGACCACAAAAAAAAAAAAAAAAAAATGTAATAATGACCTGCATGAAGGACGTTGCTTCAAAATATCGTATTGCAGCCACGCATGACTCCCTGCACCATCGCTGCTGTGGAGATGCAGGATCGGGTTCCCTCCTTCAGCCTAACCCGATTTAGCCCAATTTAAACAGAGCGAGAGAGGGGGAGAGGGAGAAACCCACGTCGCCTGTGAGCTCTCATGGCTGCCGTTGTTTACAGAAGAAAGAGCCTGACCTCACCCCTCTGCCACCAGCCTCGCTGTTCTGGGCCCCGCCCTGACACCCCTGCATAAGAGACCCGGTGCCGCACTCCCTTCCGCAACGCAGCTCACTCCTCAAGGTTGTGCTGACTTTGGTGGGGAGGAAGCCCCCTCATCCCCTGACTGTGCTGACGGGGGCTCAGGAAGAATTCGGGGACGTGCGAATCCTGCACGTCCCATTCGATGGACAAATTTGCATACAGCATGGGAAGGGGCCAACGAAAATCCAGTTTTGCCACCATGAGCGAATTGACTTTTAAAAAATATATATTTAGGTGGTCCACCAATAGCAACACAGCAACAGAACGTGGCGCTTTCCTGAAACCGCCCTTCTTCCAATATAACAAGAGTAAAAAACAGAGGCAGAATAAAAGAGAAGGAGAGAAATATAAATGGATAGTGAGGGAGATAGAGAGAGAGAGAGAGAGAGAGAGAGGCTTACAGTTATCCCCTCTCCTCCAGCCAGCCCAGTAAGCCTGCGCCTTATTGCCTGAGAAAAGCTTCCCCTCCACCATCTCCAGCTTAATCTGCAGTTCGGGGAGATGAAAGGCGTGGGGGTTTGTTCTAATGAGAAGGCCCTATCTCCAGGCGCTGGGGGACCCACAATGCAACTCTCCTCCAGGCAACAGCCGCCGCCGGCAACTGCGGCCTCGCTATCTCCCCCCACTCTAACATGTCGACTTCTGAACTGACACAAAAGTGATCTGTGTGTGAGTGTGTATGTGTGTGATATTCCAGAACATTCTTCTGTTTTTTTAAATTAGACGAGATGGCAGAAAATGTCGTTCTTGGTTTGAGGTGGTGCAATCAAACAAAACTTGACAACAATTTCTCAAAATATAATAAAAGTGATGAGTGATTTAAATATGCTTCCAGCAAATGTTGACAGCATTAACCATAACTCTGTTCTGACAGTATTCATTTACCCTTCACTAAAGCTCTAAATTACAACATTATATCATTTCAAAAGCATTAAACAATAGCCCAATTCATATGAATGTGCCTTGGAACATGATGATAGTGTTAATAGTACCATAAAAAGATATTATTTTATTCTGAATGAGAAAACTACAGGTAAAATAATAGCAGTAGGTGCAGTTTCGAAAACTTCTTTCGATTCCACAGTGAGATTAACCACATCGCAAAGGGCTTAAATGTCTTAAAATGTCTTAATTCACACCTTTCACCTTGAACACGTGTTACAGAGTTATTGGACTGCAGCGAATGACGAACAGGCAGCACTCCATCAGCCACCTTAAAATGCCCGACTCATCTGCCAGATCTTTGGTGTAAATCCCTTGATATTTATGGCAAGGCCCAATTAGAAACAGCCCATTAAATAACTAAAGCGCATGCAGCACTGAATCTGCCCCCGAGCAGAGCTCGAAGGGACGGGACGGTCGTTGAGCTGAGTTTAATGGCTCGGCAAATGTTTGTTAATGTCAGGACAGCACAAGTGAGAAATATGCACTATTAGTTCAAAGTCCAGGCCTTCTGCATATAGTGGGTGTGCCAGCCACACAAAGTAGCGGGGTTTGGCCGTGTGCATCCAACTAACAAGGGAAGCCATTTGTTTCTTATTCCAGGAATCAGCACCATAGACAGCTCCGTATGTTTCATTAATTGTATAGTGTATAGTGTAAATGGGTGTGCCGTGGAGAATGATGCAGATATTACAGACCTGAGTGCCAAGCAGGCCCATCGCAAGAACACAGCACCGAAACAATGTGCCACATGTTCATCTGAGAGGCTGAAATTGCAGCCATAAGCCCAGTCCTCTGGAGGCTCTGAGGCTTGGAACTCAAGATCCTGATTAAGATATTATCCACTCTAACACATACCAACTGCACCTGACACAGATCCCCGATCCCAGATGATCGCTGCTTTATATAGAGTGGATGTGCAGATTAGTTCACAGCGCAACGTGCATGCTGAGTTCTCCCAAACTGCACTTCTGGCCTGAATGCAAGTTCAATGGTAACACTGGAAATATTGGCCAGGGCTGTCAATCAATATCAGGTCGACATCATTCAACAATTCAAAGTGGCATTCACTGAAGAGTGGCTTAAATTAAACCAAAAGACTGAATATGGGACAGATGCTTTCTGCAAAATCAATGAACTCAATACTGATTTTTTTTTGCACCAACAGAAAGAAACAAAAGCATTGGATTCCACAAAATGCTCAAATTACAAAACACTCATACGTTTGCAAGTGAACATGCATGGTGACATGGCATGTACTTTCAGATGGTTTCACAACACCAATATTTATCATGTTAAAATATGAAAAGAACATTTTTCTAATTTACGTGTAGCATGTCAATACGAGAGCCCTGTCTTGATGCTACCAGGGTAAAATGTATCCACAATAACATATATTCCTTTATTATTGTTATAAACAAAAACCAAAAAACTGTATTCTTTACTGTATTAACGAATTTAACTAATTTAATTTGATGGTCTTGAATGCTCTTGCATGGTTAAATGCTCTTGCATTTAAACAGTTAGCCATTTTGAAATAAGGTTGTGGAACAATGTCTGTGGCAATTAAGACGTGTTTTTCTACAAATGTATGAGGCCACAGCACAAAATGGATTAGTCCACTTGTAATCCCATTTGAATTCCAAGTTATATAAAGAGCGTCCTATTCACTCAGTTGGCCATATATTGTTAATATAATCAACCATCAAATATAACCAAATATAACCAAACTCTACATCTCTAAAGCCAAAAATGGTGACAAGAGACAAGGATGCTCAACCAATCTCCATGACCCCAACAAACACCATCCATCAGCAGCACCAACAACAACAAAAAAAACTATTTCCTTTCTAACAGGCACCCCAGAAAAGAAAAAAAAAACCATCAAGGCTATCGCATGAAGGCAGATCACCTGCAGAAAGCAGCAGACAAAGGCTCACATGAAAGGAAGCAGCAGATAAAAAAGAGACACACACACACACACACACACAGTTGAAAAAAGCACAATGCACAAAGACAAATACAACAAATACAGCAAAAGAGGCAGTGATAAAAAAAAAGGAAAATAGACTCTTCTCGTTCACAGCTGCTTTACATATTCGCACACACACACACACACAGCTGCACACTATGGGCAAAGCTGCAGCTCGCTCAGCAAAACCCACTCACCTGCCTGGGCTTTCATCTCTCTATTAACGCTGTCAATTGTTTATCAAAAGCGGAGGCGAGGCGCGCTGACGGCGCGTTTGAAAAGCATTTCGCGTAGGAACATTTTAAAATGCATGACAGGTTAATGGTAAGTTAGTGGCAACATTAGAGCTTCCCGGGCTGAGCTGTTCATTCACATTTAAAACGGGCCGCTTCAAATCACTACTAAGCAGCCCTTATTTTGAGAGGTAATTCATATTGTAATTAAATTTTCAATCACATTTCATTAATTAAGACAAGCCCCGATATGTAATTATGCATTTCATCTTCTCCATGATTTGCTGGAAAAATCACTGGTGTTAGATGGCCCACCGTACTAATAGCCCATTTGTCTACTTTCTGAAAGCTTCACTATGCAATACGGTTAGCAAATTGTGAAGCTTAAACAAAAAAAAATCAGAACCACATGAAACAAAAATTCTCAGGCTTGTATTAAAAGAATTATTCATGGTTTCAATTTTCCAGTCTCCAGTCAGGATAAAGGACACAGTAGGGAGGGTTAATCAATCCCACCTACAGTCGGTTTTTCTCCATCACATGATATGATGCTATAAAAAAGAAATTGTGTGAAAAACATTATGTTTCAACCCCTTCAGCCGCTTCGCTCGGTTCAGCCACACTTGATGTAAAAGGGCAACTCTGACAGGTTGGAATTAGCATGCCATTATGGGTGTCCTTAGAAGCTGCTGTTACTAGTTGCGCAGGAAGTGGTTGACTTGAGCTTTCCCATCTGTCCAGGTCAAATTATTTACGTGCGCAGCGTTCTTCTTCATCCCCTGACCTCATGCCATCTTGAGGATGAGGCGTACGCTTTGTCCTTTGACCAAAAGGAGTTGTGCCTTGATGGGGGTTTCAGGGATGAGCTCCAACAATGAAAAATTGTGTGGATTAATCATTCATTGGTTTGGTTCATCTCTGTCCTCCATGATTTTCTGTGATGACCTCTAAAGCTACAAATGATGCACAAGAAACAATGGCCAGTAGATGTTGTTCATCTTAATACTCAGTCTACAATATACACTACAGTTCTCTTCCTCACACTTCACATGAAACACACTCTTACACACCTCATGAGTCTTGGATAAAAAAAAAGAACAGAGCAATGACATGGTAAAGTGCCCCCTGAATGTCTCTGGCATTAAATATTTAGAGAGTGGGTCGTGGTGACAGGCACAGGCACAGAAACAACGTGATGGGAGAGCAACAGAGGTCCGGCATTAAAGTCCAGATACAGTCAATACAGTACAATTAAACATGGTGCACCTCAGTGTTTGTAAATCAAGGTTTTACAACTAAATGATAACTATCTTTTAATTGTCCAATGGGCATATAATGTTCAAAGAAAAGGAACACATTGGTATTTAACACATTTCTGTACAAATTGGTTCTGAATATCTGAATAGAGGTACAAATTTGAATTCTATGTGCAATAGTTATTTTCTTTCAATGTGATGCTAAAGATATTTGTTGATTATACAGTGGAGTAAAAAAATATTTGATCCCCTGCAGATTTTGTAAGTTTGCTCACTAACAAATAAATGATCACTTTATATTTGTTATTGTTGTTTCATTTTAAGCCAGAGAGACAGAATCAGCAAAAAAAAAAAAAAAAACAGAATGAATGAGTGAATGAATAAATAACACACATGAAATTTTAATTGTTTTGCATTTGATTGAGTGGAATCCCCTACAACCAGCCCAGATTTTTGGCTCCCACAGGTTGGGTGTGGCACAGATTGCAATAAACAAATTACACATACACCTTATATAGTTGTGTGTATAAAGCACAACAAGATGTGCTTCCGTTTCAACCGCACCATGGGCAGGACCACCATGCTCTTAAAGGATTTGAGGGATAAGATAGTAGATCTGCATGAGGTTGGACAGGGAAACAAGACATTCAGCAAGAAGCTTGGTGAGAAGGTAACAACTGTTGGTGAGATGTTGGTGGGATTTAGAAACGAAAAAAAATATCAAATCAATAACCCACGACCTGGAGCTCCCAACTTGCCTCATGGGGCCTTGTATGTAAGGAAGCAGACTCATCACAAAAAGGTTCTATGTCAAAATCCTGAACTGCCAAAGTGCCACTGAGGACACCTTGAGCAAGGTACTGTCCCCACACACTGCTCCCCGGGCGAATTTCATGGCTGCCCACTGCTCAATAAGAGTGATTGTTAAATTCAGAGGACATCACTATGACAATCAGTTCAATATTTCAAAACTTCATGGGAGGAGCCTGTCTTGAGCATGTTTCAGAGAAGGCATGGGAGATGAGACCAAATTTGAGCTCTTTGGCATCACCTCCAACTGCCATACATGGACGAAAAGAAATCCAAAGCTCAACATCCCTAGAGTCAACCATGGCAGCAAAGACACATGAAGGACTTAAGAGAGTTCCTGTAAAGAGGAGTGGGCCAAAGTCCCTCCTGAGATGCGTGCAAACCTGGTGACCAACTGCAGGAAATGTCTCAGCGCTGTGCTTGCCAGCACATATTTCTATTCAATGACATTAAATTCTATTTAATGATCATTTTATAACTTTTACGTACTGTGTTTCTTCTGGATGTTTCCTGTAAATAAAACTGCCATACAAATGAGAGATTGTTTTAAACTATATATGTAGTTGGATTATATTTGGCAGCTACTGCAGTGGTGCAGTATTGGATGCAACTTCAGTTTAGTAAGTGTGCTTAGTAGTAGTCCATGTAATAAAGTTTTGATTACCGGATAAGTTTTTCTTCATGAGAAACTACAGGCACAATTAATCTGCAGCACTTCAAAGGAAAACATTTCATCAGATCCCCTGTATGACTCCTAGTCCTTATTATGACATATATCTTCTATAATATTCTGACAGGTCAAAACCTTTTTTAATAATGAATTGTGCATATCAAAATATACATGCAAATCCAATTTAACCTTTGCTGATCAAATCCATATCCAGATTTTCCCTCCAAATTCCAGCTGGGGTCACATCCAGTGATCGCTTTAACTGGGCCA
This sequence comes from Denticeps clupeoides, assembly GCF_900700375.1. Lineage (NCBI taxonomy): Eukaryota > Metazoa > Chordata > Actinopteri > Clupeiformes > Denticipitidae > Denticeps > Denticeps clupeoides. Next base: position 4,004,428 of record NC_041725.1, on the reverse strand, counting down.
AATAAAAAGCAAGCACCCAGAGGGTACGAGTCAATCAAACAGATGGGCTTTCCATTTAACCAGTGTAAATGATCAACCGGTGCACTCAACGGTTCCAGTCATTCTGGAACTGGGTCAATACTGGGGGAGAGAACTGCCCCACTTTTCACTTGGTAGGATGGGGTGGACTGATGGGCTTTAGTAATTTAAAGTGAGAGCGAATGCCAAACATCATCAGCGGTGATCAGGTAAATTCCACAGACAACACCAGCATCTAACACAAAGCCGCATAAAGAACAATGTTGAGGAATGTGACAAACCAAAACATTATCCTAGTCTTCAGTTAAATTTGAACTATGTGAATTATATGAATACTGGATATTAGTCTGATGACACAGAAACAATTGGCCAACAATTATTGGTGAAAATTGGTTTGTGCTCTGACATGCTCAATGCTTCTTTTCATCGCCGACCGATGGTATGAAATCGGATTTAAGACATGTGCTTTCTTTGTTTGTTTGTTTCATAAAGTCCAACATTACCGAATTAACCCATTTAACCACAAAACCTGCAGGCAGGACCTGATTGAGAACTTCAGTTCACTTGGCTGATGATATGATTGCAGCGGATTGCAGGGCCGAACACCAAGGCTAGCCAACATAATGTCCTCAAAAAGAAGCTGTGCCGTACCTGAATCGAGTGAATTGGTGTCCTTCTCCCATGATACCACTGTGACGTAGGCCTCCACGAAGGCTGGGATAATGCACTTGAAGACCGCTACGCTGCCGCGCATGGCTTTCTGGTCCTCCACTCGGACCGTGTACGGTTCCCGAAGTACTGAAGAGGGAAAGCTGTGGTCATAGGGTGTCTCAGCTTTGGTCAAAGGTGGTATTTTGGGGGGAAACAGGACCGCTATGTTTCTAACATCACTTTACCTCTGAATGGTGTTTCTGTAATCACACAAACTCATAATAACCTAGGAGAAATGAACCCGGCCCAGATCTGGATTCAGCCATTCCTGCACTGTCCTGGCTTTAACCCTGAAGCGCTGAAACGCCGTGGCGGCGGCCGACTCACCCGCTTTAATGTGAACATCTTGGCTCCTGATTTTCCCTGAGGGATTCTCAGCTGTGCAATAGTATGTGTTGTCGTGGATCAGCTTGCTGAAGCCCGACGGGAGGAAGTTGAAGATCTGGAGGATGCCATTGGGGTGCACGTGACGGATCCCTGGGACATTGTAGATCTCCTCTCCGGTGGCGAGGTACCAGCGCAGCGTCGCCGGGGGAACGGCCGCTGCTGGACAGGGCACCAGGGTCCCTGCGGTGCTGGCGAACACTACCTCTTGCAGAGATGCATTGACAAAATATAAGCTAGAATGTAGATCTTCACTGAAAACTGAAAAAAATAAGAAGAGAGAAAGCAAGTGTGAGGCATGTGTTGATGTTGGAACCGGGTGGCGCCGGCCTACCGATGCCAGACCCTCAACCAAAGGTGCTAATTTGAGACATCACCACTGGTGCTCATTTGGCATTATACCTGAAGAAGTGTGCATGAGCGCTGCCGAGCGTGAATCTGCATCTCCATCAGCAGCGCTCATGCTTTGGTGTGCCGGCTGCCAGCCAGTAAATGGTTTACCGGTGACAGCTGGCGTGCTCTCCCTGGGGATAAAACATTTTAGCACTTCATAAATTTCTAACAAGGTTTCAAATCGCAGCAGTTTCCACCCTCTCTCTGCTCCAACGGCTACGACGCGCCCATGTGCACGCGCGCCGACACAGTACACAAACACACATGCTAATAGAACAAAGAAGACAATTACCGTATGCTTAAAGTAGCGCCATACGCGGTAACACAGCCTCAAGCATGTGGGACAGCAAACATCTGGTATTAATATATTACAGCGCAGGAGAACGTGCAGAAGATTCTTCGTACATGTTTCATATGTTCCCAATATGCACCCCAAAAACGCGGTAGAGGTGGGAGGCGCTTTTTTTTTTAAACAGTTATATAAAGTTCATCTTTTGTGTCTCAAACGTATCAATTACCAACATGTGAATTCTGCTTATGTCGATGTTACACTGATATTCTGAATGCTTCATAGAACTCTTAAGAACCATGACCACACAAAAAAAAAAGTTACCAAGCTTTCTTTATTTAGTGCCTAATGAAACTCAACCTTTCACTAACAAGTTGAAATAATAAGCGTTCTCTTTCACCGCTTTCACTGTGCATTGGCTGATGAAGCCCACGCAACGCACTCCCACACGCAACATGCACCTGAACCCCCTTTACAGCCCAAGCTTTTTCCACCCATCAGTGTTTGAGAAGGAAAGAGAACAGGAGAAAGGCAGCCTTCTCTGGTATAAGTATTCATAGGGGGAAAATAATTTGTACATGTTTGTTTGACCTGGAAGATAAAGTTGGAGTAAATGTGGAGCATATGCATCAGACCTTGGGTGATGTGAGTGTATCAAGATTTCATTATAATTATTACACTATTTAATATATAACAATCTAATGTAAAGTAAGTTTAACTGCCATGTATACTATTGAGAAACAACCGGTTTATGCGAATAGAAATTAGAAAGAGAGGAACTGAGAGCATGAACAAACTTACTCCTGCACCTAACCAAGGTTTACGCTTGTCATACTTGGCTCGACACCAGCACTCTGCTTCTTAGCGACCAAAAGGGAAATTCATAATTGACGTAATTTTTCATGAGTTCAACCATAAAGACCAAGAACTTACACTGTTCAATAATGTATTGTACGCATCCATAATTAAGCAAGCTTTTTTTCCCCCCTCCCCGATGTACATCAGAACAGACTGCTGAAAAGACTGCTGCTATTTAATATTAACCGACTCTCTATGGTGTGAAGATATGGACATTTGATTTATTTGGCACAGTCGGTTTCAATCTTGTGATGTGAATGGTCTGATTGCAGGTGACTCTAATGCAGGATCTTTGGTGTTTGTCATCGGTTCTGGCCTGCTATGTCCTCACCGAGTAGGCCCACACTGACAACTCATCAGGACATCAAGGTGACATCAAAGTTCAGAGGAGGACCTGCTTTGTGGACTACATGCAGACGAACACTGTGAGAAACGTTTGCAAAAACGAAAATGTCCATTGCTATAGGAAGTAGAATCTAATTGATTGGCAGTAGATTCTAATTAAGTCTTGTTAAGACTATATTACCTTCACCTTAAAATGATCAGGACACACTTAATATGGGTAATGTACAAAACAATTAGATGTTTTAGTCCAAGATTATTAATAATAAATAAAACAAGAAGTCTGCAGAATGCTTTAATCACAGCAGTAAAACACTAATAACTGATCATTTACAAACCACAATATTTGAATGGATTACAGATTTAATGTTTGTGTATGTATAATTATCATGTCTATAGTACGGTAGCTTACATGTACAGCAATATTTTTTGTGATTCTGTGCAGATTATTGAATAGTTATTGCAAACACACATTTTTTTTTTTAAAGGGCAGCTTGAAGTCATTTAAACACCCCATGTCTCTTTGGGTGCAGTCCTCACATTAACAATTAACACTTCAATTAAAGATATTATGGGACACTTTTCACACTTCAGTTGAGATTTAGGCTGATCAATCACGCACAGTAGCATTCATCAGCTGACGGACGCGTAACCAGCCATCACCGAGTGCTTTCAGACCTACTGAGGCGCTTCATTTAAGCAAATGTGCAATCGATGCTGATGGAGCAAACAGCAACAGGACGAACATGCCGGGTTAACCCATTAGTGACTCCCCTTTTCTCGCCCGCATCCTGTCTGCTCCCAATCAGCCAAGTGTGGCAGCCGCTTGTCGCCATATGGTTTATCAAATTTGCCGGTTGATGTGTGCAGTGCCACTTGCAGACTGTAGACAGGAAAGTGACAGTTCGCTGTCGGTAATACGTTTAAAGCATAATTTAATGAATGGATGTAATCATGCATTTCATTGCCTTAGAGAGCATTTGTCAATTTATGGATATCTATGGTTATTAGTGATTTGTTAGCGATACATACAGTGCTAAAAAAGCCACTTGCATTTAAACTCCACAAAACCTCTGAAGGTGTCCTGTGTTCTGTGATACCAGCTCCTCTCATCAGGGAATGCCGTTATCAAGGGAAAGCACTGCAATGCCTGAGACAGCCTGTCTCCTTCCCATAGTTCATGCTGCTGCCTTCTTCAAAATGGCAGGTTTAATGCGGTGCAGTGGCTCGTACCAACCAGAAGAGTTTGGTTTGAAAACAAATGTACTTCACAAGAAAGACAAAACTGCACCCTTTAGGTTGGGGGTTTTAATAATGTGGCTGGTCAATATCTAAACAAGTCAAATGTCAGGCCTTCTTCAACATATACACATTTCATCACATAGTTCAAATAAAATAAAAACAACTGGCATTCTCGCTCTGTCTGTGTCTCATTGCGTTCTTCGTAGTCGTGTGTCAAGCTGAAAGACGTTTCTTAAAGACATCGATCTGCTTATACAGTCCTTATTATTGCTGCACTTGGCATAAATAAATATGAATAATATTCGATCTGGACATTTGTGCTGAAAAACTGAACCTGGCTTTTGACCTTGTGCCTGTGAGCCAGCACACTTTATCTGAAATTGGCCACAACCACCACCAGCCATCTTTTGTAGTTATTTATAAAAAAAAAAATTCCAGGCATAAAACAGACAGACACATGACAGTGATGAAATTGTCTCCTATGACACGAGATCTACAAGATCTAGGTAGTGCAGTGCAGTGCAGTGCGGCTGTGATCTGAGGGGAGGGAGAAGGTGTAGGCCGGTTGCAGGATCACACGCTGCCACCGCCTCCACGGCTGTTCGTGTGGCAGGTACGCCGAGAGCCAACGCCACGCTGTCTATGCCTGTCAGCGTTGTCCCTGTCCTGTGGTGACAGCCTCTGGCAGGCCTATAGAGGTAATTAAGGCGGCGCGCGTGTGTGTGTATGCATGAGTGTGTGTGTGTGTGTGTGTGGCCATGAGGTGGGATCAGGGGACAAGGGACACGGGCGGGGTGAGCGAGAGGCCACAAAGACGGGACTTTTTTTTATTTATTTTTGTTTAGCCAATGTGAAGGAGCGTTTCCCGCTCTTGCCCAGAGGCTCCAGCAAGCACTAGCACTTGCCAAATGACTGTCTCCCAATTTGTTCTCATGAATATTAACTGGGACATGACAGACGAAAGGGCCCTGCCGTCTGCTCGGCGGAGATAGGCAAAGACAGATATGCTCTCTGATGTCGGCGAAGGGTAAAGCGGGCAAAGTATGGCCCCCGCGGCGCATCTCTGATTCCTGTTGTCATGTTTTAAATGAGCGAATGCGAAATGCTCGTTAAATTAGAGTCGGCAAGCGAACGAGCTTCCTCAGACGTTTGGGCTTGGAGATCCCACGCTGATGATGATTATCTCGCATGAATCTGTTGGGAGGGAAAACGATTTGAACTTAAGCAGCTCCCTCTGCTGCTCTGAAAGCCGAACCAAAAAAATATGCCGTAATAAAGCTGTGTGAACGCTTAATGCTTTAGTTAATCCAATTGTATAAGTCAACAAATTGAAATGAGAATTTTTTTTTTAATGGCTAATTGTACTGAAAAATTTGCATAACATGTTGATGTTAATATCATTCTCCAATATATTTTTATGCTGTCAAATATTTTCCAGCTCTAAAAAAAGCTTTTGCCATTAGCACCAGCAAAATGACAACCATATTAGAGCCCTAGTCAAATCCACCAGCACAATGTGCCTCATCCTCAACTATCAATATAATGCTCTGCCAACAAATCAACTGAAATGAAAACAATATGCAGGAGCTTATGCTAATCCCATTGACAGGGTCCCTGAATGGTGGCCTGAAAAGTGGCAGAAGCAAATGCGTTTAGCAGCCAAATCTTTGCCAAAAGCAAAACGGTTAACGTCTGTTATAATTGAATCACTCTGCATCTAGTGACTCGCCAAGGTCACAAAACCTGCACCATTTTGGCCCGTAGAGTAGCCAACTGTCTCATGCAAGCTAAGGCCTGCTGAATGCAAAACAAGGGGGTTGGGAGTAGGCTTCTGGAAGGAAGCGTTTACACACATTATCGTTGAACTTATATCACTTATATTCACGTTCATTTTCTAGATTTAAACCCTGTATTATTTGCATTCTGGTAACAACAGAATGGTGTGTACAGTTTCCCCTATGTAATATTCTAAGATTTGAGCTAGAACGTTGGACTTGTAACCGGAAGGTTGCGGGTTCAAGTCCTGAACTGCCAAGGTGCCACTGATCACTATGGGTGATGGGTTGAAAGCAGAGGACACATTTCGTTGTGAGAGCTTGCTGTGTATCACAATGATTTGATGTGTCATGCTAAATTCACTCTACACAATATTCTGACTCGTCAAGGGTTCATAACACACAAAAACAAGGGGTCACTCATCACACTATCTGGTCCATTGGGTCTGCAAGTCAATGTTTTGTCATGGAAAGATATGTGAGAGGGGACGTGGAAAATGGCACTACCCTGTCACAAAATTTGAACAATCAAATTATTGTTCCAAAAGCACATGCAAAGAAGAAAAATAGCACAGTAAGTATCCGGTAAACCCAGTAAAATCCGCCTCTTTCCATCATCCAGTGTCGTTCTAATGGTGCCATATCAAACTGAAATCTGCTCCCAATCGGCGATGAGTCAGCACACACAGCGATTGTCCATCACTGCCACTGCCTGGTCAGCGACTTCAAAACTCTCCTCAACGTTGATCATACGCACTCTGTTATTAAATGGGGGCCAATTGCTTCACTCTGTAGTCAATGCTGCTGGTACCCGGGTGCAAATAGACACTGCTAATGTTGTAAAACCCAATGAATGAACACTGCCTCCATTTGGTCAGTGGAGAAGGCTGGTTTGTGATAGAGAACAGTGGTGAGCGGTGAAAGAAGTGTGGAGAAAAAAAAAATGCACTCCTGAAACAAGGGGCCTTCAGCGTGAAGCCACAACTCTCCCTTTCTCAAAGCGCAGAATGGCCCTCTGTCCGGACACTCAAAAGGCAAGAGTGAGTCAATCACCCTTCTGTCCGGACACACCATCCCGCTCCGTCCTCGGCGCGCTAATATATGGAGCATCCGCGACAAAGCGTTGCCGTCGCCGGCAATGCTAATGAGCTCATCAACAAGCGCCTTTCCACCGCGGCCCAGAAAGAGGCGGCAGGAAGGAGGCAGATCCACTCCTCTCCTGTCCCCCCTTCCCTCTCGGAGGCGCCCGCTGCTCCGGACCCATGAAAGAGGCGCCTGTTGCGGCCGTGAGGCTCGGCTTTGTTGTTTTTGTGAGGGCAGGTGTGTGTGTGTCCGTCACCCCTGCACACACTCCCCTCTGTTTGTACTTGTGGCAGCTCGCGCAGGAAATGGTGTGCGTGTGTGTCTGTGTGTCGGTCAACAACACTCATAATGTCACCAAACATTAGACCGCAAGAATCTCAGGGACACCTGTTCCTCTCCGATTTTTCAGATGAGTCATTCACACACACACACACACACACACACACACACACACACACACACACACATTAAGAGGCACAGATTGGGCGATACAAATTTGAAGCATATATTAATTGGGCCTTAGTCATTTTATATGTGAGCGGTCCTGTGCCACCACAGCTTGCTTCGGCGCTGACGCTCTGCACGACACAGAGTCACGACTGTAGGCGCGCCGTGCATCATTACATTGCACTTCGTTCGCGTTTTAACACGTATGGATTACGCCGCGTTAACATTTCGTAGGCGGCTGATTAGCGCTTGCGAGCATCTGATTCAATTGGGATCTAGCCTTTAGACTTAAGACTTAACACTTTAATTGTGTTGGGGTTGCATTGCCACTAACTATATGAGCATCATACATACTTGGATATATGCAGTTCAGTTTGGTCCAACTGTGTAATCGGCTAATTTTAGTCATGGTGAGCTAATTATTGAATAGTATCTGTCTTCAGTTTGCCACGATTAGTACATTAGTACAAGATTAATCAGGAAAATCATGTCTAGTGTGTGCTTGTAAACTGATAAAAAAGATGGAAAAACAGACATTTTCCAAATCAATTCATCAATAAAACAAAAACATTTTATCAATGACTGATTTTTTTAATAATTTCACAATTTATATATACATATGTATATATAAAATGTAATAGTTTAGTGATTTTTTTACATTATTAACCCTATACATTGTAAATCAAATATATTTGTATATTAATTGGCCATTTCAATTCAACAAAATAAAAACTTATTCTTAATCAAAAAATTTTGTGTACAAATTGTGCTCTGGCCTAATTTGATACTTATCAGGTATGGCAAGAATCAGAAAGGAGCAGTCCATTAACGGCCTTTGATTTCTTTTCTCATTTCTAGGAAAAAAATTCATGAGACAACTCAAGTTATCATGCTGCACATTAGACCAGCTAAGACCAATACATTACACAGTGGTGTTAGTGGTCATTTTTTGTGAGCGTCGTTTGCTTTAGTCTTCGCTACCTGGAAATGTGGTTTATGTAAATGCGAGACACTTTTTGGTGAACAGCTGTTAAATTGCCATCTTATGACGCAGCATCTGGTTTCACTCTTCTATTCCCTATCTGTCTCTATCTGTCTATTTGGCCGCATTGAAATTCATTAACATTCATTCAAGTTATTTTGGCATAATTGGGGTGCTGTTTTAAAACGATTTGACTAAATAGCACAAAATGAACAACAGAGTCAAAATAAGATTGTTGCCGTATCATTTTTCTATATATACAATTACTGCTACTATCTACTGTCAGGCCAAAAATGTACAAGGTACTACAAGGTGGCATCTAACTATCCTACCTGCACAATGCAACGTTGAGCATTGATTATCACTTATCTGTGTGTAAAGTAGAAAAGCAGGGTGGATCATGTTACACACGAGGCATGTTGGACATCCTCTACACGTATCCAAACAGGCATCAGCAGATGCCCCATGGGTACTATTTACAAATGAATTTACTAATAAACAATATTTCATCCTTACCAGCTTTTCAATAAAAGCACATCCTAAATTGCAGGAAGGACCACGCTGCAATCAGCCCCACTCATTATACTGCTGCCTTCTCCACATGATTGCTCACGGTTAATGTTTCCTTTCATGTGTCGGGTCATCTCCCTCTTTCATGTGCGCAGGCCAGGTGACAAGGGACCGCACTTCCATAAAGCCAGGCAGCCGAGCAGACAAAAATGTATTCAGAGCATTTAGCACTTCGGATTAATCAAATTATAATTTAATCATCTGATCAAACAGCAATTAGCATAATCACTTCTGTGGAACGGCTGATAGAGAAGGAAACGCAACACCTAATAAACCTCGGGCTACTCGAGATCTAGTGAGACATTTCAGGGGGAAAACATGCATCAAAACGTTAATGCATGATTTCAAGCAGACAGAAGACATCTAAACATATGATCAGAATGCTTATCATTTATAAATAATAAATTATTCAATTAATGACTAATTATTTAAGCACTTCATTAACAACAGTCTAAAAATGTATAAATAAACGGAAATAGTCAAATAATAAAGCACACTCATCACACTGATAAAATATTATATCAAATATTATATATAAAGTTATAAAATATAATTTTTCCAAATAAACGTGGAGCAGCCCAGAGGTTCTCTGATGGTGCATATAGGATTAATTCTTGTAAAATTGGGTTTAAAAAGTTAAAATGTTCTAAATATACAGACATTTGCATTGCAGTATCACAGTGAGGTATTACTCACAGTAACTAAATATAATCCCGTAATAATACATGTTTATATACTGGCCAGTCCTGAATAACATTTTTGTTAGACTCTAGACTGTGGCTTTGAATATTATGTCAGTATTTCATTTTCTGTTGAAGGGTATTTGCTGCACCACAATCTAGCTTGTGGCATTTAGATATCCTTATTGCTCTACAAAATTTGCTGACAGTAACAGAAAACAATATAGAGGTCCGGACACCGAAAAAAACATGGAAAGGATTGGACAAAAAAAAAAAACAGCTGTGTCTGCTCCTCACTGTGTTTCTCTCCTGGCCTCCATTTTGAGCTCAGGGTGGCTGTTTCTGATGCTGCGCCCTAAAACCGGCTGAGGAGGCTGAGGCGTCTGTTGTGGGTAGGAATGAAGGTGGGGGGTGGTGGCGGTGTGCCGTTTTCCCTCAACAGTTTCGCCGCACAAATTTCAACCAGGTCCCTGAGAAATTCCCTAATTGCAAAGAGGGGGTTATGTCCCTGTCCCCCGCTCAGCCGGAGCCTCCCAGAATGCACCCGCCCACAACAAAGGACGGGGCTTTAAAAATGACCGGCTAAAAATAACAGCCTGCGACTTGCTGCTGCATCTTAGCGCCGCTGCCGCGTTTAAAAATAAATCACGCCGTCGACGTGGAGAGTCCGGCCCATCCGTCTCTCTGACACGCTGTCTGTCCAGCCCGGCTCCGGTGATGCCACGGCCCACTTCTAATCAGCTTCATTTATCAGCGAGCTGCCGAGATGGTGACCGCTTTCGCAAAATTTCAAATAAAATATATATATATAAAAACCTGGCACTCTGATAGTCTCCGTGTTCAATCCAGGTGTGAAACAGATCGCTGTGACAGTGGAAGCATCACCGGCGCCACCACCGGTGCTTTTCCGCCCCTACCAAGCCACAGCTAAATTGTACAGTTAACGTTTTAATGCGAAAGGCATTAACATCGGGGCTAATGCAATTACACTGTCCTTATTCAGCAAAATCTGGCAGAGGACCAACCCGGAGTTCTAATTAAACTTTACATTCGGTGAAAGCGAGGACGGTCTCCTGTGCCGTGCTGCTAATTAGGCTGCTGGACTGGTCCCTTACGCATCTCTGGTTAGATACCTTCATTATGCAGTCAGCTTGTGTGAAGTAAGGGTGCGCCGCTATATGACATCGGGGTAACCATTATTACATATTAGCGCGAGCGGCTCATGAATAAGAAGCCGCGTGTTGCTTCGGTGTTGTCTCAGAGGAGGGCTTCGCCGCAATTAAACTTCATAAACACGAACCTCGTCACCGGTGAACTGGATTTAACCTCGCCGACTGCCGAGGAGCAGGGGACCTTCAGCCGGGCCTGGTGACATCGTTACATGGGTTTTATGGCTAAATGGCTTTTTCCAGGAGGAGGGGGGGGTGGTTTGCAATAAAGGCAAAGGCCGGAGGAGGTGAACATTTGAGATGGAGAGCAGCTCCAGGCCGCGTAGATTTTAACCGGCTATGATACGGGTCTTCCCGGCGCCGCCTCGGGGAAATTCTACCGCTCCGCGTTGTTCTTCTTCCCCTTTCTACTAATACATGCAAACATCTACAGCACACTGATGGCCGAGACTCTATTTCCCACAAAACCACTTCCTCCAATGTGACCTTCAACATGACCTTCAAAACACAGCCAATGTTTCATGGATGGAAGGCAGGTTCGGACTAAATGTATTATTCTGACTCTCACATTTCCAACATGCAACATCCGACCACAAAGAAACCTGATTCTGTCTCATTCTTCATTTCCCCTTGTTTTCAGCAGGTAGAACTGTATAATGACATATATGGTAGCACAGATGATCATTCATAATACTGGTTGAGCTCTGCATGAAACATCTACATCTGTCTCTTCTTCCTGGAGAACAGCCACATAGAATTGACTTAAAAAAAAAAAAAGACAAGTCAGACCATTTTGAGACATTTTCTTTTGCTCCGAACTCTCAGTTCCTGCACATCCACAGCCATCCTGATTTGATGAAAAATCTGACAAAAGGGCTTGAGCATAATGGCAGGCACAGAAGACACCCCTGCAACCCCTTCACCATAATTCAACATGGCACCAGAATGAGGGAGGTGTTTTTTTTTTCTTTCTTTTCCTCTCCACCAATTAAGATCTCTGCGTTTAGGACGTTGTGCTGAGATCCCAAAAAGCGCAGCTCATCCAGAGATGATTGGCACGAGGTCCTGCATCGCTCCATGAAGCGCCCGCTGCTCTGGACATCGGCCTCGGAAGCGAGCTTTGGCCGCTTTGCAGTAAATAAAAATAAAGGCACGGCTCCATCAGCACGCTTGTTCTACATCTTTAAAGAGATAATAAGGCATAAGTCTATCAATAGTGCCTCACAACTCAAACAGATGGGCGGATAATCGCTGCACGGGCATAATTGCCCCCAGAAGATTAACTCCCATGAAGCGCAGGTTCCTCGCAGCCAAATTTAGTCAAATCCGTTGTTAGAGAAATCTTTATTAAGGGACGTTCTTTTGCGCCTCAACCGTCCCATTCGTGGACATTTGTGCTGAACTCCCAGAAAGGTGTTGCTGATTAACTTTTTTTTTTTATGGTGAAAGGTCAAATGATTTCCATCAGTTTCCGGCCTCACCCAGTCTCGGGTGACGTTCTGCCACCTTCATGACGCCTTTAATAACAAGCTCAACCGGTGGACGACTGATGGATAAGATCTTGACTACTTTGTTCATTAAAATTACTAGATGCACAGAAAGGTATTTTGAGAGGAAGTTAGAAATGTGGATCGTTCACAAACCTTTTAGACCCCCCCCCCCAAAAAAAAAAGTCCTTGGCATGTGTGAGGGAGGCAACACGCTGCGTCTCGCACGGGGGCAAATTACCAAGCAGCGCGTCGAGCGGCGAGCACTTCCGGGGTCATCTGCACAACAGCTCTGTTTAACACATCGCACTACCGCTCTTCTCGTAAGGCGCGTTTCCATAGAGACGGGCCAAGAAGCTTGTATGACGAGGCGAGACCAAAAAGAAGACAGGAAAAAAAAGAATAATAATAATCACACTGTGGAAAAAGGAAGGCAGGAGAAACACCCCTGCAAGGTCACTGATTGTGGCGAATCCATTTAAAGCCGTGTACAAATTGCCATCGGGCGCCGAGCCACATGAATACGAACACGGCCGAGAAAACGGAATGTTCCTTTTAGGAATTTTGCACGTTTTTTTTTTTTTTCCATTTTCAAGGGATCTGTTATTAACACGCGACTAATGATTGAAGGGATCTAATGGTGTGTGTGGCTGCACATCCGCTACCGAAATGGACAAGCCCACCAGTCAGTCAATCTAATATGACTCCGGCGTGGTGATTAATGAGAAAGCCTTATTGTTTTTTTATTGGTTTCCAAAGGAGGCCAGGGAGAGAGACAGAGGTGGCATTTCAATATAAAGTTATTACAAAATAAATCAGATTTCTTTTTTTTTTATTCCCCCCCTCCTCCCACCGATCAGCTGCTAGAATTGAGAATTTGCCTCAGAGAGATAAGGTTAAATCTCCGGCTTCCGCCAGTTCGGCGATTTTCTCCCATTCCAGAAAACGGAATGGTTCTTGCTACACAAACCCTCCACCCCTCACCCTCGTTTTAAAAAACATCAGCCCTGTGATGGGTTCTTCTACACGATATCTGTGCACCACGATGAATCCATACTGAGCAAAAAAATCCCCAACATGGACGTCCAGCTTGACATGTTTGTCATGTCTGCGCCTCTCCTGGTTTTCATGCCCTGTCCATCATTTTTTTCTCTCCTTCTCCAGCCCTGGTCCCCATTTTCTCATCCCAGCTGAACACACCCAGGTCTGTTTTCCTCTGCTGCCCTGTGTCACTCCCCGATTCACAAGATGCATGCATCTTTCAGGCGGGTGCCCTTCCAAAGCCACGTTCCAATTCCAACATTTTCCTACACTCATATATTACATCTGCAGAAAAAAAGAAAAAAACCTATACAAATACACACATTCTCCCAAACACCCGCTGACACATATGTCTCAAGCAGAGTGGGAAGCACCGGCTCTGCGCGGCTTTAATTTCTTTTCCATCACAGCCGACAGTCTTGGTGGAAAAGGACGCCATACCCCCTCCGTGCTCCCCGCGGATGTTTTCCTTACAGGGCGTACGGCCTGCCACAGCCCACATACGTATCTGTCTTAATCCAAATAAGCCTCTAAGATCATTTGTCGCCTAGTTTTTAATTTGGACAGCTTTTCCAGGGAAGCTCCTGCACAACTGTTTATTCTGTGCAGGCTTAAGCATATTTGTCCAGAGAATATTTATTAACGCTCTAGTTACACATAATTATAATGTAGATCATGCTGATGCCATATGTGTTTATTAGAAATTAGAATCAAAAAGGTCACCCTGTCTATTTCGATTTCGAAATGAAACCAATAAAACTGTATTTTCTTTGAAATTATAAAAAATTATATTAGTGGCTTTTCATTAATGGTTTATTTCAAGAATTGAAACGTTTGGATTGTAAAATGGATTTTTAGGCGGCAAATAAGCACCAAATTCTGTAAAAACGCACAGATCGAACAGAAACGTCTTAAAACGCCAGGATCGAAGTTGATACGACGTATTTTTGTTAATCATTTAACGAGGGAAGAGGGGCTGGGCGGACGCGCGCCGATATGAATTCGGGGCTCGCGCGGCGCGCGCACCGGCTCTACGTCCTCGCGGACACCGACGGCGCGGGAGCGCGCCTCGCCTGAGAGAAGGACGCTGGTGCGTGTTATTTTGGCGTGGTAAAGTGTATTAGTATAAAACTGAACCCCTTGTACACCCTTTCTTTTTTTGAGGGTTTTTTTTTTGCACCCCCCCCCCCCCCCTTCCCTTGGGAACACGTCAATTAAAAAAATGTCAATTAAAATGTTAATTTTAAAATGGAAGATAGGTTAAAAAAAAAAAAAAAAAAAAAGGTAGACTGACCATTCAAGATGCTCTGGGAAAAGATAAAAGCCAATATCCACATAACCCCGCTCCTGGTTTTCCTCTGCGTGTTCTGTCCGCCGGCGCCGCTTCAGTTCCCCCGAAAACGCGCCGGTTGCCAGGTGAGGAGAGAAGCAGTCCAGTTTCCCGGTGCAGGAGAGCGGGCTGGTGTGCGGGGCTCTCCCCTCCTTCTCCTTCTCCTTCTCCTTCCCCTCGCTCTCTCTCTCTCTCCTTCTCCCTCCTGCCTCTCCGCGGCTCTCCCCGGTCGAGCTGGAGGCTCCTTCTGCCGCCGGAGGCGGGGATGCTGCTACTCCAGGTGCGGGGCGCGCCGGTCGCGACGAGCCCAGGTGCTTTAAAAGGACGGAGGGAAAAAAGAAAAAGGAAGGAAAGGAAACTTGACGACAAACAAACGTGGCATTAAAACGAGAGAAAATCGGGGGAGGGGGGGGGGGTTAAAAAAAGAAGAGAAAAAGAGAAGTGGAGGAAGTCATCCGGGGATAAAGAATAAACCGACGAGAACCGAAAAAAAAAACTGAGAAACGGAGGCGAGGAGGAGGAGGAGGAGGAGGAGGAGGGTTGGGTGGGTGGTTGGGGGAGGAAGAAAAAAAAAAGTCTGCGGCGGTCGGCGGCGGAGTGACGAGATCCCCCCAACTCAGACCATCCTCGGCACCTCTCTCCGGCCAGCGGGCCGCCGTGCTGTGGTCGCGTCGGGCGCCAGGCTGCGGAGTAACCCTCTCCCTGCCTCCGCAGCCCGCCGCGCCGCTCGGCGCCTTAAAGGAGCCGAGGACCCCGCCCCCCCCCCGCCCTACCACCTGAGCCACTTAAAAAGCGGGCTAAATATACCGCCGGTCCTCTGCCCGGCGATTCATCAATATCGCGCAGGGTGCACGCATGTGCCTTGATGTTGTCCAGCAGCAGACTTCGTTTTCATGCTTAAGTTTGGCTATAAATGATGAAGAACAAAAGCATTCGGCGCTTTCAAGCCGTCAGGTATATATTTATTATTAATGTTAGGGAACAGTGCTGAGAGATGGGTGTGGCCCCCCTACACCCCTTCATGAGGCCACCCCGAATTCCTGATGGGGTGGGCATGGCTTGCCTTCATCCTGCCTCGGTGTGAGTCCAGGCCCAGCCTTCGTCTCTGCGCCGGACAAATCTCATTCGCTCTGCCTCATCCTCCTGCGCCTTCCCAGTGATTGGACGGCCTGTCAGCATTTATAGCCTGCAGCTTCACGTCCGGGGCTTCCTCACAATAAATACAGGGGGGAAAGGACCCCGACAGGAAATGGTTTCTGTCCAGCATTACACGTCTGTCTGCCATTTTACTCGGGTTTGTGTGTGCTGTTTTTCTGATGGTTGTCCTTCCGTAAAAATTATATTAAATTATGGGGTAGTGGTGGCTTAGCGTGTATGGAAACGGACCCGAAATCAGAAGGTTGCTGGTTCAAATACCGAACCGCCAAGGTGCCACTGAGCAAAGCATCGTCCCCACACACTGCTCCCCGGGCGCCTGTCATGGCTGCACAACAAAGGTGATGGTTAAAAGCAGAGGACGCATTTCGTTGTGTCACTGTATGCTGTGCTGCAGTGTATCACAATCACTTCACTTTCATATAGTCTGCTGTAGTGACATTTTTGGGTTTTATGCTTTTTTGGTTTGTTTTTTGGACACAATGCATAACCCCTCTTTCATTAAAATACATGCTTCCAGTGACTGCCCTTTAAAATGATAATGTTCACAGCAAATGCATGTGTAATGTAAAAATAAGTCATTTTATAACCTTGTTCCCGTTACTGTGAAATGTAATGCATGCAATATTCCTGCATGGCACATTAACACAGAGCATCAGCAGCATGTACAGCGTGTCGGAGCGGCAGGGCAGAATGGGGGGCTTCAGGCTGTGATGTGGTGCTGGTGAGTAGAAAGGGGCGGAAGACCCCTCCGGATACGCCCTCTGTTCTCCACGGATGACAGGAGCCGATCCTGTTATCATGTCTACCTGAGGGAGAGAACCCACCCCCTCCAGTACCAACCACTGCCAGTTTGGACGGGGGGCATGTTATACCCCCACTGAGGAGCAAGCTGCATAGAAAACATGCCCCCTACCATTCATTGCTCTTATTTACTGAGCAGGGAAATATGGAGACAGGAATTTCCTGCAGGGGGGTCGGTGCCACTGCTGCTGCCCTAGAACCTGCAAATGTAGAACGCACTACAGAATAAAGTACAGTGCAAATATTAGTCTGGGGGTTCAAGATGTGTTTTTCGGTTAAATATTTCAATGGCAAATTACATACATAAAAAATGTAGATGTTGGCCAAACAATGTGCATGATCAAGCCTGTTCATCCATACCGGCGTCTCCATCTGCTGCTCTGCATTTGTCCTGGCGCTGCGATCTGTGTCGGCACAACATGGCAAAAGACATCCCCAGCAAAACTGCACTTTTTTTGGTTTCGGAAGCGAATGTCCTTGGAAT
The DNA here is from genome assembly GCF_900700375.1 of Denticeps clupeoides. Taxonomy (NCBI): domain Eukaryota; kingdom Metazoa; phylum Chordata; class Actinopteri; order Clupeiformes; family Denticipitidae; genus Denticeps; species Denticeps clupeoides. The sequence goes on along the minus strand of NC_041725.1, from coordinate 3,987,184 downwards.
ACTGTAGTGACAGTCTATTCGCTGGGTGACGGACTTTTCTTCCAAGCTTGTGACAGTTTTTTTTAACCTTGAACAGTTTTCCCCGGTTTTGGCTCACTGTGCATGTCATATTAATTTAAACAAGCTTAATTCATCAAAATTTATTTGTTTTGTTATATTTAAGGACTAGTTAAGGGGCCCTTGACATGAAATTTTCACTTTGTGAGATTATTTAACATTAATACGAGTTGCCCTGGCCTATCTATGGTCCTGCAGTGGCTAGAAATGGTGATATGTATAAAGAGTGCATTGGTCTTTCTACTTCACCGTTTAGAGAGTGGCAGCTCAGATGGTCGGAGCTGGAATTTGTTGGAATGACAACATAAGGGGAAAGGTTACCTCCCGTTTCTCATGCTTTTTCCACCCAGAGAATTTCCCACCCAGACGCAGACACGGATTCCTGTCTGCACCAAACATTGTGATGTAATTTCCGCGAATGCCTCCTCAACTTCAATAGGCCGCTCTCCTCCTCGTCCCATCTCTCTCCTCTTCATTAGCATTTAAAGCTACAGACACCAAAATGGTGCATCCTGGGACTGGATCAAAGTGACTGCAATTTTGCACCAAGGAGGAATTTCGGAAAGAGATACAGTATTCAGATACAGTATAATGTCAGGGGACCTTTAACAAAAAATATGGATTATGGACCCCTCGAAACTTAAATGTGAGGGTGTTCATACCCCTTGAAATCTAGAAGGCAATATGGCCACTAAAGTCCATTGGCCGCATTTATACTGTAAAGACCCAAATGACCATGTGCATTTAAATAGTGCTGACCATTAAGGCCATTAGTGATACTCTGCAATTTTGAAGGGGTGAATGGGGCTTCCTAAAGATATGTGCCCTAACAGGAACTTGGTTTGTGAGGTCATTTGTGAGGTAATCACAAATGAGACACCATAAAAACTATTCTCTTTCTGTGAAACTTGGATGAGCAATATGTCAATTTTAGGAAGATCAATTATCAGAAATAGAATATAGCATGGGAAATGTTTCATTATAATCATTATATTAGATACACACACACACTCACATGTCCCACTTAAAAAGATGAAAGAGGTCTGTAATTTTCAGCACAGGTACATTTAAACTGTGAGAGAGCGAATGTAAAATTGTACAATGGTGACTATAAGTATTTAGCACCTACAAACAAGCAATAATTCTGGCCCTCACAGAACTGTCACCTCTTCTATAAGAAGCACTTCTATCCTTAAATCGTTATCTGTATTAATGCCGCCTGTTTGAACTGGTCATCTGAATAAAAGACGCCTGTCCACACCTTCAAATAGTCAGACTCCAACCTCCACCATGGCCAAGACTAACTGGTCAATGACCTCAAGATAGCTTGGACCATAGTAACAAAGCTTACTATTAATAACACACAATGTAGTGTGTTACTGCTTAAACCAGCACATGTCCAGGCCAATCTAAAGCTTGCCAGATACCATCTGGATGATCCAGAGAAGGACTGGGAGAATGTCATGTTTGTAGGGGAAAGAATGCTGTGTTGCATCTCAAGAACTCCAGACCCATTGTGAAGCATGTGAGTGGAAACATAATGCTTTGGGGCAGGACAGGATGACTGATCCATATTAAGAAAAGGAAAAAGGAAGGGTAATTGAGATCTGGTAAAAAAAATTTTTGATCTCTTTATCACAGCTCTTGAGAGGATCTGCATGGAAGAATGGGCCAAAATACCAGCTACACTGTGTGCAAAACTAGTGAAAACCTACAGGAAATGTTTGTTCTCTGTCATTGCCAAACAAGGCTACATTACAAAGAATTTATGTGAACGTTTGCTATTGACCAAATACTTATTTTCTGCACCATTATACTGTACAACTAAATTCTTTAAAAATTACTCAAAGTAATTTCTTGGACTTTTTTTTACAGATGAAGTGTACCTCATTGTAACTATAAAAAATTATGTTTTACCTTGTTTATCTGCATCTAAATTTGCATCATAAAGGTCAGAATTTGATGTACATTCAGTTTAAATATTTCGCTAGACACTTACGGTGATCAAACAGTGACCTCAGGTCTCTGACTTCAGTATGGCAGCCAGGTTACCAGAAGAGTTTTAGGTCTGTCAGCTGCTTGGATCCTTTTGCCGAAAGAAATGAAAAACTGGTGCAACAGAGCCGGTTGTAAGAGAATCTACTCAATTTACTGACTGACATCCTTGTTCCATCCTTGTTATTTGTTATGTTTATTCCAATATTAGCTTTTCTTCTGAGCAAACATTACTTACTTTCCGGATAGCTTCTTCTTTGCACAACTGGACACACCTGCTACTGTACATACAGTCCAGGTCATAGGGGCTGGATTAGAGGTCGCATTTAAATCGCCCAATCTAACAGGTGCTTTAATGCTACACGATGTCAGGGACAGCAGGGCAACACTCAATGGCTCAATTACACAGTGAAACCCAAGACCAAAATTCCCACTTAAAGAGCATAAGCTATGCACCATTGACCGGTAATGACACGTAGGCCATTTATGACCAATGAACCATGGGCTCGGGGTAATTGTCAACCTGTAGGCAAGAAATGACTTTAAAGTATGAAGCAAGACACTAACGAGGAAAGTGTGTATGTGCATGTTGCCTGTGTTTGCTGGCATTTTACTTTTTTTTTAAATAATCTTTATTTAGAGCGGAGAAAAAAATGTCAAGCAGTGTAATAGTGGGAGGAGTTGGACATTTGACTTCAGTTGCTTAAATGGCAGAAAATGGAGTTGACAACAAGTGCCCTTTGGCAGCAAAATGGCTCTTGCTGGGTTGGTGGGGGTTTGGGCAGTCACAGTGCAGCAGAGAGGAGAGGGATGTTTGTGTTTAAGGTCAAGATTCAGGGTAACCCGCCACCTGCCAGCACAGGAGGGACGGAAACATATGCTGCCACATCCAACCCACTGACCACATTGATAAAGTGCTAAATAATGCCGTCCAGTGGGAGTTTTTCGTTTTTCAATCCTGAGGACTTTTTGGATCTCTGACCATTTCATTTGAATATTTCTGAGAATGTTTGTGGCCTTTTAACATTTTTGACCATATGGAATTAGTCCACACGTCCAAAACGAAAAGCTAAGCTCTGAAGACATTAAACAGCTGACTGAATCTACAAGGTCCAGCCACCCTGCATGGTGCTTCTATCACCCTCATCACAACACTTCACTCCACTTCCATAATTAACCTTTCCAACACAAATGTGGCGTGCACATGGCCAAAGCAAAGAGCTGCGAGGGCGAACCCCCAAGGGCAGCACTTCTTGTTTTGACAACTCCTCTGAAGTGCAGTGTTCTCTTACAACCAAACAATGGCTCGCCTATCATCAGCGAAATGCCAGCTAGCCTTCGTTAAGTCGCTTGCTGGAGGATCGGATTTCCCTTTCACTATGTGGACCATTAGCCTAGAATAGAAAAGTCTGAAGCCAGCTAACATGATCCCCCTTTGTTACCTTAAACAATGGCGGCAATCGAGACAAGAGGGAGAGTGCTGGCGTTCAAATATAACCCACGTGCAGAGCTGCGGACCCAGGCCAAACCCGACACCTTCAGACCCTTTTGGTGCTCTGTTGTCACATCATGCACTGCTGTAATATGAAACTTAAATCATTTCACATTATGATCGTTGTTTTTGTCATTGTGATACATGCAATGCACACAACAAAATGTGTCACCTGCATTTAACGTATCACCCTTAGTGAGCAGTGGGCAGCCATGAAAGGCACCCGGGAGCAGTGAGGGACGGGACCTTTCGCCAGGCCAGCACTGTGATGTCTTTACATGGAGAACTTCCATAATAATGTCCAGTCTTTCTGGACAGTGAATGCATTTCCATCCATGGTTTAGTTGAGCTATGCTTACGGATCATGTTGGCTATTTCAGAGGACAACTGTGTAAAATCATTTCATTGGCTGATGTATGTCAATGTTTTTCTCTAATAGATGGCAATAGCATGTTAGCTTTGAGCCACAATGGCTTACAATCAGTTTTTACAAGAAAGCCTCCCTGGGTAAATTGTCTTGCTAAGGGAAAAAATGGTAGCAGGTTAGGATCAAGCCTGCAACATAGTCACCTGGTTCAAGGACACGTTTTTTTACTCATTAGCCTAGCACTACCCTACTACCACAAAAAAAAAAAACAATTATCAAACACTTTAGTGGTGAATTGCACAGCTTTACAGCTCTACAAATTTCATACATTATGTGCGCTTTATTGATTAATGAAATGCATGCCACCTTTGCAGATTTATCCAAAGGCAGGTGGTACCACGAAGAGGGAATTGTGTATCCAGTTTTGGTCCAATATACATCCAGGAGCAGAGGTGGGTAGTAATGAGTTACATATACTCTGTTTTACTTTTTGAAAAAATGTACTTTATGAGTGGGTTTGCAATAATTTTTACTTTTAAATTTGTAAAATTCACATACATTTGTGATTTACAGTACAGTGCATTACAGTACATTTGGGAATAAGAAGTATACTCTTACTTCGTTACATTGGGCAACCATTTAAATGCTTTATTTTTGCCAGACAGTAGATCTAACATGTTTCACCATTCATACGTAGCAACAATAATCACATGACACCATTTCACCAATCATAGACATAGACATACAGTCACATGACCTAGAGCACATAGCGCAACACAGACACAGAATGAAAAATGTCAGATCCAACTGTCTCTCGTGAGAAACTATAGGTTACAGAAAGAATACAGGATCCCAGTTTTCATATCAGCCTATATAGTGTTTGTAAACCTTTTTGTTACAAGATACGTAGACCTCTTTGCTGTAGAGGAAGTAATTAGCTTTATTAGCATTTAGCTGTTTTATTTAACATATCAATGCTAACGCATATAATTAGTATATATAAGACTTAGTATATATAAGTTTGTTAACTCAGATTTAGTCCATTACTACAAATCGTACTATAAGTTATTATTGTTGTTGCTGTTGTTATTATTAGGAAATACCAGCATTAACACATTTAAATTTTTGTGTCTGAATACGTTGATTCTAAAAAAATTTGATATCTAACAGCAGTTTAGCACAAGATACTTATGACCTCTTACTTGAGTAACTTTTTGGATGACTACTTGAGTACTGTTATTTTTTAGTAATGCTACTCGTACTTAAGTAAAGTTTTGGCTACTCTACGAATCTCTGTCCAGGAGTAGCCCAGTTATCAATAGTCTAGCTCTTTCGAATTGGAGTTTGATTTGATTTGATTTTAGTTTTACAGATCTTTCATATGACGCAGATTTCATAGTCCATCCCCTGGGGCAGTGAGGTAACCTCATAACATTTTTACCACCTTGCCTCATAGCACCTAGGCAAAGCAGTAGTTGGTCTGGGCCCAATCAGGCCAAGTGCATAATCAGACATGTTCCATGTGCACTAGTGTTACACCTGATGAGCAATAAAATGGGCTTACTTTATATAAATTACTGCAATTTTATTTGCTATTTATTTGTCAAGCATGTTGAACAAGTCCACAAACGCTACTGTCTAAATATCAACTAAATGTTATTTCTTGCAACGTTGGCTTAATACAGCTCTCTTTTTAATACAGACATATTTATTGGCGCTCTGCTTTTATTTCCTCCTTGACGTTCATGGTATTAATTCACCTCGTCCTCCAAGCCTATGAGAGAAGCGTACACATAAAGAGCACTAATCTCCTCTTGATCCGCCATTTTGTGTAAACAACCCACAAATCTCCCCGGGGCTGCGGGAATATGATGCTCTGACAAACAAACAGAAAGCTGCTGCTCTTGTCATTGGAATCTTTCATAACGTATAGGAGCAAGGGCTTCGCTGACGTCCGCAGGCCATCGCCTTAAACTATGTCTCAGGTAGGCTCTGCCACAGCCCACATCCCCCAGCCAGCGATCGGCCAAGTCCTGTCCCAACCCCCACCCCTCGCTGTCTCCCGTAGCGATACGGCTGTACGACACCAGAGTCCCACCCTGCCTCTGCAGCCTCCTCCTGCCCGCCCTCCGTCAGCCAGCCTCCAGGCTTGGAGTGGCATATCTGTCAGCAGCCATTCTGTACTAAAGTAGAGCTGAGAGGTTAAGAAAGGGAGAGGGAAGAGGGGATGGAAGGAGAGAGAGAAAAGAAGATGAATGAGGTCTTGAAACAGCCAAATTAATAAATAGCATCATGTCGTGTTTCTGGACATTCAGTATTGTTCCGGTTTGTAACTATAATAACTGTGACGTATTGAAAAAATAAAAAATAAACGGCTGTATTTAGACATTGTTCATTAACATTACAGTGTTGGGAGAAGCATTGAACAGCTATCAAAGCACGTCTCAGACTGGCTCTTGTCCTTAACAGCCGTAGAGGGATGGCAGAAATAATAGTCGGTCTTGAATTTGACTCCTCAGCTTTACAACTCAATCCAATACAGGGTCGCACCGTTGCCTAGTAACGATGGCATACAACTGACCTTATCTTGCATGGTCATAAAAATGTATGAAGTCCCCCCCTTTTCACCACTTTTCTGTCCTTTACACACACACCCTCCCTCTGTCGTCTCCCCAAAACACAATCACTCACACGCAGCCAAAGGCAAAGCACACTGTGCTCTTTCTTATCCCTTCAACACAGCAGCAGACGTGTGTGTGTGTGTGTGTGTGTGTGTGTGTGTGTTTGCTTCCCTGGGAGCTTCCTGGCACGGTTATCTGCACCAGGGCAGGGTTACACGGCACACTCTGGTGGGTGGAGGCATCACACGACGCTGATGACAATCACACACTGTCAGTGTGGCAGGGAGGGGGAGACAGTCCAGGGAAGGACACAGACAATGGACCCAACAAGCATATGTTTCCAAGGAGCGCTGAATCTTTACCGTTTCATCACTGGCCTGACAATCATGCTTTGAATTGTCCATCTTTGTGTGGATGGGTTGCAGTGGCCTTGTGAGTATGACACTAGGCTATAAAGCAGAAGAGCACAAAGTCACAGGTTCACACCCCACTTCCATTGTGACACTTAACCCTGAGTTGCTGTAACTGCTCAAATGCCCCCATCCTTACCAGGAGCAGCCTTACAGGCTGACAGGGAACAGTGATGGGAAAAGGGCGGAGGACACCAAACCAACCAAAGTTCCCCACATTAATTAAATGCTCTTAAATGTTAACTATTCATGCTTGAAATGTTGATTTAGCAGTTTATAACTGTGTGATCTTACAGTAAAATGAGGCCTGACGTCTGTGGTGGCTGTTATTCCTTCTTCGTTTGGCTGCGCCCGTTAAGGGCCGCCACAGCAGATCAGCTGGTCTGGCTGTCCGCACAGTTGACCTGGCTTTTTATGCGGATGACCTTATTATTATTTATATGTTTACATTTATATGCTATTCAATGTATTGAAAGGAGTTTGACAGAAGTCAATGCGTAGTACTGCTGTAAGGTCAACACTGCCAGGTAGCAAAATTTCAAAATGGTTAAAGGTTAAGACAATTAATGTATAATTTCTAAAAGCAATTAAAAGCAATTTCATATTGTAAATAAATTGTTACACTACTATTACACTACTAACATGTAATCTTCCCAACACTGCATTCCGACATGGTAGTTTAAGAAATTAGTTATTTACTGCATCAGTTAAGACTAAATAACCTGTCGACAGGTGAAGCATATTAATAACTATAGTAATCAGCCAATCAGGGCTCTATCTATTTGTTCATTTAAATTCAGGCAGTGATCTTTTGACTCTGAGGCATTACCAATGTCTTTTTTCACACAAGTGAGAACATGTGCATCTCAAAAGTATTAAGTGAGATGAAGTTTGTTCCCTTTTCAGATGCAGCCTCTATTGGTCATGAAAATTGAGGGGCTTGAGAGGACAGTCAGTTCATTCATCAAGAACGGTGTAGTTCTTCTGCAGTGCCTGAGTAGCATTAATGTGTACGGGATACTCTAGAGCAGCAGACACCAATCCTGGTCTCCAAGGGCACTCATCCCGAACAACAAGGAAGGAGGACGCATGCACACGACATCACAAGACAGGGGTTTATTACTATAAACACGACAGGGCAAACAGCACCAAACATGGACCTGATGGCAAAAAGACACAAATAGAGCAGTTTTATACAGGCAGACACAGGTGAGAACAATCAAGAAACACAGGGCGAACGTGAAATTCCGGTCCGAACCCCGGACCCAGAGTAGCCCTTTTCCGGACTGGATCCTGACAATGTCCTTGTGGGTAACACACTTGCACTTATGAACCAGATGACAACAAAGTCACAGGTTCAAAACCCACTGCCATTGTGTCCCAGAGCAAGACACTTAACCCTGAGTGTGTCCAGGGGGACTGTCCCTGTAACTACTATAAGTTGCTCTGAGTAAGATATGTCAAATATGTACTGATGTATTATTGATGCATCCTTATTTTTTCATGTCAAATCCATTAACACTGGATATCAGTTAAACATGAAGGTAAAAATAAACACAAATATAAAGATTTCTGAATTGCACAGGAAAGGATGGTCAATGAATAATGGACTTATTATTATTAATAGAGCAATTACTTTTTGTTCAATGTTGTACTTTTGGGGTAGTTTTGGGGGCATAAACGCCTGCACAGAAATTTAGTCCTACTCCAGTCCCAATATTTTTTTCTGATGAGCCGGATATAAACAGGAAAAAGAAAGTTCCTTAGATCCCCGTTTCTAAATGCCCCTACGTCTCTCAGCAGAAGCTGGAGAGAAACTGCAGAATGGAGAAAATCCAAAAAGAGTCTGGTGAGGAACAGGGTGGTGTGTTCAGTCAACAGCCGAAGAGCCTCACGCAGCAGGGTGGCTCCACCTTCACAATCCACTCCACCTCCTGCTGCTATGGGAACATCTGAACACAGTGGGCCCATGGAGTACGCCACCCGTACATCTGCTTGGGGCAGATGGCACTAGACAGGGGTGCTACTGGCACAGGTATGACCGAAGCCCCCAGGTGCCAGACTGGCTGGCAGGTAGAGAGATCTTAATGCTGGTGGACAGGAACGCTGACTGTGTTACTTCTGAAAATCCCAGATGGGAAAGCCGAGGAAGGCTGGGACACTGAGTGTGCTAAAAAGTGGTGTTAACAGGGGAGAAATCAGAGAAAGCCTCCAGCAGAACTCTCTGCAAGTGGAACAGTGCTTTAAATGGGACATGCAGATCAACAGCACTGCCACGCCCTGTTAAAGGGACAGGTCAGTGTTTAGCCAGTCTGCATTCATGTGAATTTAAACATCTTCATACGTATCAGAGTAGATTTAGGCCTTTAACTTGGAGCTCCAACTTGGGAAAACTGTCCAGAAGATCAACCATAGCTAATGCACTCCACCAACCAGGTCTTTATGGTAGAGAGACCAGACAGAAGCCAGAACCTTTTTTAAACAGAACTTTTTGGCCTGAACTCAAATGGTCATGTCTGGAGGGAACAGGCACAGCTCCTCACCTGAAGCATATAAGCAATGTGAAGAGGAAAATACATTAAATTCCACCTCCACCACTGCCATCTTCGTTGCTGTGGGGATGGTTTACTGTGGCAGGAACTGGGCGACTAGTCCACATAGAAGGTAAGAGAACTTCATCCGAAGCACACAACCAAAATAGCAATGAAGTGGCTTCAGGAGCAGTCTGTTGATGTCATTGAGTGGCCCAGCCAGAGCCTGGACTTGAATCCAATCAAAAATCTCTGAAAAGTCTTGAAAATGGTGGCCTAAGACCAATGCCATCCCAACCGGAATGAGTTTAAAAGGATCTGCAGTAAAAATATGTGAAAATCCCATACTTTTTTGTGCCACTGTACAAAAAACGTTTTGGCCAAACGTTTTGAGAAGGACACAAATACTGGTTTTCACAAAGTTTGCTGCTTCCGAGTGTTATGAAGAGCGATCAGATGTATTGTAAAGTCCCTCTTTGCCATAAAAATGAACTTGATCCCAAAAAAGCCATTTTCACTGCATTCCAGCCATGCCACAGAAGGACCTGCTGAGATCGTTTCAGTGATCCTCTTGTTAACACAAGTGAGAGTGTTGAGGAGCACAAGGCTGGAGATCATTCTGTCATGCTGATCAAGTGAGGATATCAGACTGGATGCTTTAAAAGGAGGGTGATGCTTGAAATGATTGTTCTTCCTCTGTTAACCACGGTTACCTGCAAGGAAACACGTGCCGTCATCACTGCGTTGCATAAAAAGAGCTTCACAGGCGAGGATGTTGCTGCTACTAAGATGGCACCTAAATCAACCATTTATCAGATCATCAAAAACTTCAAGAAGAGACGTTCAATGTTGTGAAGAAGGCTTCAGGGTGCCCAAGAAAGTCCAGCAAGCACCAGGATCGTCTCCTAAAGATGATTGAGCTGCGGGATCAGGGTGCTATCAGAGCAGAACTTGCTCAGGAACGGCTCTCATGCCAACAGTAAAGCATCCTGAGACCATTCATGTGTGGGGCTGCTTCTCATCCAAGGGAGTCAGCTCACTCACAATTTTGCCTCAGCCATGAATAAAGAATGGTTCCAAAACATCCTCTAACAGCATCCAAGAGCAGTTTGGTGAAGAACAATGCCTTTTCCAGCATGATGGAGCACCGTGCTTGAGAACTTGTGGTCAGTCCTCAAGAGGCGAACAAAAACTCACAAATTCTGACAAACTACAAGCCCTGATTATAGGGGAATGGGTTGTCATCAGTCAGGATTTGGCCCAGAAGTTGATTGACAGCATGTCAGGGCGAATTGCAAAAAGGGTTGACTCTTGATGTAATTGCAAACATTGACTCTTGATGTAATAAACTTGATGTAATTGTCAATAAAAGCCTTAAAAATGCTTGTAATTATACTTCAATACATTACAGTATACATAAAGCAGCAAATTTTGTCATTCTCAAAACTTTTGGCCAAGACTGTACTTTCCCATTCTTTTGCGTTGTATGATTAGACAGACAGATTTTCCAGCAGAATTTCCAACCCAATAATTCACGTAATAATTTTTGGTTGTGACGTAACTGCTGCAGAGTTTGTTGGTTATTGTGCCATGTCCCTGGGTTTGGTTGTTCGGCATTTAAAATCCATAACACGGCATCTCTGGAATTACTGTGAGTTAACCATCCGGTGCTTAAGTAAACCGACGCACACTTGAAGTGAAAACTGCTTAACCCAATTTAGCGGCTATGCCAATATCACTCACCGTGGGGCAGCAGAACCCCTATGGAGGCACCATAAACATTCAGATGAATGCAGTGAATTAAGAAACTAAGAAGCACAAAGAAACAAACATTGAGAGGAAAGAAAGAAAGAGATGAGAAAGAAAATAGAGTTAGAATATATAAAGACTTTTTTTTTCCCAGTGATTCCTACCACTAAGAAAATTAACTACAGCTATGTGATTTGCTTTAAGCTTCATTAAATCTTAACAAAGCAACACTGAACCATTTGGCCCTAATACAAAATGGCTGTGGCTCTGGCGGGGCAGAAAATAAGATTTAGCACAGAAACATGTGGCCAGGTCATTACGGTACATCCCCCTTAATCCCAGATTGTACGGCTCTTCTTGCCCGGCTGTAATTACACAATATCCAATATCGCGTGGAAATACCAACAGATGCACAGAGTCTAAGACAAGCATTATGTACTTAGGGACACGCCAGTAATGCTGCCTGTGCTGGACTGAGGATCATGAGACGTATCGCATGTGTCCTGGGGATAAAAGCACATTTGAAAGGTGGTCGAATATCGAGATCTAAAAATAAATAAATACCGAGCTTCCTGTTCTTTAGAAAATTATATAATGTACTGAATACTGTGGTCCTGATATCGATTTGTAATAATAAAATTCTCTTTGTAGGACATTCCACCAGCATCACAGTCCACAACCAAGGCTGTGTCACAACCTGTGTCAGTCTCAGCCATGGTTACCACCCTGCTTCCCTGAGACCATTCAAGGCGTTAAAGGGGATAGGGCCGAAGCAGGGGAGGGGCCAAATGGTGCCTGTCTTAAGGTGAAACAAGAGCACTGCATGTCTCCGAGCCGCCACCCCCTTACCTGCTGGGATTAGGAAGCAATGCTCCTGCAAAGACGATTTGAACAGCAAAGGGAGGCTGCTCAGGCCACTAATCAGGCTAATTTGCTGCACGGCAAAGCCGGGAAAACATTACGAGCGGAGGGAGGCGGGAGGGTGTCAAATGGTGTACAGCGCCATCATCTGGTCAGAAAAAAAACGTGGCACGCGTGGAAGAACTGCAGCGTTGAAAATGGACAGCTGACCTCCTGTGGAAACCAGGTCTCAATACATGTTACATAAAACCCAGCAGAGGCTACAATACGATTGGCTACTGACGCTCTGTCCGCGCACATGACCGGTTACTTCCTGCCTTACTGTACTATCCTGGACAATATTATTATAAAACCCGCTACATAATGCAAGTATTGAGGCATTCCGTTCAACAAAGGCTGAGACTCATTTCTGGCGAGTGGACTGACTTGCTTTTACCAGGGCATGTGATGCCATACAGTCGGTCTTCAGTCTCCCTGTGAGACACGGTCTTGAACAGAAGCCTTTCATGAAGACAGTACGGGCCGCATTCCTGGTTTTAGTGCAGTCATATCTAGGCCGCCACAGACTGCCCATTGTCGACGACTCTGTTCTGGACGAGAGGGTCACATGACTCGGCCCCCTGGGGACCTCTACCTAAATGGCACATAAACATCGGGTCACGGGGTCATCTGCAGTGAATCACATGAATCAGAGAAGTTTACCCTCGAGGTGAAGATAATAAGGAGCACAAAGGAAACGGACATGGGCCACGATGGTGATGAGAGCGGCAAGAGCAGGGTTGCCTTTTGAAGACGTTGCACACGGGAATTGTGCCATCTGTCCCCGAGCAGATGATGGTTGGACATCACTGTCAGGAGTTCTAATGTTCAAATGAATTTGTAATAAATACATGGGCCCCAATCCGAGATTGTCAAATAACACGAATGGTTGTACACCCAATACACTGTAATCCTGGGAAGGAGCGTAATCCGCACTGCAGGAACACTAATCACACAAACAGCAGTTTGTCCATTGTGGTCTTATTTCAGACTTTTTCTTAGGACAAATAAGCAAAAAAAAACCAAAACATTTTTTTTACATAAATATTCTTGCAGGATGGAATATTTGAGCTGATTATTTATGAAATCGCATGACAGCGTTACTCTGGATATCAATGTAGGCATTTTCCAATTCAGCTGAAGTTTAACAGAAGTGAAGTTAATGAAAGAACTGAAACTGATATTTAAGAAGCAAAACTAAATCTGAAAACAATACAATGATTACATACCTCTTTTGTTCCTTGTTTAACATTTGATGTTGAATAAAAGTACTTTTTATAGTTTTTTATATAATACAATGAAATCAGAACCATGAAATGAAAAGTTTATAACCCAAGAACACGCACACACATAAATGTGGGGGCCGTGGTAGCCTAGTTTTTAAGGAAGCGGCCCCGTAATCAGAAGGTTGTCGGTTCGAATCCAGATCCGCAAGGTGCCACTGAGCAAAGCGCCGTCCCCACACACTGCTCCCCGAGCGCCTGTCATGGCTGCCCACTGCTCACCAAGGGTGATGGGTTAAATGCAGAGGACAAATTTCACTGTCTGCACCGTGTGCTGTGTATCACAAGTGACATTTACATTTATGGCATTTATCAGACGCCCTTATTCAGAGCGACTTACAGTCAGTAGTTACAGGGACAGTCTGGAGCAGTTTTTAGGGTTAAGTGTCTTGCTCAGGGACACAATGGCAGCAAGTGGGATTTGATCCTGGGTCTTCTGGTTCATAGGCGATTGTGTTACCCACTAGGCTACTACCACCCTAGTGACAATCACTTCACTTTATTTATAAGTGTACAGTAACATATACACATTTACAATCATGTGATCGGCACTGATTGAAATATAGAATCAGAATTCAATGACTCTGACACGTGGCTCTTTACAGTTTTCTCGCCAGGGTGCAGCACTGACCTCCGATATAAAAAGAATGAGAGAACCTGCAGAAGTAAAATGTACTTTTTAGGCCCCAGTGGCCCGAGACGACCTGAAAGTGAGAGATCGTCGCGTTTGAGGGTTTGTGGTGTTCGGGGCGTTCCGGCGTCCTCCTCCTCCTCCTCCTCCTCTTCCTCCCCCTCCTCCTCCTCCTCCTCCTCTTCCTCCTCGTGGCGGTATAAGCGCAGGAAAGTTGGCCGGGAAGTCGTCACGTCCGCCGTCGCGGTCGGGGAACATGGGGAGGCTGAGGGCGCAGCCGCGCTAGTTCCCCCGCCGCGCGTCTCCTCCGCGGCTCCTCCATGGAGGAAGGCCGCTTCTGCGGAACCCGGCCGCGGGTCCTTCTGCGGGTCCTTCTGGTCCTGCTGGTTCCGCTGCTGATCGGGGCTGCTGACGGCCTCTACTCCATCCCGCTCAAGTTCTCCGCCGCCAGGCTGAACTCCTCGGCGGGTCTGGACCTCGCGTCCGGCGGCCTGTCGCTGGCGTCCGACCCCGCCGGGACCGTCAACTTCCTGGACATGGTGGACAACTTGGAAGGCGACTCTGGGAGAGGATATTACATCGAGATGACGATCGGCACTCCGGCCCAGGCGGTAGGTGTGGGGAAAGTAAAGATCGGGACGTGTGTGATCTCTTCACGTGCAGTTTTTATATTAATCATGTTAATAACAACGTACAGGGTTTTTTTTTTTTATTATTTATTGTTGTTGTTCCTCATATTTTAATTCCAATTAAGCAGCTTTTTATGTAGTTTGGTACGATTCCAGCCGAGCCCTGTTCCAGCTTGCTGAATTATAATTTTATTGCTCCCAGGTTGCACGCGAGGTAGAATCCTTGCTGTTTGCGGTCACTTCACTGTGGCCACCGTCACACGTTTGTCACCGAGTGGGTGGCGTTGTGTGGCAGGGTCGGTGCGGGCGCCCCTGGCTGCGAATGAGCTGGGACTCACATGAGCTCACATGACCGGCCGCCCCGGGCCGGCGCGCCTCTGGCCGGGCAGCTGACTGGGATTAGAGGCCGACCAGGCCGCCCCGCCCCGCTCGCAGAGGTCCGGTCTCCTCCTTCCCAGGGCATCTTCTCGCCCGTCTTCAGCCCTCAGGTTCTGACCCCACGTCTGGTCCGGGCCTGACCGCTGTGGAATGGGGACGTGGCTCCCACTGTGCAATCTGAAGATTTGTCCAGGACGTAGCTGAAAAAGGGACATTTTTTTTAAAATTCTGGTTTCTCACGTGTCTCGTTTTACATGGCTGGAAACGAGAAGGGGGGGGGGAAGAGCGACTGAACCGGTCCTCGTCTCGGGTGTAATTAAGGGTCCTTGTGCTAAGCGAGGTGATATTCATATGAGACGCTAATTGTGGAACGCGCCGGGTGGAGTGGCCTCACATCTGTTAATCGCCGCGAGCTCCCGGCGACGGAGATTCTGCCAATTAGCCAAGCCGCCTCGACGAGGGGGGGGGATCAGGCGGAGGAGCCGCGAGGAGGGGGGGGTGGAGGCGAGACACCAGGGATTCTGGTGAAATAAGCCGTTTCAGAGCCGCTTTTAGCAGAATCCGGGCAAAACGCTGGTGGAGACGACCGTTCGATAACTGCTCGTCTGCCTGTGGTTCTTCTGCTCCTCCAGAGGACGTCCGGACCGCTACCCTGATGGGCTTCCAAACCAATGTTGTGAACGTTCTGTACTGAAGCAGGATCTCTGAGGACCAAATGGGATGAGAATGTCCTCGAGTTTGTTGTATATTCACATTATGGCAAGCGCCATGACCGGCCCGGACACAGAAGATGAGGTGGAGGCTTCCGTAATCATCTTCTCCCTCGGCAGCGTTTTCCTCCGCACTGTTGCTCATGCGTTCCATCGGAAGCGTCCGGTGACCTTTTTCCGGCCACTGAGGACGTTCGTGACCGCGTATTCCTTGGTGACTGTGTCGGCCCTTAAATTAGAGTTCATTCTTTAGATTGACATGCGTCCAAAGTTTAAAATCTGATATTTCCAGTGCACTGGTACCAATTCTTGCAGTCGTGCGAACGTTTTCTGTTTCACGTCGTTTTGGAAGCGTTTTGAAAGGCTTTGCTGAAAGCATCCAGTGCATCATGTTTGATATGTATAATTTTTTTTTTTTTTTTTTAAATAAAAGCGCTGCCCTGGAAGTAACCTCACCGTGAACAAGTTTTATTATGGGGACTGGATAAATGGAGATAAACAGAGAAGAGAAGGTGGAAGGAGGCGGGATCTTGTGCTGACCAAGATCCCAAATTTGACAGTTTGCAAAAACTGACTTGACGAGTAATGTGGATGACGCAAATGTCATTTAAGTAGTTGTTTTTGCTGAAACAACCAGATATCTGGCAACGCTCCTTGTGTTGGTGCAGAACGAGGCGTGGAATAAAGTTTTCGCGGCAACGCTCCGCGAATTGTGTTGAACTTTGACCTCTGCACGTTGTGCCTCATTAACACGGAACCAATTGGGGGAGTGAAAAAAAAATAATAATTCAAAGCGCCAGTGAAACCGAGATGGCGGAGATGTTGAATTATTGTGATTTTTAATTCAACCCGATCATCTTACCACGAGGAGGGAGGAATGCTGAATGCTGAAGGTCTGCCAGGTGGTTTTTTGACGGTGAATGTTGCTTGTCGTTGCCAGTGTAGAAATATCACGTGATACCTAGAGACTTACTTTCCAGTTTGTTAAGATTGAGCTATAGTAATAATAATAATAATTATATAATTATTTTTGGTCATTCTTTGCCATGAGCTTTTCCCTATTAAATATGACACATCAATAAAAGGGTCGGAAGTTATTCCTCTTCAACATACACCTGACCGGTTAGTGGCCCTGTGGATGTTTTGGACCTGACCGTAGTGAAAAATAGATGCAATGAGCCATAATTTCAGCATTTTGTTGTGAGCTTTTTATGATTCAGCCAACCACTAATCCAACCACTTTTTTTATATTTGTTTTACTGCAGGTGAACATCCTGGTTGATACCGGAAGCAGCAACTTTGCAGTAGCCGCGGCGCCACACCCCTACATCACACACTACTTCAACAGAGACGAGTTAGTGTTAACATTGAAATCTTTGGTGGTTCATTTCTTTTCATTTTTCTCATTCTGAACACAGTAACATTAAATAACACAAGCATTGCTTTATTTAGTAGGTGTGGCCCATCTTTATCTTTCTGATGTTACCAAGCTTGACATCTTAGGCTGAGACTTCAGTTTAAATTTAAAGTTAGTGTATTGGTAAAGCATTCACAGCGCATAAAAAAAAAAAAAAAAACGGAGAAATCACATGTACATAAGTATTCACAGCCTTCGACCTGAAACTCAAAATGGAGCTCAAGTTTATCCTGTTTCCTCTGATCATCCTTGAGATGTTTTTGCATATTAACATCTCCACATTTCCAACCTGTCTCACATTCCTGATCTCTCTTGTTTATGTCAATTCCTTCTCTACAGCATTAGGAGGATTCATCCAATTCTAAACTGGACTACTGTAACTCTTCCTCTTAGCGTTACTCGGCCTCTCCAGATGATCCAGAACGCTTCGGCACAACTTGTTTTCAACCTTCCCAAATTCTCCCACACCACCCCACTGCTACATTCCTATAGCTGCAGGCGTCAGGTTGGATAAGAGCAGCTACCATCTGTGGAAAAACCAGTGTATTGGACCTGATTTGGAAAAGTACACACATATATAAGGTCCCACAGTTCATGTCCGAGCACAAACCAAGCATGAAGTCAAAGGAATTGTCTGTAGGCCTCAGAGACAGGATTGTCTCCAGGTACAAATCTCACAGAAATATTTTCATGAGCACAGTGGCCTCAATCATCCATAAGTGGAAGAAGATCAAAACCACCAGGACTCTTCCTAGAGTTGGCCGGCCTCCTAAACTGAGCGAACAGTCTTTTTCGGTGAGGTGACCGAGAACCTGAAGGTCACTCTGTCACTCTGTAGAGAGACGTCCTGGATGAAAACCTGCCCCAGAGCGCTCCTGAACTCAGAATAGGGCGACGGTTCATCTTTCAGCAGGACAACGTCCCTAAGCACACAGCCAAGATATTAAAGCTCCCTTCCAACCTGATTGCGCCTGAGAGGTGCTGCAAAGAGGAATGGGCGATAGGTGTGCCAAGCATGTAGCATCATATTCAAAAAGACTCGAGGCTGTAAAGTTTTGAGCAACGGCTGTGAATACTTATATACGTGTGAAAATGACATTTAATCCATTTTGGAATAACAAAATGTGGATAAAGTGATGCAAATTCTTTCTGGATCCATGAGCAATATATATTTTTGCGTCTCCATGGCCCTTGATCCATGATTGGCTGTTTTTAGTTTCAGTTTTTAGGCATATTCATGAAAGCTAAATGTGTGTGATTGTGTGTGTGTCAGCTCCAGTACATACCGGTTCAGTGGTGGCTTTGTGGCAGTGAGGTATACACAGGGTGACTGGGAGGGAGAGCTGGGCACCGATGTCATCTCCATGCCCAAAGGTCCTAATGGCAGCATCACCATCAACATCGCTGCCATTCTCTCATCCGAAGGCTTTTACCTTCCCGGTGTCAACTGGCAAGGCATTTTGGGAATGGCGTACCCTTTGCTGGCAAGGGTAAGTGTTGTGAGCCCAACTGCGTGTGTAATGCGCCGAGAGCAGGCACTGCCACCCATGGAGATTGGCATCGTTTGACTTGGCTGGACCAGGTCATAGGGTGCGGTGTGCCTGGGGGCAACAGCATGAATTCCAAGAACTGCAGAGAAGTGAGCAGTGGACAGTTGACAGGTCACCATTCATTACAGAGGCTCGAGTGACCGCATTTGTTCCAGCCAATGTTAATTTTTTTGTTGACCCAGGTTATTGCAAATTGCAGAGAAAAGAACTATATGATAATAAAAAAAAATGATTCATTTTAAATAAAAACCCATACATACAGGTTATCATTTTGTATGAATGTGACAGAATGAAGCTAATGGTTATTTAGAAAACTTTGGTTTATATAGTAAGCAATTGTTTTGTCCATTTAAAATAACATAAAATTGAACTACTGTCCAGACGTTGTTAATTTTGCGATTTGCTTTTAATGAATGAAGTATCTGCGTAAGTATAAAAAGGGCTCATCTGCAATAATTAGAATGCTGCCTTCACTAATGCAAGACCGTCACTTTTTAGAGGTTAATTGATTACTAAGAAAACCTTTTTATCATAGGGCTGCAGAAAACAGTTGCATTGATTTAAAGATAAAATCTGGCCAAATTCAGACTAATAGTGAATGACTATTTCTTATTGATTCTGTAATATTTTCATGCAAAACAAAGATATTTCTAAATTACCAAAACCTTTTAATGGTTGTGTGTGGACAATATGGTGATTATTTTATCAAGTTCAATTGTCATTATAATTATGCACAGATCCATAACTGCTGTATCATCTCATCTAAGTTATAAAATGTGCTCAATAAATACATAAATAGTCAGGTGTCTGCACATTTAGCTAAAATGGTATATTAGAATGATATTGCTGCCATTTCTAACAATATTTGTATGAACGGTCACCGTCTGCTGGTGATGTGGTGATTGTTCTTCTGTATTCAGTGTCTGGCTTGTTTTATATGTGTTTTTTGGTGTTCCGTTCTCTATATTTTATTGTCCTGTGCTGTGGTTACAGCCCGACCCCTCTGTGGAACCGTTCTTTAACTCCCTGGTGCGCCAGACGGGCATCCCGGATGTGTTCTCCCTGCAGATGTGTGGTGCCGGCGTGTCCAGCAGCACCGCGGACCCAGCTGGTGGCAGCCTGGTGAGTTAGCAGGAGCTGATGGTAAAAAAGAAAGAAAGCAGGGATGCTTTACTAAAATGTATTTTAGTTGTTGTATTATTGGCTTGCCTTTACATATCTTTCAAGGATATCCTGGAACGTAGCAAGCCTAGATTAGCCAAAAACATACCGTAATTTTCATCTGCAAATCATTGAAATCGCTGGCCTCATTTTGATTTTGAATCTATAGCAAATGACTGTTATAGATTGGACTGCTGGGTTTTAGTCCTGAACTGGGTACAGGGAAGACCTTAATCACAAAGGAACAGTTTCACATTCATGGATTTAGTGTAGTCCTTCACTAAAACAGAACTTCACTGTAGTTTTCTGTTTTACAACACTTAAAGAATAGAACTTGTCTTAATCCAGGAATGGGAATATTTAAACTGTGCATCTCTGGGTGGGTGTGTTAATCCTCCAACATATCAACTTCATGTGAAACACTTTATTGGCAACTCACTACAAAACATTTACCCTTGGGCTACAGACATCATCACTATTTCTGATTTTTTTTTTTTTTTTTTTTTTTTTTTTTTTAAAACTGTATATTGAAACAGTGTTTTGTGTTTCAGATAATGGGAGGGGTTGAACCAACCCTGTACCGGGGCTCCATGTGGTACACTCCTATAATACAAGAGTGGTATTACCAAGTGGAGATCCTCAAACTGGAGGTCGGTGATAGAAACCTAAACCTGGACTGTAAAGAGGTAGGACTTTTTTTTTTTTTTTTTAATTCAAGATTAATCTGAAGATTTCCCCATTTTTTTTAAAAGGTTCCCTATTATGAAAATATATATATATATATATATATATATATATATATATATATATATATATATATATATATATATATATATATATATATATATATATATATATATATAAATTTTTTTTTTTTTTTTTTTTTTTTTTTTTTTTTCAGTTTTAAGTGGTCCCCTAATACTGTATCTGAGGTCTCTTTCCGAAGTTCAGCCATGGTGCAGAATTACAGCCACTTTTATCCAGTTCCACAATGACATTTCCCCAGGATGCGCCATTTTGGTGTCTGCAGTTTTAAATGCTGATGAGGAGGAGAGCGGCCAATGCCTCAATGTTTGGTGCAGACAGGAAGTCGTGTCAGCATTTTTACCGAAAAAAATTTATGAACCCACTGGTTCTTCAGACTCTCGCATGACTGAACTAAAAAAAAAAACACACATTTGTGCTAATTTTTACGTCCAATCACCAAGCAACTGCAATGCTTTGCACGTTTGGAAGCCATGACGGTCGGGGGAGGGGTGGGAAATTCTCTGGGCGGAAAAAGCATGAGAAACGGGAGGTGACCTTTACCCTTATGACAAGATAAGGGGATAAATTCCAGATCCGACCGTCTGAGCTGCCGCTCTGAACGGTGAAGCAGAAAGACCAAAGCACTTTTTACACCCATCACCATTTCTAGCCACTGCAGGACCATAAGGGACCTATGATATATTCTGAAATATTGAGTGGTGTTGTCATTGGAAACACACATGTAAATAGTTAACCTGCATCCAGGCAAGCGTGTTAATTAGCTGTTTCCCTTGTGTCTTCATCATCAGTACAACACAGATAAGGCCATTGTGGACAGCGGGACCACCCTCCTGAGGCTGCCAGTGAATGTGTTCAACGCCGTGGTGGAGACCATTGCACAGACCTCTCTGGTACGGCCTTGTCTGTCTTGTCTGCGGCATGGTTAAAGGACCTTGGCCCAGGTCCTTTACAGCAGAGTTTTTGTTGTTGTTGTCGTCATGGAGATGAAAAAGAAGTCATAAGTCATATGACTTATGACTGTAATTAATAAGTAAATAAAGCAGAGGACTAATGTAGGAATTATTTAAGTCCATGCTGCCACTGTTATTCACTCACAAGTAGCTGGTAGTCCTCCTGTGGCTGTGAAACCACTCACAGATCTTTATTATACTGCTTTACCTCAGTGATGTCCAAAATGCCAAAAACCTGAAGTTCTGAACATTTAAAAATAAATCACAAAAGACAAGAAAAGAAAATGAGATATGGAGTATGCATGTGCTATGTCTTTTGCAGGGCCGATTCTAAATTCATCTCTCTTGTTTTGCCGTCGTTCCTAAGATTAAAGATTTCACGTCAGGCTTCTGGATGGGTACCAAGCTGGCCTGCTGGACCAAAGGCCAGGCACCATGGACATTCTTTCCCAAACTCTCGATCTACCTCCGAGCAACAAACACTAGCCAGTCGTTCCGAATCACGATCTTGCCCCAGGTCAGTACTTTCTTTCATGTACAAAAGTGCACGTGTACACATACCTGAGACGTCACTAGTTTTTTTTTTTTTTTTTTTGACATAATAGTGCCTTTCATTCCAGCCTGCTATTCTGATTTCTTTCACAATGTGAGACAATATGCATCCAAGCAAAAGGCCTGTGGTTACTACCACCCCAGTGGATGGTGCTCTTGTATCTGTATTTGTATTTTTACAATGTCAGCATTTCTGTGCTGATATTATGCCACTATGGCTGCGTGGCTTACTTGACCAGAATCTAGGTTCAAACCCCACTTACTACCATTGTGTCCCAGAGCAAGACACTTAACCCTGAGTGTCACCAGGGGGACTGTCCCTGTAACTACTGATTGTCTCTGAAGTCACTCTGGATAAGGGTGTCTGGTAAAAACTATATATACAAAAGTCTAAATGTCTGTTTCTAATGCTAGTGTCCTCCCTCAGTGGGCAGTGGTGGCCTAGCGGTTAAGGAAGTGGCCCCATAATCAGAAGGTTGCCGAATCCCGATCCGCCAAGGTGCCACTGAGGTGCCACTGAGCATAGCACCGTCCCCACAAAGTGCTCCCCGGGCGCCTGTCATGGCTGCCCACCAAGGGTGATGGTTAAATGCAGAGGACACATTTCATTGTCACCGTGTGCTGTGCTGCAGTGTTTCACAATGACAATCACTTCACTTTCACTTTTTTCACTTTCATCCTCTCATTCCAACTGCAGATGTACATTCAGCCGGTCACAGAAGTGGATGTCAACCTGGACTGCTACCGCTTTGGCATCTCCTCCTCAACCAACGGCCTTGTGATTGGTGCTACGGTCATGGAAGGCTTCTACGTTGTATTTGACCGTGCCCAGAAGAGGGTGGGCTTTGCAGTCAGCACATGTGCAGGTGAACACAAAG
Source organism: Denticeps clupeoides (assembly GCF_900700375.1). NCBI lineage: Eukaryota > Metazoa > Chordata > Actinopteri > Clupeiformes > Denticipitidae > Denticeps > Denticeps clupeoides. The sequence continues at coordinate 3,964,155 of NC_041725.1, read as the reverse complement.
GGAAACTAGGCACTAATGGAAATGGAATGTTTGCTGTTTTGAGTGTCAACTAAATAGTATTCCAGATACCAGGAATCATTTTAATATGATCACTGAGGGGAGTAAACTCAGAGTAATGAGAAATGAGTTCATTTATCTCTTCATATTTCCTGTTTTAGTTCCCTGCAGATCTTTTTACTTCATCCCATCTGTAACTTTATATGTATATCGATTTTAAAACTTTCACAACATTATCAGAGTTCCTACGGTCATTTAAAAAAAAAAAGTGAATTTTTGAAAAGATAATTTTCCAGGCCTTAAAGTTTTGGAATACAAAATAAAAACACAGTTCTGGAAAAGTCATTGAAATCTGATTGACACATGAAGGTTTTTTCTACATTTACAACTGCAACGTTTAAAACTAGCACAGGTCTATAGTATCTTTGCTGGCTTTACGTAGTGAACAACGTCAGGTGGTACTGCGTGCGTCGCTTCCATATTCCAGCTTCTTTTAAATTACAGCTGATGATCTATGCCAGAATCTGATGGAGACTATTTTACTCACGCTCATGTGAACTTGGAGGAAGGACACACTGTCTATTGTCCTGCAGTGGTTAGAAATGGTGATATGTATAAAGAGTACTTTGGTCATTCTGCTTCACCGTTTAGAGAGCGGCAGCTCAGATGGTCGGATCTGGAATTTGTCCCCTTATGTTGTCACAAGGGGAAAGGTTACCTCCCGTTTCTCATGCTCCCCTAAAAAAGTAACTCCACCGACCGTCATGGCTTCCAAACGTCCGAAGCATCGCAGTTCCTGTCTGAAAAATTATGGAAAAGTAATGGAAACTATTTTGTAAAAATGTGTGAGAACCATGCATTATGTCCCTGAGCATGTCACTCATGATAAGAGGGTCAGCTGAATGTAATGTAATGCAGTATCTCCTTCTCTCTCCTGCTCCCTACAAACAGAACGAGGCAACCTGTTCCTGTCCGAGGTGTCTGGACCCTTCCTGGCAGGGGGCGTGACATCAGACTGCATGGGTGACCCGCTGCTCAAGGAACCGCTGATGTGGGTCATCGCCTACGCCATGATGGGATTGTGTGTGCTGGTGCTGCTGCTACTGCTCATTCTGCTGGTGTTGCCGTGCCGACACAGACGTGGCAGAGACAGCGTGATCACGGACCAGTCCTCACTTGTGCACCACCGCATCAAGTGACCGTGCCAGGCTGACTGGACTCCCTTGTTAAATTGAAGGGAAGGTCTGTAGACTGCACTGCTCCACATTCCATTTTCAAAAGGCCCATAAGGACACCCTGAAGCTGTCGTTTCTCCACACACACACACACACACACACAAGAGCCTGAAGGTGAAAACCAGGATGGAAAATTACTGGCTAGTAGCAATTTATTTTGACAAAGTGACACTGTTCTCCTTGCCATCCATTTTCTGAATGGATATTAGATTTTGATCAAGTGGTAATTTTTTATTTTTTTTTTAACCACAATGACCACTCCCTCCTCCGCACACGTCTACACTCCTGTTTACCAATGCAGAGCCAGGGAGACATTCCAGAAGGTTCTCCATGTTCCTTATCAGGATTTGCCATGATATGGAACCACGGGTTGGATATGGCACCTTATAAACTGGTAGGGAGGTGTGTAGGTGCGGCAGCCCTTGTTTGGACAGAATGCAGCCGGTTTGTGGTGGTGTGCTGTTGCCCGTGCCCGGCGCTGCACTCTGAAGCGTGTGCGCTGCTGCAGATCAGAGAGATTTTAGGTGTTGTACTGGACCCAACCAACATTGATTTCCACGAAAATCTCATTCGCTCCGCGGGACATCCGACCACTGGGTTTCTCTTAATGCATTTCATTTAATTTAATAATGCCTTAAAATGCTGATGTTTCCACTGATTGTCTCAGGCCCATTCAGGAAACCCTGTTTGTATCTGTGGGTTTTTTTTTTTTTCTCCTCGCCCATGCTTTTCTGCAGCTTTCATTAAAGATGTCTGGCTGCTTGGTAAACGATGAGCAATTTAATTACACGCTCACTGAGCAGTTCACAAACATCATTTGTGCAAAGAATTGGCTGCAAAGAGCTCCAGACTGTGGCTGGTGAGCGAGGGAGGCAGGGAGGTGGTTATGATGGGTGGAACAGACGGCACCAGTTGTTTCTCTGTAAATCAGCGGTGCCCATACTGGGACAATGGCGCACGGAGCAAACGTCTCCACAGATCCGGTCCGTCCTGCTGGGGTACGTCCGAGCGAAGGCAGGCGGTGAGTTTTATTCGCCTCTTCTTTCATGCGCTGCAGAGACTGTGTTTTTTTTTTTTTTTTTTTTTTTTTTTTTTTTTTGAGGCCTTCCTCTCCCACTTCAAACACAGTCTCATCTCTGTTTGGTCTGGGTGCAGGGGGAGTGTGGATGGCTCTTCATGCCAGTGCGGCTTTGAAACAGCCAGCTCCTCTTTGAAAGTGCCGTTCCTCCTTCATATGGAAGCGAGATAAAACCGTGCTTTTTATAGAATTTTTATCTTGCTTCTCTGAAACCTCTTTGTTTAAGGAAGATGAATGTATTCTAGTTTGGGTGTTGATTGCACTGTGGTATCTACGTGGACCGATGACAGATCAGTCAAATGAATACGCACACCTAGCAGCCAGGCTTTTATTGGCCATTTCCTTTCTGCTGATTGTCTTAGATTTGCTGGCCACTGTAGCTCTTGAAATCAAGCCTGAAATCATTCAGTTTGTGGCTAATAAACCTATGCTTAAATCAATGCACTGTTGCTAAAATTGCATTACAGATATTTGATCATATGTACATATATTTGTATGTAATTTTTGTAGACTTATTTTTACGTATATCATTGCCAAAAATGATTTATGACAAACTTAAAAGACCTCCTGATTAATGTAGCTCTTTTGCAATTTGAATTTACATAAATGAAGGAATTCTATTTATTAAGAACTGTAATCATGTTTTCCCATTTATAGGTTCCATGTACAATAACAGTTTGCCTATCAATATCTGTAAATATGAAACCAAATAAACGAACCGCTGAAATGATCGTATGGGGTTTTGCATTCATTATGGTGATTTTTATGTGTTAGGATGACCTCTAGTGGTTAAAGACTGGCACCAACAAAATGAAGACAATATTTTGAACAGTATTGCCGCACTATACCTTGGTTGTGTAAGACCATATTCCTGGTCTCTACGTTCTCTTTAGTGGATCCGTTGTCGAGGGCAGAAGGGCCTTCAAATGTTTCATGACCAGCCTCTCAAAGGGAAGACAATACTGGGGTAATGTGCTCTTGTATTTTCTTGTACAAGAACCCTGGCTGCTGGAGCCTGTTCAGCAAGAGCAATAAGCCAGTCTAGAGGCTATAAAAGCATGCAGAAATTTCCTAACCATAGTATTTATTACGTGTAAGTAAGCCATCCTAGATGTATTCTGAATATAGCAATCAAATAACCGCTTAACATCAAAATTCTTTTCTTTTCAGGAAAGACTGAGAAAACACACAATCCAATCTACTTTCTGTTAGTCCATGTCTTATCCAATTTATGCATATGGAAGTTGCAGGTCATCCAGCCTCTGATATCTTTAACACATTTTCCCAGTTTAGAGAGGTGGTGAACTGCATAAGGCTTTACGGATCATCTCAGAGATGATTTAAGGCGCCCGGAGGGCAGTGTGTGGGGACTCTGCCAGTGCTTTAAAGTCAAGTAAGAGGAAGCATCGTCTATATCATGTTTTATATTGTTGAGAATATAAAATGTGAAATATTTCTGTGCATATTGGAGTTTAAGGACTTTACTGGGGAGACCAAGCAGAAGTGATGAAAGTGTGACATGCTTCAGCAGCAAAGGCAGACAACAGCAGCTGGACATGTTCTTAAGGTGGAAGACTGACTGTTTTGTGATAGGGGGGTGGCCAACAAAGGGGTTATGTAGTAGTCTAGCAAGAATTTAAAACCGCTTTTACCCCTGCATTAGTCTGACCAATAGTAGTAATAATACAAATAAATAATAATAATCTTCTTTTACTTTCCAAACTAATGAATCCTGTCCATCCCGGTCACTGCCAATGCTAACCTCAGCATCTATAACTCCAGTTCTGCCTTCTGTCTTTTCATCAGTCACTGTCTCCGACCTACATGTCCTCTCCGGTCTCACTACTGTCTTGTAAAACTTCACTTTTCACTTTCGCCCTTCAGAAATGAGTCCTGCCTCTCTTCTCCTCCCATTCCACCCTGTCTTCACATCTCTTTAACACGTCCCATTGCTCTGGACAGCTAAGTTTTTGGCTGGAATGCATTGTGCCTTTTGCGGATGTATTAAAAGAAAGAAACTGATTTATTCAGCCACAGCAAACATAACACTGTCCGTCCCGCTGTCCTCACTCTCATTCACACACATGTATTCTGTCTAGAGCAGAGCTCCACCTCTTCCACCTGCAACCTACTCACACGACGGACCACAGGGTCATGTTCAAACATGCTAGTCCACAGGGACTCCTGCCTGATCTCATCTGTCAACCGGTCCATCTCCGTATAGGGACGGAACAGGATACAGTCATGACTGAGATTAAGACGAAGAGACAAATAAGAATATGGCGCCAGTGGTGGCCACTCGCCGCTGCCGCTGAGCCCCTCTCTTCGTTTTTTCCTTGCTCCAATCTCATGCTGGACGACATGAGGTGAGAACATGCATTCCTCCAAGATGGAAAGCACACTGCCCATAAGGATGCAGGTGAATTATCAACACAACATATATGAGTGTATGATAAACACAAACATATGAGAACTAAATGGGGAGTTTTATGTGGATATGAGCACAGTAAGGATAGTCACATAAAATGCTTATTTATACTGGGAATGCAATTACAGAGTCCGGATCAGCACAACAGTGAGACGGTAAGGATGAAGTGCAGAGTGTAGTTACAGAGACAGAGACCATATCTGCACCTGACTCAGGGCCCGAATAGCCTGAGGGCAGAAGCTGTTCTTCAAATCTTCTGAAATCTTCACAGTAGTTGTGATGCATGTGTGTGTCTGAGTGGTTGTGCGCCCTCCAGTGGACATGACTAAGAATGACAGACCTTTTAATGAAATTTATTAGCAAGTTCACAAAGGTGCAAGACATAAAAATACAAAACCAGTGTACATGTATAGTGTAATAACAGTACAGGAGATGTTGTGGGGAAGGTGTGTATATACAAGGTAATTGAAAATATAATAAAATGAATTGTATAGATACAATTGTGCACCCCAGACAAGTTTTAATAAATTTGCCAAAACCTTTTTTTTTTTTTTTTACATACATTGCAATTGCTCAAACTGAACAAGAGCTGTATTGGATTTATGACTAGTACATTTTTACATCAAGTAATTGAAAGTAACTAATTTAATCAAAGTAAATTTTAAATTGGATGGGTACTTTTACCAAGTAGCATAACAGACAATGAAAACAGCGGCAAAAGAAAGAGCACAATTTCAACTTGGGCTCAACATTTAATCGCTATATCAATGGATGCATATCAACTCATCTTTTCTTTTCTTCCCTCAGATCTACATGCTTCCTCCAATCTCTGCATGTCTAAATTACATTTTCATCCCATCATCTAAAACTCCCACCAAATCAAACTAATATTCATTCCAGCAGATTCATCACCATATCAGGATCTTGCTATCTACCTGAACATCTCTCAGATCTCTCCTTCTACAACTGCATGTAACCTTGGCATAACTTTAGACCACCAACTCTCCTTCTCAACCCGTGTCACCAATCTCTCATGTAGAAGTCTCATGGAGAAGCACCATCCTACCTCAGAGCCCTTATTATACCTCACACTGCGCCTTGTATTCTCCAACTCTACAGTACTGCTCGCCTGATCCCTCCACTGCTGAACGTACAAGGAAGACTCTTCTCTGTCTTGGCCCCTGGGTTAAATTAACTTCCCACCAACTTAAGACCTTCATTTTTAAAGAACTCTTAGACTAACTTGTAACTTTCTTATCTGACTAATTAAAAACTACATCTGAGCATAGTTGGGGTCCTAGTGAACCAGAACTGCTGGTTTTATGGTGACATGAAAGCAAGTCGCTCTGGATAAGGGCGTCTGCCAAATGCCATAAATGTAAAACTCTTCATCCAAATAAGCAAACATAAAATATAACTCTCCTTAGAACTCACAATTAGACAACGACAAGCAGTGCATGAGAATTAATCAAAATTTTAGAACCACAGCACAGAGTGTGTACACCAATTTATAGCTATTTATAAGATGCCATCTCTCTAGAACCATCATTACATCATTAAAACTGCACTTTCTTTTCCTTATAACACCGGTGAAAACTCTATTCAGCAATGTCTGTTAATATTCTCAGTCATCCAGGTGAAGTTGTCTGAAAGCTGGGACATGGCATAAGTTGTGTAGAGTTAGTGCCACTAAGTTAAGGTGACCAGATCTCCTACTTTCTCTCATGTAGAAACCTACATGAAATTTCACAACCAATGCACTAGCCTACTTTTTTGAGACATGGCATAAAAGTGAAAATATTATATGCAGCGTTATCTTCATCTTACATTTGTGGCTTCTAAAGTTCATAAGGCTTCCAACTTTCTATATTACTACTGGTCTGCCAATATGAAAGCAATCTTATTTTAGATGAGTGATTATATTGATATCCCTAGCTGGGTAAAAAAAGGAAGGGCATCTATCCACTCCACCCCAATTGCAGTATTATGTGCCAAACTACTGCTTTCTCCGTCCATATCTAATGTTACATCCAGTCTTGTTCCCCCTTCAATGATGGATGAAGCTTTTAATGTATGGTCTAAAGTTCATAAGGTAACGCACACATTTTAACTCTCATTTTCTCATGTATGAATTTATTAACACTTTTTCCTAACAACTATTTCAACTGACTTAACTGCATGTAGATCATGGAGATCTACAATGCTGCTGAGAACATGGAATACTCCGAGGATGATGTAAGGGAGCACATTGATCAGCATGTTCTTTTGACCTTCTGACACTGTTGTGTTTTACTCCAAACTCTCTCTTTTTTTTTAATCATAGGAACTGGATGATCCATATGCACCCGGCACTTCCACGTCACATCAACTGCGTCAGGTAGAAAGTAAACTGCTTTGATTCCTGGTATGCTTTCCTGTCTTCCTCTTTTAAAAGCTATTCACTATGACCATGAGGCTGTCTGCATTCTTTTAGGAGCAAGTCCGACCAATCCTATCTTAATACAGGAGCTGTTTTTGAGCATATACCTGGTTTAGCTTTTCTTTGCAGGATGAAAATTATGTTCACACCTCACCTGACCATTTCTATTGTCATAAAAACTTTACCAGCCATCTGGTTGTGCTTACTTTAATGATTTTTTCATGACTTTTTTTTGTCTCTTATACATAGTTTATAATACGTGGCTGTGAGTATAAGCTTCAATAAAAGTAATAACTGCCAATCAAAGCAGAGTAGTTGTGGTTGTTTGATAAGTCAGCACATTTAGGAGACTAACAATGGTGACTGGATTTTTAGTAATGTAGTGTATTTCTCAAAATAGCCAAAGAGAAGTTCTGGACATAGTAAAAATGTGGTGAGGTATTATATCTTTTATAATTGTATATGACATGATTTAACCACTTTCACACTCTCTCACACACAAACACCTATGCACACCGCAAACAAAACCAACAGTTGAATTGTCTTTGCCACAATAGTCTCCCTTGTGTTGTTTGTAATAGGCTTTTCTAGATCATGCCTCACAGATGTGACTGCAGTTCTGCCATGGAACCCCATCTTCTCATCTGACCAGTTGTAACGGAGGTAAGGTGATTGGGTTTTGCTTTATTTGCTTTATTTACATGGTGAAAATACTGGCAAATTATAGAGGATTTACTGAAAGCATCATCACTCTTTTCACTTTAATATCTTTTAATGAAATACTTTTCTAAATCTCTAAAAAAAAGATCTCTAAAGATAAATTTCCAATGATCTACTCTCTTAGTATATGACCATAAATATTTTGTCTAGTTATTTTAATATATAAAGTATGTTAATATTATTGCAAAGTATGTTGTTTTCATTTATTAATATATTTCAGAATCAGAATTGTGTTTATTGGCCAGGGAGCGAACACATATGATGTCTTTCAAGCACAACAATATAAAACAGTTATATACAATATAGACAAATATCTCATGTTCAGAAACATACAGAGATTACAGAAGTAATACCACAAGTATACATCAATTGCAGCTGAAATGTGTGTGACAGTTCAGCTGAAGAAACTGTTCCTCTGTCGGCTGGTCCTAGTCTGAAGGCTTCTAGATCATCTGGGTATCCCAGGGTATGCGGGACCTGTAATGATCTTCCCTGCCCTTTTCCTGGTTCTTGAGAGGAACGGGTCCTGGGTGAAGGACAGGGGGACACAATCTTTTCTGCCGTCCATATAGAATGTTCATACAGTCTGTTGCAGTCTGTTCCTGTGCTGCTGAGTGGCTGCTCCGTACCAGAATGTGATGGAGGAGCACAGAACAGACTCAATGACTGCAGTGTAGAACTGGATCAGCAAATCCTGTGGAAGAGATGTTTTTCTCAGTTTCTGGGAAATGGTGGTATGCAGGAACTTGAAATTCTCCACAGAGGACACTGGGCTGTCTGATATGGTGAGAGGGAACATTGTTGATGGATGTCTCTTGAAGTCCACGGTTATCTCTATAGTCTTTAGCTTGTTTAGCTCCAGGTTGTTCTGACTGCACCAGAGTACCGGCCACTCAGATTCATCATCCTGAATGAGTCCAATGGCAGTGGTGTCATCTGCACAGGATATAATGCAGGCTTCTGCATCATCCACAGACCTGGTAGGCAAACTGCAGGGGGTCCAGCTGGTGTTCTGTAATGTCCTTCAGATGGGATAAAACCAGGCGTTCAAAGGATTTCATGACCACAGACCTCAAGGTGACGGGTCTGCAGCTATTTGGTCCTGTTATGGTGGGTTTCTTTGGGGCCGGGATTATGCTGAAATGTTTAAAGCAGGAGGGAACTTCACACAGCTCCAGGGATCTATTGAAGATGCGGATGAAGATGGAATCAATCTGATCAGCAAAAGGAATGCAGACTAAAGCAGACTAGGGCTAGATTAGACTTTACATTACATTACTCAGATCAACATTAGAGGAAAAAGGTGTTGCTGTAAAGTGCCATTACTCAAATTCATGTAACTTTTCAGTTAAATTGTCCATACGTCTCTCACTTAATATCTCCCATATAGTTACAAAGACAAATTTTATTAAACCTCGTCAAGGGAAACAAATAGGAAAGAGATGGCTATGTAATGATCAATTGCATTGAACTGAAGAAAATGTTCACTGACACTTCTAGCAAATTCATCATACTGGCATTAGTAAAAAAAATTGCTGGTTCACTGATGTATGGAGCCTAAAGTACCATGAGCTACACACAGGTTATTTAAAATTATTTACTCTAAATTCATTTACGTCTCTTAAATGTTTTTTTTCATTTTGGAAGGTCATAGAGTTAAATGATTGCTGCTCTTGCACTTAGACACGAGATTCTATTCAGTCAGACTCATTTTCTGTGCTTACTGAAAGCCAATGGAAGGACCACACAGACTTAGGTTGTGTTATTGATTATCCAGCAACAATTACAAGAACAGGGGAAAATGTATGGTTATAGATGGATGTTCACAAAGTGCAGAAAAAAATTGAGAGATATTAGCTGTGTAAGATGGGACATCGCAGGGCCATGACGTTTCTGCACCTTTGTTTTGCGTAGAGGTTCAAAACCTCCATTTCCATATCTTTGTCAAAAGGCAAAACCATTTTTCTCCTGGATTAGGCGATGCCTCTGAAGCTTGGTTCAGGCTTTTCTGTCTTTATCTTTTCCTCCTGTCTTTCATTTTTGTTTTCTCTGTAACATTGGTACCTTTTTTATATACAATATTTACATGTAACTGCAATAATAATTTATCTGTGTTAATAAATTAGAAACTTTTCTTTCTTTTAACCTCTATTGTGCCATGCCTCTTTCAGCGTGGTAAGTTGTAGTGGTTTTAATACAGTGCTTTTGTGTGTAGAGAGAGAGAGAGTTTTTTTATACTATTCTCCACAGTTTTATAGCCGAGTTGGATTCTGAGGGGTCAGCATTAGAAATATTAAATAACTGTCCTAAACTTGCACTCACAGACCCTGGTACAGAAAATTGTTAAATCCCAAACGGCCAAGATGCCACTGAGGTGCAATCTGAAGAGCAAAGAACCAACCCCACACACTGCTCTTCGGGCACCTTTCATGGCTGCCCACTGCTCACTAAGGGTGATTGTTAAAAGCAGAGGACACATTTCTTTGTGTCACTATGTGCTGCAGTGTTTCACAATGACAATCACTTCCCTTTCACTAACTTGTGCGCACAGGATCGTTTTTTTTTTCCATTTCATGGTACTGTACTATTTGCATACACAACATTCTTTGTCAGATTTAGTTTTTCCTTATAGTTTTACAACAAGAAACATGGAGCTAGGCAACAATCTTGTAATAAGTTACCTTACATGGTGCTTTGGAGAGAAAGTTGTCCCAGTTGTCCCAGCTGCCTACGTCAAAGCAGTTCCACAAAATAGTCATACAGCCAGCCGCTAATGGCCAATAGAAAAAGGCACACATGCAAAAATACGTTATTTTTCAAATGCCCATGATGCCAGCCTGGGCCACGGCCCGTGTCAAAAAAAGACTTTGCGGCCATTTCCGGACATTTCTTTGCCAACTTGTGTTTGATGTGTGTGCAGTGTGAAACGCTGGCAGTGTCCATTGAGAAAATGTATACAATGGAACGTTTTTAAAATAGAGGCATCTGACTGGTTGCATTTGAATTTAGACGAGTAATAAATACTGATCAGTAAAAATACAGTATAAATACTATATATATATATATATATATGTTTGTTTGTTTTTTTCTTTTTTTCTTTTTTTACCTCATCCCATTAAGACCGCTATTGTCCGAGACCAATACAAGACAGAGACCAACTCCACACAGGGTTGTTGGCTGAGAACTATTTTTCAACTATTTTTGCTTCTTTTAGCCACTTTGATCTCCCTGGTTTTTTGTTGTATGTGCAGATGATCTTGGTTGGCACACACAGATCTTCACAAAAACGATAAATGATGTCACAGTGTCTGTCAGTTTATCCAGATTATGAGAAGCTGCTTCAAAAACATCCTGCAGGTTTTGACTTCTGTTTTGACTTCAGGCTTGAAGTTGTGATCAGGATCCCTGAAAACCTTTTTGAGATGTCTGCCTAATGTCTAGCAATTGATATCTGGAAAAAAATGTGTGGTCTGAGTGACTAAACGTGCACAAAAAAGTACCAGAGACCGCATTGCAAAGCCTGCCATCCATGGCCTTCATATTCATTCATGGGAGGTTGCTAAAAGCCTTGACCTACTGACAGTCCTTAATGTAGTGGATGCACATTGAATTTATTAAGCTTTTTGAATTTATTATTATCTGTAAGTCCAACCCATTGACTCTCAGGCGAGTCTGAACTGAAATGAAACAGAATACTACATAGGCACATGCACCACAGGCCAGTGAGTGACCAGGAATGGAGATTATTAATTGCTTTATATACAGTAGGTACAAATGAAGAGTCTAATTGGGAGACTAATAACTAAGACAGGGAGACAAACAAGGTTATGGCATCACATGGTTGATCATTTTTTCCATACATACAGTACCAGTCAAACGTTCAGACATGTCTTCTCGTTTAACGGTTTCTTTATTTTTTTCACTTTGAATATTTTAAACGAATACTGACAAACTCCAATTATTAAGGAACACAGGAAAAATGTGATGTTTTTGTCAAGCATCCATTTGGGCAGGGGAAATTTTACACAATTGCTTGACTCAATGACAATGTCAAAGTTCACTATGAAATAGTAAAATTCCCAAAGACCAAACAAGGACAATGCACAACAAGGATACATTTATACTTATAATAACAGATGAAAACAATCAAGGTAATCAAGCAACACAAGACAAGGCAAACATGAAATCCCGGCCAGAAGTACCGGGCAGTATCCTGACTACGACAGTTTTACATTTTAGATGCATTTAGATACATTAGATACAAGTAGCAGACACATCTCAGTTGACACGTTGCAGCAACATAATGAGATGAGAGCAAATGTCAGAGGAGAAGTATAACCCAATTGCAAGATGACGCGGTGGGTGAGTCTCCACCGTTCGATCTACGAGTGCATCTCAGCTTTCGCTGGGTGCTTTGATGGTGACAGTGTTGCCGATTTATTTAAATCCATGGCACACTTAACCAGCAAGACCTTCCCTCCTGGTTTAGTGGGACCATCATTTGTTTTCATCAGAACAAACACCCCTATATGTATGCTATCTGACCAAGAGAGAGAGTGGTGGAGTTCTGCATCATATGACCTGGCCTCCACAATCACCTGACCTAAACTCAATTGCAATGGTTTGGGATGAGTTGGGCCACAGAGTGAAGGCAAAGCATCCAACAAGTACTGTATTGTACATGACCTCATGAGGCTGATTTAAGAGAATACCAAGAGTGTGCAAAGCTGTCATCAAAGCAAACTTTGAAGAATCTAATATATAAAGCATACTCTGATATGTTTTCTACATAATTCCAAATGTGTTCTTTCATAGTTTGAATGTCTTTTATAATCTACAATGTAGAAAAAAGACCATTGAATGTGAAGGCGTGTCACAACATTTGACTGGTACTGAATGCAATGAAATAATTTTTGTTTTGTATTGTTAAAGAACAGCAAATAGAGACATCCATATACAACCAGAGTGGGGAAGAAAGAAAAGCAAAAAAAATACACAGGAAAAAACACAAACCGTCATGACGGCTGGACACGGTGAGGAAGAAGACGACGATACATGCGCACGATGTCATGAGACGGGTTTAATACGTAATGAACAAGACAATGGAAACGTAGCGTAACAATGACCCGACGGCAAACAGACACAAACAGGGCAGCTTTATACAGGCAGACACAGGTGAGAACAATCAGGAAACATAATAACACAGGACAAACACAAAACTCCAGTCCGAACTCCAGATCCGGAGAAGCCCATTCTGACAAAAACACTTTCAGTTTCATATTTCAGCAATGTCAGGACTCAGGATTAACATGCAACTTAAACCGGCAGCTATGTAATGTTGAGATGGAAGAAGCCAAGGCAAAAGGACCTAAGTGCACATTCGCAATGAGTTTATTTTTTATTTCAAAGAGCCCATCAATACATTGTTCATCAATACATTTCTAGAATTAGGGAAGGGATTGCTTTGTCATTGCGATACACAGCATATGGTGCAGTACCTTCAGGATTTTAACCCGCTTCCTTAGCCACTTTAGGCTACCCTTATTATTAATTAGTACAATCTGCTATGTCTCACATACCCCATACCAAAATCACTGATATACTTCCTGCCAAACTCAGACAAATCCAAATTATCTTTACATAGTAGTGCTGTAGCAACATGACAAATCGGTTACTGTGATTTGCTGTAAATCTTTAAAAGTTATAACACTCAAACCTTAACTGGTTTTAACTGGTCATTGCTGCCCGCAGTACGCTCTCCAAAATGTTAATCATTATGCTTTGTCTCTGGAGGGATCTAGACCATATAACCAATTTTAAGGTTATATGATTCCCAAGTATGGAGATTAATCTGTATTGGTTTATGCATTTCTCTCCTGTAGTGCTGTACAGTCCCCTAAAAACATATACATAACTCATTTTAAAATTCAAATTAAAAGTAATTGCTCTCCCCTTCCTCATAGGCAAAAGACGACAATGAGTGAGAGGGAGGGTCTGAAAGCCAATTCTGGACAGTTCACCTTACAGGACGTTCCATTTCGAATCCTTGGTGGCTCCATCCATTACTTCCGAGTACCTAGAGCATACTGGAGGGATCGTCTGCTTAAGATGAGAGCCTGTGGCATCAACACTGTGAGCACGTAAGCACATTTCAAAGTGAACTTAATCAGAAAAATACATTCTGCATCATATCTGTTTGAACCACAGATAACATTGTATCTTTGCTATATTTCTACTATATACAGAAGAGTCAGGAGATGCATGATAGAACAGTTTTTTGACCTTGTGTCACAGAACGATGTAAACTTTGTCGCCCAGTGCTGTTGTAAACCTTTTTAATCATCTGACTAACAAAATGAACCCTTTTCTGTATCCTCAATTCTCCCTTTCGTATTGCCCTCTCCTGTACCATCTCTTGTGTTTCCCGTTGCCGACTCGCCTGAACACTCCACTTGTGCCTCTTCTGACTGATTCAACCTACCCAACGTCCAAACCTGATGATGACATATACAGCATTTTTCAGACGCCCTTATCCAGAGTTACAGTCAGTAGTTACAGGGACAGTAGTCCCCCCCTGGAGCAGCTTATGGTTAAGTGTCTTGCTCAGGGACACAATGGTAGTAAGTGGGATTTGAACCCGGGTCTACTGGTTCATAGGCAACTACCAGCCTCATGAGCTTGAGCGATGAGCTTGACCACTCATCTGATTTTCCACATCACTGGCAGAAACAAAAAAAACTTCTGATTTACCATCTTAACCTGACCACCTTCTATTACTCCACCACCCCGGTAAAGGCATCTTCTCCCACATCTCCGTGTGTGTCACACGCTCCCAAACTACGTGCTGCTGCAGCTTCTTTATCCCCCATTTCCCCTTCCACCACTCATTCTGTTTCTCAATCCATTCTCCCCCACAAACGGCTTTCCCCCCCCCCCCCCCCCTTGTGACTGCAGCTATGTCCGCTAATGCACCTCCTGACACTTCTTGTGACATTGTGCTTGCTTTAAAATGATTGCTAAATGAAATCTTGCATTTTCTATAGACAGATGTTGAATTCATGGTTAGTACACATCCATTACTTTTTTAAGAGGGTTTCCAGAATAACACAGATTCTGGATCTGCTGCAATAACAATATCCAATTCCAAAACATCTACATTGGTCCATGAAACTGCCAAATAATTTTTTCTTTCCAGCCTTTACATCTACACACTGGTTCACAACAGTACACATCGTTCCTTTTTTATGGAAAGATTGCATGATAATTTCAGCACTAACCCTTGGGTATTATCTTGTTGTCCTCAGATACGTCCCTTGGAATCTGCATGAGCCTGAAAGAGGCTTGTTCCTGTTTAAAGGGCAGCTCGACATAGAGTGAGAAAGTTTTCCAATTATTGAATGCCTTTAAAGGCATGTTGCATTAACAATCTAACACATCTTAACATAAAACAATCGCATTTCATATCCCCAGAAGCTCCTGTTCTTGTTTAAGTCATCTTTATCAGTACCCCTATTCTGTTGATCTGCAGATCTTATATTAACCTGGCCTCAGAGCTGGGTTTGTGGGTAATTCTCCGCCCAGGACCCTATATCTGTGCTGAATGGGACCTGGGAGGTCTACCAAGGTCAGTATCTACTGAGATCTAGGATATTCAGGTGACCAAATCATGTCTGACCATGCTATACCCATATCCCAGCAGGCACTTTTCTCAGCGATTACTCTTAATTCTTTAATACTGCTCTTCAGTTGGCTTCTACGGGACAAAGACATGAGACTGAGAACAACCTACAGTGGCTTCACCAATGCTGTTGAGACCTACTTTGACAAGCTCATACCCAAAGTTGCACAGCTGCAGGTGACTGTTTGACCAAAGGAGGTTCAGTTTTGAAACGGTGTCTCAAAGCTCTTCCATGTCTTTATAATTATATTGTAGACAATGCTATAAGAAATATGTTTTTTTTTCTGTGTGTTTAGTTTAGCAGAGGAGGACCAATCATTGCTTTCCAAGTGGAAAATGAGTATGGCTCATATTCAAAGGACAAACACTACATGACCTTTATTAAAG
Organism: Denticeps clupeoides; assembly: GCF_900700375.1. Taxonomy (NCBI): domain Eukaryota; kingdom Metazoa; phylum Chordata; class Actinopteri; order Clupeiformes; family Denticipitidae; genus Denticeps; species Denticeps clupeoides. The sequence continues at coordinate 3,948,213 of NC_041725.1, read as the reverse complement.
AGGTACGTTCGAATTTCAGAAAGGATGGTACCATTGGCAGAAAAAAAAGATGCAATAACACTATAAAATATATTATCCTCTTAGCTGCAGGTAAGGGATTCATCCAGGCCAGGAAATCAATTTCAGGAAAGCAATTTTCTTTTCTGAAGAATAAAGTTTTCTGAATCTGAACTCAGTCAACAGTAGTATAATAGCATGTTAAATTTTTAATCCCACTCACATTATTGAGTGTTTAGGAAACCATGTGTCTCATTAGGCATTGTTCCTGCTGGCTGATAAAGCCTCAAGATGTTCTATTGCTTATGAAAAAGGAGAACATGCCAGTACATAAATCCATTGAAATTGCATTTATTTTTCCCTGTCAGTTTGATTATATTCAGCATAACATAATGCTCAGCACTTAAAGGAACCTTAAAAACCACCATTCCTTCTTACTGTTTCAGGCTCTGCTGTCCAGGGGAATATCAGAGCTTTTGCTGACATCAGACAACCGTGAAGGCCTAAAATGTGGGGGTGTGGAGGGAGGTAATTTTCTTTGAAAGAACATGCATCATGATACAACAAGCCATCGCATCTGGCATAATATGAAAGTGATCTACATTGTCCAGACTTCTGTCCATAATGGACAATGTTCTCCTTTCAGCCACAGCTACCATGTTGTCCAGTTCCTCAACTGGCTTTTCTGATCAGTTTGTCAAGACCCTTCCTGTCTGACCCTTTCATGCTGCCACCTCAGCACAGCATAGTATATAAGCATAGCACTGGCCACAACAGACTCATAGAACATCCGCAACATGGTGTTTCAGACTTTAGAAGTTGTCAATGTGCACACCCAGGTAATTGTAGTCCTAAAAATTCTCCACATCCACTCCATTATCCACACTAATCTTGGCCTTCTAGATGAACTGGAGGGAATCTTGTGCCACCTAACCAGGGGGTGGAGTGTGTCTCTCTTCATGCTATGTGAAGTGAATACTACTGGCCTGTAGTCCGATGGGGCACTGTGTTACACCTTCTTTGGTACAGGAACCTCAGCCTGGGAACTTTCATGATACTGAGGCTCAATTTGAAGCACTCCACATAGCTGAGAGGTGCACAGCTTTATGGAAGTTGAAAGTGAAGTGATTGTCATTGTGTCATTGAAGTGATTGTCAATGAAATGTAACCCATCATCAAATGTAACCCTTAGTGAGCAGTGGGCAGCCATGACAGGCGCCCGGGGAGCAGTGTGTGGGGATGGTGCTTTGCTCAGGGGCACCTCAGTGGCACCTTGGCGGATCGGGATTCGAACTGGCAACCTTCTGATTACAGGGCCGCTTCCTTAACTGCTAGGCCACCACTTCCCTATTATATAGTCCTATCTAACATAATTTATCTTTACATAATCTCTCATGATCTTCCAGGGTCCTTAAGATAACCTTTTAGTTATCTTAACTTTTACTAATTTTACAACAATTGTGTAACAGAATTCTTTATTTATGCTTTACCATAGCCCTCAGGACAATAAACCTACAGAAGCTTTCATATGGGACCATGCAGTACCTGGCCAACATGCAGGTAATAACAACTGTCTCTTTATTTTGTATTAATTAAGTTGTGGAAAGAATGAAGGGTTAAAGCTGTTATGTATTCTTTTCTGTTTATACAGCCCGAACAGCCCTTGCTTGTGATGGAGTATTGGTCAGGATGGTTTGATGTGTGGGGGGAACCACACCATGTATTTCAAGCTAAGGGTATGTAGAAAAAGTGTAATGATGTACAGTGCATCTGGAAAGTATTCACAGATGTTACAGTTGAACCCAAAAGTTTACATACACTGAATATAACTTATAACTTTTTTTTTTACTGTCTGATATTAAATCATACAAAACCCTTTCAGTTTTTGTCCCGTTCGGATTCACAAAATAATTTCTATTTGCTAAATATCAAAATAATGTGTGAGAGAATTTTTCAAGATTTTTTATTACTTTCTTCATAGTCAAAAGATTACATACACTAAGGTTACTATGCCTTTAAACTATTTGGGAATGCTCAGATGATGTCATGGCTTTGGAAGTGTCTGATAGGTGAACTGACACCACTTGAGTTGATTGGAGGCACATCTGTGGATGTATTTTAAGGCACACCTCAACACACTGCTTCCTCTTGTGACACCATGGGAAAGTCTAAAGAAATCAGTCAAGACAACAGGAAGAGAATTGTGGACCTCCACAAGACTGGTTCATCCTTAGGAGCAATTTCCAGATGGCTGAAGTTGCCACGTTCATCTGTTCAAACAATTATACGCAATTATATGCAACATGGGAATGTCCACCCATCATACCGCTCAGGAAGGAGACGGCTCCTGTGTCCCAGAGATGAATGTGTTCTGGTGTGGAATGTGCATTTCAATCCCAGAACAAAAGCAAAAGACCTTGTGTTCACATGTGTTCATTCATAGTTTTGATGCCTTCAGTGAGAATCTACCAATGTAAATGGTCATGAAAATAAAGAAAACACATTGAATGAGAAGGTGTGTCCAAACCTTTGGCCTGTACCGTAAGTAATCACAGCTTTTGCTAAATTCTTTTGGCAGCAATTACAGCCTCAATTTTTTTTGATTATGATGCCACCCCTTCAGTTTCACTCATTCCTCTATGCAGCACCTCTCAAGCTCCATCAGGTTGGATGGGAAACATTGGTACACAGCCATCTATCCTGGAAAGATGACTCCAGAAATGTACAGACACATCCTGGATGAAAACCTGCCCCAGAGCGCTCTTGAACTGGGGTGGCGGTTCATCTTTCAGCAGGATAACAACCGTAAGCACACAGCCAAGCTATCAAAGGAGTGGCTTCAGGACATCGGTGCACAGCCATTTTAAGATCTCTCCAGAGATGTTCAATTGGATTCAAGTCTGGGCCCTGGCTGGGCCACTCAAGGACATTCACAGAGTTGTCCTGAAACCACTCCTTTGATAGCTTGGCTGTGTGCATACGGTTGTTATCCTGCTGAAAGATGAACCGCCACCCCAGTTCAAGAGCGCTCTGGGGCAGGTTTTCATCCAGGATGTGTCTGTACATTTCTGGAGTCATCTTTCCATCTATCCTGACTAGTCTCCCAATTCCTGCAGCTGAAAAACATCAACACAGCATGATGCTGCCACCACCATGCTTCACTGTAGGGATGCAGGTATTGGCCTAGTGATGAGTGGTGCCTGGTTTCTTCCAAACATGACGCCTGGCACCGAAGAGTGGTGCCAGGCGTCAGTATTGTTTCATCAGACCAGGGAATTTTGTTTCTCATGTTCTGAGAGTCCTTCAGGTGTCTTTTGCCAAACTCCAGGTGGGCTACCATGTGCCTTTTACTAAGGAGTGGCTTCCATCTGGCCACTCTACAGGCCACTCTGCTGCCGAGATGGTTGTCCTTCAAGAAGATTCTCCCACCCCTCTCCATGGGGTTCTTGGTCACCTCCGTGACTAAGGCCTTTCTCACCTGATCACTCAGTTTAGGTGGCCGGCTAGCTCTATGAAGAGTCCTGGTGGCTTTGATCTCCTTTCACATAACGGATGATGGCCACTGTGCTCATTGAAATTTTTCTGTCACCTTCACCAGATTTGTGCCTTGAGACAATCCTGTCTCAAAGGTCTACGGACAATTCCTTTGCTTGGATTGTGCTCTGACATAAACTGTCAACTGTGGGACCTTATATAGACAGGTGTGTGCCTTTTCAAACTGTGTCCAATCAACTTTTTCTCGACTGGTGGACTAAGATCTAAGAAACATCTCAGGGGAAGGATGATCAGGGGAAACAGCATCAAAGGCTGTGAATATTTATGTACATGTGCTTTCTCAATGTATTTATTTTTTTATAAATTTGCCAAAACCTCAAGTACACTTTTGTTGTTGTCATTATTTGAGATTAATCCATTTCGCAAGGCGCACACAGCTGGTGCATATGACCCTAATGAAAGAAACCTCATAAGGACTCATCATAAGGCAGGCTGGACCAGTAGAGAGAAGAGCGGTTCTCCAACATGTAGCCAGAGATGTTTCCCCATTTCCTGTGCATTAACTAAACTGGACTGTGCCGTGAGTGTGTGCCTGTGGGCTGTGCCAAACAATATCGAGTGCAGCTCAAGAGTATTCCCCAGAGGATTGTCTGCCCATGAACTGGGAGATTTGCATTGATCCAAGCAAGGCGAAGGTCACAAGGGGGCAGCGGTGACCTGAAGTCTTGTTGGACACATATCAGAACCACTGACAGGGAGGCTTATCCATTTTATTTCTGTTCAAATAAACTCTGCTCTTCCTTTATCTCAAACCCTCAGTGTCTATGGTCAATCCAATTTTTGAAAATGTTATGTGCTGTGATTACTTTCCAGATGCACTGTATAACAATACAAATATAAAGAACAAAAAAATAAACTGCAGTGATTGATAAATAAACAGAAGGGTTGTTTGAATCACTAGGAATGTATTAAACTTTAAACAGTAGAATATATCACAAACATTTACAAAACGATTGCCTTTTATAAATTGATTGGATTTTCTAAATACTTTTTATTAAACGTTACACAATATGGTTGTCCCATCCTCTGATTTGCAGAAATGGTCAACGTGGTGAGAGAGCTCCTAGAACATGGTGCATCCATCAATTTGTACATGTTCCATGGTGGCACCAGCTTTGGTTTCATGAGTGGAGCTGTGGATTTTGGAACATATAAACCTCAAATAAGTAGCTACGGTGCGTTTGAACGGCAATTTTACCATCAATGTCTTCTAATAAAGCATGGAAATATCATGAAAACAATTAAAAACATCAGATTTTAAAGTCCTTTTAAGTACACAAGAGGATTGCCATTTCCATGTTCACCTGCTGTCTAATTTCACTTACATCAGAATGTCTTCTTTGCTCCAGATTACGATGCTCCATTATCAGAATGTGGTGATTACACTGCAAAATACCATCTCCTGAGGAACCTGCTCAAAATTTACCAAAGTTTGTCTGCCTGTGTTATGTTTAGTGAGTATACTGTAATGATGACCACAGACATCATCTGTTATGGCATATTGTATCTTTCTTTTCACAGAGGAGAAATTACCTGAGCCTCCCTTACCCCAATCCAGGAAGGCGTATGAAACAGTTCCTGTGTCTCACCACATCCCCCTGTGGGAGAGTCTGCAGTTTACTGAGACGGTGAGGACAATTTAGCTTCAATATGCTCCTTTAAGAAGTAAAGTGGTTAGAAAATGATCATGAGGAATCATATGATTGTTCTTCAGCCCTTCAAATCACTGGACCCTATAAACATGGAGAGTCTTCCTGTCCATAAGGGAAATGGTCAATCCTATGGCTACACCCTGTATGAGACCACCATCACTACAGGAGGCACTCTGAACTCCAGAAACAACATTCGGGACCGAGCCCTGGTACCACACCTGTTTCACACTTCAATACGCACATTATCGTGACTACTGTGTAATTATTGATCTAGTTGTTAGGTCTAAGAATTATTAAATGAACTTTCCAAATATATTTAGGGTTAGACGTCCCTTGTACCTCAGAGGGAACAACATGCAATTTAAGGTTTCTTACCTTGGGACATAAATTAAATTGGGGGAAGTGTTGGCCTAGCGGGTAAGGAAGAGTTGCGGGTTCAAATCCTGAACCGCCAAGCTGACACTGATGTGCCACTGATTTAAAGTACTGTCACTACACACTGCTCCCCGGGCGCCTGTCATGGCTGCCCACTGCTCACTAAGGGTGATGGTTAAATGCAGAGGACACATTTCATGTGTGCACTGTGTGCTACGACAAAACAATGACAAAAACAATCACTTTCGCATTTTAAAATGGATTTTATGATGTCAGTGATTAAGTATTAATACTTTACATTAATACTTTTGTCCTCTTAAGGTGTTTGTGAACATGCAGTTTGTTGGTGTTCTGGATTACAGATCCCAGGAGCTGACACTGCCTGAGAGGAAGGTATGATGCTGGTAAAGATATAAGAAATTATAAAAACACAGGAAAGACATGGAGCAGAATATAAATTAAATATAAATGCAGTTTTTTTCTGTGACAGTTGTGACCAGTCAGTAATCCAGTTTGAGGACAATAATTTATAGCAGAAGAATGTTACTGAAGCAAACCATACTGTGTTATTAAACTAATGGGGTAAATGGGTCCTCAGTTTCTATGTTTCTCCCGCAAAATGTCATGACTGGAGTGATGCATGTCAGATAATTTCAGATCATTTATGGTCTGAAATCAGTTCACAGTATCAAAAGATACCAATAGCTTGTTGATGATGTGCTTACTACAGGTTGAGCAAACATTAAGTTTGCTTGTTGAAAACCTTGGGAGAGTAAACTATGGTGACGCCCTTGATTATCAGAGGAAAGGTAAGAAGGAGATTATTAGAATACTGCCATGTGATGTTTGTTGTCTGGTGTGCTGGTTGGTGGTGGTGAAATCACTCCTGTCTTCCTCCAGGACTTGTTGGAGACATTGCACTGAACCACATCCCTGTGAAGGGATTCACTGTGTACTCACTGGATATGACACCAAGCTTTTTAGACAGGTTGGACCATCTCAGAACTGTTTCACAAGCAGTAGGTAACAAATCATTTCTGATTGATTGTACTAACTATAAAATGTTGGACTTAGATTGAAGACAGGGAAATGGAAAACTGTGAGTGAGATTCCCACATGTCCTGGGTTCTTCCAGGGAAATCTAACCGTGCATGGCCATGCCAGAGATACGTTTGTGAAGCTGCTGGTAAGTGACTGAGCTGGAACTGCCGTAGAATTGTGTCATCACACGTCCAAATTTGGGGGCTAGAATCTGGGTCCCGGCCTTATGCGCGTGGAGCCTGTATGCCCTTCCCATGTTGGCATGGTTCTCTGTTGTGGTCCCAGCCTCCTCCCACCATGATGTTGATGTTTGTGCCTGGCAGTGGCCTGGTGCTCTGCCCAGGAAGTAGAAAATTAGTGTAAATGTAATTAGTGTAAAGTAAATCAATCAGGAATAAGCACACACTCATGAATTCTAAGATGTTTCCTGAGCACATGTCTCATCAGCAGGGATGGAACAAAGGAGTGGTATTTGTGAATGGGCATCTTCTAGGTCGCTACTGGTTCATTGGGCCTCAGCATGTCCTCTACCTGCCTGCACCCTTCCTGAAAAGTGGAAATAATCAGGTTTGCATTCAACAGGATGCCAAGAAAATGATATTTCACAATTTGAACATTTGTCATTGAAGTGCTATTTTTCAACTTGTACAACTTGTCAGACAGTAATTACAGAATCTAATTAAAGGAAACCTTTCTCTTTGTGAAGGTCACGGTGTTTGAGGAACAGATAGCAGGTGGCCAAATCCAGTTTACAACAAGTCCTGAATATGGAAGAACACTCAATGTATCCAGTCACCCCTTTTGTAATCTCATTTAAAATGAAAACTGTTTGAAAAATAAAATATTTAACCCCAAATAGATATCAAATTGGCATCTTTTTACACTTGTTCTGTAAAAAGCTGTTAGGAATAAGTATGTTTCTGTGTTTCTTTAATCCTTTTTTGATCCCAGCTAATACATGCAAGATGTCTAGTTACAGATAATTAAGAAGTTAAATGTTTAATGTGTAAAAATTACAGACTTTGCAGCATTGTCTAACTTTCAAAATATTTAATTTTCTAGCAAACACATTTGAATGAATTGAGAACTGTTCTATTCACAGCTACAGACATTGCCGTTCACTGCTGTTGACAACCCCTTGTAAAGATTTACAAAAGGCATAGCAATTATGTGAAGTAATCAATAAGATAATCTAACAATAATATTTTTAGAGGTGGGCATAGATTAATTTTCTTAATCTAGATTAATCTCACTGTAATCTTGGATTAATCTCACTGTAATCTAGAGTAATCTAAATTAATCTATATTAATCTAGATTAAAATGGCTCATTTTAATTCTGCCGAAAGCATTCAGAATATGTGTGCTACCCAAATAATGACTAAAAGTAAGTCTTTGAGAACGGGTTTCTCAAGCCAGGTGGCTCATCTCCTGTTTCCAAAATGCATCACAAACTGCTTGAGAAAGCTGTTCTACTATGATAATTGGTGATGAAAATAAATTATGTTCAATAAGATTGTCTTGTGTTTACCAACTGTTTATTCAGTTAAATAGCTGCATCCATGTTACCACGTCACGTTTGACTCGTTCTCGCCCCCTACAGTGCAATTCGGCTAGATATACATCCACGCTAAAATATCAAGGTGAAAGTCATCATAGTGTAGCGGTTCTTCTTCTGCGTTGTGTAACTTTTTGATTTTGTTTCTTGAACCACAAATGATGAGCTGACACCCAAGAGATTTTCTGTGCAAAGTGTATTCTGTACAAAAAGCAAGGTCGCGTCAGAATATCGCGTCAGAATATCGCGTCACACATCGCGTTTTTCTGCACCTCTCTCTACAATATACAGTATTAAAAGAACATAAAAAAATATTCACAAAATAACACACATGCAAAATAGTCCTAATATGTACACAAATTAAAATGAAAGAAATAACTTTTTGCACACAAACCCCACGCACCTCTCACAACTCACACCATGTGTCCAAGAGACCTGAACCGGGTCTCAAAAACAAAATAAAAGTCTCTAGAAAATAAGAAAATAAAAGACACAAGAAAGAAGAAATATACTTATAAGAGCTGGCTGTACCTGCTGCAGAGGCTCAGGTATTTTGGGGTGAAGGGTCCACTCTTGAAGACCTTTTATGACTATGTGGTGGCCTCAGCCATCTTTTCTGGTGTAGTCTGCTGTGGAGGTAGCATCTCTGCTGGGGACAGGAAAAGACTGAACAGGCTGATCTGGAGGGGCAGCTCTGTTCTAGGATGCCCTCTGGACCCAGTGGAGGTGGTGAGGGACAGGAGAATGGTGGACAACATCTCCCACCCCATGCAGGAGAACTTTCAGTGGCAGTCTGTAGCACCCACGATGTGGGATGAAAGATTCAGTAGGTCGTTCCTGCCAAACGCTGTCAAGCTCTACAACAGCTGACCAACACAAACATACACATCCAGTACACCATTTCCATTTTTCTTAAGTGCAATATGTGTATATCTACCCACTCTGTACATATGTAAAATATTACAAATATATATTTTTATGTATATTTACATTTACATTTACAGCATTTATCAGACGCCCTTATCCAGAGCGACTTACAATCAGTAGTTACAGGGACAGTCTCCCTGGAGCAATTTAGGGTTAAGTGTCTTGCTCAGGGACACAATGGTAGTAAGTGGGATTCGAACCCAGGTCTTCTGGTTCATAGGCGAGTGTGTTACCCACTAGGCTACTACCACCCATACTGACATCTTTTCAACTTACATTCACTGTTTTATTTTGCTATTCTACTTATTTGCTTATTTGTACAGTGAAGTTTTATTTTATATATAACATAGGGTATTATATTATATTTATATCATATATAACATCGACATAGTGCTATTGTCTTTTGCTGCTCTTATTTTGTACTGTCCAATTCCTGCCATGACAATGTGACAATTTCTTACTTGTGAGACTAATAAAGGATCATCTTATCTTATCTATTAATATTCACAGTCTATGATAATATGTGTCATTCAAGTAGATTCAATCATTTTATTTCATTTTAAGCTGCTGGTATGATACTTTGTTCCCAATGAGTGTGTTTGCTTTTCTCAAAACCTCACCTGCTCAAAAAATGTGGTAGACTCTAGACTCTAGACTCTAGAACGAGGTCAGTGTCAACATATGTCTTACACTAACTTACCAAACATACTGGGCAAGTGTACATTTTAAGATATTTGGCTTGAAAATTAAGAATTTAAGGACTGGCTCACCCAAAGTGATAAAATAAAACATGCATTTAGAGGATGTCAGAGATGGAGCTGCAGTTCTGGTATGTTCTTTTCAACACGCCAAGCTCCCTACAGTGGGAAGAGAAAGTATTAAGACCCCCTTAAAATTTTTCACTCTTTGTTATAGTTTAGCCATTAGCTAAAATCAAGTAAATTTCTTCCTCATTTTTTTATTTATTAACAGAGAAAAACTGAAATATCATTTGTATCTTAAATTGAGCAGTTTTTTAAGATAACTACTCAATTTAGATGGTAGAAAATTTATTTTGAAGAGGATGTGTAAAGGTAGTAAAAATAATTGCCTTGTTGAATCTAGTTGCTTTATCATTTCTGATTTTGAGAAGTATTCCCTAACATGACGAACATCTCTTGAGCACTAGATAAGATCAGATAAATATATATTGTAACAATCCCTTTTTTTACATAAATACTAAGCATTACTACAATTTAAGGTGCAGTCGACTCAGTGTGAAGCATATAGTTATGACACGAAATAAAAGTACACATCAAATAGTAGTAAACATAATATACACAAATTACACTGGAAAAAATATAAGTAAAAAATACAAATTGCACTGGATTTTTACAGCCTATTTACTATTGCACGTTATTACTTCACATATTGAGGTGGTATTGCACATTTTATGGAGATATAGCAGTTTGTTTTGAGCATTTATCCCGTTTGTGCTCCGCTTTTGTCGAGCACGGCCTGTCGTACTCGGCTTTTGTCTGGTCTGGCGCCTCTTATCCGGTGATGGTGAGTCAGGCCGGTGACGCAGGCAGGCGAAGAGAAGGGCACCAGACGCAGCATCCGTCCATCCTCCATCGTTTCTCCACCAGGCCGAGGCGCCAGACACGCACCTGCCCAAGAACAAAACACGCATCGTTTCTGGCCTTGTTCCGAGGTAGGGACGCGGTTAAGTCGCGGATATGTCAGGAGGTCCGTGTCGTGTTGAGCCCGTGTGGCGCCGTCGGGGTTCTGAGAGAATTGTCCAGAGTCCATGTTGTCTTGTTGTCGTGTGGGGATTTCTACGGATTAAATTAAACGATTTACATTCAATTTCGCTTGAAACTGTCTCGTTGTGGTTTCTAACATAAATTTGTACATCCTACATATCCACATATCTGTCAGCCTTTTGTTCGCGTCGGGCGTTTTATTCCGCGTTCGCGCTCGTACAGAAATAAATACATTAATACACAATAATGCATTACATAATTGCTAGCGTTAGTTCTTTTTCGTTTGTACGCGCGTTGATGAAAATGCATTTGAAATGGTTCACGGTAATGGTGAAATGGTTCAAGTATTCGTTTCATGCGTTTTACTTCATGTTCTTGGATTTGATGAGATGTCTTCCTACAGAGACATGCCACATATTATCTTGCTGTAATGTCCAGGTGCACAAATGTGTAAAATTCCTTCTTTTTTTATTTGGGCTTTAATCGCTTGCACTGGCAGTACCTGCAGTGTTAATTTCATCAAGATGTAGATCTGTTGATGTGGGGGTTCAGTATAGGAAGGCCACTGCACCCCAGTTCCTGTCTGCCACGCTTGGTCCAAAATTCGTGTAGTTCAAGACTTGCGTGGTTTAGACGAGGGACGTACGTATTCAGACACTTTACAGACGTAATCTTAACGTTATTACTGATTTAAAGTAAAGCAAGTGGGCAGTGGTGCCCTAGCGGTTACAGAAGCGGCCCCGTAATCAGAAGGTTGCCGGTTCGAATCTCAGTCCGCCAAGGTGCCACTGAGGTGCCTCTGAGCAAAGCACCGTCCCCACACACTGCTCCCCGGGCACCTGTCATGGCTGCACACCAAGGGTGGTGGGTTAAATGCAGAGGACACATTTCGTTTGCGCCACCGTGTGCTGTGCTGCAGTGTTTCGCAATGACGATCACTTGACTTTCATATACGTCATTTTCTTGATGATGTTGGGGTTGTGTGGGAGAGTGTTTCACTGCAGTGTAATGTATAAATTATGTTAAATATCCCCCTCCGGAAATTCAGTATCTCGGCGTGAGGATGCGCGCAGTAACAAACACTCGGGCCTGCGCGAAGACAGGGCCGTCCGAGACATGGTTACGGACCCAGCGCTTTGTTAGCTGTGTCCTAAATCGCAGAGGCCGCATGAAGCGAGGAATTGATGGTCCTGCCAGAGCGGGACAGGGTGCAGTCCATACCCCGAGTCCCAATGACCCACATAAAACACAATAACATGATACACACGTCGTCTGTTACGTTCATTTCGGGCCCCCCGCCTGCTAGCCGAGTGAGAACTCGTACAGCACTAAAGCCATTAGGGCTGCCAAAGAGAGAGGACGGCCGTGAGCATTCGCGTCCAGCGAGATGGCGAGCTCAACGCGTGACTCACTTTCCTTTTCTCAACACGCCGCGGGACGTATTTTTACCCTGGCGCCGAGAGGGACACCCACAGGGCCGCAGGTTCTGTCAGGGCTCCAGGCGTCATGGGAACATTTGAGTCGCCGGCACATGCAGACATGACCAAGGAAGCACTGGCATTCCACGCACGTGTGCTTTGATCTTGTGTTGCTTGTGTGTAGTGGTGTGTGCGAGTACAGACCCACATTTTGTTATTCTACAGACTTTTTCTAAAATCAATTAAATTCATTTTGGAATAGATTTGGAAAGGCACACACCTGTATATATAAGGTCCCACGGTTGACCGTTCATGACGGAGCCCCAACCAAGCACGAAGTCCAGGCACAAATCACTGGTCTAAAGTTTAAAGGTTCACTATTTGTCAAAAGTCTGATAGGAAATCCAGTTTCCAAAATTTTCCAGAAGCACCAGTTCCATGTGTCTTTAATCGAATTCCAACCCGTAAATGGTTCATCTCTGCTACTGGTGTGTATGAAAGGTTCTCCTGTGGATGGGGTTTAGTAGGGCCTGGGAACAGGACTTGAGTCATTATTTGAAAACACATGGGATTTAATACTCAAGTTCATTAATTCGGCATCTTTCTGTGCCCGCCACTGTCTACTACAGTTTACGGTTGTGCATAGGTTCCTAAATTATCCCGTATTCGACCCCCCCCTGTGATAAATGTGGCAGTGAGGAGGCTTCCCTTATTCATATGTACTCGTCATGTACTAACCTTAAAAAAATATTAGAGCTATATATATATATATATCATATAGAACCTAATCCACTAGTTTTTGGCACCACTGGTGAGGCTGATGCACGCCTGACCCCATTATCTTCCGCGATCTTACTAAACTGGAAGGGTGCTGCCCTGCCCACCCATGATCAATGGCTGAGGGACCTTATGTGCTGCCTATGTCTAGAATAGGTTTGTTACTCGATTAGTAGCAAGTTTTGCAAGCCTTCGGGTTCCAGCATTACCCAGTTTTCAGCAAAGTGAGATGGCCTATGTCATACTCGGTTCTTAGTAAAGGACTTCTCAAACTATTCTGAATTGATAATATGTTTGTTTAATAACTAAAAGTTTTCTATTCTTTTGTCACTTTCATAAATAAAATCTTAATTCTGAACAGTTTTACAAGGTATATGTTAAAATATTTATTTTAGATTTTTAAATTTGTTGCTCTATAGCATGACGCTGCTTCAGATAGTAAAAAATATTCGTGGTATTAATAGGGTGACTATATGTGACAGTATGACACACTTTGCAACATACCTTGCAGCCTTTCTTTACACTTTTGGCTTTGTAGGGACGCATCCGTATTTTGAATCGGATGCAGGGAGCCATTGCAAGGTGCAAAATAAGTCATGCAACTGCAGGTTGAATGGATGTCTGAAGGTCAGGAGTGAGTTGCAGTAGGCTAGGTTTGACATGACAAGGGACTGAACAAGTGATTGGTTTGCTTATTTGGTAGAGGAGAAATTGGCACAGTCTGAAAGGATAAAAAATGTGCCAGGAAAAGGATGGATGGTGGTCCGTGAGGTTGCATTAAGAGTTTTCCTTAGATCCTGATGTGGGATGGAATCAGATGGTATATGTGGTATGTTGGTATAAGATGGATTATTAGTAATACTTTAATTGTTTATTTATAGTTTCCTTTTACTATTTTGTACCTTTTATACTTTTTTTCTCTTTATTCTCAGATGGGCTATAGCAGGAGGTACACCCCTTTTTCCTTTTTTTTAAATAAAATAAAACTAAGGACAAATAGGATAACCTGTTATATGTTTCTTTTTTTTTCATGTACATCATGAATGTTTCACAGAAAGGTTGATTAAATGGGCTAAAAAACTTTTTTTGGGAGGAATAACAGCCAATTGCTTGCTCATTTTAAGAGGATTTTCATGTTTCATAACACACTATTGATAGAGTTGTTTTAAAAATGCAAACGTATGATTATATTCGATTAATCAATAAAAAAAAAATACTTTATTCCAAAAATATTCGATAGTTGCAGCCCTCAGCACCTATCTAAAAATATAAAATAACAACACACCAAACCTGAAATTTACAAAATAAGTTATTGAAACCTACATATTAGTATAATAATTTTTAATATCATGCTATCCTGCCTTGGATCAGCAGGAATACCAGATGGATATGCAAAACAATAAAATGCTTTATTAATAACACATGAATTTGCTTGTTGAGCTGACTGTGTTTCCTGCAGCAGGCCGACTCCAGAGCAGCATGACTAAAGAGGAGAAAGCGGAGGTGGAGGAGGCGCCACCAGCCTCAGAGTTCAGCAGCCCCGCCCACGAGCCGCGGAAGAGGCCTATGGTGCACCCGTCCGCTCAGGCTCCCCTCCCCAAAGACTACGGTGCGTTTCCCTGCCTGGGTCACCACAGAAACTGATGCCTTTTAAAGTAATATAGAGAGAGCAGAATTAAACAGGGCACCAGCAGTCCAATTGGAATGTACAGCATGGAATAATCATAATAAATGCGTTATAAGTAGAGGTGTGAATCTTCACCAGTCTCACGATTATGCGATTCGTTTCAACACCCCTTGTTATAAGAGGAGCTCATTCTCTGGAAACACACCACATTCCACGTTGCCCTGTACAGCACCATGGAAATATGTACAGGGTGGGCCATTTATATGGATACACCTTAATAAAATGGGAGTGGTTGGTGATATTAACGTCCTGTTTGTGGCACATTGGAATATGTGAGGGGGCAAACTTTTCAAGATGGGTGGTGACCATAGTGGCCATTTTGAAGTCGGCCATTGGATCCAACTTTTGTTTTTTCAATAGGAAGAGGGTCATGTGACACATCAAATTTATTGGTAATTTCACAAGAAAAACAATGGTGTGCTTGGTTTTAACGTAAGTATTCTTTCATGAGTTATTTACAAGTTTCTGACCACTTAAAAAATTCCCATTTTATAACCAACCATTCCCATTTAATTATCCATATCCACCCTGTACAAATCAATTTTAAACTCAAATAATTATAATGTTGCAGAAGCGTTTTAGTTTTGAATCAAAAACAGCATTCAAATGCATCATCTTTGGAATGTGGACCTTGCCACATCCAAACTTTAAAAAGTCCTTCCACCGCAGCTGATTAACTGAGTCATGAGAAATGAAATAAAATGCTGTTCTCTCCCTGCAGCATTCACGTTCTTTGACCCAAATGACCCAGCCTGCCTGGAAATCCTGATGGACCCGTCCACCACTATTCCAGAGCTGTTCGCCATCGTCCGCCAGTGGGTGCCACAGGTTCAGCACAAGATTGACATCATCGGCAACGAGGTGAATAGAATAGAAGCAGGACACAGGCTGCACAGACACATCAGCTTTATGTCCACATCAGCAGATCATCTCAGCACCTCATTCATGAAACGTTTCACAAATCTGTTGCAGTTTCCCCATGAAAATGTCATTTGTTAATGCTGAAGTGCAACAGTGTTGCATTGCCACCATAAGAGGGCACAAAAAGGGTGCATGTCTGCACAAATAACAGATCAGATTCTTTTAATCTATTAGCGGCATACAATATTCTTTAACGTCCCCTATCATGAAAATGTCACTTTGTGAGATTATTTTTCATTGATATTAGTTTCCCTGGCCTGTCCATGGTCCTGCAGTGGCTAGAAATGATGACTCAGAGAGCGGCGGCTCAGATGGACCTGGAATTTGTCCCCTTATGTCCTCATAAGGGCTAAAGTTACACAACTTTCTGTCTGCGCCAAACAGACAGCTCACTTCTATAGGCCGCTCTCCTTCTCGTCCCGCCCCTCTTCTCCTCATTAGTATTTTAAGATACAGACACCAAAATGGCGCGTCCACATTGGGGGACTGGCTCACTGGGGCTGTTATTCTGCACCAAGGCTGAATTTTGGAATACAGTACAGTATTAGGGGATACTAAGATCGATTTGAAAGCAAAAATTTAAGGGAACCTTTTACAATCAGAATAACATTTACTATTTAAACAAATTATAGCACTTCATAAACGTATGAATAATTGTTTATTGTTCTTGAATATTGTTTGCAACAAATGAATTTAGACTAATATTCCATGTTAAAAGAAGCTCGTACAATACTCGTAACAGCCTACATACTGTATATATAGTAATGTTTAAATTTGAGTGCATTTTCTTCCTCAGTTATTCTAGATAGATTGATTGATTGACCGGGCAGTCGCGGGTCAGACTTCATCTCTTAACTCAGTGGAGTGGAAAATCAATTGATCTGGGGTAGGCAGAGGAGCTGGCTTTGCCGTGACCCCCTCGTGGGTTGTGGCCAATTGAGGCTCTGTAGTTGATGTCATTATGCTGCTGTGTGGTGTGTGAGTGCTGGAGGAATTTTTTCTCCTGATGAGGAAGACAGAAAAGGACAGAAAGTCACCACAGAATCAAGGCCTGAAATTAACAAACAGTATACACAACCATTATCTCTCCGAGGCATTAAGAAAAGTCTGAGCTAAAGGTCATTACAAGCTGTTGTCATCTATGTATTAAGCATAAGCAAAGCATACCTTGACCAATGAGGACATTCAGGACATATGACGCTTATTGCTACCATTTAATCTCCTTGGTAACCTTCTTGCTCCATTTTAGTTATAATGGCCATCTTAATTTGTATTTTATGTTAATTTATCCTGAAATGAAACAAGTAGATGTCAGCAGAATCAGAGCCTTTAGTTTTGAAGTCTGACATCTCTTCTTTCTACATGTCACAAAAACACCATCAGAAGCACAACATAAGGGGACAAATTCCAGATCAGACCCGATCGTCTCAGCTGCCACTCTCTGAGCAGTGAAGCAGAATGGCCAATGCACTCTTTGCACCTATCGCCATTTCTAGCCACTGCAGGACCATAGACAGGCTAGAGGAACTCGTATTAATGTTAAACACTCTCACAAAGTGCCATTGATTGGGGACCTGAAAAATATTATGGCTGATCTGTACTCCTTGCTTGATTTTTGTTTTAATTTTTTCTCTATGTTGACTAATATGATACTTTATGTTTCAGATTTTGAAACGTGGTTGCCACGTCAATGACCGTGATGGACTTACAGACATGACCCTCCTTCACTATAGCTGTAAAGCCGGGGCCCATGGAGTTGGTGAGTTTCTAATTATAGAGTATATAATAAAAGATATTAATAGAATTGCCAATTTAAAGACACTATGTCATATATTTTTCAAGATATGGGTAAAAATAATTGTCTCTCACCCAGTATTTTTCACTTCCTGTGGACTGTTGGTCTGTGTTGTTCCAGAAAAAATGCATTGTTACATTGTGAGTTGAAATTTGAGTGAAATGTAAGGTAGAGTATGTTTGTTCCCATTAAAAAGGATGTGGTTT
Organism: Denticeps clupeoides; assembly: GCF_900700375.1. Lineage (NCBI taxonomy): Eukaryota > Metazoa > Chordata > Actinopteri > Clupeiformes > Denticipitidae > Denticeps > Denticeps clupeoides. Next base: position 3,930,561 of record NC_041725.1, on the reverse strand, counting down.
GTTAGCACTTTGACAATCACTGGTTCATATGAATGATTTCCAGGTGACCCGGCAGCCTCTCTCAGGCTGACTTCTCAGCTCATCGCTCTGGGTGCTGACGTCAGCCTACGCAGCCGCTGGACCAACATGAACGCGCTGCACTATGCTGCATACTTTGACGTGCCAGAGCTCATCCGTGTCCTGCTCAAGGCCTCCAAACCACGAGGTGACTCGATCTCCGTCCTTCCGCTACTCTTATTATATGTTTCACCCAATCATTTATCTCCTGATTACCACAGTTAGGTGTCACTTGCAATCCTAACTAATAAGTATTTCTGCTTGGCTGTAGATGGTGGTGATTTCGTTCTCGGCTTCCATCCCTTCAGGCCAAAGCGAATTAATTTTGCACTTAGATGGGTGTCACGTGCCTCTTAATTGTTGCAGCCAGATTATGTCATGGCCTCTGATTTTACAGTCAGTAGGCCAGTGGCCACTGAGGTTTTGCCTGGCTGCATTATACCGAACTGTGATCCTCAGCAGAGAGGTGCTGTTAGATCCCTTCAGAGAAGATATACAGGCGGCCCACACACACAAATATGGACCCGTGTATCTCGAGAGCATGCCACCAACACAATATAGTTGTGCACACTAAAAATAGCAAGAGAATAGTTTGAGGTGGCTAAGTTTTTTTTTTTTTTTTTGTCAGCTATGATGATGGGAAATATGTTTATTTTTATTACAAGCTTCATTCACAATTCTATTGTTAGGCAAGGCAGACTCACATAATATAATGGAGTAAGTCGAGATTTACTTGCTAAATAGTCCGGCAGTCAGCAAGGAGGCATAGAAATGCAGAAGGCAGAAAGCTGCGGGCTTCCTTTTCTTTGTTTGTGTATGTGATCTGCTCAGTGAAGAATGGAGACTGATTCAGTACAAGACATGACCAGGTTTCTCTATACCTCTAATGGCAATAAAATTTAGGGCTCTAGATTGTGACCAGTTTGGTTGCACATTGTGACTGAATTTCTGAATGATGCGACTAAAGTGCAACCAGCAGCTCGTGGGGTTGGGGGGGGAGTCTCGACCCGATCCGACACGACAAGTAAATCTTTGAACTATCCAGCTTTCTTTGCACGTGCTACGAAGACGCGACAAAGAGCAAAAAGAAATGTGACCCCGGTTTCATAGCAAGTGCCAGAGGCGGGCATACGTTTCACCACCTCAGCATTTTCGCATCTCTCGCAATATTTAAAAACGTATCACCTGACGACAGTGGGCAAGAATTCCAAATCAGATTAACATTTTATTAAAAAAAACTTACATTGAATAAAACAACACAAGCCGACCCAAGATTTACAGCTCTTGTCTGTACTCGTCAGATAGACAGAGTGGATGTAGTCACGGATTACACCGACACTGAGGTGCCACTGAGCAAAGCACCGTCCCCACACACTGCTCCCCAGGCACCTGTCATGGCTGCCCACTGCTCACCAAGCGTGATGGTTAAAAACACAGGACACATTTCGTTGTGACACCGTGTGCTGTGCTGCAGTGTTTCACAATGACAATCACTTCACTTTCATTCAGTCATCTGTAAGTTAAATTGATAATCCACCAATGGCATCCATAATGATAATGTGAACAATGTTTACAGGATGAATTTCAACAGTTATATTTGGCCTTTGGATCTTTGGTAAATTCCATATTGAGCCAAATGTTCCTCAAAATAGTGTTGTAGTGTTACAGAGTACCAGTAGATGGTGCCAAATACAATATTTTGTAATAAACATTTCAGTTAGACTTTTTTGGAGAAATTTAGTAAAAACTCATATTTCATTTTCAACGTGTTTTCTTTAGTGCTGAACTCCACCTGCAGTGACTTCCACCATGGCACAGCACTCCACATTGCTGCCTCCAATCTGTGTCTGGGAGCTGTCAAGTGTCTGTTGGAACACGGGGCCAACCCCACTGTTAGGGTATGGACATACCATTTTTTTTTCCAGAATCTTCATCCATTTACATTTAAAGCCAGTAGTTCAGGTTCAGTTTCAGAAATAGCAGGTTCATATATCACTTTGGAAGTTTGATGATTGACAACTGCAACCCTAATTTCCCAGTATTGAACTGCTTTTTAGTGAAATTTACTCATTTGTATAATGGCTGCTTTTTTTTTCTCTCTCTCTTCTTTTCTTGTTGACGTTTTCTCCTCCCGTTGGCAGAATGAGAAGGGCCAAGGCCCTGCTGACGTGGTGCCCGACCCCATGGACATGAGTCTGGACAAGGCAGAGGCCGCCATGGTGGCCAAAGAGCTGAAGCAGCTGCTGCTGGACGCTGTGCCGCTGAGCTGCAACCTGCCACGGGTCACCCTTCCCAACTACGACAACATCCCTGGGAACCTAATGCTGTCCTCTCTGGGCCTAAAGCTTGGTGACCGTGTCATGCTAGACGACATGAAGGTAACCATAGAAACAGAGCCTGGGATGATGATAGTTAACTGATTTTCGGATGGCTCAGAGGATCACAGATTTGGGATCTGTAGCTTAAATACCAAAATCCCACAAAAAGAGTGGTAACAGTTTGCTTCAGATAATCCAGACAAGAAGCTTCTGTCCCTGTCTATGCTGGAAGCGCATGTAATAGAGATCCACTTTCAGGCCTGTTTGGCTCCATTTATTGCCCCCCCGTGCACAGAGGGTGTGTGTTTTTAAGGGTGGCCTTTGGCAATGGGCCCAGAACGCAAATGCTAGTGTAATCTCACGTATTAAGGGATATCTGCTTCTGACCACTTGTACATCATGGGCAGAGGCTGCTGCTTGTGTTTGATGGCTGATCCCTGTCAAACATGTGTTCCCACTTTTCACATGTGTAGCTCCTCCACAAAAACAGCAGTGACGTCACCGAGCCACTGCAACAGCCCAAACAGGTGGGTGGCTGGAGACGTGTTTGTGTTTCTTTATAGACATTACTAACACAAGTCAGCTGTGCTGTCACATGACTAAACTGTGTCAAACATCACACAAAGCCTTGCTAAAGCTTTAATTGATGCAAACAAAAAAAAAGGGGTTCTGAGAAATCCAAACTCTTTCTACAGTTCTGGACTTCATTCAGTCAAATTTACAAGTTGGCCCATAAGATTTGTGATTTACTCTCTAGTCTCACTGCTACTATTGCAGTGGATTGCAGTGGAAAGTCCTCAGGAGTCCATTTGTAGTATAATGTGTATCTGTTTTTATGATGCCTTTTTCCAGGACTTGCATACATTGCCTTAGCGAGGCATTAAGATCTATAATATATGATCTCTGGCCATAAACAGTACAGCCTGGTTGTGTCGTTGTGTTGCTTAATGACCCCTCGAGCACTAATTTATTTACATTTTTAATGTTTCTTTCTTTTATTTGGATTGTGGAGAGGTTATTCTGAATGCCATTTTTAAATATGTAACAGTTTTTCTTAACCATAATTGGTAAAAGATTAGAGGAGATTCCTTGGAGCATTATTTATAATTTTAACCAGTTGGGTTTTTTTAGTTAAATGTTGTCTTTGAAGAGACCCTCAGTGAGATTTTTAATGATTAACAAGTTCTTAGCAAATTCTGCCTGGTTTTTTGATAAATCATAACAGAAAATATATCTCTAAAAATCTAAATTGCAGAGTGTATTTAATTGGCCTCGTAGTGTTCTCTGTAGCTTTAGCTTGGCTACATTTCATTGCTTTTGATTTAGCCAAAGATACAACTTACAATTGGGACAGCAGTCAAGTTTAAGGGTTCCAGGAGGGTCCTGAGAGGTAATGTTGATTCTAACTTTGGCCATCTTGTTCCTGGGCAGACTGGCACCCTCCGTTTTTGTGGCACCACTGAATTTGCCAGCGGCCAGTGGGTGGGCATTGAACTGGATGAGCCGGAGGGTAAAAACGATGGCAGCGTTGGAGGGGTGCGCTACTTCATCTGCCCACCAAAACTGGGTAATGCCTGCTCATATACACAGAAACCCACTAAATCATGCCATACCACTCTATCTCCCACAGAAACATTTTCAGTGTTTTATGGATTTTTGATGTCATGTATGGGTCTGCTTTCAATGGTGAAGGGGTGTCGTGTATTTCTTTAAGCACATTTTTCATTTCTGTGCTAGTAGTAATGTGGAAATATTGTAGATGATCATTTATCAGAAGACAAATACCAAATACTCGAAAGAGAAACAGAAGGGGTGGCATGCTACAAAGCAAAGCAAAAAAATGAGCAAAGCTAAAATCACTGGCCAACACTCTGGCGGTCGCCGAACATAATGTGTTCGGGGACGTCACAGTATCCGATTAAACTAGGATGGTATGGAAACCGATAGCATACAGTAACTCATCATCAGGGCCTGAATGGTTCTGTCACACTCTCCAGTTTTACAGCCAAATGTGAACATTTACATTTACATTAACAGCATTTATCAGACGCCCTTATCCAGAGCGACTTACAATCAGTAGTTACAGGGACAGCCCCCCCCCCCCTGGAGCAACTTAGGGTTAAGTGTCTTGCTCAGGGACACAATGGTAGTAAGTGGGATTTGAACCTGGGTCATCTGGTTCATAGGCGAGTGTGTTACCCACTAGGCTACTACCACCACCATCTATATGAACATGCTGCATTAATCCTTGCTGTACCAAGGAGCCAGAATTCCTGTGGTCTCCTGCAGGCTTGCAGTGGTGACTACTCTCAATAACAGTCAGCGTCACACCTTGTGCGATGTCGTTGTCATATATGCACCCAATCAGCATCTTCCAGCTACTAATGAAGCCACACCCCCACATCATTACTCCCACCGGTGCAGGACTGCCCATATCTGTGTCCATTGTCTGATCTGGTACTGCTGGCTCTGTACTGTCTCTGCCGCTGTTCCGCCAACATGTGTTTGCTCTAGTCAAATTCTAGTTGTGTGTCTGTTTGATCGCTGTGTCTGTTTATGTGTCCCAGTTTGCTACCGCCTGTTAGGTCTGCGTACCTTTGTTTGTTCGTCCTGTTTACCCTGCCCTGCCCTACGGTGTCCGCTACGCCCGTGCACCTTTCCTGTCTCTGTTTCCTTTGTCAGCTGTGTGTGTGTGTGTGTGTGTGTTTGTACCTATTCCCCGTCTCCTCTATACCCTTCTCCCAAACTTACCCTTCATGTTGTACATCCACCCGTTTGATTTATCCACTTCCTGTTCCCTGGTCGTCCCCACATTTACACCTGGATTCCCTTTTCTGTCTGTGTCATGACAATATATTTAATATTTCATTTCTATTCTCACCTGTTTGCTGTGCCTTTTGAAAACTTGGAGACTCCTGTCCAGCTTTTTTAGAATGTGTTCGGTATCTTCCAGCATTGCACGGAACTCCGGGGAAAATGCCAACATTAAACCAGATATGCATTTCTCTCTACAATACTGCAAATGTGCATTCATCCTATTTTTCACCACACAAGTGATGTGAAGTGAGTTCATACCAATGTTTCTCATAATCATTCCCTTTCAGGAATCTTTGCTCCTGTTTCCAAAATCACTAAAGTGGCTGACCAGACCCCTTCCTCTGTCACCTCAACCCCCAAGACTCCCCGCATGGACTTGTCCCGCGTCACAGGAAAGATAAAGAAAGACAAGAAGGAAAAGGAAAAAGAAAAAGACAGAGAGAAAGGTACAGGGGGAACATGCATTGCTAAATGCAGCAAAAAATAATGTCTGGCAGAAGACTTCTCTGTGTTAATATATTGTCTTTTCAAAGCCTTGAGGAAGAAGTCCCTGTCAGTGGCCAGTCTAGATCCTGATGGGGTGAAGGTGGAGCTGGGAGACCAAGTTCTCGTTGCAGGGCAGAAGCAAGGGATTGTTCGCTTTTACGGCAAAACAGACTTTGCCCCAGGTAATAAAAAGCAAATCTGCTGAATGTTAGAGGATTAAAGGTAAATATTATTAATCTGAGTCTGAGCATATGGATCTGGCATATTTTTTGCCACTGTAGACTTCAATTGACTAATAAATTAGCAATTTATTAAATGAATCTATATAAATGTAATATACAAAACAGGCTAGATATCTTATAAGATTATTGCAATATCATACCACAATTCATATGCTTTATTTGACATGTAGCTTCATATAAAGGTATAGGTATAAATAGGTAATTAAAAAATCCCATTTTTCAGTTAAGACAAATCAACAGTGTAGTGACAGAATTATTTGTTTGTTTGTTTGTTTGTTTGTTTATTTATTGAATAATTAAGGTATTTCATGAGTTTTAATACAAATACATTTTGATTGAATGTGGTTTTGTGGCTGATTTCAGGCTACTGGTTTGGAGTGGAACTGGACCAGCCCACTGGGAAGCACGATGGCTCTGTGTTTGGTGTGCGCTACTTCACCTGCCTGCCCAAATATGGGGTTTTTGCTCCTCCCTCACGTGTTCAGCGGTAAGTAGATACACTCATACTTGTATTATGATTAGAAAGAGTTTAATGCTGACTGAATAACAAACAATCAGAAAAATTTTGACTTTGTTGTAAACATTTTTATGTTCTATAATTGTGTAGAATTGGGGGACCTAAAGACTCTCAGAATGATGGGGCAGTGTTGAAGAAAGTTCATCAAGTTACCAGTAAGTATGGACATTAGTTAAATTAAACTTTTGTTTTTCAGGCTATACATTAAATCGGTATTATTCTAGTATGTAACAAAAGTTGAGAATTTAAGCACAATTAGAAAATGATTTGAGACATTCACCAACATCTGCAACACAGACCCCTTGAGGCTTCAGGGTTCAGCACCACAGACAGCTCCTTGTTATTATTCAATATCTGCATGGATCCCACACAACTGTTGAGGGGTTACACCTTCACTCCTATAAACCTCTTTTAGCTGTTTAAATGTGCGTTTTATGTTCAACGCAGTGGCCCAGCCAAAACGGAACTTCAATGTGATGAGGTCTCCCAAGGAAATCACCTCTGAGAGCTCAATTTCCAGGTAAGATCACACCTGTCTACATTATTTCAAGCAAATTCAAAGAGTAAAATACATCAAAATTGGTACCAACCCATCCCAGATTATAAGGACGAGTGTGTATCGTTGTTTATTTAGTTAGTAGGTTAGTTAAGTGTACATTATCCAGCCTATTGGTCAGACCAGAACCATTTCAAAGCCAAGCGTCAATTCTGATCTTAAGAACAAGTGACTACTGCATTTCTACCACTGCACTACTGTAGTTTAGGTCTTGCCACTGCCGTGTTATCTGCTGCTACAAATTGGCCATTGAGCTGCAGTAGGAACTCTGTGGTCTGAAATGTGATGGCTGCAGACATCAGCAATACAGGGTGGAGAAGGTACCGGTTGTAAATGTTCTTCTTCTTTTGTCCACAGGTTGCTTTTCTGTTGCTGGTTTCCCTGGATGTTACGCGCAGAGATGCAGTCCTAAAACATCACGCTCCATTCATCCACCTCTCAATCACCTTCTTTCACCTTTCCATGTTGGTGTGCCGCCATCTTTCATTTGAGCTTTCCTCTGAGAACCAGCCAAACTATTGTCAATATTACACTTTACCTCCTTCCCCTCCTGTTCCCCTCGATTGCGATTCAATAGCAAAAAACTAGTGCCTTTTATAATAAATGACATTCTGCATTCCGTTAATTGACAAAAAAAAAATACTTATTAACTTCCCTGAAAAAGATCTTGTAACTGCTAATTCTTCTGCTGCCTTTTTATTTCAATTGCATAATGCGACCCCTGTAAAGTTATTACCAAAACCACAGAATTAGGCTTCTGTATGAGACCATCTTCACCCCCCTGCATTATGTTCTTCATACTGTAGTAAAATGTCTGCTTACTTTCTGAAGCTGCTGTTTACTTTGCAGTATTCTGCCAAGAGCTTAAACGAGCTTTACTGTTAATTGTCAACATTTCTTGCATTGGCAGTAGGCGCTCTGAACTGTAGATTATTCCGATGTACTTTGTGTGTTCCTCCGGTGATCTTGGCACTGTCAGATGTGGTCTAGACAATAATAGCATGTCGTTGCATATACTGCCAGGGTACAAATGCTACAAGTGGCCGTAACACAGGGTCTGTATATATTTCTCACCACCGTCTATATTCTAATGGCCGTTCTAACATGCATGGGGCGCCAGATTAGGAGTGCTGTGAACACCGAGGTTTAGTTTCCATTTCCTTTGCATGGGAATGTGACGGCATGGGCATAGCGACGTGACTGGAGCCGTGCAGAGAAAGTCTGGGGAGAAACCATTACAACCAACCGTGGAACGTCGGCAGCAGTGTATCTTGCTGTTGTGGTCTTGTGAGAATACTGGGAATACCTGCTAGTACAATACGGTTCATGTTATTTAGTCTTAATATTCTGTTTCCCCCCATCCATCCACTCACTCCAGCTGTTTCTCTCTCTATCTGTTAAACTTGGTAAGGTTTTGTGGACATGTGCTTCTTCAAAGAAAAAAATAATAATTACATTACTCTGCTCGGTGTGTTAAAAATGGGGGCAAAAAACAGCAATATTTAATCAATGACACTTTGCTATGTGACTGTTTAGTGGTGTTGTTTTTTTTAACTGTACTTGAGGTACCATTAAGTAAGCACACCAGAAACTGAAGAACGAAGGTCTGTGCTGCTGGTGCACATTCTGAACACCCTCCTCTACCATGATCACCACGTGAACAGCACTCATGAAGTGTAGTATTGGAAACGTCTATATATAATGATTCATAGCTACGGTTATTAGATCGTTCTCTTTAGCTGTTACCAGCTTCAGTTTCCTTTCTTTTCTAACGGAGGTCTGTCTGGTTATTCTTCATTTTTAGTACCTAGAATTTTAGGTGGACATCTAAAGTACTTTTAATCACATATATACATACGTCATGTCAAAATATCAGTACCGGTGGTGATCCAGAACGAAGACTTTATTTTCATGCCATCTTCATGTCATATTACATCACTAAGATGTAAGAGCGTCATGAACATCCATATATTCATCATACGTTGCGTAAAACATTCTTAAATCGTTTTTTAATAACAATGTGTTGTGTCTCCATGGTTGGACTCATAATGGAAAATCTGTGGGGAGTGCGACGCTGGATTTAGTAACCTGCATGCTCTCTGTCTCTCTTTCTCTCTGTGTGCCAGGACTCCTTTTTTAATGGTGTATCAGCATGAAAAATGCTTATAATTACGTCTACATAGACTACAGATTCTAATAAAGATTTGATGTTTTTATAAACGCTCTTTGGTAAGTTCATTTATTTGAGGGTGGTCAGGGAAATTTTTACAAACAATAAATACAAAGGCTTGAAACGCAAAGGGGTGTAAAATGGACATTTCTTTTAAATAAAGGGGTGTACAAGCGTAGAGTCTTGGAAAAATAATAAAAATGAAATAAATTAAAGGTATTTTCATTCAAACAGTTGTCCATGTGACTACAAAACATGCGACATCTTCCTAATCCCAGGGAATTCCTCCTGGCTGCAGGGTGACCCTGGTGACCTTTCCTCCATGGCAGATCTGGGGCTTTTGCTCTTGGTGCTCTGCCTCTTCCTTCGGGCGCGGCGGTTCTTGAACCATACCTACAAAAAAACGAAGAAGATTTTATATTCGAAACAGCTTTCAACAGAAACAAACGGCAACTTTCTTAATCTGGAAATGGTTAATCACCCGGACGGTTTCCTCGGAAAGGCCCGCGTTCCTGGCCAGCTCGGCCCGGGCCTCCACGCTGGGGTAGTCGGTGCGGACGAAGAGCTGGTCCAGCTGCTGGATCTGGCTCTCGGTGAACACCGTCCTCATCCTGCTGTGCTGACGGGGGTGGGCCGGGTTCGAGCAGCAGCTCGGTTCCGCTGTGGACGCAGGGAAAGAGAAAAGATCCTTTTAGAACAGGGAGGTATACCCTTCACCTATGAACCAGGAGACTGAGTGTCTCCAGGGAAACTGTCCCCGCGAAAACGGTCCTTACCTCCGTGGCGGGGCGGCTCGGCGCGGCCCGCGGGGAACGGGCTGTGTCCGGCCGGGCAGCCGTAGCAGCAGAAGGGCCAGGCCGGGCCCAGCAGGTCCAGGGCCGGGTAGGCGCGGTACTCCGCCGGCGGCCGGTACAGGTGCGCCGGGTTCTCGGGCAGGAGCTGCGGGGCCTGGCGCGTCTCGCCCAGGATGTGGTCGATGGTGAAGTTGGAGAACTTGGCGTCCATGTCGCTCGGTGTCCTGCTGCGGGTTTGGAGTCGGGGACATTCTCGGGATATTTGTACACGGGACGGCCAAGGCCGGACAAAAGATCAAATGCGCCATTAAATGCTTAATTTGCATTTCTTTGTATAAAAAGGAAACGTATATTGATAATCACCGAATCAAAGGACGAGGCGCTTTGAAGAAACATCTGATGTCGTGATGTCGCCTTGATTCTGAAAATGCGGAATTATTTTAAATCTCCCTCAGATGTGTTAAAATGAAGATATCAATAGATATAAGACGACATCTTGATGATTTGAATATGTATTAATTACAGTTATATTGTTATTATTATTATTATAATGATGTAGTTGAATGTCTTCATTTTAGATCATTAACTGAACTTTGATTTAATAGCTATGCTGTTTACAATAAAAACTACGTGAATTCGTATTGCATCGCGCAATGAATGTTATGATGATTACATCTGAATGTTTTTTAAATCTTGTTTAAATCCTATTTATTCTGCGCGTTAAACACACTGGCACGGATCGCCTTGTTTGTCGATTCATCGGCGATAATAAACCGCGGGAACGAGGGCCTTTTGAAGTCGGCGAGAGTCGCTGAAACCGAGCGCGTATTTGCACATCACAGTCGCGCATCTTCTGGTCCGCTCACATCAAACCGGCACCTGCAGCAGTCCGGGCGAAAGCGATCAGCCGCCGATTATCAGCGACGAACGCGAGATCAAGGCGTCCGGGTTCAGATCTCCTTCTAATACCAATTACCACCAAGCGTTACGGAAACGTTAGAACCGAAGGAGTCGCCATTAGAACAATCAGACTGAAAGCCACATGTGCGACTTAAAAAGCACACAATCCAGATGTTTCTGTTTCGAGACTTTTTTTTTTTTTTTTTGTCGTTACAATACTTGTGATAATAAAGGAGGGAAATGGCGCCACCCCGCGGCCGGACGACAGAGGACGCGTTTTTACATTTTTGCTGCGTGCTTTTACGGCCAGGATCAACGCAATTTTTATTTCAATTGCATAATGCGACCCCTGTAAAGTTATTACCAAGACCACAGAATTATGAGACCATCTTTACCCCCCTGCATTATGCTCGTCATACTGCAGTAAAATGTCTGCTTACTTTCTGAAGCTGCTGTTTACTTTGCAGTATTCTGCCAAGATCTTAAACGAGCTTTACTGTTAATTGTCGACATTTCTTGCATTGGCAGTAGGCGCTCTGAAGTTCCCTTCTCCCCCCAAAAATAAAACGCCCCCCACCCTCCATTCTATTCACCATTCGTGATGGAATTGAAATAGATGCTTTCTTAATCACATTAGTGTCATTCACCATGTGAAGTTTTTTTAAAGGGTTCCACAGAGGCAAGTCAAACCCCATTCTGCCATGTTTCGTATTTGACATGGGAGCAGTTCTGGGGGCAAAGGTCACCCCACGCGGCGCCTGCGTGCGCAGGGTAAGCGTCTCCTTCAACCGGGCAAATCGACACACAACGTTTAATGCAACATCAGATCATATGATCGGCTGCCTAATCCATGGATCTACTCGCATAATCTGGATTACGGGATGACTGTCCGCTCCGCATTTCTCATGTCCAGAATTGCCATCGTGTCTGGTTATTCGTGGTGGCACGAATGTCACGGGTTGTCGCGCGTCTCGTCATTGCGGATCGGTGTCGGATGAGACGCAGATTTGGCTCGACAGCAGTCCCCACGGTCGGGTGGTTGGAGCCACCGCGCCGTATGACGTCACGTCGCGTCGGTCCTCTGAGCGCCGTCCGAGTTCCAAATGGAAGCTGACGTTCGCGCTCTGTTTCGCTATAATGATGAACCCCTTTTTCCTCTTCGAGCAAATGCGTCACGTAGTCGAGATAAAGAGCAATAAAGAAAGACGAACGTGGACGTGCGGAGCTGCACGCAATCAGCGCGCAGTGCGTGCGATGCCCGATGTGGCCGCCAGGCGGAGACACCCACCGTCAAATTTTTACACAGATTCCTGCGTGCGTTTTATGCCAGTGCACGAGACCATTTTTCCAGTTGGAGTAAATGACATGGATCTGTATGGGTTGGCGTGGTGATCTGTATGGGTTGGCGTGGTGATCTGTATGGGTTGGCGTGGTGATCTGTATGGGTTGGCGTGGTGATCTGTATGGGTTGACGTGGTGATCTGTAAGGGTTGGCGTGGTGATCTGTATGGGTTGACGTGGTGATCTGTATGGGTTGGCGTGGTGATCTGTATCGGTTGGCATGGTGTTGCCCGCCTTCCCCATCGCAGCCTGAAGGTCAAACACACACAGACCATGCAGAGATGAGACAGACATGCTCATGCTTTCCAACACCAACGCATCTTAGATTACTTTGCCGAGGGCGACCGTCCGTCTAGACGGTGGAGCAGGTGGAATATAGCGAGCAGTCCGTGTTCTGCCGGCAAGCAGTGCCACGGCATCTGCCGGAATTGAGGCTGGCTGACAGATTTTGTCATCTTCAAGCTGTAATTTTAACCTGCACCTTTGTGGCTCGCGGTAATGAAGCCGCTCGGCTCTTTCACTTTTCGGCCTGGCCAGCCATATGCCTCCATTTTTTCAGGTTGGGCCAGTTTGAGAGCCCCTCTTTGCTGCATAATTAAAGTGCAGCGACAGAAAATAAATCCACTCCGATGCATAATTACAGTGTGTTTTGTTCGTAATTAGCAGAGTGCGTAATCCATTCAGACGTGCTCAGTGAGTTATCTCAGAAAAGGACCCTCCCCCCCAGAGTGCACGGGGCCGTTTCAGAAGGAAAAGAGGAGATGTCTCCTACCCTCCTTCCCTCCCATATCAAATGGTCTTCTCAGAATGGACCACAGCATCGCCCCTCCTGTTCCAGAAGAAACTGCCATGCACAGACTATATATATATATGTGTGTGTGTTTTCTTCTAAGGAGGTTATTCCTCCTCCAGGGGTTCTTCCTTTGTTTCACTGTAATCAACAAAGAGGCTCTACAGGGAAGGATGCCTATTAATATGGCACGTGCTGATCCACCATGGCTTTCCAGCTATGGAAAGCAGCATTCCTCCTTATCTCTCGCTGCCTTATTAAAAATGCACGCTAGAGATAGCTGGGTCCACTGGATGACCCATATTTCCTTTTTGGAAGCTCTGATGCTAGCATGTCCCACGTGTTTGGTACGTTTTCGGTGGAGGTGCACAATTCTCGGCGATCTCGTTTGAAGCGCTCTCCTTACGTAACCGGCCTAAAATGTCTTCATTTAAATATGCATGGCAGGGTTCAGAGCCCATCACACTGATAGCAAGTGCATGACACAAGAATGCACTGGCATGTCCTAGATGGGTTTTTAGCAGGTGTTGAAATATGTAAAAGGAAAGAAAGTAGTAATAATGTCTGTACTTTGGTACAACAAAAATGCTCAAAAGTCCACCAGAGATCACAATGATTTATCACAGGAATATAATTATTAGCAGTTATTAACACCGTGCATGTAATGAGTAGGAGGTGTGAAATCCTCAAATGAACATAATTCATTCCGTGTCCAATGCAGGACGTGTCGGGGGGGGGTGGTTTTGTAGGAGGAGCGTGCTGATTGGTCCTCCTGCTGCAGGTGGCTGGAGGTTGGGGGCGTGGCCTAAATCACACCTGGCGCAGGTATGGCTGCCGATCCGCTGCGCTTCTCCGCGGCCCGGCGAGTTTGTGAAGTTGGGCTCGGCGGAAGCAGGAACTCGGCCGCTACACGCACCGCGTAAGTCTTCGCCGACGAGTTTTAGCCGCGGAGCTTCGGGAGGTTCGGGTTCGGAGCGTCTCGGAGGCGTGAAATGACTCCCGAATCAGCGTCGTGTCGGTCTCGAACCCGCAGCTGCTGTGTAGCTAGGAAATATATGCGCACGTGTGTTAAGATGAGTTTCTCTCTCCCAGCCGTCCCATGACCAATATTTGCAGAGTTTCATCACCTCTTCTCCAGCCGAGATGATCGACTCAAGCCAATCTGAACGAACAAGGGAGTTCTGTGGACTCTGCAACTTCTGCTAATCGGTTTAAATGACAACTGGAATTTTGATGCATGTGTGTTCTGTATTTTATTGAGCGTCTTCGATGGTGATATATATTTTTTGCATCCATTAGGAATCGTGTTTAATGACGCCGTTTTAATCAAATTGAAACTGGTTTCCATTCCTGACGTCCAGCGTAGGCTTCGGTCGAACCCTGAACCCGGGCACCAGAGAAACGACACTTGACCCGCGGCCCCCAGGCGAGGGAAATGCGACTCTCGTTTACCTGTGACCGAGCCCGTTTCCCAGCCACATGAGTCCGGTTACGGGATCCGCTGGCTTTGTTTCCAGGATAAAAGATGGGTAGAGTACAGTAGGTCACTAGTGATACTGGCTCGTGTTGCTAAATCACGTTTTACTCACCCGGTTCAGGAGTGTTTAAAGAAAGTAAAAAAAAAAAAAGTCCCGTAGTTATTCCACGTGGCTGGATCAGGCTGAAGATGATCATCTTTATCTGTATCCGAAACGGCGACATGGGAGAATCTTGTTTCAAAGTCACTGGATCGGTACGCCATTCTCAGCCGAATAAACCATTTTAAAAAGATATATATATATATATGGTAAATAAATGAAAAGCAAGAAAGATACAGTCATACACAACATAAGTAGAACATTGGACTTGCACAAAGTCTGAAACGTTGTTACTTAACGTGCTGTAAATAGTTTTTTTCTGGTGTTGTGCTGCAGTAAAGAGGAAGTGCATCGTAAAGTGCATTTAATTTCTCTGCTGCTTAGTGGCGTGGGTTATGGCTGAGTTCTGCCGTTGTGGCGTTTTTATGAGGCCTGCGGATGACAAGGTCCCGTTCGGTGACGTTTCTCTCCGAGGGCTCTGCCTCTGCGTCCTGGGGACAACGGGAAATATTTTTCTCTCTCTTCTCTTGTGCAGCACTGAGTAGGCTGCTATGAATACTTTATTGTCTGTGCTCTATTATTCATCTGGCTTTTGACGCGCCGCTTTGTTTAAGATTTACCAGTTCCTGCCGATAAGACTTTTTTTTTTTTTCCGTAATGTGGTCTGTGGTAGCTGTGCAGACCGCGAAGACCAGCATTTTATTAAAACACTATTTACCGATTCGATGCTGTCATCATCTGCCGTACAGATCCCCACATCCCACAATGTCCCTTCTTTGGGTGCTCATTTGCATAAAAATGGTGTCTGGCATGGCCTGGGAGAATGCGCTCATCCAAAATCCATCTGCACAAGGCTGGACTGGAACGGAGAACATTGGAGAGAAAGGGTGTTGGGACCCTTCCATTCAGATGCCCGTCTCCCTCCCTCCTGAAATAGGAGGCCTGTGTCGGGTAAAAGTAAAGCACATTACTTTGCTCCCGTGTCTGCGGCAGTTTACTGTTCCGGACAGGATGTGCTAGAAGAAAACAAGTCTGTTCCATGGATCTGCTACTGCTGCTCAGTACCAGGTAGCACGGGGTACCTTCAGAGGTTGAGTGCAGTCCAAGCCTCGATGGGTCAGGGCTGGTTTGGTGACAGCAGGGGACGTGTGATAGGGCGGTAGTAGCGTAGTGAACCAGAAGACCCAGGTTCAAGTCCACTTACTACCATTGTTGTCCCTGAGCAAGACACTTAACCCTAAGTTGCTCCAGGGGGGGACTGTCCCTGTAACTACTGGTTGTAAGTCGCTCTGGGTAAGGGCGTCTGGTAAATGCTGCAAAATGCAAATCTTCACTCGAGGGAACCTCGGTGGCAT
Organism: Denticeps clupeoides; assembly: GCF_900700375.1. Taxonomy (NCBI): domain Eukaryota; kingdom Metazoa; phylum Chordata; class Actinopteri; order Clupeiformes; family Denticipitidae; genus Denticeps; species Denticeps clupeoides. The sequence continues at coordinate 3,914,641 of NC_041725.1, read as the reverse complement.
CTGAACCCGCTTCCTCAGCCCCTGATGCCACTACTAGTCCACAACGCCACCTTTTTTTGTGCCGATACCTTCGCCGCATGTTCCCCTGCTCCAGAATTGTCAGAACACAACAGCTAATACGGCACCTGATAAACGAATTCGATTGGATCTGTTGTCTTAACGAGGCTCCATCAAATGGAAAGAACGTGATGAAGGGATTGAATTTTGGAAATCGATCTTTTTGCCCTTCACTCTGTGTGGTGTCCTAGCTGTCTGAAGAACAAGATGCAGCCCAGGCCCAGGTTCACATCAACTCGGTGGCACTCCCATTGTAAAATGGCTCAGAGGGTCACTTGTCCTCCCATGCTCTGCCTTGGACGGCTCAAGCAATGACTTCACACGCTCGAGTGGCCCGAACCCGGAGACCCCCGATGAGGACGCACGCGGCAATTAGCTATTATGGAGAGCAGCAGAGCGCTGGATGGCCGCGCTAGTGTTGATGCGCGCTGTGCCCTGCTGGGCTCCACTGAGCCGCGCTCACTCGCCAGTTCTGGCCCTTTTGTGAAAGACCGACACTGTAAATCCACAGGGGCGGGGCATCGCTGGGCGAGCCACTGTGTCATCATGACACCGGGGTAATTGCGTGCGGGGGAAATGAATGTGGGGATTGTTAATAGTCGCGGGCTGGTCTCCGGCTCCGCCTCTTGCCGCTTTTGGTCAGTCTGTCCGTCCCACTGTCAGGCGCAAGTGAAGGTGAATCACAAAACATTGTTGCCCGTTGGGTGTGGAATGAATCCGGTTTAGTAATCGGAATTGAAAGTGTAATTGGAAAATCGAGAACCTAATGCTCTCGCCCGTTATACTTTTACACTCTTTTGAGAACCAGCTCCACTGAACCAACCGCGGTTAGTACCCATGTGTACTCTTTCATTATCATTCTCACAGATTAAACCTGGCGAGGGAATGATGGGGTTCATTGGTTTGGGGCTATTAAGATGAGAACTTCTGTATGGAGATCACACCGTTCAGGTGTTCCAGAACCCCCGTCGTGAAGCGAGGTGGCCCGTCCCCGGCTTTGAGTCTGCGTGGTGGCTGTGAAGACGCCTGTCCCGCTCTCTGCATCCACGGGGAGAGTCGGGAAGGGGGAGGGGGGCCGTCAGATGTCCCGGTGCTCTCTTCCGCTCTCCATCCGAGGACAGAAAGGAGCGTTTGTTCGCTTTTCCAGCCCTTTTTCACAGCAGGAACAATGAGCGCTGTGAGCTTCTTCAGGGCAGCGAGGGGAGGAGGGCGGAGAAATGGAGGGGTACCGGAGCGTCTCTCGCTCTCTCTGTTTTACCGCCCTGTCGCCGGAAACACGGCGTCCCCATCAGGCGCTTCCAATCCCCTAATGGAGTGACGCCACAGGCAGGAGAGTGTGGTTCTGCGTAAACGCACTCGACACACCCTCAAAAAGAGGCCTTAACCGCCAGGACGTGTCAGGCGCACTCGTATGTGGAGGATAGAGCAGTACGCCCAAGTATTCCAAACTACTTCTGCTTTTAAAGACCGGGGATTATGGAACGCTCCATATCAACGAGTTGCGCTTTAGTGTTTTTCTTTGAGAAGGTTGTTTAGTGGTTGTGTAGATTCTTGGTCCTCTAACCCCACTTGCTAATTGTAAATTGTAGATATAACTAATAAAGTACAACCTACCTTTTCCTTGTAGATTTAAAATTTATTTTTTTTTTTTTTCTTCAGAGGAGGACTGAAGTCTGTCATCAGGCATGTTCACACTCGGACGTTAACTCCAGTTCCCGGACACGGAGTAATTTTTTTTATTTTAATTTTGAGTTATACCACATGACCATAAAGGCCCTAAATTCATTCATTTACCTTTTTTTACAAATAGTTTTTTTTTCTTCCATATCTCCTGACCCATTCTGTTGTCTGCCAACTTTTCCATGAAGGTCCCGCCCCCTCCACTCCCCCACAGCAGCGGCGGACTCATCATACACTGGTAGCCATTCTGGATCAAGCCAGTTGACTTCACGTGGAATTTCCTACCGTTTTTGCATAGTGGTGCACAACAAAACTTTAAATAGCCTTTGTCAAAAAAAAAAATCATCGCCACAGGGCGTTACGATATGAGGCGATGGGTGTGAACCGAGAGGTTTGCATTTCAGGTTCCTTGAGGGCGAAGGCATTGCTTTCTGCGGGGGGGAGGGGAGGAGTTGATAAGGTGTGTGTGTGTTTTTTTTTGGTTTTTCTCACATCTGTGAAGTTTATGAATGGCGCTCATGCAACGCGTGACACCAGAGAGCGCCATTTATTCCCCCGCCCCCCAGGTCTGACCCTGAGCTCACAGAGCCGACAGGCCCGACGCCGCTTTCCATTTTCAACTCCGCTGCCTCTCGAGACTCAGTCCAGCCACCTTAAACGCTCCCTGGAATGATGGAACTGTGGTGGTGAGCGGTGCAGCGTTCAGCCTGCCTTCCTTCCCTTCCCTCTCACTCTCCTGACGCAGACCTGCGCTTGAGGGAACCCTAATCCAAGGAGAGGGAGGTGTGGCAGGACAGGCGAGGATGCAGGGGGCAAGGTTGCAGGTAATTGTGGCTCTCCGCCACTGAGTTAATCGCCCCGGTGTCCGAGGAGATTTTTCCTCCTGTCGGATCGGGGAGGGCGACTGTGCTCATAAATCTCAATCACTGCTACTCTGTTATTCTCTGGGTGGGCTTGTCTCAGGGCAAAGGCCAGAGAAATGCTCTCTCTCTCTCTCTCTCGCTGTGTAAGAACAGAATTAGCAACATCACTTTTGACGGACAGAGGTCATGGCTGCTGCGCCTTTGACCTTCTCGCCGTCACACTTTTCCTTCACCAGATACGTCACCGGTGTATAATAACCCCATCCACCCTTTCCATCTCCCCGCTGAAGCTGGATCATTACTCCTTCAGGCCCGGCGTATAAAGCTGATTAACAGTATGGTGCGTGGCTTCTGAGTATCTGACGTGTAAAGCCAGGCTGAAGCTGCCATGGCAGGTATCGACGTGCTGGAAATTTATTGCGTTGAAACCACATCCAAGCCTCGGAGTGAGAGAAAATCGAGCGGCACTTTTCCAGGCAGCCGGCTTGAACATGAAATCCGTGCGATAATACGGTCCTGGCTCCCTTTATGACCCTCTGTTGCAATGGCGGTGTGTGTGCAGCAGGACCTGTACCCTGGTTCATGAGGCACTTCAGTGTTTATTTCTGAATATTTATCTCATGGCTTTGCAGTGGCCAACCGTGTATAGAGTTTAAAGGAAATTCGAAACAAAAAGTTTCTTGGAAAATAAATCTTGTGCTTTTAAAAAAAAGAAATAAAGCATGACTTGGTGGGCGTGGCAGAGTCGTGGGTGACTCTCACCGAGTTCAGCCGCACCTTCCAGAAGTCTCTAGGCAGACTGCGACTGAGACATCACTGTCATGCTGCGCTGATGTGCTGTTATCAGTGTTTATTTATCATTCATTCACATGCTGCATGTTTAATGCATGCACAGAATATTACCAGTATGAAATATAGAAAAAGTTTATACATTTGAATTCAGTTTTAATTATTTATATTGTATATTGTATAAGTAATTACAGGTCCTGCAGCAACATTTTTTTTAATCATGGAGTTTACATCAATTTGCATAGTTTACTATCATAGATTTCATAGATTTTTATATTTAATCATTTGGTTTTCGTTTGTATGATGTTTGCCTCACCTCGAACCTGACTTGGTTTCACCCTCTTCCCCTATCAGGTAAATACCAGCATGCCTGGGGAGACGGTCGAAAATGGCGTTCACATGCACTGTGCTGCAGGGTTTGGTGAAGAAGATGATGAGAGGAAGACTCGCTCTGTTCCCCTGACCCCTTTCTACCCTCGTGAAACATCAGCACTGGAAGGACCCATGCAGTGAGCGGCTCTTCACTAGAATGGAAATTACAAACACATTTAGCAAACAGCGAAGTGACAACTGTCACTGTCTGCTGACACCAAGCGCTGTAGCCATCACAGATGTCATGGCTGGGAATTCCGAATTTAATTACATGCCCCATGACTGCATTATGGATGTCTTCACTGTTCACTTCCAGTTCCGAATTGGCTGAGGTCGGCGTGGTTGCCAGACTCCTTTTGGTGCTTTTGATTAGCACTGTGGCAACGTGTGAGTAGATGTGCTTACAGTATTGCATCCCTGGTGACATGCTGTGCAAATCAAAAGCAGCAGAGGAGTTTTTGGCAGTGAGTGCAAGAGTAGGTTTTAAAAATGGTTCCTTTTAATTCCTGTACTCTACTTTTAAATTGGGTTTGAAAAAGAGCCATTTTCACAAACTGAATAATTCTGCTTTCTCAACTCAGTTTTGACACTTTACTCTAGACAATGTTCCTAAGTGCGTGTTTAATTATTAAACACGTTATTAGTTAGATTACCTTGGCAACAAGTAACATGGCCATGAGCCATTTTATTAAGTTAACTCTCTCTCATCACCGTCGCTCTATCCTGTAGGCTGGAGAGGCGCTGGATGCTGTGGCATGAGTTCATGAAGGATTATTCCTGTTTGGATGACTGGCTACGGCTGGCGGAAAATTGTGCTGCTTCCCCAAACACCAGTCATGTGCTTTACGTAGCCGCCAGCGAGGAGCTCAAGAAGTTCGAGGTAAACGTAAAATGCCACATGAGGTTTGAGTTTATTGCACTTTGATTTATTTGGTTGCTCCTATCCAAACCCATTGTTGGGAACCCCGAGGCAGTCGCTATGCTTGTTCTGTTTAGTGCTTAACATACTCAGGTGGGTGTTCCACAAAGTACATCTCAGTTCACTGGGTTCACTTAAGCAGAGGTGGAAAAAGTACTGAAAAAAATGTAATTAAGTAAAATATATTTGCAAAAATTCTCTAAGAAACCAAATAAAGTGTCCTGCCCAGCATTACACTGTAAAGCTCTTGTTTAGTTTGAGCAATATAATGCATGGGATAAATGGGTAAAAAGCATATACAGTGCATCCAGAAAGTATTTACAGCCCATCACTTTCTCCACATCTTGTTGCAGCCTTATTCCAAAAATGGATTTAATTTAGTTTTTCTCTCACACAACACCCCCTAATGACAAAGTGAAAAAGTTGACTTGAGGTTTTGGCTAATTTATTGAAAATCAAATAAAAACTGAGAAATCACATTTACATAAGTATTCACAACCTTTGCCATGAAACTCATAATTGACATTGGGTACCTCCTGTTTCCCCTGATCATCCTTGAGATGTTTCTGCAGCTTAATTGGGGTCCATCTGTGGGGAAAAGTTCATTGGACCTGATTTGGAAAGACACACCTGTATATATAAGGTCCCACAGTAGACAGCATGTCAGAGCACAAACCAAGCATGAAGTCAAAGGAATTATCTGTAGACCTCAGAGACAGGATTGTCTCCATGCACACATCTGGGGAAGATTACAAAAAATTACAGGTCCCAAGGACCACAGTGGCCTCCATTTTCCATAAGTGGAAGTTCAAAACCACCAGGACTCTTTGTAGAGTCTAAACTGAGTGATCAGAAGAGAAGGGCCTTATTCATGGACCAAGTACTTGATTGTCACTCTGTCAGAGCTCCAGAGGTCCTCTGTGGACATAGAACCATCTCTGCAGCAATCCACTAATCAGACCTGTATGGTAGAGTGGCCAGACAGAAGCCACTCCTTAGTAAAGGCACATGGCAGCCTGTCTGGAGAACCTGAAGAACTTAAATTCTCTGGTCTGATGAGACAACGATTGATCTCTTTGTTGTGAATGCCAGGCATCACGTTTGGAGGAATCCAGGCACAATCACCAGGCCAATACGATCCCAGCAGTGAAGCATGGTTGGTGGCAGCATCATGCTGTGGGATGTTTTTCAGCCGTAGGAACTGGGAGACTTGTCAGGATAGATGGAAGATGACTGCAGCAATGTACATAGACATCCTGGATGAAAACCTCCAGAGCGCTCTTGAACTTAGACTGGGGTGACTGTTCATCTTTTAGCAGGACAACGACCCTAAATTCAAATTTTGTCACATACACAAACACTGTATGATATGCAGTTAAATGCTAAGCACACAGCCAAGATATCAAAGGAGTTGCTTCAGGACAACTTTGTCCTTAAGTGGCCCAGTCAGAGCCCAGACTTGAATTCAGTTGAACGTCACTGGAGAGATGTTGAAATGGCTGAACCGACACTTTCCATCCAACCTGATGGAGCTTGAGAGGTGCTACAAAGAGAAATGGGGGGAAATGGCCAAGGGTAGGTGTCTTAAGCTTGTGGCATCATATTCTGGGACCTCATATTCTGAGCAAAGCACCGTCCCCACACACTGCTCCCCGGACGCCTGTCATGGCTGCCCACTGCTCACCAAGGGTGATTGTTAGAAGCAGAGGACACGTTTTGTTGCGTCACCATGTGCTGTGCTGCAGTCTTTCACAATGACAATCACTTCACTTTCAAAGACTTGAGGCTGTAATTGCGGACAAGTGTATTGACAAAATATTGAGCAAAGGCTGTGAATACTTACATACATGGGATCTTAGTTTTCTCTTTTTATATATATATATATATATATAAAGTCATTATTTTTTTGGCTTGTAATTGACTAACTGTATTTGACCCAGCACTTGTTTCATAGTGATTCACTTCTATCCCGAGTAAATGTAATTTGTTTCTTTCCACCTCTGTTCCTAACCTATAAGAATTTTACCTCTCAATGAACCCAACCCAGTGTTCCACAGCTGTGAACTAGAAACAAGATAGACAAATGTGTACATGAAGGCTAGCTGATCACTTTAGTTTAGGTAGTTACACTACCTCATATGTTTTCTGTGGCTTGTTTTGCATATTTTGGGGTTCGTGTCAACGGCACCATCTCATGAATATTGCCAGGGCTTCATTTGGCACTGAAGTTGATGTTCAAAACTGCAAAATACTTGAGTAGTTCAGGTCCTCCACATTGGATCCAACCCCCCTTCTGATCACAGGATGGGTCGTTCCCTCCGTCCCCTTTCCTGTTTGTTTCCCAGACCCTGCAGACCGATGCAAGGGGACATCTGTCCCAGCTCGACTCTCTGGTCAGAAGGAACAGGTCTCTGGTCCCCCTCTTTACAGGGGCTATGAGATCACGGCTAGTTGCCATGACCCGGAACTGCAGCCAGCGCTGGGACTGTTTGATGGCCACCATAGAGAGCGTGTGCCGTCGGCTTAAGGTATAAAATAGGTTTTTAATCCTTGTGGTGTTCACAAGTTCACAATCATGCGCTTTTATCCACACGTCCTTCACCCCCCCAAAAAAACCCCAACCATTCTCCTCCTGTTCTTCTCTCTTTTCCTCGCTTCTCTCCTCCTCTGCGGTGTGCCGCCCAGCACTTTGTGTCCCAGTGGGAGGACTTTGACAGGCGGAGGGAGGAGATGTCCGTCTGGCTGGCTGACATGGACCTCAGGCTTACCGAGGTGGAGCATTTTTCTGGCAGCGACACGGGGGCTAAGATGCGTCAGCTGCAGGTACCAGACACCAGGTTCTGTGCCAGCCTCTCTGTTCATCTGTCTTCAGGCATATGGGTTCTTATCAGTCACCATGGGTCATTCTGGGTCCAGTGTCCATTAAGAACACTTTGTTGATGGACATTAAATGATGGACATTAAAAAGTTATTAATCTATGTTTACATCATTATCTACAGTATGTTTTATAGCTTCATATAGACCTCCAGCAAAAAATACAGCTGTAAGTTTCTGACTATTTTATTACAGTCATAAACCAGCCCTATTTCATAAGAGTGCAGCTTTTAAATAATGAATAATCAGGCAAAAGGCTCTTTCTTTTTGGGGTCTTGTATGTGAGTCAACCTACAGGTTAATGCATCTAGAACGTCTGACTCAAGTACTTCTACACTTATTTCCTGAATACATTAATCATACTTGAATCACTTGTTAGCATAGAATTACAAATAGCATTCGGTTTTACAAAAAAGCTCAGCATGGGTTTCCAGGATCTTGTTTCTGCATGTCAGAGCCCAATAATAAATGCATCTTTCTAATGTGAAAGACCTACAAACCAATATTACTTTATTCTTATTTCTTTGCGTGTGGTCTTTAAGCCTGATTTTTCCATAGATGTCTGTGCTTGAATGTTTTGTGTTCCCCTCTGTTCGTGTGTAAGAGCTTCCAGAAGGCTGTGTGTGACAGCGCGGGCCGACTGAACGCGCTGCTGGAGCAGGGAGAGGCGCTGATCCAGCGCAGCGAGCCGGCCGATGCCCAGAAGGTCGAGACGCAACTGCAGGAGCTGCTTCTGTGCTGTGCACACGTGTTTGAGGGGGTGGGACGTCTGCACACACGCCTGCTGAGCATGAGATTGGTACAGTATATACACGTAGTGTCTAAGGCGTTTGTCAGACCCCCTTATCATGGGCAACTTACCATCAGTAGTTACAGGGACAGTCCCCCTGGAGTCACTCAGGGCTAAGCGTCTTGTTCGACACAATGGTACTAAGTGGGGCTTGAACATGTGACTTTGTGGTCTTGTGGTTCGTAGGTAAGTGTTACCCACTAGGCTACTGCCAGACTAAACGTTCTCCCGATGCCACGTCTGACCATCTCTGTTAACATCTCCAAATTGCCTGGGCTCCTCGAGCCGTTCCCTGGGGAGTTCGAGGAAGATTGAAGGCTGAAAGGGAAGGGGTTACGTAGGGACCTGTTGCTCTCATCTGCCTAGCTTTTCTCCAACAGGAGCCATGATAAAGTGAAATAGTCGTGTTGGAGTACAAATTTCAGACCACATTTGGGCACAGTGCCAAAATGTCACACTGTTAATACAAATGTGTTTTTACAAGAGAAATAAAGCAATTTTTAATGAAATGTAATTTATTTAGCTCATGTATTTTAACAGACATTTTTGACATTGACTTGAGTATGTTGAATGTCTCGTCCTTGTCTCATGACAGGTCTTTGAGGAGGACTGGATCTTGCCAACCTTCCCTGACTCTGGCTGTCCGTCGGAGACCCCCCTCCCAGAGGACGAGGGGGTTTTTGATGGGACCTGCACACATGATGAGCAGAGCCTCCTCAGTACATCTGCTGCCGACCACCAGCTGCTGGAATGGGACCCCTCCGTAGACATAGGTGGCTCGACTCGTGACGACGCGGACTCTTCTTACTACAGCGCGGCTGCAGGTCATACTGATCCACGCAAATTTAGCCAAAAACCGATTTTATATATCTAAAAATAAAGCTGGTGGGGAACATGCACAGGATCAGGGTTTTTTTTTTTGTGTGTGTGTTTGGGGGGGGGCGGCTTGCTGAACTGTGCACATGACCAGACCCAGCGTTTAGTGCTAATGAGGCATGGCCAGTGTGTTTCTGTGGCCCATGCTGAATGAGTAAATAAACCCGGAAGATTGTCCCATAGGGCCGGAGCGGCTGGGTGCGGGGTAATTACCATGCCTCTCTAGTGTCAGGTGACGCTTGTTTGTGTCATTCCACAGGTGCGTGTCAGCCAGAGGAGCCAGCGAGGAAAAAAAGTCACCTGACCCCAGCTGAGTCGCGAGTGCAAAACACAAGCAGCCCTGCGGAGACGGTGCGAAACCACTTCAAATTCATTGCAACATTTTAGTCACTGTGAACTTTTGTGCTTGCGTTTTTTTCGGCATTGTATTACATTACACCCAATTAATAAACATAGATGCCACTCTTTTAATCACCATGCTTAATTACACTTTCTGAAGTCCCTGTTTCAAAGGTGCAAGGCGGTAAAGCTACAGAAGGTAAAATTTATTCCTGGTTAAAGGTGATCATAAAGGTGATTTTGCCACAGAACTAAATGGGGAAAAAAAAAAAAAAAAAAAATGAGTAAAAGCTAGTCTTCTGTTGTAGAATCAGGTGAGTTGTACAAAATTCTGATAAGGCTACTTAGCGCCACTCTTAACAAGCTGAGGAGACTCATCCCCATCTGATCACTACAACTCCCAACAGGCAACAATGGGCTGAAAACTCCAGCAGCTCCGTCAAGAGGCCGTTCTATTGTGCACACTGAAGGCTATTGTGGTGCAAGTCAAAGACATTTGAATAATGTAGTGGTAATGTACGTTGACATAAAATATGTGCATATATTTCTGGCAAGCAACAAATGGCCAATTGAAATGCTAAATGGCTGTAGCGTGCCGGGAATTCTGATTATCGCAGCAGAGCTTATATAGCGCTATGTACCGTATCAGTACCTCAGATAAACATACATTCATGTGTGGTCATGTTTGTAGTTCAGGGTTCCACGTCCTCAGGTATCAGGCTTGGATGAAGGCGATCTGAATGTCACACAAAAAAAAAATCTATATCCACACAGTGTGATTTTATTTATTTTATTCTGTATCACAGTACAGGTTTATACGATGTCTCTTCCTCACCTGCATTCAGACCCCCAGACATTAATGCCCTGGGAGCTGTACTGGAGCTGTTGTGATTAGCATTAAAGTGAAGGCAGATGCCTCCGGGGACTTGTCTTTTGCTGCTGCTGTTGTGTGTGTGTATGCTGGGTTGAGAGGGAGAGAATGAAGGCTCTGTTGTGTTGCTCTCATTCTGCAGGGCAGCAGGAGCAGATGTGAACTTTGGGCTTCAGATGCACTTTCCTCTCACCCTCCAGCGTCAGGTGAGCGTCACTTTCTGGTCCTGTGACCTATGGATGATTCAGCTTTTTCCCATAATGCCTTTCAGTTTACACCAATGTTAAAACAGCAGTCTTCCATAAAATATATTGGCAAACAAAATGAATTCTCCCGTTCACTGTTCCTTTACTACTGAGAGGGCCAGTCTCACCTCCATATTATTGTCAGTCTTTGAAAAGACCTTCAGCAACCCTCCACTCTAGATTAAAATAGTTACCATGGATGTGGATTGAAAAAGTAATGAACAAGCCATGATCATGAGATGTGTTTCCAGGAACTGAACCCTGCCGCAGTGAACATCTTGCTCCGTGGAAGAGTTCCACTCCCAAGGAGCGTTGCCCTGAACCTGTGACCTTTGACCCAGAACGCATCAGTGCCTGGCTGGGCCAGACACATCAGCATGCTTCAGCATCACGGTCCACAGCAGTACCTCAGGTATGCCTTTACTAGTCTAGTAGTATTTTCACAGCCAGAAGATTTCAGTCATTTTATAACCAAAGTTAAAGCAAAGAGTATCGATGTTGATAGACAAATCTGGTGCATCAGCAAACATCACAAATGCAATATCTTCTAGACATCCCAGGAGCATAGCCACTACCAAACCAAACAGGCAGATAGGGTATTAGCACTTTATTCAGTAATTCTGATTGTTGAATCTAAGAAAACTATTAAAGAGAAGAGTTGTAGAGGCTAAACTAGTCTCTGCGACCATTAGTGAATGCTCCTCATGCACAGTCTTATAGTCTTATATAACATCAGGAAAATACCCCCAACATGCAAAGGTAGAAATGTATAATGCAAGTTCATAACCACAAGGTTTATAGCTGTGGCTACAGAGTATATGCGGAGGGGATCTCGATGTCCGATGAAGCCTGTGACTGTAAAACCATGAGAATAAAGAGGGGAAGATTGAAGGAAGAAGGATGTGAGGAAGGAGAATCTGTCTTTTGTGGGAAGTAAACTCTTTCATTTATTTATTTGCATTTGTGGTGCTGCGGCCCAGCGTGGTTAAAATGTTCTTGTCAAAAGATTTTGGTAAAGGCCACCACAATGCCACAGATTTATACTGTTTGCTTCAGTTGTCTTCTGCCTGAAAAGTGGGCAATCGTGAGATGCCCAATCCAGTATGTGCACATTATACCAAAGACTCCGAACAAGGTTGTTCATGTGCTTCAGGGCAGAATGCTGACTTTGTGCACAGGGGAGATATGTGTGGTAAATTGGGCCCAATTGCATTAGGGAGAAGCACAGGACCTCAGAGTCATGTGAGCAGCCCCCCATCCCCCGTTTACAACCACCACGCCGAATGTAGAACGAAGATAATGTCGTGCCTCACTTGGCCAGTAAACAAATCGAGGATGCGCCGTAAAAACTGCATTTTGTGTCCGTAAACAGGAATGTTATGTTCTTGTATTACGTGGTGAATCTGTGCGAGGTGAAGAGTAGTGTACAGGGTTGATATGGCCATGCTGAAGAACCAAAGCCTAGAAAACCTTGCTGAGGAGAGGGAAAAGATTTCCATTTTAAAAAGGCTCTTGTAATTTCTCATCGCTTCATGGCTAATTGGCAGCTTTACATGCAGTGGGGAAGTGTGTGTGTGTGTGTGGTGGGGGGAGTGGAATGGGTGCTAACTGGCTCTTTAGTGCCTGCTGCAACTGTGGTCTGATTCGTAAAGCAATAGAGCGATTGGGTGGGCAGACAATCACAGACAAGCAAGACTGATCACTCGCTCTCTGGGGTGACTGTGTGTGTGTGTGTGTGTGTGTGTGTGTGTGTGTGAGGGACAGGGAGAGAGAGAACTGGAGCAGTCCCAGACCTTATTAGTTAATGGATTTCTCTTGATTCACAATTACCCTTTGCTACATGAAGATGCTGTCACATGCAGTAAAAGCTGCTCTGTGTGTGTGTGTGTGTGTGTGTGTGTGCTCACCGCAGCAGTACAGCCCCTCTGGTGAGAGGGACAAGTGGCCATCTGATGTCTGCTCTCAAAGACACGCTTGTCACCCACACAGGGGGGAGATATGTGCCACCCCCCACCCTACCTGGTCACGTGGTGCCCAACTCCGATCCAGTTGGACGCATCATGCGCGCCACTCTGGAGAGAAGGTATTCATGACCACAGCTCCTCCTTCCCCTTTCAGATGTATGCGAACACACAGTATCTAGTCAGCAGATTTTGATTAACCATGTAATGGTTAATTTAACTGTAATTTTTATACATGCCAGCCTACGAACACCACTGTGCACAAAGAAACAAAATGAAATGGAAATCCAGTTAGAAAAGGATGGTGAAATTTTATTAGGTTTCCTGTTGATTTTGTCCAACCCTTAAGTTCCTCTGTTTTCAGTGCCTGGGTGAAGGTCATGGGAACACCGATAAAGGCGAGGCCAGCATCTGCATTAACCCCTGGTGAGAAATGGCCGAGGCCAGCCGACCTTATTAAACGTTAGATCAATACGTGATGTTTGTTCTTACCTGCTATCATAGGTACACAGCTCTTTCACCTTTTACTAAATTACCTTTTCCTATTTGGAGCCCTGAAAAGGTGTGGATTGATTTTACCCCCTCCCCTTCTGGTTTTATGGCCTTAGATTACATTAGGTCATGCAGTTAGGAAAATGGCTACTTTTTCTCCAGAAATTAATCCAGAAGTAAGGAATTGGTAATTAATGACTGTGAAATATTCCTTAAAATCAGATCAGCTACAAAACATAACTCGGTAGGTCAGTTAAATACTTCCTGTGTGAAAGTGAAGGAAGTCCTCTGGATGAGCAGTTGGTACAAGGGGACCTCAGTGGCACCTTGGTGGTTCGGGATTTGAACCAGCAACCTTCAGATTCTCCCCCACACCATCACTGCACCACTCTATGTATTTTTGGGCTTCAGTCATCTGCTAAATCATCTCTTGGTGATTTACTACGCAGTATGTCAATATATGATTCACTGCTTTTTGAAGGCTTATATAATAGAGGTTTTGAAATTAGTCTGCAGTTTGTTTTAACCTTCGTCTGGATATTCAGCGGTGGGCCTCCTAATTCCATTTGTTAATTAATGTAAATGTATCTGCACTTTGTCAGTGTTTTGTACGTCCACAAATTGGAAAAATTTAATGCATTTTACCAAACGTGGTTGAGATTTAACACACGCACACTTTAAAATGTCACATAAAGAGTTTTTGTTGAGCATTACTGTGTTAACCGGTCAGCTCTTTTGTGTTCCGGTTTATTCTACAGCTCCCCCTGTTGGCCGGAGGACCCTCCAACGAGGAGATCTCCATGGCCTGTGAGGATGAGGGAGTTCCTTAGAGCTTCAGTCCTGTTGTCCATCTTGCTAGCTCTCCTGATGGCGCTGCTGGCCTGGCCGCCCGCAGGGAACCCTGAGGTGCAGTGTCACCGTGCTAATGCTTTAGCCCGCTCCTTCCACCTGGTGCTGCACTACGTCAATGGTCCACCACCCACGTAAGGCTGTCTGCACTTGGCACTGCCAAATATAGTGCCGTGTGTGGAACGCACATAGGTTATTCAATCCATGGATGTCAAGGGTCCTCATGATATGGAAATATTATTTAGATGTTGAATTGTAGTGCACTGTCAGCTATAAAGCATCTCTGAGCTGTTCAGATCTTGTAAAAGAAAATTATTGGCTCAATGTTTGTAGGTTTACGTTACCTCATTTTTAAAATTAATTAAAGACATGAACTTGAAAATTGGCAGAATATTTTGTCTTGTCAGGTCATGCATACCCTTTTGAGATCTGTATGTATTTATGCATGGTTGAATGTTATTTATTTCTTTTGTTGTAATCTGGATTGTCATTTCATATAATGAATGTGTCTTGCGAATGTACATGTGCAAGTGAGCAGTTTTCTGTCAATTTTTTCCCATACAAGCCACTGTAGACCTGATTTTGACAACCCTGCTATTGACAAATGTGATCATGCATTGTTGTGTATTTTAAAGACTGAAAAAGTATTGATTTGTAATAAATATTCAATTAATTTGCTGCAGTGCCAAAGCAGCTTAAAGGGGCAAAAAGTTTGAATGATATCTGGGAGCTAACATTAATTTATAGCCAATATCAAATGTTTTATAGTAAAATGCTCCAGGAACTGGTGTCCTTTGTATTCATAAATGGAGGTTGTTAGAAATTAAGTGTAAGAGTGTGTGTGTGTGTATATATATATATATTACTTGCATATGTCTTAAATAAAAGCAATAATGTGCATATTTTTGTGATTTGTCTATGTACACTGAAAAGGAACACACACTAAAAAATGTCCATAGTGGGCTTTTCTGGTCCTCAGAAGCTTTTTTTACAATGATAATTAAACTTATAGAGACTATGTTTACATTCTGGTTACCAATGTATACTGTGAGTTGAGCTTTGTCCTATTATAACAAGTTACAATTTTAAAATACATTTTAACCTCTATCTATACAATGCTGTGTGTGTAAGAGAGAGAGAATATAGTAACAAGTAGAATGCGAGTGGAGCATGTGACTGATCGACACCCCATCCACGTCCCTTGCTGCCATGCCTATCTGGGTTAGTGGGCACAGTCAAAGAGGGTTTTGTGTTCGCCTCTTGGGAAAAATGTGGAAAATTTTGTTCAAGAATGTTTCAAATTCAATTCTCAGTGATGTCAGCCTGAGGAATTTCTCAGTGGCCCTTTCAACCCATCCAGTAAAAGTGAAGCCAACAACTCCAGAATGTAAGCCGCTTGGGGTTTTGACACTGACTTCAACCCTGTTTCATACAATCCCAGCTGTAGCTCATGACCACATGGTCATGACAGTTTTAGACAAGTGAAGGATTCTCTGCTGTAGCGGTGGTCCGCTGGACTTCTTGGAGAAAAAGAACCAACCACATTTTTGAAGAAAAAGCCCACGGCTGGGTTCTGTGAGAACAGTGGTTCTTACAAACTTCTTTTTTTGCTGGTGTGTCAAACATTGCGTTGTGGGAAACCCCTAGCAGGTGCCCAGACATTATTCTGGCCATGATGGCAACAGAGGCAATGGTTTTTTGCAACAAGGTCAAACCCCAGGTCTCCTTCTCCTCTAAGAAAAACGGCAAGCGTCGATATTTGCCAGAGGTCTGAGCTCTTGGAACTCTTCCGCTTTAAGCATGGAAGCTTTCCATCTCTTAGGTTCTAATCTGTGGTTGTGTCTGTTGGCCTTCAAACCAAATGTGACTGGATATGGTAATCTGACAGCATATTGACTGCTGCTGAAGCCAGGCGGGTCTTTAATTAGTCTGGGAGAAGCTTGTTTATGGAATTGGATACTACAGATGCCACTGAGACTAATCTGCCCACTGGCTGTATTGATCCCAAATGCAAATTTGCCCCCCCCGTGGAAGTTAAAAGAAGACTGACTCAATGCTTCAGTATGGGACTTTTGGAAGTGGACTTATTGACCTGTTCGTGTTCGGTAGGCACAAAAAGACCACTGGTTCTCTTTTCTTGTTTTTTGAAGCATATTTCTCCAGTCAGTGCCTGTGAAGGTTCATGGGTAAAATCTTCAGTGACCTTTGCTATGTAGACCACTGAGATTTCTGATATTTTAGGCACTTTGCTTTTCAATTTGACATTTACATTTTACATTTATGGCATTTATCAGAGGCCCTTATCCAGAGCGACTTACAATCAGTAGTTACAGGGACAGTCCCCCTGGAGACACTCAGGGTTAAGTGTCTTTGCTCAGGGACACAATGGTAGTAAGCGGGTTTTGAACCTAGGCTTGTGTTTTACCCACTAGGCTACCCAGACATAAACGTACAATTCAGTGAACTCTAGATCACTAGATAATTTGCCATGCAAAAACTGTTTGATGGCCTTATTCCTCTTTTCTCTGTGTTTTTGGACCTGGCGGTATCTTCAAGATGACACTGTGCACTGCAAACATTTATTTTTAAATGTATACGACAATAGTCATGCCAGCTTCATAATGGATTTCGTCATTGTTGCTGAACAATGGTGCAATATTCTAATTTTCCTGCTTCCCTATTTTAATATTTATTACTTTTTATACAGTGAAAAAGACCAAGTTATTTGAAGGTACCTGTGCAATGCGTGGATTATTATGGACGAGAATGCCTTTGTCTGTCTTCCCTGTGGCTTCGTCCCGAAGGAACACGTTTTTCCTGTGGTTGCCCCGGACGGACCATTTGCATGACGAATCCTTCTTTGCATGGCTGAGTCATGTGTTTGTTTATGCGTATGGCTGACCTTCCATGTCCCCATCTGCACGGAGTGGAGTTGTCAGTGTTGGAGGCTACATGTTGGGTTAGAAGTCCTCTTGGCTGGGTATCAGGCGGCCCTCTCATCCAGCTTTACGGCCGGAAACTGCGCGGCTAATGAAAATGCCATGAGCGGGAGCCAAAGTCATTTGTTTACCTGGAAGCATCATTCATTGCTGTTGTTTTGTTTACTGACTGCCCGCCTTAGCAAGGCGGATTCTCAGCCTGCTCCGGGCGAAGCCACTCGGCCTCACCGTCCCGGTCACCTACTTATTAATTCCCCTGATCTCACTACTAATGGGCGAGTGAAGGCGCTGGCCGCGGTTGTAGGTCCGTTTTGACTGGCAGCGGGAGCGGGCATACGCTAAACAAGCATAATGAGATAATCGGCAGGACAAGTGCCCATTGGTCAGGATCCTGGGTCGCACCTCCCCA
This sequence comes from Denticeps clupeoides, assembly GCF_900700375.1. Classification (NCBI taxonomy): domain Eukaryota; kingdom Metazoa; phylum Chordata; class Actinopteri; order Clupeiformes; family Denticipitidae; genus Denticeps; species Denticeps clupeoides. Next base: position 3,897,315 of record NC_041725.1, on the reverse strand, counting down.
CCACCCCGGAGCGAAAGCACAACGGCGGCGGTGATCGGGATTGACAGGCTGTGCACACATAAAGAGATTAGCCTGAAATCCCTTGGAAGGCAACACTTCGGACGGCCGCAACAGCTGCAGCTCGAAGGCCGGCCGGGCACGCAGGCGGCGCCAACCCAGCAGCTGGCCGCCGCGAGAGGCGAATTAACCAATCAGGACGTCTGCAAGAGGCCAATCAGCTGCGCCGGAGATGCGAGGGCTGACAGCGGTTCGTCTCCCCGCATACGCTCAGAGGCACCATTTTAGGGGGCGCTGCGTCACCCCTTGCCTCCCAACCACCGCATGACTGTCCCTTTAATCTCAACCTCAAATGCCGTTTCAAGCTCACCAAACCAGAATGAGCTGGCGAGGAGGAAGCTGAGTGAATAAATACGTTATAGCTCGTTCAGAAGTGCAGAAGGTGGTGAAGAAGGGAGGTCTTTGGGCGCTGTCCGCGGCACAGAACCTAATTACACAGATTAATGTCCCGTGAAAGGTGCTATTACCTAAATGGCCTTCAAAAAGTGGAAAGCCTGCGCGGCAGAAGACAAAAGTTTCCCGTCTAAATGCTAATGGCCGTCCCCGAATCTGGCAGATTAAAATATCTAGAAATATACCCGGCCGATCTTTCCCTCGGCACGGGACGGGTGAGGGTCTGAGCAGCCTTTAATTCCCCTGCTCTGCCACCTCAGCTGACAATGACTGTAAGCCAGGATGAGCAGCATGCCCCGCCCCGCCCCGCCCCGCCCCGCACCCTTCGCCCGCCTCCAGTCCTAATTCGCGTGTTGTGAGAGATATTTGGAGGACGTAAAGTCGGCCGTTTTCCTCCACACAGGCCTCTGGTCGCGGTGGCGTGGCAGCGAGGGGATGGGAGGGGGGTTGTGGGTGGGCGGCGGTTTACAGCTGCATGCCGAGGCGCGTGCTGGTCATCGCCGGCCGCGCCGGCTGCTTAAAATAAGAGCCGGTGACACGGGCGACGCGAGCGGGAAAATGGAGTTGACAGGCGGGGAGCTTGACATGGCCTTCGGCTAAGCCTGTCAGAGCAGAGGCGCACCCCCCCCCCAACACTCCCTCTCTCTCTCTCTCACACACACACACACACACACGCGCTGTCGCCAGGCATTAGAGAGGCAGAAACGCACTCGCTCCGGCCCCTCTGCGCGCCATTCACAACCCATGCCGGGTCCACACGGGGACCGCCACCGTGCTCCACGCCAGACACAGCTGGGCGGGGCATTTTCACCAACTTTTTGTGGTGGCATTAGTAATATATATTGGCTCTTTTTCTCTCCCTGGGAGAAGAAATAACGGGCGCCGGCGATGAGGAGCGACCGAAAAGGCTCCGGCACAGACAGAGAGGCGGGGGACGGCTCCAGCCAGACACCCGCCTCTCCTCTCCACTGACATCCAAATGACATTGAGCCTGGGACGGCAAGGCAGGGGAAAAACGTACGTGGTGGTGATGGAGAAGGGATGATGAAACCTCGTAGGGACATTCACACCCACCCTCACACAGAGGACAGTGACATTTAGGTTCTCGCCCAACAGCACCCGAGCCGAACCCAGAGGAGAGACCCAAAGTAGCTACCGTACCTACCGTCCAACAGTAGAAGGTGAAGTTACAACGTGCAACAATGAAAGCGGTGAGCGGTATGTTGCTTGGGTGGCTGGGATGTTACCAGTAGCGAGGTGGACCAAAGAAGGATGTTTCTCAAGACTCACATACATGCTTGGGCCATTCCACAGAAGACCTACTGTGGCATCATGGCGGGCATGACAAAACCGTGTCAGGAGGGGGGAGCATCACAGCTCAAAACATGCCAACCGCGAGCATGTGAGTGTCATAATGGGTGGTAGTGGCCTGGTGAACCAGTCCCAGGTTCAAATCCCACTTAATGCCATTGTGTCCCCGAGCAAGACCCTCTACCCCGAGTGTCTCCTGGCACTACTGATTTTAAGTCGCTCTGGATGAGGGTGTCAAATAAATGCCATAAATGAACAACTGAAATGAATAATTGGAACGTGGAGCAATGGATGCGGGTCTAATGAATAACTTCTGGCCAAGACAGGGAACCAGGACTGCAAGTTGGAAGAGGCAGGATGGGGCTCTACAAGGTTCTTCTTTTAGCATAATGTCCTCTGCCACACTGCAGGAACGATCTGAAGAACGATGGGCAGGACTGTTGTGGTGTCGAGTGCGTTTTTGAAAGGGGTGGGGGGTTTTAATAGGGTGGTAGTAGCCTAGTGGGAAACACACTCGCCTATGAACCAGAAGACCCAGGTTCAAATCCCACTTACTACCATTGTGTCCCTGAGCAGGACACTTAACCCTGAGTGTCTCCAGGGGGGGACACTGTAATTACTGATTGTAAGTCGCTCTGGAAAAGGGCGTCTGGTAAATGCTGTAATATTTAAATGTAAATGTAATCTTTTGGCTGATCGGCAGCTCTCCTCCTCCATCCCGGTCCTAATTGAGGACCACGACATTTGCGCCATGAACCGACGGCAGACACACGTGCCCGCGACGCCTTCTGGGATATCAATCACGGAGCGCCAAAACCCGAACTTTCCAGCACGGTCCAATTCCCAGAAGTCAACGGGCGCAATTTTATTTTACTCTCGCCGACGGTCCTGCGGGGCGGGGCGTCGCCGTACAGTAACCCGGCGACGGAGGCGGGGCGGGGTTGCCAGGGGCAACGGGGCGAGAGGGATGGTGCGCGGCGTCCCCGCCAACGCCGCCGCGACCCTCGCGTCCCCCCCGCGCCACTCACCGCACCGGGTTGGCTGCCGGAGCGGCGCGAGCCGGGATTTAGTTCCCGCGTCTTCTCCCGTCTGGAGCAGATTAGCGTCTTCCTGCTGCACGTGGCGGACGGGACCGCGCCGCGCCGCCCAGCCCAGGTTTGGACGTTTATTCCGGGGTTTATACGCCGCCTTGCTGGGGTGCTCCGGGGCGGGAGGGTGGGGGTGCGCGTCTGTTTTGTCTGGCGCGTTTTTCGTCGACGGCGGGACGGGCGGGAACGCCAGCAGCTCCCGGTACGAAAGGTCGGTCTTCTTTTATACCGATTTCGTCCCGGGCCGAGGCGACCGAGCAGCGCGACAGCGACGCTCCGTGTTTTGTCCCTCTTTCATTCAGTAGTCGCGCAGCACGTTTACGGCGTGAACGGGACCTAATCCGAGCCGGAGCCCGGAGCCCCGATCCTTCCAGAACGCCGTGGCGGCGGCTGGCCGGTTAATTGCCCGAATTGCCGAACAGGTTTTTTTTTTACAACTTTTGCAATGGAGACGGGAGGTAAAGTCGCTTTTGCCGGCTTTACAATTTGCTGTTTACTGTCTCTATGTATATATATGTATATATAATTTAAATTCTCTGAATGAATGTTTTATTTCGCCCGAACCTGCTTGTGGCGCAAACAGAAAAAAATAAATATTAACGCGACGAGGTGCGCAAACGGAGCCAAAAAACCCCACCAGGTTCAGTCAGGAGGAGAATAATGAGCGAGGCTGCTGTAAAATGGGGGGGGGGGGTCATTAGCAATGCAAATGAAGCGCCGGAAGCGCGGGCACCTGCCGTCCTCCGTCCCCCGTCCCCGCTCTTTTCGTCTCCTTCCCTCCTTCTCCATTCTCCTTCTTTCTCTCCCTCTCTCCAGAACCGCGCTTTCTGCTCCTCGCCGCCTTTCCCGCTTCACCGCCGGCTTAACACAACAAAGGACCGTGGTGGGGGGGGGTCTGTCCCCGAGGGGGGACGAGTCGCGCGGGCTCGATTGTCCTTCCCCCCCCCAACTCAGTCAACAGCGGCCCGGGCAAAAATTATATTACAAAATTCGCCTTTAAAAAAGAATGAAGCGAAGAAAGGGCGAGAGGAAGGGAGGGGTGTCGTTTCGGACATTTCGGGGTTACAGGGGGGGTCGAATGAAATGAAATAAACAAGCGGCGCCACAAAAGACGCTTCTGTGGCGCGGAGAACAAGGTCGGTGTTGAGGGGAAGATGCTGCGCTGTATTAATGCCGCTTTTCATCGCCACACACTTCACTGGCTACAGAACTGACATTTTTAGAACCACAACGCGACTCTCGTTTTAACATCCTCATGCCTACTGCATGCTCCCCCCCTCCCCCCCAAAAAAAGAGCTACGCTGTTGAATGGATGGCATGATGTCAGCTTCACATTTCGCGGCCAGTATGAACCGCTCATTATGTCCGGAATAAATCGTCGTGGCCGAGCGGCCTGGCATCTCGGTGACAGGAGTCCATGTCCGACGTGAGATGACGGTCCTGTTTATTGGATACGAGGGCATGTTAGGTTAGGTGTTTGTGGGGTATAATGTGATGCTGTGTGACTGACTGGTCTTCTATAACTTCCTCCCCACTAGATTTGTTGGTCTTGGTTGTCCCTGTGGATTATGATGCTGAAGACTTGGCTGCCTAAAGAAAATTGGATTGGAATACCATCATACACGTTGTGTGGTGATCAATGAACTCGGTCTTGTACAAAACATAAGGAATTTGTTTTTTTTGTTTTTTTTTTTTTCTTTTGGAGGACGGGTCATCTCTGATATCGGACATTTTTGGGAGGATTGGACATGGCAGCAACTGAGGCGTGTGCTGGGGTGGTTCAGGGAGATAATGTAGAGACTAAAGCTGAAGTGGAACCCGCGAATGCAGAGCCCTCACAGGCTCCGGCTGAGGAGACGCAAGAGCCGGCCAACGAGGCGCCCCAGAGCACAGAACAGCAGCCTGATGGGAAAGCCAAGCCAGCTTCGGAGAAAATCTGGGACTCCTTCCTGAACAAAAGTGGATTGGGAAAAGTCATGGGTGGGAGGAAGAAAAAAGATCACAGCACAGGTGCCGAGGATCCTGTAGGGGAGGGGGATCAGGACAAGAAACCGACCGATCAGGCAGAGGACAATAAGGAGCACATCTCCAATCAGACGCCGGAAGGGGGTGAGGCCGGAGCCGAGGATCAGGCTGTAGAGCAAGCTCCGGAAAACCAGGAGGGCTCGCAAGAGCAAAAAACGTCCGTCTCAAGTAAGGATGCCAAGCCAAAGCACGGAGAGAAGACCAGCGTCCGGGACTTCATCCGCAAGCCTGTAGCCAGAATCTTTTCACATAGAAGCACAGAGAAAAAGGACGGCACAGGCGAAGCCAGGAAACCCGGGCCGGTCCGGTCAAGGTCCTTAGACAGGCTGGAGGACCCCGACGCCAGTACCGTGGTTGTGGACCAGTTGGAGGACGCGCAGGAAGCCGGAGCTGAACCAGACAAGTCCCATGCGACCAAACACATGAAACGCTGGCATTCCTTCAAGAAGCTGATGGCTCAAAAGTCTCATAAGAAAACCGACGAGTCAAAGGACGGCGAGGGCGTGGAAATCGGCGAGGGAGCGGGCGACGCATCCACGCTGGATTCCGCCGCGAAGCCGGATTACTCCGGGCAGAAGCGGTGGAAGCTGAAGAGGTCCTGGACCTTCCAGGGGCTCAAGAGAGACCTGTCAGTGCCAGCAATCCACAAGCCGAAGGACGGTGAGAAGGACACGGCAGAGAGAGGGGAGGAAAGCGCCTCCGAGGTCGCCGAAGGGGCGGCGGCCCCGTCCGAGGAGGCGAAGGCGACCGCAGAGGGAGACGCGCAGGAGAAGCCCGCCGCCGAGGGGGACGAGGAGAAGGAGGCTGCTGGCGCCCCGCAACGCGTAAAATCGGTAGACCAGCACGCCAACGAGATCTGGACCTCGTTCAAGAAGCGCGTGATTCCAAAGGCGAAAAAGTCAACAGATGCCAGCGGTGGAGGAGGGGAGGAGGGCGGGGAGGCCGCGGGCGAGCAGGACCAGACAGACGAACAGCAGGCGGGTAAAGACCCGGCCAAGACGGCCAAGGCCAAACGGACACACTTCAACCGTGCCGTGTCCCTGAAGAACTTCATACTACGCAAGGGCAAGAGCGCCAGCGTGGACCTTGGGGAGGGCTCGGCCGCGCAGAAAGAGGACGACGACGATGGCGGCGGCACGGGCGACGCCAAAGACACCGATAGCCCCGCGGAAGCAGCTGGGGCCGCAGCCGTTCCACAGGGTGAGTCCGAGGACCAGGCTGTCCCTCTGAGCAGTGACAAAGACGAGGCTCAGGTGGCAGGTGAACACGAGGCCGCGGATGGGGAGGAGTCCCACAAAAGCACACCATCTGGCCAGCAGGCCAATCCGGCAGCCGCAGAAGAAGCGACCGGGGCGCCACCGGCAGAAACGAAGACCAATGGCGAGAACGGATGCATGGACGCCGTGGAGCACAATCACGAGGCGCCGGACGGCGAGACAGGAGACGGAGCCAAGCAGGAGCCTGTCGACTCAAGCGAGAAAGCGAAAGATGGGAAGATCTTGAGCCAGGATGGAAAATGTGGAAACGCAGTTGCCCAAAGTGGTGAGTGTGAAGCCGGCGTTACAGCTCGTGATCATCTACCAAGTGGCGGTGACGCGCGAGAGTCCGTCGTAGTTGTAGGTGCTGTTAGGAGCTTTGAGTTAGAGGCTGGAGAAGGAGGGCCTCCTCAAAATGGAGGAATCCTCGCAGGGTTAGGGGAGGCCAACGCTGAGACAGATGACCAGGATGAGAAGCTGAAGAAGATGTGTTATGAAGCCGCGACGGCCATCGTCCGCTCGGTGGTGTCTGCTGCCGCTGAACAGTTAGCCAGAGAGATGGACTACCTGGACAATAGTCTCAGACGTTCTCATCCCAACAATGGCAGCTATCCAGATATCGAGATCAGTTACTGGCACTGAGCAGACACTTAAAACCGCGTCGCCTCCTCAGCTCCGATCCTGGGTGCACGCTTAGTGACCGGCTCTGAAGATGGGACTGTGTTTTAAGCACCTAGCAATGTAGTTCATCCGTACCACAAGAGCCATAGACTCCGCTAATATATCAATTTCCCTTTAATACATGTGTCAACCTCGTAATTTCAAATGAAGCCATTAAGAATCTCATTAGAGATTCCACACCACACGAAATGTTCCTCTCCCGTATAAAATCCACTGTGACGAAAGGTCCGCATTCTGTGACACTGTGACGTGCCCCCATTTGTGTAGTCTTTCAGTGTGTCCACTTCCAGCGACGAAACAAAAGAGTAGGAAAGCAGCCATCTTGATTGATCTGTTGACAAGTGTTACAACTAATTGTGGCAAGCAAAGGTTTTTTTTTTTTTTTTTTTTTTAAATGCAGTATTTGAATAAAGTATGGTAATTTATGTAATCTTTTCTGTTATCATTCACCAGAAAAACAGGCGGGAAACGTGTGAAGCTATACGCAGAGGATTAGAGCTGCATGGGATTCTGCGAGAAGCTTTTTCCCCTCCCCCCCCAAAAATGGAGTAATCACTGTTTACGTCACGAGTCGCCATGGTGAGAGATGCAATCCATATAGCTGATAAAAAAATTCTCGTAAAGCAATAACAATACTGCATCATCAATCAGCGCAATTCTTGCCATTATTCCATCATGTAAATGTTTTGCTTGTCCTCTAGTAAGATTTTATATTGTCAAAAAAAAAAAAAAAAAAAAAAAAAAGAGACATTCCTCTAAACTGTTCATTTCCATCATCTTTTACTCCCAGATCAGAAAGACTGTTAGTTTTATATTGACTGCCATTTTGTTTGTAGTTTCCCCCTTATTAGTTATTTCAGGAGTGAGACATGAGAAAAGAAATGCCCTCAAGACTGCCCCCAGTTGTGGATTCGGTGGGGAATGTATTCTAATCTGTGTTTTATGTTTTTAGACTGTTAATCTTGTGTACATGAATAAAACTCCATAAAATATACCTTCATCTTTGCAGTTTTCTTAAAACCGTTTAGTCCATTGGGGCTGAAAAAGATTGTTGAGAATTAGTTGTTAATATTTGAATCGCATATCCAGCCTGCGTGTCAGTAACGGAACACACTTCGTAGTCCGAATGTACCTGAACAATTACCGCGCCATGTCTCCTCGTCGAAGACTAGCGTCAGACCTTTCTCTGCCCATGCTAATTCTCTTGGATTATGTCTTTAGCGCGGAAAACGGCTTAGAACGCCACCACGCTAACAGCTATTGACAGAGCGCTCCTGGGGGACCGCATGGGGGGAGGACCGAGGGTGCGGATAACCACTGGCTTTGGCGGCGAGAATCAGACTAGTGATTGATGGCTGTGCCATCGACAGATACTGAGAGGTAGAGCTTGTTATTGGAGACTTAAGGTCCCTCTGGGCTATTAGGTTGTGGATTTGCAGGGGTATCAATGCCTTAAGTATGGACAGTGTAAATTTAGCCAGCCGTTCAGAGCTGCTTTGTTTACGCAATCCCCTTAACTATGGCAATACACTGTTGTTTGAATTATAGCATTATAACATTTTCCCTAGTTTTCCATAATCAGAGATGAAACAAAACAACTTTCTCAATAAATATTAAAATATATATATAATTAAAAGGTAATTCGGCAGCTACAACAAACAATCTACTTTGAATAAAAGATCTTTTGAACTTTTCTGTTGTCCATGTTGCCATATAGTGATCTACGTGTGCCTACACGTTGCCCATAATATATGGGGAATTACGCAGAATTTTTATTAGCAGCCTGTTGCACAGCAGCCGCCGTAACCTAATAACACCAATGGGTCCAATGGTACTGAAGAATTTAAAGCATCAGAAAGTAAGAGTCATGTGAGAGTCATTCTTACATTTCCAGCATTTATCAGACGTAAGTAGTAAGCGGGGTTTGAACGAATTCATAGGCGAGTGTGTTAATTATTAGTGTGTTATTTATATATTTAAAGGGAAGTGTGCATGCATTAATTGAAATACAATTCAAGTTCTGCCAAAGGTTGAAGCGAGTAAACAATTATTTCATTAATTAAATGTTTATTGGTTGTTAATCTCCAAAAAAAAAAAAAATCCACTTTCACATAATAGAGCAAAAAAAAAATTTTTTTTTGATTTGTATTTGTGACAAAAATTAATAGTTCGGGAGAAGTGAGTATCACATAGTGTCTATAAACGTTATACAGACACATACACATTTTAATACAGGAGTTTCCCTTTGACCTCATTGCATATTTTGACAAAGTTGCTTGGCTAAATTCCTCCATGTGGAAGTATATATTTATTTTTTGAGTTGTGACATGAAAGACAGAACATTTAAATACATCCAGGACAAAGGGGTTTAATTACTCCAGATATGTAAACAATGAAAGGTATAATACAGTCCGTAATAAAAGAATTCATGAAGGAAACCACGTCCAGTGAAAATATAAATACAAACAGGCAATAAAAGAAAATAAAAGATCAAATCATTGGTCACCCTCATTGGTTTTTACAAAACAAAGCTTGCAATCTGGGAAATGGGTAATATCTCACACAAGCACACGCACACTCGCTCAACATTATATACAATACATACAGGCAAACCTTCATTCTACTCCATTTTGGACATCTCAAATTTGGTCGTCATGGTCTCCTGTAAAAACAAGTTTGGGTTGAATACTCCGACATACCTCTAATAAGTCACAATCATAAAAGTATAAAATGAACACTCTTCTGAAGAAGCAGCGGGAGGAAATGGGACATGTTTTGAAACAAACATCCCAGAGAGAGCAGAGGGGCTGTGAGATCATCGGAGCCTAACAAAAGCTCCCAGCCCCTGAGCTCTCATTGTTCACGGCAGGAGCAAAACAAGCCAACCAGAGACGGGATAAACAGCGTGACGTGACCGGCTGCTCCACTTTTACAGCTCGGACAGCGCCCCCTGGTGTCCCCCCCCCACCTCACCCCGGCATGAGCGTCAAACGGAACTAGATTTCTTACCTCATCAGAATCCAGCAGCGGGGGTAGTGCACTGTGAAGCAAAGGAGAATGTATTTCACTTTAGCAAAATGAACATATGACCAAGGGAGCAGGGTGCAATGACAACCTTCACCTTCATATATATTATGATTGGGATGTTCTTAAGGAATCAAACAATATTATATAAGATATTACTGCCTGAACAGCCTTCCCAATGATTAAAAAGCAGCAGTGCTTACGCATATGGACAACTCATGCACACATATATAAAACTTGTATTCAATGCATATGCATGCAGAAAAAACTGCAAATATGTACATGCATGCATGCATATAGACTAAAGTCCCCTATACAGGGCAGGTATTATGAAAAATGAAAAAAAAGCGGTCCCCTAAAAGCGGTCCCCTAAATACTGTATCTGATACTTTGAGCCAGACCCACAATGAATATTTCCCCAGAATATTTCAAAAAGAGCAACAAAATTGGCCCATTCTGATATCTAACACCAAAACCAGCCGTTTAATGTACTAAATGTACTAAGGTACTAAAATTATTCTCTGTGGTAGCCTTTATGAAGCTTTAAAAAAGTTTCAGAAGGAGCCATAAACCACTCTTAAATTATCATTAAGCCCTGTGATTTCTTTATGGCGTTTCCTCATGTACAGCTTTACCAACAGATTTGTCTAAATAATAAAACCAGACACAGAGGGTCAGATTCCACATTCATGGATTAAGCCTGGTCCTAGACTAAAAGAGCACCTCCATGAAGTCCTCCATTCAAACGATCTTTTAGTATAGGAGTAGGTATAAACAATGAAGAGGGTAACTGGGCCTAAGTGTCTTGTAATTTACTTGCTACTCACACATCAGCCATTGAAGAGGGAATGTTCTCCTCCACCCATTTCAGGTCTTCATCCTGCAAAGAACAATTATTTATTTGTAAAATCAATAATAAAATCACAATGCCTACAGGACAATCACATAAACAGATTACTGATATTCCACAATAAAATTAAGGTACTCAATGCCTGACAATTCATCCTTTTTATTTATTTTCACTACTTGAAAAGACTATGAAAAGACATACAAACTACTGAAAACTCGTACCACTTTGTTAGGCTTGGCAGTCCCGTTGCTCTCAGACTTCAACCCTCTCATCTTCACACCTTCTGTGGATTCATGAGAAGAAGTAATTTGTCAGCGAGAAATGATAAAGTGATTCTTTCAATAAATCCAGCTGCTGAACCCAGCTGGCTCTGACTGGTGTACATCTGGTGTCTACCCCGATAAGGGAAATAAATGTCCCTCTTTAATGCAGTAATCAGAGGTCACACGCCTATTTAGCATACAGAGATATTAATAAATACATGTATTTATGACACGTTGATTGTCTGTTACTTGGTAAATGTTTGAAGCCATGGTGGCCTATATATTGCTTTTGTGAGGATGTTTCTTACCAAAAGCTTCATTCATCAACTGGTCCTTCTCCTCTTCATCAGTAACTTCATCTATGAGTGGACTGAAGGCATACCTGCAAGCAAAGAGCACTGGTGTAATTGTGTAAATTGTTTTTTATAAGAGATGATGGTTCTTCAAAACTTAAAACATAATGAGTACAATTTACGTGGCCAAGATCAGCATTTAAGCACCACCCCATACCTAAAACTATTTATCAGCTTACAGATGCAAAAAGAGTAGAAAGCTGGGTTGAAATCATTCCTCAGACAGACAGTAAGTGTGTCCAACTTGCGGTTACATAAACCGCTCATGACGCTGTAGTTAATCTGCATCGCAAGGCAGACAGTCTGACCTTGTGACCGTCAGACTTCTTACCGCTGGTTATTGGCTGAAGGTCTCCAGAGGAACATGATGACCAGCAGGATGGTGGAGAAGAGAAAACGCCAGAAGGCATCATCTATCCACAGCTCCCTCCAGTCCTGAGAAAAGAAGAGTAAAATGACTAGTTTTCATTTTTCTTCAACACACAGGCATTTAAAAATAATACTTACAGACTGACATTCTGGCAGCTTAAATGTCTTTGTCGTCCAAACAATGAATATTACAGAAGCTGAGGGACAAATAAAATAAAATGAGTCTAAACATGCATTGGATGAATGCATTAACTAATTACGTTTAATGCAGTTTGGTTAATGCTGTTGTGCTTCATTCCAGTGCTGGTAGTCATTTATTTTTAAAATATCTTAAAAATCTTTACTCTCTTTTGAAGATTTTTTGACTTCACAAGATTTCACTTTTTGCAACGCATATTCATACATAAAATGTTACCTCAGAGATTTATCATCATATGTCAAAGAACAAGAAACAACAAAGATTTTCCAAAATAATCATTTGAATATTGATGTGGCTGTGAGTGATGTACCTATGACTGCAAAGATTAGTGTGTTGGTGAAATGGCGGTAGAGGGAGAGCTTCACCACGTTCCTCCTCAAGCGCAGAAGCTTCATGGTCTGTGCCAGGCTGATGAAGATGTGGCCCTGTGTTAAGGAATCTGGAACATTCTGCAGAACACTGCCAATGACTCTGGAACATTCTATGTAGCTACCGGGACCTTGTGATCAGCAGTGGAATTGAAAAGGGAATTGCTGGAGTGTCTCCGAAACCATCCAGAAGAAACCAGCAGCTGCTGAATGGCACATGGGTGACTGAGCAAGTTCTAGTAATTACTGATGAGTCGTTACTTTGATGGATAATGCAGCTCTTCAAGGCAAGAAAGTGTTTATTCTGTTTATTCAGGATTCTGCTAGTGTGTGTATAACAACAGGTCACCAGATAAAGGGGTAGGACAGGAGGGTGCAGAGCAGGAGAGAGGGGTGGAAGGGGGGGAAGAACAGTACAGGGCAGGATATCCACCAGCAGAGAGTAGAGTCGAGAACAGCCAAGGGAATGGCAGCCAACAACACCACATCATCTTCAGCCTGACAGAGAGAAAGAGAAAATGAAAGAGAGCGAGAGAATGGGGCAAAAAAGAAGGAAAATAAAGAAACAGGAGGATGTAGCACCATCATTCATATCCATACACGAACTGCACAGCCGCACAATCTCACAAACCCTCTCACGTGACCTCAACCATAACCCAACACTCAAGCAAGCAGAAACCGAAAACTGGCCTCACCAAACGACCGCAGCCAGACAAGATCGGAAAGCAAGCCCACAACTGTCCACGAGAGCACTCCATAACCGAGTAGCAGTTACTGGGTGGACAGTCTGTGTATGTGTTCCTACCAGGTTACTATAGAAGCGCTAAAATATTACAGAATAGGGGTCTTCTTGGTCACCCCCTCCCAGCAAAAAGGATATCCACCACACAATACACGAGTCAGTGACAGCCAGCACAATATCACAGAGTAGCCTGCTGGAGCCGCTCTGCCCCTACCAAGAGAAACAGCGCAACTGGTATTAACTAAGAGAGGAGGGAGGAGAAGAAAAAAATAACTAACCAAGCACAGCCGATAGTAAGTCTGTTGTCAATTATTTAAGTTGAGTCTTTCAGGTACTGGGTGGTTTTAAATAACTTCATTTCTCAAAAGATTTTCAAAACTGCCATTTAAGTTAAGGAAGTGTTGAAAATGGCCAAATAATTGCTTTTAAAAAACCCTTAAAATAATGCTCTACAGTCTTCTGAGTGGGAATGGTGGGAAAGGGGGAGGGGGTCCCCGCCTTTCTTTTGGAGGCATTGAGCCTTTTGAGCCTCCAATGAGAGGCGGAGAGGTCAGGAGGCTTTTTTTACCGAGTTGACCCGCAGGACCCCTTCAACAATGGAGAAGATGAGGTAGAGGAGGCCCACTCCCACCACCCTGTGGAGCAGCGCACCCAGTCGGGGTCTGGAAGTGGGGGAGTTGGTGGAAAAAAAGAAAAAGAGGGCATGTGAGAAAAAGTCCTAATTAATCAACATCATTTATTTAGCCCCCCCCCCCCTCCTTTTTTAAAGAAACTCTCGCAAACTAGTCTAAATCAGTGACTTATTATTACTATAATAGTAATATTATTCACAAAACACACATATTTAGAACACTAGAATAACTATAATAATAAATGTTGCTATGCAATGATGTATAGGTTTATTTTTGCTCACCATGACTACACTTTTGTTGCTACGGACCACTGACATAAGAAAAGCACACCGTACTACAAGTAAATCACAGTACTACAGATGTAGAAAGCAGAACTATTACTGTAACAAGTTATTTGCTCTTCCTGTTTTTTGTGTGTTCTGACAGGTCTGCATAGATTGGGAAGATGGCCATTGCTGAAATGCGCTCACTTGACGATGCCATAGCCCAGGCTGGCGATGATGACAAGAACACGGGCCAGAGTCCTCTTCACCGCAGAGAGGACTTCTGCAAACACCACTGCACCTTGGACTGGTGACACACACACACACACACACACACACACACACACAAAAAAAAAAAAAAAAAGACTTCATGCTGGGAGCCTGACCGCCTCCTGAACCACGCCTGCTGGAGTTTTTCAATGAGTTATCTTTACAGAAAAGTGAAGTGAAGTGCAGTGAAGTGAATGGAAAAGTTATGTTCATTCATGATGTGGACAATAACAAACTAAATACCTAATAAACACTGACCTAAAGAACCGTGAATGCAGAACCTGGGTAAACATGTAATGATGAAGATGAAGATATACTTCACTGTTCATTTCAAACAACACTAGAGTAACTCACAAAATATCAAAATGTCAATCTGAGTGCCGACAGCTATACAAAAATCAGCAATATTGGATGTACATTTGGGGACTGACCTGAGAGGCCATCGTAGCGGATGCTCTGGAACTCCGCATAGAACACTGCTTTCTCCAGCATGCCAAGGAAGATGACGCCGCCAATCCAGAACTGGATTCGCAGCAGATCCCTCCAGTAGCACGCTGACAGACCCAGCCACAGCACCCCCAGCAGCACGTAGATGATGCACATGACCATATAGAACTGGGAGGTAAGGGGCAAGGTGCGTAGAACACACAAAACTGATTTGCTGGCATAACAGTCATATTCCAATGCCACCATAGATTCAAAAAGTCCCAAATAACAGATTACAGTTGATAACTTTCATTGAATGAATGCAAAGCAAAAATATGTTTTTAAACCAGCACTTGTACTTTATGTAGCCTAGTTTGTCTGAAGTGCACACATGCACAATGTCAGTATGTAACAATGTAAAATGTAGCACCAGGTTCCGTAGGAATGTTGTTTTGTTTCACTTAGTACTGTCTAACATGCCTATTATTCACAACCTAGAGCCGAGTGACAGTAATTCTAACTAAGAACACCTTATTGTCTGTATGAAAACGAGAATAGAAAACCACATATTAAGCAGGTCAAGAAAAAAATGGGACAGGACACATGACCCACTGGCTTTATTGTCCTGAAACCCAACTGGTTTCACCACACTTAAAGAGTGTGTAAACAGGAGCAAGTTAAAAGAGCAAGTTACAGAGCAACTTACGATCATTAAAGGCCACTCCTTGGCTGAAATGTAGTCATGGGGACCACGCATGCTGATGTCAACTGCGTTCATTGGGAGGGAAGAGGAGGGGACACACACTCAGTAAAGACCATTACAGGACAACAGTAACCAAAGGAGCTAGCTGTGGCTGAACAAGCAAAAGAATATTACTTTGTAAACTCCACTTGGACTGTGGGGGACTGGCTTCAATCTTTATGATGAAGATGTATGGAGCATCCTCCCATGTGCGCGCCACTGCGTAGGGCATGTGAGGGGTCTGTACAACACCGGGGAGAGAGAAGAAAAAAAGGTCACTTGTATAATCATTTGAAATGTTCTTATTCAGTTTGTTTAGTTGAAAGTGCTCTGGAATGTTCTCCAGGCAGTAAAAGGGTCCAGTAGTCACAACTAAAGGGGAAAATGTTCATCTTAATATAAAATCTGTCTGAACAGATTGAATGGAGATTACACAACCAAAGGCTACACACTATTTTGCTGTGGAGCCAGTTGATGCTCTCAAAGAAAATCAACTTCTGATTATTTTAAACAACCATTTCCTCCACATTTCCAGGAGAAGGGGTTTTGCAAGGCAAAGGAGATGTTGGGCACACACACAACCCATGCTGACCTGAGCTTTGGGCTTCTCTTGTTGTTTTGCTGCTGCATTGTTGTTAGACTCTTTACCCGACTCGGATGCTTTTTTCTCTTCTTCCACTTTCTTTGCAGCCTAAAGAAACAAAAGTTCAAAACACTTTTTTCAATGGATACAGTTGTGATATTGTCGTATGATTCACAACCACTTTTTGGATGAGCGGAGCAGTGTGGTCAGAAGGTTTCACTCCATGGCCAGCGTCTGGCACATCACCAATAATGTGGTCTGGTCTGGTTTCCAGTCTATATAGAGCAACTCTGCATCTCATCTTTATATTTCGTAGAACATGTACTCATCCCCACTGATCATGCTAACAGCTCAACAATTCTGATGATTGTGGGTTCATAAATGTTTATTTTAAATATCATTCCCGGTAGGTTAATATAGACTGACACACATATCCTAAAAAACATTTAGTTCAGTTCGTTTTAAATGTGAGATTTGTAGTGTTCATCTAGTTTTCAATTTACATAAATAGTACTGAAAATACTGAGATTTTGTTAAAGATCAAATGAAGAAAAGTAAATTGCAAGTACTTGCAAAGTAAATACACTGCATCGTTACACAGTTGAATGTGCTGACAACAAAAATCACACAATTGATGGAAATCAAATTAATCAACCCATGAAGGTCTGGATTTGGAGTCACACTCAAAATAAGTGTTTTGAGTGTGACGCATGGACATGCTCCTGATGAGGTGGAGGAGGGTCTCCTGAGGGATCTCCTTCCCGACCTGGACTAAAGCATGGATGGAGCGAGACATGACGTCCCAGATTGGATTCAGGTCTGGGGACCTGCGACCCAGTCCACAGCATCCACGCCTTCGTCTTGCAGGAACTGGTGACCCACTGCAGCCACATGAGGTCTAGCATTGTCTTGCATTATCAGGAACCCAGGACCAACCGTTGCAGCATATGGTCTCAGGATCAAGGGGTCTGAGGATCTCATCTCGGTACCTAATGGCAGTCAGGCTGCCTCTGACGAGCACATGGAGGGCTGTGCGGACCCCAAAGAAATGTCACCCCACACCATTACTGATCCACTGCCAAACCGGTCATGCTGGAGGACGTTGCAGGCAGCAGAACATTCTCCACGGCGTCTCACGTCCGTCACATGTGCTGAGTGTGAACCTGCTTACATAAGTGAAGAGCACAGGCGCCAGAGGCAAATTTCCCTGGCATATGCCAAATGGGTGAATCTGTTTCTGACCCTCAGACACATACACATTTGTGGGCAGCCGCGGCATTTTGCAGGGCTCTGGCAGTGCTCCTCCTGTTCCTCCCTGCACAAAGGCGAAGGTAGCGGTCCTTCTGCTGTGTTGTTGCCTTCCTACGGCCTCCTCCATGTCTTCTGATGTTCTGGCCTGTCTCCTGGTAGCACCTCCATGCTCTGGACACTACGCTGACAGACACAGCAAACCTTCTTGCCACAGCTCGCGTTGATGTGCCATCCTGGATGAGCTGCACCACCTGAGCCACTTGTGTTGGTTGAAGGCTCAGTCTCCTGCTACGACTAGAGTGGAAGCACCGCCATCATTCAGAAGTGACCTGGGCCTGCAGCGACACGTTGATGACGTCGATGACCCAAAAAAACGTTGACATCAAATCCAGTATTCGACACATCCCGCCCACTCACCAGATGCACGTGGGCGACCAAAACAAAGCAGCCTGGAAAAAGAAACTCTGTCCATTTCTTAGGTTCAGCAGCCTGCATTCCCAAGCAATACATGTCATCAGAAAACAACTCGCCGTCCTACCTCAAAGGTGTGGAAATACTTTAAACACAGCCAGAAACGTAACGGTGTAGTCATATGCAGTCTTTGCAAGACGGCGCTAGCATAGCACACCAGCACGACTTCCATGTGGGAGCATCTGAAGCGAAGGCACCCCATTGTTACTCGTGACGCCGGAGAACAGAAGTTACTCTCGCCAATGTTTCCTAAATTAATTGCATGTTCGAGTAATGTTAGTAGTGTATTGTGCAACGTGCACTTGAGCTCTCTGCACTTCGTTGATGTGAGCTAACGGTGTCTGTGTTTGATTTCTGCTAATACCTAGTGGCTAAACAGTGTTGAGCTAAGGTTAGTTCGAAATAGCATATACTGCTGGCATTATTGGTAAGGATGGCTAACAGAACATCTAGCCACAAGTTGCGAGCTGCTCGCTGCGGTACCTAGCAGATTGTAGAAATGTTAGACTTATCTGTTTTTCTTGTTCTTAATATCAGACTGAGTTTTGCCATGAAATGTTGCACAATTAGTAAAATATTTGCATGAATTAATGTGTTTTTATGATCACTGGAAATACTTTATAGTGCAGATAAATACCTCTAGATTAATATGAATACATTATTAGAACCAAGTTATACTGTTTCTCTAGTGAGAACCTGAAAATGGGGTGCACCCCTTTCCAATTTCCTAAGAACAGCTAGACGATAATGAAATGCATTGTTGGACATAACATTACTTTTAAAACGTTTGCCATGTCAGCAAAAACTGTAAAAAAATTTTTGTCTTGAACAAACTGGGATATCCATACTGTAAACTACACAGTGTTCTGTTTTGCACTACAACTTTTTTTTTCAAAACCTTTAAAACTTAGTGGTACCGTAAAAGAGTTTTGTTTAACAAAACCATTTTGCATAACACAGCTGTTATTTTGTTTTAAGCAGAAGATGTTATGGCTTTGGATACTTTTGTATAATAAAGTGATATATTTCATCTTTAGGGGCAATTGGTGATTTTATGTTTTTTTTAATGATGCAACATAAAAATAATAGTTAGATAAATCATCTAATTAGTCATTAGAATAGTCGACTATTCGATAAAATAATCAACCGAATAATCGTTTAAAAAAAAAAAAAATAATAATCGCTTACCCCAGCCCTACCAAAACATCAGCCAGACAGCATAGGAACTGAGAAGTGGTCTGTGGTCAGAACCTGCAGAACCACGTCTTTATTGGGGATGTCTTGCTAATTGACTATAATTTCAATCTGTTGTCTATTCAATTTGTACAACAGTGTTGGAGTTACATTGTGTTACATTTTTTTAGAACAAATCATATGAAAAATTATTCTGTTTTTGAGAAGAATACATTTAATACATATTTATGCTGTATATAAACATACCTCTGTGTTTTGTATTTCTCTGCGTCTTCTTCCATCTTTTTCCGTGGATTGCTAAAACACGAGTGAGGAAGAAAAGAGACCTTAGTCCTGGCTAATGACCTACAGTGCCAATTTTAAGACAGCATACAATCAAGACAGATGTTCAGTAATGTCCTTTACCGGTTGTGGCTTCATATTGAGAAGTCCTTTAGGCATATCAAACTCTTTTACAGCAAGCTGGAAAAACAAAAATTAAAGTGACAAACAATTCAAATTGATTTTTTAAATGTTATTTTTCCCTAAAATGGCCACTGCAGGTTCACAGTTAGCATACTGCCTACAGTACACATCAAAAGTATAGATGGCAAAGTGTTCTTTTAGAGCAGGATTTTGTTGTTTAATGCCACCACCTCTCCATTATCAAAGCGATGTCACTGAGGTGATATACACCGAAACAAAATAAAATATTTACGGCTTCATTTATTAAAACAAGCATTACTTACCTCCATGGACTGCACATGGGGCCTACACTGGATAGGATCATACATGTGTGAGATGTAGGAACCAGTATAATCCTCCCTCAGTACCTTATCAGAGTCAAAATAGGTTTGTGCCTAGGAAACCACAAGGAATAATTTAACAAATATAACAAATACAGGTACGGACAACAATAAACTGACACTGCCAGTCAAAAGTGTGGATGCACCTACTGAGGGTCTTGCATTTTCTACATTATAAAACTAAACAGAAGACACATGTGAGGTTATGTAATAAAGAAATAACAGTTTCAAAGCAGCTTTTGCTGTGATGGCAGAATTTCACACTCTAGGCATCTTTCAGTCACCCTAAGTTAGACAACGGGGATGGTTGTCCAACAGACCTGAATGCTTATCATACACTCATGTTAGTAAGCATCTCATGAAGCGGCTTTTGCTGATAAATTTGATACATCTTTAGGTGTTTAGTAAGATGTCCAACCACCTTCCATAGGTCGCAGCAAGTCATTTGCAAAAACAAAAACACACAACCTGACAAGTTCTCTCAGTCAATGGGCGTCAATGTATCAATAAAACAGCTTTTCTGTTAATACCCTAATAGTGAACAAAGTAGCCATGAAGTTATCATCAAACATACTTCACTAAATATGTGTCTTGCATCGGATTCTTCAAAATTCTTCTTCTCCATCTTAATTGTCATAACTGCCACTGGTACGTCCAAACTTTTAACCGGTAGTGTATAAATCAAAATATAATCATTGACATGAATAAACTACTATTTGTTATTATAGACTGTCATTGACCTCTTGACATATTATTTTACTGATACTGAGAACGCTCTTGCTGTATTCTAAACTGAAAACAGAATACTTTACTTTTCGCATTCTGAATACATATTGGAGTTAGATGTATTGCATTACATCCTTTACTTTACTTTGCAGACACTTTTATCCAAAGCGACTTACAGGAGGAAGACACCAGCAATTCTCATTCGATTTCTATAGATTTGGCGGTTTACAAAAACTAAAAGCCCTGATAAGGCCTAACTTGTCAGCAAAGAACATGCTCGGAGATTGTTAGACGAAGAAAAAGAACATTTTTTGGTTTGTTTTTTTTATTTATTTTGTGAAGTGTGTGCGGATGTGCATGTGTAAGTGTTAGATTCGTCTGAAATACTTTTTGAATAAGTAGGTTTTCAACTGCTTCTTAAAAGTGGTGGTAGTCTCGGTTAGTCGAATGGAGCAGGGCAAGTTGTTCCACCATCCAGGGACAACAAATGAGAACAGAGTTGATTGGAATTGGAGACCCCGTGAAGAGGGAATTTTCAGTCTCATTTCATTTGCAGATCTGAGAGAGCGTGCAGGAGTGTAGCTGGCTAGTATTGTATTGATATAGGAGGGTGCAGTTCCAATTACATCCTAAGCCAAGAGTGTTTTCATGGATAGCCCATCAAGACAATTAACTTACATTGGCATTCACAGCAGACAACTCATCATAACATCGAGTGCTGCGGAGGTACCAGGCCACAGTAAAACTGACGTTGGTGACAGGATCGCTCTCACAAGACCCTGAAAAATCAACACAGCACGGGAGTGTGTGAGAATCACCTTGAGAAAACAGAGCCTATTAGTCAGTAGACACAAGATGAGGAAAAAACAGTTCCCCACTCATCAGGTTCTTGCACACTGGGCCCGAGGTGCCACAATTAAGGTGGAAACACGTCAGCTTCATTTCCTCAATTCCTTAATTTCTGCAGTGTTCAGTGTTTCTGCCCTGTATCTACCACATGCACCGATGTCTCCAAACTCAAAAATTAATTCAAACCACAGGAGCGTTCAAAGCAAATCATCTTGAATGACACGACTTAAAACAACTGACAGAAGTACAGTATGCAAACCATCGCCATGGCACCAGAAATACAAAATAATACTGTACCTGGAAAACTGGGAGCTTTGCCACTGCCACGTGACATGAGATTCTGTTTATTAATTTTACATTAGAAAATTGTGTACTCACATTTTAGCTCAATAAAGGTAGTGTTGAACATCGTCTTTGTGTACGTGAAATAACTCTCCTTGTCTGAGCTCTGAAAGAGAGGTGACAACATCAGTCCAAAGCGATTGTCGTACAGAAAAGGAATAGTGTCAGGTTTCGGGTAGTGTCAGTGGTATTAAGACAAAGCTCATTGAACCCCTATCATGATCAGGGCTTGCTTCAAGCAGCAAAATCATGCAGATCGGGAGATATGAAAAGTACAGAGAGCCACTGCCACTGCAATTTAAACAACTGACTGACACCTGAGCTTAAAGCCCAAATTCGCACGCATTAAACATTTCAGATTCACGGCACTGATAAACCCCCATAAACGCCATAAAACCCCCACCGCCACAGCGTGCCGGTTACTCCACTTTAATATGTTGAACATGCAGACATCTGCTCGTATTATGAATCGACTACACGCTGCGTGGCCCCAGTGCGCATGCGAACTTACGCTGTCCACTTTCAGCGTCCATTTGCCCGGTTCTGACACGGCGCCGACGGGCCGCAACACCGACAACCTCACAACGAGCGCGAACAGCAGCCTACTAAAGCACCTGGATGCTAATGGCGCGGCCGGGGACGTCGCCATTTCTTGTAAAGAAACGATGGACGCAACAGCTCCGCGACAGAACCGCTTCCGGCCTCTACGTCGCCGCGTGACGCTGCGGGGTGGGCGGGGCCGTGCGTCAGCGTGACAGACGCAACCCGGAAATAGAATCACAATCTCTTTTGCGCATGTATAAAGTTAATAAAGCGCGAAGCTGCAAGTTGCAAGAAGTTTACTGTACACGCTTAAACATGTAAATCAGCACGGGACAGAATTGTGAGAGGATTTACCGCAAAACGCTTAATTTTTCCCTCATTCCGAAACACGTGTGCAGTGCCAGTGATTTTGTAGAACCGATGCCGGGAATTGTATTTTGTGAACATTCTGAATACTCAGTTTTCATATGTATGTATACTGAAACTGAAACATTATGTAAATACATAGACCTAAATTCAGGGAAGCTTCAGTCATAGTCCTTTAAGCAGAACACACCCCGTTAGATGAATGTATATCTCTCTGCTTGCTTGTACACATTCTTACTGCTCTAAAGAAAAAAAATGGCTTTATTAAATGTCTTAAATAAAATATTAAGAGCTGTTACACTGCTTTTATCAGGCACCATATCCAAAGTGCCTTACAGTCAGTAGTGACAGGTACAGTCCCCCTGGAGACACTCAGGGTTAAGTGTCTTGCTCAGGGACACAGTGGTGGTAAGTGGGGTTTGAACCTGGGACTTTCTGGTTCACAAGCGAGTGTGATGCATTTGACCACCCATTTTGCTGGTTTGGTCCTAATTTCAGATACTTCAAATAAACCATTCTTATCCGAATAACCATCTGCAGCCAAAATTGATATGAAAGTAATGCTACTTTATGTTTTTCTGTAAGCAGGAGCAGCGTGTCAGTAGAACTGGCCTGACAGGCTTTTCCAGGCTGGGTGGGGTTTATTGGGGGCGTGGTCAGGAGCAGTTGGTATAATTAACTAAAACTTGCTCGTCTTCTCCTGAGGAACTTGACATCTGACTTCTCAACGACAACTTTGTGTTGTAACAACCGTTCTCAGGTGTTGTATTCTTTTCATTCTTTTTAGTTTTAGTGTTTCAGTGTTCACCTCTTGTTGTTTGTAGCGTTAAATCTGGCATATGATGGTTTAAACATTTACCACCTCATGTTTGCAGATAGGCTTTTAACTAAAGTGCTGCTGTGGATATGTTTGCAGCGTGAGTGGTGCCTAGTATCATTTAATGCATCAAAAATACAATATGGAAACCATAGTCAAAAGATAGATTTGCCTGAAGAGGTGGAGCATAACTGAGCGATACAGATACCACTGGTATCATTATCTATTTCTTTGTTTCAGTTTTTCCTGCTGTCTTTATTGAGCGCTAACTGTTTCTGTGTTAAGATGAAAACGCAATAAATTGTTGGAAAAAAAAACAGAAGTGTGTCAAAGTGGTCTGAGTTAGTCATACTTTAAAGACGAGTAATATATCATGAGGAAGAGCTGTGTTTCATCAAGAAAAGAGGCTCACTGTTCTGTTTTTGAATTTAAATACGATCTACTCTGCTTCTCCCACTCTGTGGGTTGAATGTTCAGGAGTTATCCACAAACATCTTACAACATGTCTGCAGGCGTGTCTAAGCACGCCGTGTCACAACCTCTTCTCAATCTTTTTAGATTTTCGGGAAGAAACCCCTGAAGCCATCAAGATGTTTACAATGAAAAAAATCCTCGGTGGGGTTTTGGACGTGGTGAGGTAGGGGGACTTCACATTTATAGCTATAGGCAACGCTGTACGCCTCCAAAAACCATATCGAAGGAAGTAGCAATAAAGCACAGATGGCAGGATGAAAGACAAACATATTTTTTACTTCCACAGCAACATGGACAATTTTGCCCCATCACAGCCTGTGAGTTGACGTGATTTTAACTCCTGCATACAGTACTGAGACTTGATTAGCTGTGGTAATTACAGGTAATTAACAGAGTGTGCTTCTGCTGACACAGGTCCAACCACGAAGACCACTGGCACA
This sequence comes from Denticeps clupeoides, assembly GCF_900700375.1. NCBI lineage: Eukaryota > Metazoa > Chordata > Actinopteri > Clupeiformes > Denticipitidae > Denticeps > Denticeps clupeoides. Next base: position 3,873,162 of record NC_041725.1, on the reverse strand, counting down.
GCAAGCAGCGCACGAGAACGACGAGGAACGCCAGTTCCGTCAGGTCTTCCAAAAACTAGCTGGTGATGTAAGTATTCGCTCCCTTTTCTGGGGAACACACTGCCATTCAACTTGTAAGGTACAGCTATTGAACCTTAATATCTGATCCTAGATCAGCCGTTTCAGTGGTGACGCACAGAATTACAGAAACCACAGATTAGTGCTTTGGGCAAGAGACGTGGAACTCGTTCCTTCCCTTTTCGCATTCCTGCCATTGTTATGTTGGGTGTTGCTATGAGTAAACAATTTTCCAATTGGCTGTTGTTCCAAACAGTAGTCTGGTCTACAGCAATTTGGACGGCTCCCCCCTGTGGTCGTGAACTTACAAGCATAGGAAATTAGGTTTATTGGCAGTGGAGCGGAGCTGGAGTTTTAACGGAGTTGAGCTGCTGCTCCTCCACATCGAGAGGTGGTTTGGGTGGATATGAGGATCCCCCCTCGAGAGGCACCTCCCACTGGGTGGAGACTGGAGGAAGGCTCAGGAATGAGTAGGGACATTCCCCTTCCCTCCGTCAGGACAGTCTGGAAACCGCTGCTGGCGTAAAGGATGTCTGGTCCGACCAGCTCAGCCTGCTTCCGAAGTTTGGGACCTGCCATACTAAAAGCCATGATTACCAAAGTGTGAAGACAAGCAGAGAAGATGGCATCTGTGGAACGAAGGGTGTGGATTGGTTGGGGAGGGGTTGGCAAACTAGATAAACGAGAGGATGCCAGACCAGTTAGGGATTTGAAAATGAGCAGAATGGATACGATCTGTTTGCAGTACTGTGCAGTTGGTGTGGGACTAATATGTTCCCAAGACTTGGTGTGGGTCAACACCCTAGCTGCAGAATTGTGGACATTTTGGGCGTTGCAATAGTCCAGTCTAGTTTTTTTTAGAACAAAAGTTTGACACATAGGACTTTTTTCTTCAGTAGTGGTGGCGTTTTTTTCATTATTTTTCGGCTTGCATTTCACTTGCTGGATCACAATCAATAATAAATTATTTTCATATTAGGAATGCAATACACTAACTAAATTGGCCGACAAATGCTTTCTGAGATGCTATTCATGGTGAGTTCCACTGTACTAGTCTAAACAAGACCCTATAATATAAGAGGCTAAATACAGCATAAGGTCAGACTGTGAAATGTTGCGTATGTGCATACTGATTTCAAACAGACAATATGTTTAGTGCAGACTGAAGAGTCTTTGAACGATATTAAAGGCATGTTAGAGTGATTTTTTTTGTTGCTGAATTTTCTGCTTTTCTGTAGGACATGGAGGTGAGCCCAAATGAACTGATGGACATCCTTAACAAGGTTGTATCAAAACGTGAGTTATTGAAGGCCTCGTTGTGCGTGCTCTGATTTAATGTGTCGCAACATACAGGTGAGCTCATGGGCAATCCTTTCTTTCTTCTTCACTGTAGGTTCAGACCTGAAGACTGATGGTTTCAGCATTGAGTCCTGCAGGAGCATGGTGGCAGTGATGGATGTATCCTTATGGTCATTTATACACCAATCAGTCATAAAAACTATGACCAGGTTACCTAATATTAGGTCACCCTTTTGGCACCAGAGCTTGTCCAAGCATGGAGTCGACCAGATTTCTGAAGGTATGCTGTGGTATCTGGCACCAAACCAGCCTGAACTCCTCATTCGCATCGGTGAGCCTTGGTCACTGCTGAACCTGTCGCTCATTCATTGGTTTCCCATCCTTGGATTACTTTCTGGAGGTCCTGGCCTCTGCAGACAGGTGACATCGCCACGCCTTCTTACTTTTGTCCATTTTTTCCCTGTTTCCACACATCAGCAGCCTTGGCAAAGTGATGATTAATGTTTTTTCACTGCACTTGTCATGAGTTAATGGCATATCGGTCAAGTACGTAAATATGTACTTGACCTGTCAGTTATTTATTCACAGGCCAGTGGTGATTCACAGTTAAGGGTTCTCCCGACCCGTTCTATTACCACGGAGCATGGAAAATATTGACTGTCCAAGGGTCTGACTAATCTGCACTTGCAGATTATGCAAGATGTCTTCCTTAATTCACAATTTACAGAGTGACAGCTCTGGCAAACTGGGCTTCCACGAGTTCAAGCATTTGTGGAACAACATCAAATCCTGGCACATCAGCAGCCTTGGCAAAGTGATGATTAATGTTTTTTCACTGCACTTGTCATGAGTTAATGGCATATCGGTCAAGTACGTAAATATGTACTTGACCTGTCAGTTATTTATTCACAGGCCAGTGGTGATTCACAGTTAAGGGTTCTCCCGACCCGTTCTATTACCACGGAGCATGGAAAATATTGACTGTCCAAGGGTCTGACTAATCTGCACTTGCAGATTATGCAAGATGTCTTCCTTAATTCACAATTTACAGAGTGACAGCTCTGGCAAACTGGGCTTCCACGAGTTCAAGCATTTGTGGAACAACATCAAATCCTGGCAGGTAGAAAGATATCATCTTCACTGAAATACTAAACTAAAAATACTAAAATTGTGTGTACATTGCTATGTATAAAATACTAATTTCATGTTTTTTTTTTTTAATTAGGCCATTTATGTTAAATATGATGCTGATCATTCTGGACTCATTAGTGCAGATGAGCTGCCTGGTGCTTTCAAAGCAGCAGGTGAGACCAGTTTCCATGTAAACCAAGAGCTAGGGTGAGAATGGGTGTGGAAAAATGTGTATTGTATTGTGATATGTGTGCTGCTGTGTTACTGAGAGAATATGTTAGACCTGACAACAGCCCTGATCGCCCAGCAATGGTGGGTGGGGCAGTGGTGGCCTAGCGGATAGTAAAGCAGACTTGTAACCTAAGGATTGCGGGTTCAAATCCTGAACTGTCAAGGTGCCACTGAGCGAGGTACACTGCTCCCCTTTTGGCTGCCCACTGCTCACTAAGTCTGATGGATTTAATGCAGACGACGCATTTCGTTGCGTGCACTGTATGCTGTGCTGTGTATTACATGGGCAACGGTGAGGGTAATTACACTAACTATCATGGAGCCTCACTCACATTTCATCATTAATCACGTAGGCCTGGAGTAAAGCTGGAGGGAGCGCTGCCTCGTTCTGTCAGTTGTACCTCTCTGGCATTCGCCAGAGCGCCGAACTCTGTGGCGTAGTCGGCCTCGATGCAAGACCCCTGCTTCAGCACCTCAGCACATCCTCCGGAGTCACCTTGGAAGACATTCTGCATCTGGGCGATGTAGTGACGCACTGGATACTGTCATTCTAGAAGAGAGGTGACCCGATCAAGCGCTAGACCGGTCAAACTGCGTCTCCTCATCGGCAAAATGGCCGTCCTGGAGATGGACGAGTAGTTGGAATTGTTTAAGAAACCACGGCAGCCGGCTGCATGTGAAGGTACAGGCCAGCCCACGGCCAGCTCTGCCCACAGCTATAAACTTTATTCCCCAGTGGGAAACATCCGAATCCCCTGCCGGTGTTCTGTTTCGTCTTTGCTGTTGAGATATCCTACCAGAACAACAACAAGCTCCAGGACACTGGAAAAAAGCTATACACAGACTTAAACAGATTTCTTTGAATGATTATTTTAGTCATGGTCACTGGATATAGTTTATATTGCTTTTATGTATTTGGTAAAAGATAAGTTAAAAAAGATAAGATTGCCTAATTGGTTATAAGTTAAATAGTGTTGTACAGGAATTGGACAACATGCAATCTTAAATACAGAAAATACAAAACCACAAGTGCACATAAAGTTTTGGAGGGTGGCAGCGAGGGTAACCGTTCCTGTGTCAGCTGGTCAGCTGTGTCCAGGCTGTGAGGGATCAGTAGAACTTGGTCAGCAGCCCCTGTGGAAGACTGGACTTCCTCAGATGTGTCCTCTGCTGGGTCTTTTTGAGATGGAAGAGATGCTCGTCTCCCACTTCAGGTCCTGGGAAATGGTGGTACCCTGGAACATGAAGATGTAAACAGAAGACACATCTCCTGAAGTCCACTGGCAATCTCTGCAGTCTTGAGCTTGTTCGGCTCCAGGTTGTGCTGACTGCACCAAAATACCAGCTAGGGCTATTTAAGAAATTTTAAGAAAATCGCGATTTATTTGACACATTTTGCAATTTTAATTTCATATGCAATGAATCGCTATACTATGTGTATTATTATCTATAAATGCGCCATTCCATTTTGCACAGCAGTATTTGCACTATTTTACTTTGCACATTTATGATTTCACCTGTTTGCCGCTGTCTGCCTCATTGTTGTCTACATGTTTTTGTTAAATGTTACTCTTTCACCGCCTGTGTCCCCTGTTTGTGCACTTTATGTAGCCCAGTTTGTCGGTGTCGCACACATGCACTTGTCAGTATGTAACTTTGTATAATCGTTCAAATGTTACATGTACCACCAGGTTCCGGAGAAACGTTATTTCGTTTCACCATGAACTGTCTAACATGTATGTAACTGAAATGACAATAAAGCTTCAACTTCATTAAAAACTCATAGGATAACAGCACATTGAAATATGAAGTGAAAGTCGAGAGCTGGAAATGACAGTTGTTAACATACTGTATAAAAATGATATTTCAGCATCTGACCTTTTGGCTTTTCGAACCCCTGCAGGGTTCAACCTCTCTGGGCCGATTTACCAGCTGATTGTGCGAAGGTACAGCGATGAGAATGGCAACATGGACTTCGACAATTACATTGGCTGCTTGGTGCGGCTAGATGCTATGTGCCGTGAGTGTCATAAAGCATCCATCCATCCGTCGCTTTTCTTACTAAATATCTTTATCTGCATCTATCTATCTATTATAATTTGAAGATTACAATTTTAACAACTGAGTTCAGGCCCCAATGTGCAACATGGTGAACGTTTAATGACAAGTAATGAGATCTGAAAGCCCCATTTAACCTCAGACGAGTATATTAACAACAGAGAAGCAAACATGTGGAAGAGACAAGTGACCAGGAATCAATAATCTTGGGAGATTAAATATATATCAGGGTATTTAGTGAGGCCACCATTAGGCCTGATGGAACGCCAACTTCATTGGGTTGTGAGAGCCTTAACTTATTTAACCTTCAATTTCAGGTGCCTTTAAGACACTGGACAAAGACAACGACGGCACCATCAAAGTCAGCATTCAAGAGGTACAGTTGCTTAAAGTCATCTTCAACCAGCCATTCTTACACGACATCACGCCACAGTTAACCGTCGTTCGCTCTGCTCTCCCCACAGTGGCTGCAGCTGACAATGTACTCCTGAACCCAGAGACTCTGCACGCTGTCCAGCCTGTGTCGCCGCTGCACTACTGCCGAGTGACCACTAGGTGGCGGTCTAACTTCAAATTTCTGAACACGGTTCTGGTTGCGGGGCGAAGTTTCCTAATTTCAAAATATAAAACTGGAGCCATTAAATTAAAAACCATTGCTGTAAATGTATCGGTGATATATATTTTTATTTGTTTTGTTTTAGCAGTTTAATTAATTATGGATCACTTTACATTCTTGCACGAAATATTTTGTCCTCCTAAATGTGTCACGTTACAATCAAACGGACCACTGGATGTACTTCGTACTGAAATAAAACGAGGAATTATCTAATGGAAAGTGCGCTCGACTGCTTTTAAATTGCTGGTTCGCCCCGCCCCGCCCCGCCCCGCCCCGCCCCGACGGGCGTCAGCGTCTGGACAGGCCGAGACCGAGTCGGACCTTCTGTCCGAGCTTGGAGGTGAAAGGTACGTGCGTCCGATAAAGGTCCGATATTTATCGGAGGCAACGCGCATGATAAGGGATCTGTATTGCATGTATTTAATGGTCAGTCCAGGTTCAGTCCTGCTCTTCTTTTATGTTGTGTGTTGGTTTGATGGTTTGTTGTAATGCTGGTCCTGTGGGTAAAAGCTGAACTGATGAAGTTGGGATCAGTGGGCGCCTGACACACTGCTTATATAAGCAGAGAACGACACAAATGCTGGTTTTCACAAAGTTTGCTGCTTCAGTGGTTTTAGATCTTTTTGTCGGTTGTTTCTGTGGTGTGTTGAAGTATATCAACTTCTGGGCCAAGTCCTGACTGATGGCGACCCATTCCTTCAGAAGCTGGGAGTTTGTCCGAATTTGTGGGTTTTTGTTTGTCTACCAGCCTCGAGAGGATTTACCACACGTTCTCAATTGGATTAAGTTCCAGGGAGTTTCCTGGCCCTGGACCCAAAATGTCAATGTTTTGTTCCCCGAGCCACTTAGTTGTCCTTATACCATCATGCTGGAAAAGCCATCTTTCTTCACCAAACTGTTCTTGGATGTTTGGGAGAAGTTTCTCGTGGAGGATGTTTTGGTACCGTTCTTTATTCATGGCTGTGTTCTGGGGTAAAATTGTGAGTGAGTTTACTCCCTTAGATGAGAAGCAGCTCCACGCATGAATGGTCTCAGGATGCTTCACTGTTGGCACAAGACAGGACTGATGGAAACACTCATCTATTCTTCTCCGGACATTTTTGCAGATGCCCCAAACAATCAGAAACGGGTTTCATCAGAGAAAACGACTTTACCCCAGACCTCAGCAGTCCAATCCCTGTACTTTTTGCAGAATATCAGTCTGTCCTTGATGTTTTACTTGGTGAGAAGTGGCTACTTTGCTGCCCTTCTGGACACCAGGCCATCCTCCAAAACTGTAGGGGGCAAGAACGAGTCTTCGAACTGTGAAATTACCACATCAAACGTGACGTGGTAACATGGATGCAGCTATTTAACTGAATAAACAGATGGTAAACACAAGTACATCTTATTGAACATAATTTATTTTCCATCACCAATTATCATAGTAGAACAGCTTTCTCAAGCAGTTTGTGATGCATTTTTTTTGGAAACAGGAGATGAGCCCCTGGTCTAATGCGCTACCTGGCTTGAGAAACCCGTTCTCAAAGACTTACTTTTCTGAATATTCTGAATGCCTTCTGCAAAATTCAAATGAGCCATTTTGATCTAGATTAATGTAGATTAATTTATTTTACTCTAGATTAATGTAGATTAATTCCAAGATTACAGTGAGATTAATATAGATTAAGAAAATTAATCTATGCCCACCTCTAATATATATATATATATATATATATCTTCATCTATCACTTAACAATCTCTGTGCATGCTCTTTGCTGACAAGTTAGGCCTTATCAGGGCTCTTAGTTTTTGTAAACTCAAAATCTATAGAAATCGAACGAGAATTGCTGGTGTCTTCCTTCTGTAAATTGCTTGGGATAAAAGTGTCTGCAAAATAAAGTAAAGTAAAGTAAAGGGTTGAAATCCAGTGGAAATGGGTTTTGGGGAAGTTAATTTTCATGGCAAAGAGGGACTTTGCAATTCATCTGATCGCTCTTCATAACACTCTGGAATATATGCAACCTGCCATAATAAAAACGGAAGCAGCAAACTTTGTGAAAAACAGTATTTGTGTCCTTCTCTTTTGGCCACGAATGAATGTTATATGTATCTAATAAACAGTCAGTTTTTGGATCAAATAATGAGTGAATCATTTTCAATCTGGCAATCTGTTTACTTTGAGTTAGGGAGCAGGGTGACCGCCCATGGAATCTGTTGGCACTTGTGAGTGGGTCGTTATTTTCCATCTTTTCAGACTGGGATTTTGCATCTGAGACACACACTGCAGAAGGATGTTTCTGACAAAAAAACTTATTGGTGGATTTTTGGATGTTGTGAGGTAGGATGTTACCCTCACATTTTGTCTTCAACCACACTATCGCTGGATCTGCAGGTTTTCTTATTTTCTTATATTTTTTCTGTGTTCTGCTTACCTACAGCAACATTGATGCAGGCCAGATTGGTCCTTCACAACCTGTAAGTTGCTAAATGATTTTTTTCTTTTAGTAGTTTGTTCTGAATTTACACTGATTATTTCATGCCAGGTGCTTAGAATGAAGGCTCAGTTTGTGGTGTTTAGCGGAACATTCTGAGGGACAGGGTGTGTGCTGTTCACCGCATGCACCGTGTTTACTCTGCCTTCCAGCCCGCGCCTAAGAGACCACTGGCCCTGGCGGCAGCAAACGAGTCCGAGGAAGAGAGGCAGTTCCGCCAGGTTTTCACCAAGCTCTCTGGAGACGTACGTCGCCGCCACGCACGCACTGGTTCACCAATTTCAGCCCGCCGATTTTTCTGAATGTTTCTATGCTCACCTGTCTATTTCTGAAGCTCATTTCTTCTGATGCATTTGCGTGTGGTTACAAGCTGAGGAATTTAGAAGGTCCCATTATCTGTCCTTCATGGTGCATTTGCTCCGAAGGACGATCCCAGTGGCCAGAACTAGCCTTGGCTGGCATCATCTCTCTGCTGCCATTTCCCAGCCAGAATAAACCCACAGATGAGGGAAGCGTGATTCATTCGTCCTCTTCTCTGCATTCTTGTCATTTCTGTAGTGGGTGTTACTGCTGCCTCTTTTCCTTTGGAAAATCTTTTGCACAATGAGTCATAAGCAGGCGTGGCTGCACGTTTGCTTTGGGAATCCCATCTGGATGAATAGATCTCACACATGACACGAATGGAAGCGTGTAGTTAGGAATACATGCAGTTTTTCAACAGTGAGGGATTGGAATGATTTGTTTGATACTGTTTGTGGATATTTCCATAAAATAAGTCTAGTAATAGAACTGAGAAATCTTGTCCCTCCCATTTTGAGCCGTTTCTACTTACAAACATTGCCTGCCAATAGGAGTCCGTGGATATTTTTAACCAGTATGGGTCTGAAGTGGGGTTCAAACCTGTGATTTTGTGGTCTTCTGGTTTATACGGACGTTTGTTACCCCCCCTTAAAGCCCCGAAACATACAAATGTGGGATGGACAATGTGGGTATGAGAATAACTTGCTGGTGTCTAAATTGCATCTTTATTTTTTGAAAGGACATGGAGATTTCCCCCAGTGAGCTGATGAAAATTCTCAATAAAGTCATTTCCAAATGTGAGTCTAACACACACATGTCACACTCGCTGCAAGTTCTATTATTATGGGCCAGGGATATGAAGCGCTGATAACACAAACTACAGATCCCATAATGCAGTACAAACTGTTCTGACAAACCGAGTTTGCGCAGTGCTTTTGTGACTTTGAAGTGCAAAAAAACATTTGCAGTCAATGTGGAAACTGCTCAAGTACAGATTCAGCTGCAGTGTAAATATCATGTTCAGGAAGGCAACCAAAGCAACTGTAGTTTGTGTGGAGTTCATATTGCTGGGCCATAATAATAGTTCTACATGATAGCAAAGATAACTTTTTTTTTTAATGATTATAGGTGCAGACCTGAAGACTGATGGCTTCACCCATGAGTCCTGCAAGGGCATGGTGGCAGTCATGGATGTATCCTTTAATACTTTATACAGGGAGTGCAGAATTATTAGGCAAATGAGTATTTTGTCCACATCATCCTCTTCACGCATGTTGTCTTATACCAAGCTGTATAGGCTCGAAAGCCTACTACCAATTGAGCATATTAGGTGATGTGCATCTCTGTAATGAGAAGGGGTGTGGTCTAATGACATCAACACCCTATATCAGGTGTGCATAATTATTAGGCAACTCCCTTTCCTTTGGCAAAATGGGTCAAAAGAAGGACTTGACAAGCTCAGAAAAGTAAAAAATAGTGAGATATCTTGCAGAGGGATGCAGGACTCTTAAAATGGCAAAGCTTCTGAAGTGTGATCATCGAACAATCAAGCGTTTCATTCAAAATAGTCAACAGGGTCGCAAGAAACGTGTGGAAAAACCAAGGCGCAAAATAACTGCCCATGAACTGAGAAAAGTCAAGCGTGCAGCTGCCAAGATGCCACTTGCCACCAGTTTGGCCATATTTCAGAGCTGCAACATCACTGGAGTGCCCAAAAGCACAAGGTGTGCAATACTCAGAGACATGGCCAAGGAAAGAAAGGCTGAAAGACGACCACCACTGAACAAGATACACAAGCTGAAACGTCAAGCCTGGGCCAAGAAATATCTCAAGACTGATTTTTCTAAGGTTTTATGGACTGATGATCTGAGAGTGAGTCTTGATGGGCCAGATGGATGGATTGGTAAAGGGCAGAGAGCTCCAGTCCAACTCAGACGCCAGCAAGGTGGAGGTGGAGTACTGGTTTGGGCTGGTATCATCAAAGATGAGCTTGTGGGGCCTTTTTGGGTTGAGGATGGAGTCGAGCTCAACTCCCAGTCCTACTGCCAGTTTCTGGAAGAAGGAAGAAGTCTGCATCCTTCAAGAAAAACATGATTTTCATGCAGGACAATGCTCCATCACACGCGTCCAAGTACTCCACAGCGTGGCTGGCAAGAAAGGGTATAAAAGAAGAAAAACTAATGACATGGCCTCCTTGTTCACCTGATCTGAACCCCATTGAGAACTGTGAGATTTACAAGGAGGGAAAACAGTACACCTCTCTGAACAGTGTCTGGGAGGCTGTGGTTGCTGCTGCATGCAATGTTGATGGTGAACAGATCAAAACACTGACAGAATCCATGGATGGCAGGCTTTTGAGTGTCCTTGCAAAGAAAGGTGGCTATATTGGTCGCTGATTTGTTTTTGAATGTCAGAAATGTATATTTGTGAATGTGGAGATGTTATATTGGTTTCACTGGTAAAAATATATAATTGAAATGGGTATATATTTGTTTTTTGTTAAGTTGCCTAATAATTATGCACAGTAATAGTCACCTGCACACACAGATATCCCCCTAAAATAGCTAAAAATAAAAACAAACTAAAAACTACTTCCAAAAACATTCAGCTTTGATATTAATGATTTTTTTGGGTTCATTGAGGACATGGTTGTTGTTCAATAATAAAATTATTCCTCAAAAATACAACTTGCCTAATAATTCTGTTGATGGGACTTCTTTCCATTGACAAAATGTATGTTTGACTTAGTGTACTGTTTGGTTTTGTTTGCCACAATAATAATACGGTTAAATGTGACTGTGCCACTTAACACCCACCAGTGGCATCTGCAGTTCAAACCCTGCAATAATACAGCATGGTCACGTGCTCCAGCAAGCTTCTGTCCTGTGACCATATGAATCCTTTATCCAAGTGCTTTAATAGAATGACAGCACGGGCAAGCTGGGCTTCCATGAGTTCAAGTATTTGTGGAACAACATCAAGACCTGGCAGGTAGAAATCATGGTTTACTCCATTCTTCCAATATTGAGAGTGATTGTTTCTGTCATTGTGATACACAGCCTAGGACAGCGCAGCAAAATGTGTCCTCTGCTTTTAACCATCACCCTTGGTGAGCAGTGGGCAGCCATGACAGGCGCCCGTGGAGCAGTGTGTGGGGACGGTGCTTTGCTCAGTGCCACCTCAGTGCCACCTTGGCGGATCGGGATTTGAATAAATGCTGTAAATGAACCAGCAACCTTCTGATTAAGAGGGCTTTTTCCTTAACCGCTAGGCCACCACTGGCCCATGAAAGGCAGTGTGTGGGGACCTCAGTGGTACCTGGGCAGTTCGGGATTTGAGCCCACAACCCTTCCTTACCCACTGTGCCAGGGGTCGATAACCTGCAGCCTTTTCTTGAATCCTTACCCTGGCTTTTTTTTGTTTGTTTTGTAGTTCAAAATTTGAAGATTACTGTGATCTTGTAACATTAAAATGCAACGTGTTTAATTTGTTGATGCTCAAAATATGCATCACAAATGCCATATATTTATCAAGCTTTTCGGTGCCAGGTAGGCTAGGCCAGGGGCGACTTTTATGAGATTGAGAATTTTATAATTATATTTCTTAGTATTCTTACTGTTAGTTGTGTATATGAATATATTTTTCCTGTCTGCATAGGCCATTTATGTAAAGCATGATGCTGATTGCTCAGGATTTATCTGTGCAGATGAGTTGCCAGCCGCTTTTAAAGCTGCAGGTGAGCCCAAGTTAACATTTTACACAGGAGTCTTAATGTATGTATATATAATGTATATATATATCATTTGATGTGTTCAATCACTGTGAAGCAATGAAAGCAGAAGTGGGAGTTAAAATTTGAACACAACAGCACCACCTGCCGATAACAATATGCAACTTTTTGGAAAATGTTTCCAAGCAGTGAAACCATTTACAGCTTTTATCAGACGCCTTTATCCAGAGGGACTTACAATCAGTAGTTACAGGGACAGCCCCCCCCCCCCCCACCCCCCACCCCCCACCCCCCTTGGAGACACTTAGGGTTAAGTGTCTTGCTCAGGGACACAATGGTAGTAAGTGGGGTTTGAACCTGGGTCTTCTGGTTCATAGGCGAGTGTTTTACCCGCTAGGCTACTACCACCCTAAACCGAATGTTATTTTCTATTTCTGTCTTACAGGCTTTCCTCTCAGTGATCAGCTCTTCCAGCTCATTGTCCGTAGGTACAGCGATGAGAAGGGTAACATGGACTTTGACAATTTCATTGGCTGCATTGTACGACTGGATGCTATGTGTTGTGAGTTCTCCTCAAATTCATGTAATACACAATTTACCGTTTCGTTCCACTTCTCTGTAAAGAGGTGACATGTTTATGTTCTGTAGGTGCATTTAAGACACTGGACAGCGACAACAATGGCTCCATTAAAGTTAACATTCAAGAGGTATTATGAACGAATTGTTGTAGAAGTGCCATTAAGAGACCTGACAGTGCATTGTGTCTCTCCTCAGTGGCTGCAGCTGACAATGTTCTCGTAGAAACAGAGACGCAGGTTCTTCCTTCCATCAGCTGATGCTCTGAAGGTGCGACTTGTTGGCTCCTGTGTGTGTGTGAGGCTGGAACACTAGGTGGCGGCTTTGTTTCAAAACGACGATAGTCAGTATTTTCGCAATTACGCTTTATCATGTTCAAAATGTCTTGCATTTTTATTGAACAATAAAATACAAATACACTCTCGGTTCTTTTATTGCTATGCCGTGTTCACTTTATTAATGTCACCAGTATCTTTGTGTTAATTTTGTTTCTTATAAAGTAACAGCACTCACATTTAAATAGCTATTTAAAATGTCATTTAAATGCTTATTATAATTATTGTATTGTGGAACTCTCCACACTCCATAAAAAGCAACCTGTTATTAAAAATGGTTTTAAAAAAAGGTTTGGAAAGCAATATACTTTATTTACCTTGCGAAGAGAACGGTCGTGACGTGCGCGCGCAGGCACCGGTCGCCGAGCAACAGTTGGATGTGGTGGGCGGGGCCGGCTCCCGAGACTGACGTTCCGCAGAGCGAATGAAAGACGCTCAGGCGCTGCCCCGTGAACCCGGTGACCAATCGCGCACTGCCTCGCAGGAGAGGGGCGCGTCCGTAAGTTTGTTTGGGAGGGAGCGGGCCGGGCGAGTGCGGTGGCCCGGGGGGAGGATGCTGCAAACACGGCCGCCGCCGCCTGAAGAGCGCCCTGGAAACACGGCAGGCTTCGGGTACGAGGTAAGCGCGCACCATCGCCCGTTAAAAGACAGCATTAAAGTCGATTTTTTTTTTTTGCCAACAGGTCAACATGAAAGTGTAGCACAAATGAACGTTTTAAACTATTTGTGAAGTCACAGATTGCATGACTAGTATAGGTTCTATAGGTTTTAATGTGTTTTGTGGATAAGGTGGCAGAGAACGTGTTTGTAACATTTGCATAATTTCCCCAAGTGTTCCAGGTCAACTTTTCTCATTAGACAGCAGCATGAGGCTGAATTACACATTAGAGGTTCCGCCTCTGGTCTTGGATGCTACATATGAGATGTCTACGAGGTACCGAAAGTGTATTCAGATAACAGACCACTAGATGCCAGCTGTACAAAGAGAGGACAGGGGCATGACGTTTAAATCTTATATCTCAACTGTCTGATCTAATTATGGACAATTTTTTTCTTTATAAAAGAAGAACCTAAGTGTCTACGCCTGTAGTTCCTAACGAGACTCCGTAGCTACTAAATTATACAGAGCGTCCCCGTGCTCTTTGGAATTCGCTGCGCCCTTATTAAGGGGCTATTTGACATTTGAGGGGGGAAAAAATCGCGAAAGATCAATAATCCCAGCCCAGCACCTACTGAGAAACACTCGGTTTATTTCATTTTCATTATTACACGGCTTAATTATTTAAAAATTAGTCACCACACTGTGTTATCGTTCCAACTGCAACACCCCATTTACAGACTGAATTAACCCCGAAGATTGACGTCTCACCTTGTTCACCATTAATGCCCTCCAGGTAATTGCTGGTGGGGGTTGGGGCGTGGCCATGAAGCCCCACTTGCATCTCCCATTTCTATCATTTGTTTCTATCTGTTTGTTTTTTTCTCCTGGGCCTGTGACGGGCCTTTTTTCAAACTCGTTTTAAACCACAAATGATTATTTGTAGTGGTGCTCGGTTTCGTTCTTCTGTGCCACCTTTTTGTAGCGATTCTGACAACAAGTATTTGAAGTGCTTAAACAAACACAAACGTAAATCACGCTGGCATTACTCACTTACTCAAAAAACTGCTGCTTCCACTGTCTCTAGCATCCACGGAACTATTTACAAGTGACATGTTACTGTCCAGCGGAAGCTCAAGAATAAAGCAAAGCAACGCATATTCACGTGTTAAATCATAAAATTGTTACCCCAATAATTTTCTCGTACACTATCATAACAACTACTGAGAGAATTTTGAAATGTATATGTTATTGTATCTGTGCTCTCTTGTCCCTTTAAATCTACTGTGTTCCATATGCGTGTCTACTGACATCATTCTGCCTTAATTACAATATTAATAAACTCCGCCCTCAACAGAACTGAGTTCCAATTCCATGCTCACATAATGAACAGCGAACTGCTTGTTTTTTCTACACCCCTTTTGGCATCATGCCGTTTGCGATGTGTGTATCTGCCCCTCGCCCTTTGCGCAGTAGAACCAGGGTGCTGTCCATATAGGCGGCCCTCTAGTGTGAAGCCTGCGGTGGAGAGGGTTTCGCTGTGTTGTGTCCCCGTAGGTTTAGTTAGTGGGTGTGGTGAGTAGGTGTCCTGCTTAAATGTGTGTGTCTGTGTGTGTGTGTGTGTGTGTGTGTGTGTGTTGCTCTCTAGTGTGACAGCTTTTGTTGGGGACTTCACAATAGCTGTGGCAGCTGATTAAATAAGTAAGATTTCCTTACATAGCAGAAATACCTTAGACAATTAAATGTGAGTTTATTAATTTTAGGTAAGGTGTTTGTCCATAGGGCGATTCTCTAGAACCTGAAACCAAGATGCTAAAAAAATTTGGTAATATTTGCACTTTTACTTGTCCTAATATTTAAGATGGGGACTCAGATAATGTGGAACATCATTTAATTTCAATGTATTTAAAAAAACTGACTGAAGGTTTTGCAAACCATTTGAAACACTGTTGGGATGTAACATTTTACTAACTTCTATGAAATTCAAAGCAAATTATTATCATAACCCAGACATTCAAAGTGCTGGAATGTCTGGTTAACGTAACAGTACTTGTGTAACTTTTACAACTGTGACATTGTTGTCTTGTCCATCTGATTTTTGTTGCATATATTGGTATTTCATAAACATTATTTTATTCAAGTATTGCACAGTTTTTACTCCCATTATACATTGAAATATTTGGCGCAATAGTTTTGTCTGAATGCTTCTGAATGAGTTCACAGAATTTGCGGAAGTTTGTTTTAAAAAGTGAGACTAGATTTCTGTGTCCCGTGCATCACATGGCAAGTTTTCAAACTGCTTGTAAAAAGTTATTTTGTCAAAGCATGATAAGTACTACATACACGTCACACTTTTTCATAGTTCTGACCACCAGTTATGGGGATAAAATAACTTGTGTTATCAAAATGTCCCGTGCATCACATAGACATTGATCTCTTCATAGAATTGATCTCTTCATCGATGGTAACTTGAAAGCACGTTGTAAGTCGCTCTGGATAAGGGCGTCTGCCAAATGCCGTAAATGTAAATGTAGACAATTGCCCTATACATGAGGTTCTAAGCAAACATGGAAACTTATTTTTACACATATAACAGCAGGTGCAAACAGTCCACAGTAATCTCTGGTCTGGACGCTGGTCCGGAGCACCCCGCAATGACAGTCCATGACATCAAGTTGATATACAGTACAGGCCAAAAGTTTGGACACACCTTCTCATTCAAATACATTTGACAAATGACAAAGAAAGGACAGGGGCACTGAAGGCATCAAAACTATAAATGAACACATGTGGAGTTATGTACTTGGAGACTTGGCCTCCACAGTCACCGGACCTGAACCCAATCCAGATGGTTTGAGGTGAGCTGGACCGCAGAGTGAAGGCAAAGGGGCCAACAAGTGCTAAACACCTTCTTTCGCCTGTACTGTAATGCCAGAACTGGGCAAAAATAATTGGATATTAAAAGAGTGTTAATGCAGCTCATTAATGACTGGCAAACATTTCTTTGTCATTTGGTTGAATAATTTGTCATTAGCTCTATGAATCAGCACTATGTATTGTACAGTGACCTTTTAAGAATTTCCGGTATTGTGTTATTCATTAGATATTAATTCAAATTGTCTGACTGTGCTGCATGAATTAGCTGGATTGGATTTTGCTATGATCATAGAAGTATATATATTATACCAAGATTGTTAATCTTTGAAAGTTGCAGATATTTAATTAGAAGAACTAATACATAACTACCTATATAATTTATTGGATATTTGTCTCGGCTGGCACCGTTTATTAGCTTTCACTGAGTGTTCCTGCGATACTGGTCAATGGATACCAATTAGTGGTAATTGGGAAAGCTTGATCTAAGGGACAGATACTCTGGTGCAGTTTCCAGGGGCATTACTCTTACTACATCACACAACCAGAATCATCCCTCTGTTTGACTGTGATGTTAGCTGGCTTCAGGTGTATAAAGAACTGTGCGCTATGTTAAAATGCACAGATAAAAAACAGAAACGGTATAGATGCCACATTACAGATGGCTGAATCGTATGTACCTTTGTCTCCTCTCCCACCACCCACTCTCTGTCTCTGGTTTCTCTCCACTTTTTCCATTTTGTTGTCCCCGCAGCAGGTTGTCTGGGTGAAGCATGCCGTGATTGCTCAGTAATTATAATGTAGTTATCCCTCTATAGGGCAACGTCTCTGCTGTCTGTGGAGGAGGCGGGACCTACCGTCTGAATTAGCTGCAGCAAATTAGTTCAGATGGTTGGAGGATGTCATGGAAAGGGGAAACGGCGGAACAAGGGGCGGATTTGTTGATTGTGCAGATTGTTCTGTGCTGCTGTAAGGGCTAGTTCAAATCAATAAGTGGAGACTACAGAATGATCATGAAAGATGGGTTTAGTCAAGAAGACACCTTTCTACATTCTCAGAGCCTAGAAGCTATAGGTTGATGACTGTGATACTCCAAAAACTGTATTTGGTTTTTAGGTACGTTTTCACTTTTTCTAGGCATATACTGTAACGTTTCTATAAAAGCAGGCTGTTTTAAAGCTCCAAATTAAGCTCCATCTAAATGCTTACAGCAGGCCCTCAAAAACAACCTATAACCTACCTGATTTTGTTAGCTGCTTTTCTGCAGCACATGATCTATGGCTAATTCTGAGCTTCTTATTGGACAACCCATGTTCCTCGTTCCGTCATTTCCTCATTTCATTGGGTACTGTAGTGCAAAATCTTACCTGACTTTTTTTAGGTGAAATGAGTTTCAATTTTTCAATGTTAAGAAGTATATGTGGTGTATGCCCTGGTGAAAGACTGTGTAAGGCATACTTGCAAATATATTTTGACGGCATTCTCTGTTGAATGCCATCTATTGGTGCACACAAGACCAAATCACCTTAGGGATGATTTTGAACCAGGCCTCCTCATTCAGCAATGCCTGACATAACATCTTCTGGATGACTGGCCAAGAACACACACTCCAAAATGTTGTGAGAAGGTCTGATGCTTACATGTGTAGAATAGGATGTTAAGTCTAAATATTGCCTAGTGGTACCAATACTCTCTATTGGCTATGAGGGTATTAAAATATATGACCTCAATATAACCTGCATATGAACATATTGCAGTAGATTCATTGTTTAGCAATTTTCCAAAGAATAAAATGACATGAAAAAATCTTTTGGAAAATTTTTGGATAAATCTGTCTAGCTGCTTTAATCACAGTAAAAATTAATCGTTCAGATATACATAAGCATCATATGGCATTAAATGTGTGCTGCTACTGATATCAGTGCAATCAGTAACATTTCTGCATGTTCTGATTGTTCAGATGAACACATTTTGTCCTCTATGTCTCTTCTCTTCAGCATTCACACGTGGCATTATGGCCTCTGACACTGGCTTGAGATCTGAAATGGACGAGCTGCAGAGGCGAGCCAATCAATTAACAGATGAGGTAATGCCACAGTGAAGAAACGTGTAGACGCTTGACTGAATGAAGGCCTTTTATTGTGTTGTAAAAATTCTACACTCATAAGTTACTTTAAAAAAACAGCATAATGCTAACATCAAATTCAGATTATACCTTGCTACACCCGGAGCATAATAATGCAAAATCATAGCACACACAGGCAGCTGAATATGATCAGACCCATTTGCACTGCCACTACCATTTCATCCAACAGACCATGGTCCCATTGAAGTATTATTTCCAATCCAGTAATGCAGGACAGCAATCTTTAGGCATCTTTATCCTCAACCATCCACCTCAAGCAGTAATCACACTCTTCCTCCCACCACCCCTGCAGTGCCCCCAGCAGGTAAAGGTTACTACAGGTCATCTCCCACACGCCAGCACCACAGGGTAACTGCACGGCCATATCAGTGCCAATACCACCTGTTCAAATACATCAGCGAATTATTTAGTGTGCCTTCCTAGCATTTTAATTAGATGTAAGCTCTTATTTTCAGAATATGCACAGTATCTGCTGTGCACCGTGTGCTTGGTTTGGCAGGGCCGCTCCTACAAATGATAGGAACGATGCGATGAACTATATAAAGGAAGAGGCTTGTCCTCCTAGGCCCTCATTTCCCCATAACGGAGTGCAGGCACCCAGGCTCATCTTTCTTTAATGCCATTTGTTCAAAGACATTGAAGTTATGGGGAATAGCCATTCTAAATTGGTCTAGGCATGCTCTGAAAATGGTTGAATGGATCATTCTCCTTGATCTTTATGTCAGGTAGTGTAAGCTAAACAATGCTACCCTCCACACTGCCAATGTTTACTTGCCTTTCTCCTGGCAGTCTCTGGAGAGCACCCGCAACATGAGGCTGCTACTGGAAGAGGTATGAGATCGAAGCACATCTCATACCTTTAAAACACATGCACATTTAAAACAATTGCGTAAAAATTACCTGCTGGATATACTACTCCAAAATATACGCTATATAGGTATATTGATCTATTTTTCTGTTTTCTGTGTAACATTCAAATTCACAAAAACACATGAGATGCAGGTTTTTAGAAAATTTGGTCATTTGCATTTGAATCTGTGAGTGGTAACATCTACAAATGATGTTTGACAAAGAAATGTAATTATATTTCATATTTAACAGAGTAAAGATGCTGGAATAATAGCCCTGGTCATGCTGGACGAGCAGGGAGGTAAAGATATTAAACTCAAACTGACCCTTTGCCATTTTTGCTAACTGTATGTGTTCGTAACAAGAAGTCATTATACTGTGGAAAATCAGATTAGCTCAAATTCTTTGATTCAGCATTGTCTTAATGAGCAAAAGGAAGAGAAATTATGTCAGGAAATGAGAAATGAAATGATACAGCAGCACAGTAGCTAT
The DNA here is from genome assembly GCF_900700375.1 of Denticeps clupeoides. Taxonomy (NCBI): domain Eukaryota; kingdom Metazoa; phylum Chordata; class Actinopteri; order Clupeiformes; family Denticipitidae; genus Denticeps; species Denticeps clupeoides. The sequence goes on along the minus strand of NC_041725.1, from coordinate 3,853,396 downwards.
TTAGATCTTGAATTGGACAGCAACAATTTAGGTGTCACATAACATGCTGCTGTGTGAATGGCGTTGCTTAGGAACAACTGGATCAGAGATGGAACTATTTAATCAAGGACGCTCTCATTAAGGTTTTTAAGTCTTTGTAAACTCTGATATGATTGCAGTAATACACTAATTCACATTTACAGCATTTATTACGCCCTTATCCAGAGCGACTTACAATCAGTAGTAAGAGGAACAGTCGACCTGGACACACTCAGGGTTAAGTGTCTTGCTCAGGGACACGATGGGGTTTGAGCCTGTGACTTTGTGGTCTTCTGGTTCATAGGCAAGTGTGTTACCCAATAGTGTTTTACCATTCCAGGACATTGGTGCAGGGTAGGGATTCGCTTGTGGATTATTGCTTAATTAGTATACATTATATATTTTTGTAATATGATTGACCAAGATACATTTGATGGTTGTGTATAGGGATTTTAAGTGAGCATGCAAATTGTTGTTTCTCAGTGGGATTCTTTTTACATTTATTACGTATGTGTGAGCCGTGTCTGTATATTTTTTTGTCAGTGCTGCTTCAAACTGTGGTCATTTGTATGCTTTCGCGTGTTCCTGCCGGACCGCACTTTCTTCCTATCTCTTTCCACATGTGCATGAGTGTGTGTGTCTGTATATTATCTCTGGCCCATACACCCACCCGCTTGCTCAGAGCAACTGGACCGCATCGAAGAGGGCATGGACCAGATCAACCAAGACATGAAGGAGGCTGAGAAAAACCTCACAGACATGGCCAAGTGCTGTGGGCTGTGTTTCTGGCCATGGAATAAGTAGGTCCAGCCCCTGCCCAGGCTCCTCCCACCCACATGTCTGTCATCCTTCCCCACACTGGCGGCCTGATGCTGCTTTGCATTCACACTGCAGTAGGGTTTGTCTTTATTGTGTGAGTGGTAATGTGTTTAAGTATTTTTTATGTTCATTAAACTATATTAACAATTTTGTGGGGGTACTATGCATGTCCCTACCTTAAAACTGAAGCAATTCCCTCTGATTCCCTCAGTGAATACATTTATTACAACTAAATTTAATTTATTCTGCCTGACATTACATTGCAGTATATAACTATTTTGTACATGGTAACAGATTCACAATAACAGAATCACAATAACTAACACTGATTTGCAGTTACCTTTCTCTCATTCCTTTTGAATAAAATTTACAGTACATACTGCTCTTTTAAGGGGCCTTTAATCCTCTAATTGTCATCCATCTATTATTGCAATGTACATGTGACACATTTATACCATCTGGTCATCAAAGATATATATATTAATCAGTCCTGTCTGTCAATGTTTTTTGGTGTGTAAACAAACACAGTTTTCTACTCACACAATTCTTATTTTTCTCATCTGTGTCATTAGGTTCAGTCCAATTTGTAATCATACCTTTTTTATTGTCTGTAGTTTTAAGTTAAGTCAGCAGTGATAGATGCTTATATGAACGCGTTGCTTGCTGCCACTGCTTGGTGCTTTGGTGAGGAAAGACTGTTTTTTTTTTGCCCTTCTGTTCCCTCAAACCGCAATTCTCTACTCCTCATCCCTTCCCACCACTGCCCAGAACAACTGGAGCGCATTGAGGAAGGCCTCGACCAGATTAACCAGGACATGAGGGAGGCTGAGAAGAACCTGACCGACCTGGGAAAGTGCTGTGGTCTGTGCGCCTGTGAGAAGTATGTGTTGGGGTCTTGCCTGCAGGGGGCGTGCTTTTTTGTGTCTGTGTGTCACCTGCATGAAAGCCGTGCCCTTGTACCTCTGCACCCTGCATCTCAAAAACTCTTCCACACACTGAAATATTTTGCTGTGCAATGTTTATCTGTGATTAAACCCTTGGTTTATTTGTCTGTTCACTTATATTTTACAATCCTACAACACAAATTATTACTGACACAATGTAATGAAAAACATTATATTCGGGGCATGGGTCTTCAATGAAAAGTGACATGTTTGGCTCTTGCCAGGCTGAAGAACTTTGAAGCAAGCAGTGTGTATAAGAAGGTATGGGGAAATAAACGGGACGGCGTGGTGTCCAATCAGCCATCCTCACGAGTGGTGGACGAGAATGAGAGGATGTTCATGAGTGGGGGCTACATAACAAGGTGAAGAAAGCTTTCTTTTTTATCAACAGGAGGCAAATGCACTAAGAGCCATTTATCTGTCATCTTTTTTTCTGTTCTAGCATTGCATTAATGCAGTAATTGTTAGTAATTTGCAGCTCTATTGTAATTGAAAGGTTATTGGCACTGGTGTATAGGGGTTGCAGGCAGAAGGTCAATATCTTACAGCATAACCTTGAGAGCATTATTGCAGTTTATGTATTTATGGCTATTGCCTCAACTTTAGCTTCCATTTTAAATAGTTCATTCTATGATCCAGCTGTTCCTGAACGACATCATTCAGATAGCAGCTTCTTGTGACACAGCAACTGTCACAGTTGTGATGTTATTTAAAGTGTAAGAGTGCCAATATTGTGAGAAAGGATTCCTTTCAGTCGACCTAAACGTTGGAACAAATACATAGTTTTGCATGAAACCCACAATGTAGCTTTCTGCCAGTGCCTTTTTTCCTCACGTCTCATTTGCACGATTACTTTGTATATGGAATTATATGCATATAGTGCTTATGGCTTTTGCCAAGTCTCTAGGACCCTCTTTTAAAAGGCAAAACCAAAATGAAGAGTGTATCTCTGAAATTACTTGGTTTCAATAATTGCTGGGTTTAAGTAAATGAAAAATGGCACACAACATTAAATGGAAGATTTTATGGTTGCCTAAAAAACTGTGCAGTTTGAACCCAAACCCTCTGCAAACCAGTCTGTCACAGCTGCAACAAAATTGATGCTGTTTGCTCATTTAGCAATTTAGCATATAATTAAATGTCTATATTTTTTGGAGAATCGTTTTCATCTGCGGAATGCGACAATGTGCAACCAAACTCAGCAGTTTCGTTCACTGTGACTACCTTAATTCTGGAGTTGAACATCAGAACATGCTTTACTTTCAGAGCACACAGTGCAGCTGGGATACTTACACAATAGGTTAATGATAATAATGATTAACGATAATAGCTATACATATAGTAGGCCTCAAAGATTTTCTTAAGTTGGCTGAAAAACAGAAGCGCTCTGTGAGCCACAGGAATGGTAATTCACTTGTAACATTTTAATTACAGCTTCAAAGCAATGGCTGACGGGGTGGATGCAAATTGTGTAGGCAGTGTGTTAATAGTCTATGAGAAGATGCAGGCAATGGCAACGAAAGCAACATCCCGCATTTAGAACTGGAGGGAGGGGCTGGGTGGAAGAATTGATAGAAAGCCATGGCCCATGTGCAAGCGTTAAAAAAAAAAAAAAAAGATTTATTAAAGAATAAAGAACTAAAGAGGTCGGATAGGTTCGGGTTTACAGCATTTCTGAATAACAGCTCAGCATGAAAGACAGTTACACAGTAGAATCGGTAAGTTCTTATATAATGATGCATGGCACTTCAGGGGCTGATTGGGAATTGGGGTGCGAGCAAGGAGGATGACACGGCCTGAGGGCATGACAAATTTGACTGTAGATTTTTATGAGTTGGGAGTATTTGTGATCTTGACACAATACAAATTAATGCAAGAATATGTTTTTACTGCTTCTACTTCACGCTTCTTTTTAATTTTCTTCTGTATAATCTGTCCACAAATATTAAAACAGTAAAGGTATCTGTATACATGCCTGCAGAGTGACGAAAGATGCACGAGAGGATGAGATGGAAGAGAACCTTGCACACGTGGAAAGCATCGTTGGCAACCTGCGGAGCATGGCAAAAGACATTGGCAATGAGATAGACATGCAGAATGGCCAGATTGAAAGCATACGAGAGAAGGTCAGTATCTCCTCTACCCTGACCTCACACACTTATCAAAATGAACGGGTCTTCAGGGGAGGCAAGGAGTGTTAGTAGGGGTCTGCTGTACTTTCTAAATGATGCCTGAGGTTTTTGGAAAAATACATTATGTTACATACAAAATAGAGTAAATTGTGATCAGTAGAGGGATAAGATAAGATGACCCTTGATTAGCCCCATTAGCTGCAGAATAAATTTCAAACTATGTCTTCTCTCAGATTAACACACTTATCTTTCTGTTTCCATGTTTTGCAGGCCATTGTCAATCAGTCTCGTATCAGTGATGCCAATCAGAGAGCACATAAGTTAATAAAGAAATAAACAGGACGGAAGCATATATTATCTATCAAACACAAAAATGTCCAAATATGTTGGAAGAAGTGACTCATGAAAACCTCGGCCTTCATTGTGTTTAAATGTACTATACTGTGATGTTTGCTTTGCTTCATTTTATACAAAAAAAAACAGCTTTGCTGAAGACTTCACGTGTCATGAATGAATGTAAAAAAAAATTGTGGTTGATCAATCGACTTAAGTGAGACATTAGTGACATTAGTGACAGTGACATCACTTCCATCTACTGGGTGAAAAGTGAATGACGGCCACCCAGTCTCTATTGCTGAGACTGGCGACTTGTGTATCTCTGCTCATAATCTACCCTGTTAAGGTGATTAGGCTTACTTACAATAACTAAATAGAAATTCCTGCTGAAAATGCTAAATTTATGTAATGGGTCTCTGCTGTGATTTTTAAAGGGAATTAATTCTGCATATTCATTATTATTTTACTGTATACAGATTATTATTTTACTGAACTGTTATGAATGAGGTACAAATACTGTTTTTGTAATAAAATTGTTAAAAATAATGGTATGGGTCAACACAATTTGCAGTTCAGTTTGTCCACTGCGTTGTAAAATCTATCTGTCTCAAGGTGAGCTGCTCTGTTTTTAACAACCGAGAACAAGTGCTTTCTTTCATACTGAATTAAATCCATGAAAAATACAGTAAGTGTATTTATTTATTTCAACAAAAAACATTCACATATAAGACAGATGTTTGTATTGTACTATATACATGGCTCAAAAAAATAAAGGGAACACTGAAACAACAATGTAATTCCAAGTCAATCACACTGTGACATTAAACTGTCCACTTAGCAACACTCATTTACAACCAATTTCACATGCTGATGTGCAAATGAAATAGACAACTTGTGGATATTAGCAAGACATCCCCAATAAAGGCGTGGTCCTGGTGGTGGTGACCACGGACCACTTCTCAGTTACTATGCTTTCTGCCTGATGTTTCGCTCACTTCTGAATGCTGGCGGTGCTTCCACTCTAGTGAAAGTGAAGTGATTGTCATTGTGATACACAGCAGCACAGCACACGGTGCACACAGTGAAATTTGTCCTCTGCATTTAACCATCACGCTTGGTGAGCAGTGGGCAGCCATGACAGGCGCCCGGGGGAGCAGTGTGTGGGGACGGTGCTTTGCTCAGTGGCACCTTGGCGGAGTAGGATTCAAACCGTCAACTAATTACGGGGCCGCTTAACTGTCCGTGGTAGCATGAGACGGAGTTACATGTGGCTCACAAGTGGCTCAGGTGGTGCTGCTCATCCAGGATGGCACATCAACGCGAGCTGTGGCAAGAAGGTTTGCTGTGTCTGTCAGCGTAGTGTCCAGAGCATGGAAGTGCTACCAGGAGGCATGCCAGAACATCAGAAGACATGGAGGAGACCGTAGGAAGGTAACATCCCAGCTGCAGGATGTGCATGTGTCTGCTCAAATGGTCAGAAATAGACTCCATGATGGTGGTATGAGGGCCCGGCGTTCACAGGAGGGGCTTTGCTTACAGCCCAACACAGTGTAGCACATTTGCCAGAGAACACCAAGATTGGCAAATTCACCCATCTGGCACCTGTGCTCTTCACAGATGAAAGCAGGTTCAGGCTGAGCACATGTGATGGACGTGAGACACCATGGAGAACATTCTGCTGTCTGCAACGTCCTCCAGCATGACCGGTTTGGCAGTGGGTCAGTAATGGTGTGGGGTGGTATTTCTTTGGGGGGGGCCACACAGCCCTCCATGTGCTCGCCAGAGGCAGCCTGACTGCCATTAGGAAACGAAATGAGATCTTCAGACCCCATGTGAGACCATATGCTGCGGCTGGTCCTGCAAGACGAAGGCATTGATGCTATGGACTGAATCCAATGAAGCACATCTGAGACATCATGTCTCGCTCAGTCCACCATCGCCACATTGTACCACAGACTGTCCAGGAGTTGGTGGATGCTTTAGTCCAGGTCTGGGGGGAGATCCCTCAGGTGCTGCCCAGACATGGTAGGGAGGTTATACACACTACTGAGCCTCATTTTGACTTGTTTTAAGGACATTACATCAAAGTTGGATCAGCCTGTAGTGTGTTTTTCCACTTTCATTTTGAGTGTGAGTCCAAATCCAGACCTCCATGGATTGATTCATTTGATTTTGTTGTCCGCACATAAGAACATTTCATTCATTCAGACCCAGGATGTCATATTTTTTTGTAAAAATGCACCATGTATCTTTATTTCTCTGTTTTAACCGGATTGTATAGAAATCGTCGTGGGTGCGTGAATTGGGCGCTCGGCTCCGCTCGCGTCCGCTCTCGTCTGACTTCGTGGTTTTTTGCGCGGACGCAGAACGCGGCGCAGCTGAGCCTGCGCGGCTCGGACCCTCCGCGCCCCGCGAACTGTGTCGGCCGCGACGCACCGGCGCCGTTTCCGCGGCTCCCCGGGTAAGAAGCGCACTCGGGCCGGAGCGGCGCGTCGTCGGCGGGCGGCGAGGCGCGACAGGACGCGACGTCGCGCCGCGGCGACGGAGGCCAGCAGGCCCGCGGACGCCGCGTGTTTACGCCCGGGAAGCGCTGCCGGAAAGCGGGTGTCGCGGTTCTAACGCGTTCGGTGCGACGGTAGGCGACGCGTGTCTGAGTACTACTGTTGTTTTAATTGACTTTATTTTATTTTACCTCCGTTCGTTTTAGGCTAAACGCGGGACGCCGAGCGCTTAGTTCCGGTTTCTGAGCTCGGGCGGCTGCGGCGCAACAAAGAGCCGCGGCGCCTGTGCGCATTGGCCAGGGCTTCATAAATCACCAATTAGCGGTAATGGTTAATTTAAAGAAAAAGGCTCCGATTTAGAAAAAAAAAAAAAACAAGCCGGATGGCACCTTCCGCGTCGAGGCGTCTCCGCCTTTGTGGCGTCTGCATGTTAATTCTTCCCGCTGGAGTTTACGCGCCGCCCGCTGCTCGCACGTCAACGCGACGGTAATCGGCGGAAAACTTCACTTTCCACACTTCACTTTCACTATTTAAACGAAATATCGACCATTTAAACGGACTTGCAGGAGGTGGTTTGAAGGCTCGGAACACGTGGGTAATATACCATAATAATAATAATAAAAGTCTAGTTGCCAGTGAAATAAGACCTGAATGACTGAGAATTTTCATATATAAGATAATATACTAAATACCCAAACGCACTGTCCTATGAACCAGAACACCACAAAGTCACGGGTTCAAATCCCACTTATATATAAACATAATTGTATTTTGTGAGTGACTATGTGTCACCAAATGATGCTGAATTGCAACACGTGGGTCTTCTGCCGTCAGGATCACGCGCCTGCCGTGTCTGTGGAGGGCTGGACGCCGCAGCGCAGGATGTCTGGGTATCCTTATGCTCGCAGCGGCCGCGGAGGAGGCACAGTCCGCTTCAAGAGGAGGAAGTCGCGCTTCTCTTTCGAAGAGGTCAAGCTCATGCTCAGTGAAGTTAAAAGGAACCGCCACATTCTCGTAGGCAAGTATATGTGAAGGGGGGGGGGTTAGGATCAGTCATGACCATAGTGTAGATGTTACCATTTTCATGGGAATTGTACTTTATTTTCCTCCATTGATTGTATTGTTTTGTACGTTTGTAAAACACTGAAAACTAAGTTAATAGATCCCTACATTCATAGAAAATGTGGATATATCTAAAGCAATTACTAAAATCTGTTAGGATGTCCTGTTAGATGTAGTAGGCATTTTAAAACCAGTGTTCACCAATGGTGCTGTTTGCAGTACTTATGTATTTATTTTTTTGCTTTCGTATTGGCCCCCTAATACTGTATCTGAAGCCTCTTGTTAAAATTCAACGGCAATTACAGCCACTTTGATCCAGTTCCACAATGAGATTTCACCAGGACACACCGTTTCGGTGTCTGTAGCTTTAAATGCTAATGAGGTGGAGAGCGGCCTATAGAAACTGAGGTGGCATTTGCGCAAATGACGTCATCAACACTTGTGTCTGCATTTTTCCAGAAAAAATAAAATGAACTCACTGGTTCTTCAGAGTCTCACATGACTGAACCCGTGGTCATTTCGGGGCAGTGGTGGCCTAGCGGGTAAGGAACTGGACTCAAACTGGTAATCAAAAGGTTGCAGTTCAAATCCTGAACTGCCAAAGTGCCACTGAGTACCATCCCCACACCCTGCTCCCCGGGCGCCTGTCATGGCTGCCCACTGCTCACCAAGGGTGATTGTTAAAAGCAGAGGACACATTTCGTTGTGTCACCGTGTGCTGTGCTGCAGTGTTTCACAATGACAATCACGTCACTTTCAGAATGGCCAAAGCACTCTTTACACCTATCGCCATTTCTAGCCACTTCAGGACCATAGACAGGCTACTGGAACTCGTATTAATGTTCAATAATAATAATAATCTCACAAAGTATAGTTGTCATAATAGGGGACCTTTGAACTCCCCTTGATCTCAGGAAGAAAGCCTGGAAGAAGCGAACAAGATTACTGAGAATTTGGGAAATGAATGTGTTTTGTTCTCTGAGCAAAATCCTTGGCTGGGATTAGCATGTCGCTATCATGTGTAGTACCAGGCTGTTTATCCTGTAATAATTTCTCCTGGTTTCTCGAACCTACAGGGAAGTTCAACCGTGGCGTCTGCTCAGATGTAAAGAAACGCACATGGGCGGCCATCACCGCTCGCGTTAATGAAATTAGCGAGTGTCCTCGCGAGATCCTGGAGATCATCAAGAAGTGGTCAGACCTCAAGTGTGACACCAAGCGCAAGGTAGCAGCCATGAGAGCGTCGGGGGCTTCGACCGCTCGCATCGCCCGAGACCTCTCGGCTGTGGAGAGCATGGTGCACAACATCCTTCAGATGCCGGTGCCTAGCAATGATTTCGGGGCTCCGTCGGTTGACAACCACGGTGACGATGACAGTGTGGGAGCCCCAGTTCCTCAAAATCCATCTGGAGTGACCAACGGCAGGATGCTTCTGCGCCCCAGTGTCGCGCCTGGCAGTGCAGATGCCTCCCTGACCACTGCCATGCCTGAGGAGTCCCTGTCTGTGCCCAAGGATGTGTTCAAGAGTGAGCGTGTTACATTTCTTGGAAATAGTTCTACATTTGGGCTGAACTTCACATAATCTGATAACTTTGTCATTGCAGGGAGCTCACCGTGCCACGTCCCAGATTTCCATTTTGAAAGTTCAGATGTGGACGGTAAAACTTGTTATAATATTCTTTTTGCCTCCAGCCTTGATATTTATACTCAATGCCAAGGGGTGAGAAACATATGGTTGTAAGTGACATTTTTCCAAAAAAAAAAAAAAAAAAAGACCAGATTTTGATCTCTGTTGGTTTCGTTTTTATAAGCACTTCTATTTACACATCAAGTTCAATTATTTTAATAAGTCACAAGCCCCCCTTGGCACCAACTGTTTCTGTGTGTTAATTTATTTGTTTTTTGTCCATGTACTGATCAAGAGCTTTTATTTGATATACATATGTCAGTTTTGCCCAAAATGTCACTTATGTGCAAATAATTGAACTTCTGATGGCTGTTAAATTTAAGAACAATGCAACATAAAGTATCTCAGGAGCTGCATTTGTTACTTGATGGTGGTGGATAAGCGTTCAGTTGGATGTGGGGCAATCGTTTACATTATTTACACCAGCAGTGGGTAAGGAAGCGGACCCGTAATCTGAAGGTTGTCGGTCCGAATCCCAGTTTTTTATGGCTTCCCACCGCTCACTAAGGGTGATGGTTAAATGCAGAGGACGCATTCCATTGCGTCACCGTGTGCTGTGCTTCACAGTGACAATCACCTCACTTACTTAAAGAGTGGGGGCACATTCATCAATTCCACCTGTCTGCATAAAAGTGATCTACAATGACTGTTGATGTGTTAACTCTGCGTTCTCTACAGAACCGGGCATGAAGTTTACCGAAGGCCCACAGGAAGGAGTCCATCGCGACCCCTCCAGGGCCATCAGCCATCAAGTCACAAACGGGACGTCTGTAGGCTCCGCTGTCACCAAAACCCCGTCTACCTCCCTTCCGCCCATGTCCAGGCCCGCCTCCTCGCCCCCATCACATCAACCTGCTTTTAAAGACCCGAGGCTGGGCACCCTGCAGGAGCAGCTGGCCCATAACTCCTCTCTGAGCCTGCAGGAGCAGCAGGCCACCACGCAGCTGGTGGGGTCGCTGTCCCGCTCGCTGGAGTCGCTGTCTGAGTCGGTGCAGCATCTGGTGGAGACGCAGCAGGACTTTGTGCGCAACTCGCTGCAGCTGCAGCGTGACACGCTGCACATGCTCCGTGATTTCACCTCCAGCGCCCTCACAATACTGCAGGACAAACTCAACGGTCACCCCTAACGCATCGAGCTCGTGGCTTTTCCTGCTGCGCCGTCATCTGGTTGTGGTCCAAGCTAGTTTTAGTAACACAAACACATTCGTGGATTACAGCTGACCCTAGTTTTCCCTGGAATTGTCCTTGGAATTGTCCACCCCTTAACTTAAGTTTTAATTTCAACTATTGTTTAATTAGGATCGGGTGATGTCTTTACAGTTTCAGCCGGGATTGGAAATCGAGGAATCAGCCTGTGTATTGTGGCATACCCAATCATGCACCAAGAATCTGTCTGGGAACCGCGATATAGAATATGAGAATATAGGAAATATGACCTCAAATTACCTTGTTAGTTTGTTGCAGTCTAAACATCTCAGCAAATCTTCAACATGTGCTGAATGATCAGCTGAATGTGCATTTGCCAGTTTCAGTCTTGGATCAGGTTGCTCCCAAATCAATCATCTTGGTATCTGTGTAGCTACAAGATATTGAAATTCTTGGCTTGTGTTGTTTGCACAAGTCCTCCGTAGTGATTTCAGATGTAAACACTGCAGATCTAAAAATTTTTATCATTCTTTTTTTCTATTATTATTATTAAAATACATTTTTACGACTATGAAAATGGTTTGTTTGGTAGGCTGGCCTTCACATGTCCCTTCTCCTTTGACTCTCCCAGACGTTCACATACCACACTAGTGGTGACTTCTGTCTCAGGCTTCACTTTTTACATCCTTACACACCCATATATACACGATCATCCATCATTTTTTGTTTCCTATTTTTTTTAGAGATGCTATAACCAGCTGCCTTGGCATCACAGTTCGTCACTTGTCAACCTCACCTAAATACTTACTTTTCTCTTTTTTTTTCTGCTTCCAGCATGTCAGCAGTCATAATGTTATGACTGATGGGTGTATTAACCACTGCTTTATGTCCTCGAGATCTTAAGGCTGTTCCAATGGGTCCAAGAACTGAGGCCAATATCAGCATTCTGAAATGTCTCATTCTTTTTGTCTTTGTGCTCTCTTGTCAGCTTAGGGTCAGAAGCAGATGGTAATATTGCGTACTAATCAAGGCTATGTTTAATAACCCATGATAAGACTTGCACAATATGCAGTTTTACCGTTTGTGGTGTTGGGAGAGGTAGCAGTGATTTACTGTGGTGATTTACGGCAACACAAGTCAGTCAGGAATGTGTGAAGAATAAGAGATGTGCTGCAATACAATGAGTCTGAGAGTAGTGTAAAATATTATTTAAAATCGTTGTGATATAATATATTCTGGTCATAGGTGCACCTTTACTGTGGGTTTTGGCTATACGGATAATGGCCACTGGGGGCAGCACAAGTGGAGGACAGCTCTGGCTGGTTTGCTCCCATTGACCTTTAAAAAGCACGGGTGCTGGGCCCTTGTATTTTCTATAAAAAGGCAGCCCGAATGCCCGGGCCATGTTGTCAAATTTGGCATCTGCACTAGAGAAGAGAGCCGCTCATCCGATAACTGGCTCCTGTTGATTAATGCCATTTCCGGGCAAAAAGCAAAAAATAAATAGATTTTACCATGAGTGGGAAGTTATGAAAGACTGCTTTGACAACTGTTTTAAATTCGAGTGGGTAAGGAAGCGGACGCGTAATTACGAAGGTTGCCGGTTCGAATTCCAAACCGCCAAGGTGCCGCCGAGCAAAGCACCGTCCCCACACACTGCTCCCCGGGGCGCCTGTCATGGCTGCCCACTGCTCACCAAGGGTGATGATTAGAAGCAGAGGACACGTTTCGTTGTGTCACCGTGTGCTGCGCTGCTGTGTATCACAATGACAATCACTTCATTTCCAAAACCTGCTGCCGAACAGTCATTCCAATTTTTAAGACCCTTTGTGCACCAATGACCTGTAGCCACTGTTTACTTTCTTAATTGACTTTGACATAAATTACTTATTTAATATTTTTATGACTGAGAGAAAGCCTTCCAAACTTTAATGTATTTTTTTCCCCTGTAGATTCCATGCAAGATATTTAATGCTTTCAGCAGACTTGAATGAACCATTTGGACTTTTTTTTTTTTGTTTCTTTTCTTTGTTATTACTTGCTTGGTAAATCTAATGTAATAACGATTAAAAAAGATTTAAAAGGTACCGTTGTAACGTTGTGTCCCCTGCAACCGAGGTTGGTGAGGATAAAAATAAAGGATCTGAAACGGAGCCCTTGTGCGAGTCTTCCTTCCCTCGCCTCCCCACCGCACCTGCTGTCGTAACTGAACTGTGCCTTTAAGTCACAGGTAGCGGCCACTCGGTAACCTGATCGCTGCTTTGAATAAATGATGGGGTCTGCCGCCGGGCTCATTATTCCATGGGGCTGTTTCCCTTCCATAAGCAAAGCGAGGCAACATCGCTTTATAAAGCGCAGGAGAAACCAGCCATTTGCCTGGAAAACAATTCCTCTGGAAATGACTCCTGAATAGTAAGTACATTGCCGTTTAAATTCTTTTAATTACAACTTGAATTCAAGATGTGCAAAGAAGAAAATAATATATGAAGTTGTTTTTGTCTTACTGCAACATCCCCTTACTGTCTTAATGTGTCCATTATACCATTATATGTTTTATTCATGCGTATAAGGGCTTTATTCTGTTCTTTGGCGTGGTAGAATTGTACAGTAAACACAGCAGCTGAGTAAATGCAGTTCCCGTTGTTGCATGTTGTTAATTCTTTGCAATATTCATTGAGGGCTCAAACTGAGCAAGGTCCTCGTTATTCTTTCTGTATTTTCAAGGGATGAATTTGGTATAAAATGATTTGCTTTCCAGTGACTACCTGTTCAAACTGCTCCTCATCGGAGACTCTGGTGTTGGCAAATCTTGCCTCCTCCTTCGCTTTGCGGTAGGCCTCAAATTTGATCCTGTCCTCTTTGAACACCATCTAATGCAGTATTTATAACGGGTCTGTAGATAAATGCATTGCATGAGAAATGTTTTTGAAATATTGTTGATTTGGCTACACCTCTGCGTCCTCGTGGTGCTTTTATTTTCTCAGGATGACACTTACACTGAGAGCTACATCAGCACCATAGGGGTCGACTTCAAGATAAGAACCATTGAGATGGATGGGAAGACAGTCAAATTGCAAATTGTGAGTAAATTCAAGGATCTAAGGAATTTGGGATTCTAGGACAGCAAGTTCAGTTATGCGAATAGAACAGGTTTCATCAAATCCAAGTTTTGCTTCTTGAGTTAATTGAGTTTTCCTTGCCAAAAACCTTCGACTTGCATTTTTATCCCCAATCTATGGTACTATACAATCTACAGTCTATACAGACTGAAAGAAAGTTATGTAGGATTTCAGAGAAAAAAAATGATATTTTAAAATCTAGGTAATCACAAAAGGACCGTTTAAACCTACAGGTGGAATTTCACCCGATCCACTTTATTGTCATCTCACTATATACAAGTACACGGGGAGACGAGATTGTGAAGCTTTGGAGATTCACAGTGTGCAAATGGACATAGTGCTTATGTCCCTTTTTGTTCTGCAGTGGGACACAGCTGGTCAGGAGAGGTTCCGCACAATAACCTCCAGCTACTACAGAGGAGCTCACGGGATCATCATTGTGTATGATGTTACCGATCAAGTAAAGCGCCCATTTTTAAATCATGCTTTCCACATTGTGTTCTGGACCTGCTCGTTGTGAAACTGTATGGTTGAACATGAATCACAATGTGAGGATTTGCTGCTGGTTTAGGAGTCCTTCAACAATGTTAAACAGTGGATGGAGGAGATTGATCGTTACGCATGTGAAAATGTCTCAAAGTTGCTGGTGGGGAACAAAAGTGATTTGGCGTCCAAAAAGGTTGTGGACTACACCTCTGCAAAGGTAACAGAGCCCATCTTTTTCATTTCAAATGGCAAACATTATTAAGAAAAATCATTTTAAAGGATCTGATTAAATGAAACTGTGCATTTCTTATTCTCAGAATGTTCTTCTGGATATAACTTGTCGTTACAGGAGTTTGCCGAATCACTACAGATCGCAATCCTTGAAACCAGCGCAAAGAATGCCAGTAATGTGGAGAAGGCCTTCTTAACCATGGCGTCTGAGATTCAGAAGCGACTTGGCAGTAACACTGTTCAGAATGAGACTGTCAAAGTGGGATCCAAAATAAACAGCGCCCCCCTTTGGCCTGGAGCAGAAAAGGCTGCAGCAGAGGAGGCCAGTTCTTGTTGTTGATATAGTTTGGATTTATTAAAAAGCAAGTTCTGAAACCTTGTTGAAGGCAATCTGTTTACCCCTAACACTATCTATGGTTGAATGAAAGGGGTAGTCTGAGGCTGGACACTAGTCCTGTGAAATATTACCAGAAATATTTTGAAGGAATCTTGACCATTGTTTTATGCAAAGCTTAAGTCTCTTCATTGTCTTATCATACTAATAATTTTATTACAGCACCCCCCCAAAAAAATTAATGCTGTAATAACATTCTCTACACAAAAAGCACACATTATGATCTTGATGTGTACGCTGTTGTATGCTCCGTGTATCTTCAGTTTTACCATTTTTGACATCTTTGCGTAAACAATATTATACATTTTGTTCCTCTGACGTTTTCCAGAGTCAGAGATTTTGTTTGTACATCAAAACTGTAAATGTGAAATTGTAGGACAAAAGAATGAGCAGAATTGTTTTCTCAGAGTTTTTTTTTTTAAATAGCATTTCAAGTTGTTGCATGGCCATCCACAGCTGTGATGCAATCCATTAAACAATTTCAAGTTTCACCTGTTGTAGAATCAAGGGATTTGGGCAAATTATACCATCCTTCCAAAAAGAATATATGTATTCATTACTGCTGTAGCTGTAAGCATAAAGACAGCATTTCCTTCTGCAGAATGCTTGTTGTGCAGGCAAATCTGTATATATGTTCATATTTCATTTTTATGTTTAACGTTTGCCAAAATATAAATCATTCCGTCTACAAACCCAAGAGAATCTGCTAAAATGATACTGTATATCCCACCAAAATACCTACTAACAATGAAAAAGATTCAATCGATTGCCGGAGATAATATTGTATTATGTAATATAGTATTATTTAATATAGAGATGTCGTCTACATTTAGTTTGTCTTTTTTCCCTTACTAGCATGAGATTAAAAAGAGTTTTGTGGAACTTTCTATAACCAGGACTTCTTACTTCGACCAACTTTGGCCATGTTGGCCAGTTTTGCCCTCATGCGTTCTCTCTCCTCAGGGGTCCGTTTAGATGTGCACTGCACAGTGGTGTCTGACTCGAAGGAGATGGCTGGGGCGTGGCTCAGAAGCCCTCCAGCCTTGTCCGGGGTCAGTGGCGCCGGGGTCTGCAGGATGAATCTGCCGTGCAGCGAGTGCTTGAGCTGCAGGAGTAAAGGGTTACCAGTGGAGTACCTGCCCGTGCGCTCCTCTACTTCCTTCTCCGGCAGGAAGCACAGAAAGCAGGCAGAGCAGAGAACTCGGAAGATGTAGACCCAGCCAAGATAGTGCAGCTCCACAATGTTAAGCAGGAAGCAGCCCAAGCTGACGCTGAACATGAAGTTAAGAAAGATGGTCTTCTCTGTGGCCCTTGACACAAAACAGTCGGTTCGTGTCGGGCACGGGTAAGTCTGGCAACGGAACAGGTGTGGAACCTCGAAACCAAATAAGTAGTACTGGCCCACTAGGAATGTAATCTCCATCACTGATCGCAGGACCACATGGACAATGTAAATAAGCAGAACTTTGCTTGACAGCTCAGTAGGGTCCTTGCTTAAATCTCCATGTTCCTCCTGCAGCAGATGCTGCCCTACACACTCCTCCCCATTAGGACCCCATTTGTTCCCATTGTTAAAACCTTGATAGACAGGACAAGTGAAGGCCTCGCCTCCACCTTTCTCCACCTGACCCATCTTCTGGGCTGCAGTTTGCTTAGTCTGGGCCTTCTTCTCCAGCTCCATCTTCTCATCTTTTGCGATTTTGTGCAGCACATAGACAATATAGAATATGGATGGCGTGGAGACCAGAACAATTTGAAAGACCCAGAAGCGGAGGTGCGAAACGGGGGCGAACGTGTCGTAACAGACGTTATTGCAGCCAGGCTGCAGTGTGTTGCAGGTGAACTTGGACTGCTCGTCGCTGTAGACCGCATCACCAACCAGCGCCACCAGCAGGATGCGGAAGATCAGCAGCATGGTCAGCCAGATTTTACCGATCACTGTCGAGTGGTTCTGGACCTCCGTTAAGAAGCGGCCAAGGATGGACCAGTCCCCCATTCCTTTGAGTGAAGCAGGTAGAAAAGCTCCTTAATTCCACTTCACACACTTCAATTAAATACTATAGTAATGAAAGGTAAAACAGAGAATTAGATGCTGCTATTATGACTTCTTCTGCACTAAATTATTAGATACATATATATGGGTTTTTGCTCGAGGTTTTAGCTTTTCTCTGCATATTTTAAAAACATGGATATCGCTTTAATTCATTTTTTCAGCAAAAATTGTCTCTTGAAGCGGATCGCAAAAATACACAAATTCAAACACACACTGAACTAATGGCAGTCCATAGTGAATACTGACTTTACTGAAATTAGCCTCGAATGGATCCAAATTCCGCACAACCAAATATAGCTGTGCGACCTGCATAGCTATATTTGAAGAGGCTTCTCTTTGTTAGACAGAATGAGCTCCATTGAGCCTGGCCCGACTGAATGGGCTGACCAAACATATTCAGGCACTCGGTCCTAAACGGTCAATGTACTGTATTCAGACAAAGCCTCCCAATATAACAATGTTATGACTTAAAGGCACAATGGCAGGCAACTTTTCTGTGCATCCATGAGCGATCCAACAAAATGTTCAAAGGAATCTGCTGGAAGAGGAGAACAATGCTTTTGTCCGAGAATATTCAGTTTTTCCGTTTTATCGTTTGCATTTACATTTATGGCGTTTGCAGTTAATCTGAATGAAAATGGTTAGCATGCACAGCACTCCGTTTAAATGTAATAACACTGAGCATTTCGTACCCATCATGCTGTCCGCAAGGGAACATACCTTTGTGTGCTTCAGCTCGACGGTGGCAGTAAATCCAGACAGAACATGCCAGCCTGTTTCATTAAACAGAAAAGTGACGTCTCACCAAAGACCACGTTTGAAGACAAAATGTCCATACAATTGTCATTAAATCTCTAAACTTGCTAACAAATCCACGTGAAAGTAACAGCTCTGCAATGAGAGTAGGCGCAGGGGGGTGTCACCTACACTGGCAAGACCTGGCCGCTCCCCAGTTCATTTGCTCTGCTGCCGCTTAGCCTTGGTGAACCCCAGGACTGTTCCACCCGTCTCTGTGAAGCCACATGTTCCGCGGAGCCTTTGTGCCGCTGAAAGGGGGAATGTGCCTTTGTGCCACAAGTAAACAGTGCAGAGTAAATCTGAACCCCTGAACTCAGGGGTTATACTGTGTGCTCAACATTATTAAGATGTATTAAAAAATACAAAAATCATTATGGCTCCTATCATGAACGACAGAGCCATATAGAATAGGAGCCATTCTGGGCAAGAAGAGGCTTGGAATAAACCATGTGGGATTCAAATGAAGGATGCATTTTTTAAATTGTCTATGACCAGCATGTGATACAAAGTTTTTACTTATAGTTTTTTTTTTCATGTGTTTTTATTGTTGTTATTTAATATACAGTGTGATGTAAATGGTCCAATCAGAACAACCTTGCCCCCTTGTGTTAAACTGATTATATTGCTTCTCACTGATTTTTAACACGTTACAACAGTTTCGAAAAATATTGTAAAGAAAGAAAAAATTATATATTATTATTGTTATTATGGACTTACATGAGTCTATGGAACAGCTATTAGTTATTTCTTTATTAATGCTTTGTGTTACAGTTATCCTAAATATGTTTAGAATATTTGTCTACTGTATATTTGGCTACATGTAAAAAAAAAAACATGTTTTTTTTTTTATTCGTCGATGAAAGCTTTTTACTTCCGTGTCTATATTTAGATGTAAAATTCTTTTTTTATAATTAACTCCTTGTTTTCTGTTGATGCAATGCCCGGGTTTATGGAATATGGATTGATGGGGGTTATTACATTTTAATCCACGCTGCTATGAACGCGTTTCGCACGCCGCGCAAATGACTCGTTTTTTTTTATTACAACTGCACGTTTTTAGGCGCTTCGGTTTTATGAACAAACACGATCCCCCGTGATTTTCCGTGTATCTGATTCCGCGAATCGTCGGAATATTTAATCTGGCGAAATCTCCAATAAAATGGTTTGGCCCTGCGGGTTACAGGAAGTTGTAGCAGCTGCCATGTTTGGCCGCTTTGTTGTAGGTTTCTTGTAGGTTTCCTGCAGATTTTTGGAAGTGTTGCAATGGAGCCGAGCTGGAGCACGTTTTTATTCCAGGTAAGGACGCCGGACACCCGGGCACCGACCCCGTACGCGCGGCGGGCGTTTTAACGCCGAGACCGGAGCACGGCCGCGTTTCGGCGCGTTTATCCCGAGTGGAGCTCGCCATGCAAAACAATGGTAGCGGGCTGGGCTCCAGCCGCATCAGTCCGGCACTTCCAGCCGGGACAACTTCCTCCGCGCGGTTGTAAAAAAAGAACCTGCTCGTTTTTAATTCACTGTTGTGTTGTTTTTTTTCCACTATTTTGTTGTTGTTGTTGGGTTTTTTATTTTCCTCTTCAAAAACCCTCCGTGCGAAACTTCCAGTCGCGCCGGGCGCTGCTGGCCGTCCGGCGGCTTCGTCCGCGCCGTTTTCCCGCTCCGGGTCTCGGCGCCCGGGACTCGCTGGCGAGCAGAGACTAGTTGGGACTTTTTTTTTCGTTTCCACTTCGCCCCCCTCCTCCATTCCCTCCCTTTTCCCCCCGAAAGTGGTGTCCGCGGGCGGGCAGGAGGAGCGGGCGGCCCGCCGGGGTGGCGGCTTCGGCGGCCGGGCCGTCGGATGTTTCTCCCCCCTTTCGGCTTTTGTTGAATGTGAAGCGGACGCGGCGCGGGTATTTTCGGGTTTTTTTTTCGGGCCTCGTCCGGCCCTCGGTCCACCGGTCGTCCCCCCCGGCGCGGTGCGCCTTTTCCCGGGGCAGCGGGAGCATCACTCCGCGGGGATCGCTCTCTTCTCCGAGTGCAGATTGAATTGTGGCTCTTTTCGGCCGAGCAATCCCAGCTAGTGTTGCTATTTATTACTTTTAGCCATTGGCCTGTAATTACAACTTCCAGGACGTATTAGTGTAATTACTGCGTAGTTATGAAAGTAAGACTCTGAGATTGGGGCTGCAGAGCTTTTATAAAGTCGCTGAAGTGCCTCCAGTGTCAACAAACGCACAGCGGGACGAAACATTCGTGTTTTTAACCAGCTGTGCTGAGGTAGAAAGGCGTGGGGCTGGGGACACCCCGAGTCGGACGACAGGGTGACCCCGATCCCCGATTCCGCACCTCCATGTGGGGAAGTTGCTTCCCCCGCTTTCTCACCCATCCCAACGGCCCTGTTCTTCATCCATCTTTACACTGTATTTACCACAGTTTTCTCTGCAGACGTTGTCAGGAGGAGTGGTGAAAGGTGGGACAGTTTAGGGAATGTTTATGTTTATAAATGTGGTATAATAACTGGATTAGAACAAATGAATCATTCCAGTTGTGTTTATGAACCGACTCTTCTGACCGCCTGCTCAGATCCATTGTAGTGGCGGTGAAACATGGCGTCTGTACTGTCCCCATCTGCGTCTGTGTTCTTCTCCCACACACCAGTTCAGACACACACACACACACACACACACACAAAGCCGCGAGCCCAAATGCTAATCGTAGCGGCAAGCCCTCCTGAGAACCTGCAGCCTGGGCCTTTCAGCAGGCCTCGGCGGCGGCTGTCCTGTCTGAGCTGAGCGCACACAAACACTGACGCCAGCTGAGCGGCGCTGGGCAAATGGGAGCGGACTCGCTCACAAAGCCCCCCTGGGGGGCCGTTAAGGCCATCGTGGCGGGGATTTATGTTCCCCACAAAAGAGCACGGAGGGGAAAAGGGGGTCCTTCTCCTCCTTCGTGCTGGATAGATAGGTGGCCAGTGGTCGTTTTTCCTTACCAGCTCCGGGGCTGCTACAGTAATCCGTCGTCGGCACCAATTCCCAAAAATCGCTCATAACCCCAGTCCCCTCCCCCCTCGGCACCGTGACCAACTGGATGATGTAGGCAGCTGCAGAACTGCGCATTTTAACGCTAGGCTGGCCTCAGACGTGTCAGGTCCACCCCAACCCCCCTCCATTATCTCATACCTCTTGCCTTCAGTCTCACGCGCTCTTCTGCTCGTTAAATATTTCATATGGATTTATGTGGAAGGACTTGTGCTCCCACAACAACAATTAATGCATAGCAAAAAAATAAAAAACAATGAAATTTAAAAAGTGGCAGAAAATAATACTTCTACCCTTTGACCCCAGCTCTTGTAATTGTATTGTGTGCATGCCTGGCTAAGTTGCATGACGTTGGGTACGCTGTCAAGATGTGGAGATGGTGCAAGACAAATGAAACACCCCCCAAGGACCCGTAAATGGGTCATTTTGTTCAAAAACACGGATAGTAGAACTGACTTAAAGCAAGGCATCTGTGATGCAGTTTCATCGTCACACTTTAAATATTCTTTGCAGGCCAATCATATTTGCCTAATTAATTAGTCGATTCGTTATAAACATATAGAGATCAGAATCATAACCTGTACCAGTCCACAAATTATAATGTAATTGTCATTTTTATTATTGATTTGACACTTTGTTATGTCTGGGCAGGGTTTTTTCATGAACTCTCTAGAATGTCTCACTTTAGAATACTGTTTATTGCATGTTGTAGAAAATCTAAATATCTAAAGCTGGTTTACAATGCTGTTACAGATGTTTGAAATATGTTTTCACCCTTCTGATTCAGATGAGTACTCAAGTCACTGCTGATAAAGGAAATTGAATCTTGTCTAATTCAAACAATCTAGTCCCTTGGTTCTCAAACTGTGTCATGCAGGCTCCCTCTAGTGGTGCACCAGGAGTCTGTGATTATGATTAATATTCACAGGCTCTGTGCAGAAATTATTCTTAATATCCCTGGTGTAGTACAGTTACATTGTACATAATGCTGGAAAGCATAATGCTGGACATTATGATGGTACGGGGAGAGGTGGCATGCAACTGTTCTTGTGCCAGATCACATGAATGCATTTTTTTGTGTACAGAAAATTTGATTACTTTTTAATTAGTAATTACTTAATTTTTACCCATCACAGGCCATTGACCTGAAACTGGTCCTTTTTATGCAAGGCTGCAGGGTGGCTAAATGTTTTTATTTCAGAATCATTTTACTGTGAAAATTAAATAGTTAACAATTGGCACGGTTAGCATCTCAAAAGAAAGCTAGAAGATTACTGCTATATTATTGCAGAATACTGGACAATGTGGCCTGCCTACTCCACATATAAACAGTGAGCTCACGTCAGGGTTGAAGACAGCCATGGTGAGCTTAGAATCCCAGAAATCGGGTCATTTATCCACATTGATTTGTTCTAGAGGGCTTCTTGTGACAATTGTCAAATTCATTTATTGAAATAGCAGTATCACTGTTGTATGACAGCATTGACACAATTGAGATTTTTAACAGTGTTGCTCTGTACCAGAATGAAGATTTGTCCGTACATTTTTTGTTAAATGTTATCCTTGGAAACCATATATTTAGGTGTTTACATTTTTCATAATTATTCTAGTGCATGTTAGATATCATGCATGAAAATCGCTGATAATTAGCATGGACGTAGTCCTGAGAGGAATATGCAGGAGGAAGGGAGGAATAGGGATGGTATTGGGGATGTATTGACAGGAGGAGGGAGTGAGGAGGTTGTCAGTCATGAATACAGGCTCTTCCCCTTTTCAATTTTCAATCTCTTAAACATCATTAAAGTTCATCTTTGGGGTTTCAGGAACAATTCCACTTCATGGGTAGTTGGCTCAGATAACTAGCAAGCGGTCCTCTCTGAAAATCCTGCTTTGACACATGCAGTCCCTCCCTTTGTGCCGCATGTTAAGCAGCCACAGAAAAGTATGTGCATTTATCTGTATAGATGTTCTAGTGAAAACAGTTTTAAATTGTCTGGATTGTTCAACTGAGGGACAGAATTTATTTTTTTATCTTTTATAATTCGACAATTATCATCACAATTACAAATATTACAAATATCTGTTTTGGGATACGTTGCAAGTCTTGAGGGGGTCATGTGTGGTTTCCCAGCACTGAGGGTTGAACCACAGACCCGTTCCACTTCCCACACACCAGGGCTTTCAACCACCAAGGCCTCTCGGTTGCCCATGCACTTGTATTTAATGCCGACCCGAACTTGGTTTGCAAAATGTTACTTTTGGTATCTCCTCCCTGATCTACCCAGGTGTGTTACTGATCACATGACCCAGCGTGGGAAGCTTATGGATGACCAGCTATCCCAGTGCTGATGTTCGTTATGGAATAACACCAGTCCTGTTGGTGTTATTCCAGGAGCGGTGGGGAACATCACCTTCCGCTCAAACGGTTTTGAGTGACGGAGACCCCTGTTTTTACTTAGCCCGCTTCTCAGCTGAAAACCTGCCCTGCTGTGGTCGTCACAGCTGTTCCCAGACCTATATCCCATAAATCCCAGCGACGTGTCTAGAGCTCAGAAAGTGTCTCTGTTGCAGGTCTGGGGAATTTTATTTGGACCTGGAGTTATTTCACGGCAGCCTGTGAAAAATGGTGTCCGTACAGGTCAGCTTTGATGAAGGCTGGATGAATACGGTCACCTGCACGTTCCTTCTGATCTCTGTAGCTCAGGGGCGTAGGCATTACAAGTACCCGATTGTTGTTGCGAATGAAGATTGATGAAATTGCATGTATATTTCACTGATGTTGGACTAATGAAAATGTCTGTATCAAATGATAATCAAATCATCACTCACTTTCCATAACCGCTCAGTCCTACTCAGGGTCGCGGCTGCCGGACCCCATCCCGGGACACTGGGCGCAGGGCGGGGACTCACCCAGGGCAGGGCGCCAGCCCACCACAGTGTATCAAATAAGTAATATTCATAATTTAAAGGTATACCAGACACATTTATATCATTCAGGAACATGATTGCAAATTTGTGTACTAAATTGTTGCACTACTGTTAGGCAATTATTGTAGAACTACTAACACCAATACTAAACACCCAAACCCCAAGGCCTGAGATCTGTTCTGCTCATTCTGTTGCGCCCGTCACTTTGGAACAGTTTAGGTCTCAGGTCGTTTTTTTAGCTGTTTGTTTGATGTCTCTTTGTAGTACATTTTATATAGAATCTTTTGTCACTTTAAAATCACTTTATTGTTTGCTGTATTTGGTCTTGTTCCGCCTAAATGCCACCCGTGTTCTCCTGTCTGTGTCTGTAGCAGGCAAATGAAGCCCTGCACCACCAGCACCAGGTTGCCCAGAACAGCCTCCTGCCGCTGCTCAACTCGGCCACCGAGCCTCAGGACCAGAAGCCGGTGCTGCCGATCCCCCTGGACCAGAAACCGCCAGTCATCGCCGCCGAACTCCTCAAAGACAACATGGTCGGCGGTGTGGGCGGAGGAGGGGGCGGGGGGGGAGGCGGCGGGGGCGGTCCAGTCCCTGTGGTGAAGAAAGAGCCCAAGACCAAGACAGCGTTTGTCTGTGGCTACTGCAACAAGGCCTTCCGAGACAGCTACCACCTGCGGCGCCACGAGTCCTGCCACACAGGGGTCAAGATGGTGTCACGACCCAAGAAGACGCAGACCGCCCCCACCATGGTGCCGCTCATCTCTACAGTGCCACGCGAGAATAACGGAAACCCTTCGTACATCTCAACCGTCGCCGGCATGCTCACCACGGCGACCACCTCAGCTTCCTCAGCAAATAGCATCATGTCTCCCATGGCCCAGCAACAGCAGCCCAAGAAGCCGCCCAAGCCGGTGAAGAAGAATCATGGCTGTGATATGTGTGGCAAGGCTTTCCGCGACGTTTACCACCTCAACCGCCACAAGCTCTCGCATTCGGACGAGAAGCCCTTTGAGTGCCCCATCTGCCACCAGCGCTTCAAGAGGAAGGACCGCATGACGTACCATGTGCGCTCGCACGACGGTGGTGTGCACAAACCCTATATCTGCTCTGTTTGTGGGAAGGGCTTCTCCAGGTATGTATTTAGAAGTGCATGTGCATTACAGCAATGTTTCAGAGGTTTCAGTGAGGCAGTTTTGATCAGTATAACAACATGGTAAATAATATTCCTAATATGAAATATTATTTATTATTGATAGTCGGTACGATAAGAAACCACAGCTCAAAGTATTATATATTTACAGTTTTTCCCCACTTTAAACAAGGTCAATAATTTCAAATCATCATGAGTTTTTAACTTTGCTGCATGTGTTGAGAAGGAAAATGTATGGCCATCAGTTTTGGAGTGAGCTAAATAGCAGATCAAAAGAGCCACTGCTGAAAATTCCAGACATGGTGGGAAAATAATATTGGTAGTAAAAAAAGAGGGCATTGCCAAACCATCAGTAGTATTTGGCAAGGGGGAGAGTAACATTACCAAATTAAACAAAGGAAATTAATAAAAGAAATCAACAATTTATTAATGCAAGATAATTAATATGTATGACCATTGGCTTGATCTGATTCTTTCCTATGGTCAACATTATGAAACCAAGCATGTGAGCTCCCTCACCTAGTGGGTGGCCCAGCCATTCGTATATTTTACTAGATGTGGCGATCATTGAAAAAAGATTGGACGCTCCTAGATCAAACACACAGTAGAAGTGAACAGTGGCCTCCAGGCGTACCACTAGAGGGAGTCACGGTATCATTAGTTCGAGAACCAAGGGTCTGTACATCTTATCTGGATATATAATATTATCCTTGAGCAGATACACTTTTGAAAGTATTTTGGGTGATATTATTTTAATTAAGCAGTCATACTTGTTCAGTGTTGGCACTGGGGTGCTGTAGATGCTAATATGAAAGTGAAAGTGGAGTGATTGTCATTGTGAAACACTGCAGCACAGCACACGGTGACTCCACAAAATGTGTCCTCTGCTTTTAACCCATCACCCTTGGTGAGCAGTGGGCAGCCATGACATGCGCCCGGGGAGCAGTGTGTGGGGACGGTGCTGTGCTCAGCGGCACCTTGGCGGTTTAGGATTTGAACCGGCAACCTTTTTGTTATGGGTTCGCTTTCTTACCCGCTAGGCCACGACTGCCCCAGTGATAATATGTTTATGAGTAAAACATAGTAAACAAGGTAGAATCCCTCTCAGCCAATCAAGACGAGTGTGTCTTCTAATAAGGAACTGTTGCTGATTTCTCCCTAGATAGTTCTTGCCTGCATCTGAGGTGCTGCGTTCTATTAGTTGAGGCCCCGGAGAGGTCAGAAGCCACAGTGAATGCTGGCTGTGAGGTGTAGAATGCGTCATATGGAGACTGCACACGTCCTCGGAGAGCACGACTCAAATTAGAACACCACAGGGACCAATCAGAGCTGTCACAGTAGGAAATACTGCTGCAGATGCTCTCTCATTGGTGGGTTCTCCATGACTACCAAAACCCTACATGACATAAACCGCCCACCCTCCCCATCCCTGGCATTTTGTTTCTCTGTAGAGTTAATAGTTTTCAAGGACGTGTAAATCGGAGGTATAATGACAGAGGCAGATATTTAATGGAATTTATTTTTACTAACAAGGTGCAATTGGCTGACACATCACACCCTCAGTCATCTAGAGTGTTATGGGATTGGTGAAGTAATCTGAGTGGGTCTAGGCCCTGGTCCAGTGTGGTGATTCAGTGGAGCAGTGTGCCAGTATGACTGCACCGGTCTGATTCAGCCGGAGCGTTGACGGCTTTTATTAATAAAAGGGTTAGGGTGCCTTTAAATTCTCTCTGAGAAACGGCTCCCGTACAGCCAGCTGGGTTTGTTTTTAGCTGACTGTGAGATGAGCCGTCGTTTAATGCGTAATCGGAGAAACGCGATCCTACGTCGGCACCCCCAAGTGCTTTATGAATATTGACCCAACGCGCTGAAGGGGTGCTATAGTGTGTTTTGTTGACCTCTGTATTTGACCGGTACTGTATGCCTCTTTAGGCATGTAACATTAGAACGTATCTGAAGCATTTATTCGTGTCAGATTACGAGGGTGATGTCATGACGTACTTATCAGAAGACAAGGTTGTGGGTGCTAAGTGCCACGAGTTGGTTTGAGAAGGTCATGTTAGACCAGAAAAAAAAAATGCTGTGTATTTTTGTGTGGTGAATTTACACTTTCTCTCGTGTTCCTGTCCTACAGACCAGATCATCTCAGCTGTCATGTAAAACATGTGCATTCCACAGAAAGACCCTTCAAATGCCAAGTAACAGTAAGTCCAACTACTGTCTCAATACATAACAGAAAATGTGTCCCTTTACTTCAATTGGCTTTTGATGCTGATACTGAAACTGGACTATACTATCAAATATTCACAAGTGGAAATGATCTGTCTGCAATACAAACATCGGCATCATCAGCTTCACAAGCTTACAGATATGAACTCTGTTCTCGCCGACAGGCCTGCACCTCTGCTTTTGCCACCAAAGACCGCTTGCGCTCACACATGATCCGACATGAGGGCAAGGTCACCTGCAACATCTGCGGCAAGATGCTGAGCGCCGCCTACATCACCAGCCACCTGAAGACGCACGGGCAGCAGGGCAACTTCAACTCATCCTGCAACAAAGGTACGCCTGTTGCCAGCTTTTTTCTTATTCCAAGTTTGTAGTGTCAGTGTGTAATTGTTATTTCTCAGAGATCGAGCATTAGTTATATACTATCCCAAATACACTAGTGCAATACTACAGCTGTAGTGTCGGGCTGAACAATTGATCAAATTTGAACCAAATATCATGATTGGCCTGACACCACCCAATAAAAAAAGTGGTTGACCAAGCGGGTAATGAGATGGACCCGTAACGGAATTCGTGCCACTGAGCAAAGTACAGTCCTTTTATTGGAGACAAGATTAATAGCTGATAAATAACAAGCAGTGTTTTTCTCCTAATAGAGCCACTCACTGCATATTTTCAGTGTTAATACCATACTCGCTTTCATATTTTTTCTCCAACTTTTGCGCAAGGGATTGTGGGAAATGTAGTTTAAATCAGAAATCCAATCTTTTCAGATAAAATACAATTAGATTTTTGTCAGCTTTTTTGTAGGTCATCTTTGTTGTATATATACTTGGCATAGATACATTGGTAATTGACCCAAAAAGCATGGAAGGCGTGGCTGAAAGATTTTTTTTTTTAGATAGAAAGAAAACAAAAGCTAAATAAATAGCCATGGACACATTAGACTTGGGTTTCTGATTTATTCTCTGTCTTCCAGACTCTAACGATGTGTGCAATTCTGTTTCATCGACCGCTGTCACACCCTCCACCGCCATCACTGCAGCAATTAACCGCGGCAACCCCACCAGCAATCCCGTCACCATCGCGGCCCAGATGAACATCAGCACCAATACAGTCAACATCACCTCTCCGGTCAGCCTCCAGCACCCGGTTACGATCACTGCACCTGTCAACATTGCCTCGGTCAACATCCCTGCCACCGCACCCATGAACATCGCCCACCCGGTCGCCATCACAACGCCAATGTCCATGAACATCACAGGTCCGCTCAACATTGCCATGCGCCCCATGGATAGCATGCCCTTCCTCTCCCAGGTCCTGCCCTCTTCCCCACCGTGGTAGGCCTCCGTGGCAAACAATCCCGGTGACCGATCAGACCAGTTGTATTTTTTTATAGACATGACACCTACCCACAACTCCCCACCCCCCCACCACCCGGGTCTCTGAAGCGATGGCTGCCACACTCACTGAAGTGCTGCTGGAGGTGAAACACCAACAAGGAGAGCAGTGAAGACCCTCCACATGCTCGATATCGCTGCTGTACTACATTTCTCCCCTGAAGGGCGTCTGTCTGCAGACCCTCCCCAGAAGCTGAAGAAAGGGATCGCGGTGGAGATCTCTGGTCGGTGAAGAGGCTCTTTTTTCTTAACTTTATTTTTTTTATATAGCTTGCTAATCAGTATTTAATAGTTTATGCATTTTAATGAGATACTACATGAAAAGGGACAGAAACCTTCCATTTTTGGAAAGATTTTTTTGATGTTGTAGATGTTGAAGAGCTGGCTGGCTGCTCTGGGCACTCTTGCTTTTTTATAGCAAGTCAGTTCTGTCCAGTGCAGCCACCCAGCCTGTGTTGTATTTTTATTATTTCGGTTTTTTTTTTCTTTCTTTCTAAACAAACTATTTGTTTCTGGAAAATATCATTCTAGTCTGTACCTCTTTTTCTTTTCATTTGGAATGGAGAAAATGTGCTTTCACCAGTTGTACAATTGCTGTGGTGGCAATTTAATAGGAATGAAATAAGGAGGGAGTTTTGCACTGAGCACATCCTTTTGTGATAACGGCAGTATTATCAACGATCAAAAATGCTAAGTATTGGTGTGAAACAAACAAAACAAGAAATATAGATGCCATCTAGTGGTCAGATAAGTTACTATGGGGGATCCCAAAGTTCTTTTGTATTATTATTATTATTATTATTATTATTATTATTGGTTCCTTTGGTCAGATTATTTTGCAAAGAGTTGGTCATTTTTAGTCTGTACCTTTGCTCAGGAACATTGCTGAGAATAACCAATTTTAGAGGAACAACTCGTGGTCTACATCAAATTCACACTAAGCATATTTTTTGCTGTCAGAGAGAAACACATGAGTCCTTCACAGCATGTCAGGGTAAATAATTGTTTAGGTGTAGCCGTCCATTTCAGACAAAGACTACTTTTCTCCAGTTCAAGTCTCAGTTTTAGCAGAAAATCTCTACTGGTGTGGACATCGTATCTCACTGCCAGCCAGTGATGGGGCACAGGGACAGCAGGTTACTCTGCACACTGGCAGATGATTGGCTAATTGCTACTTCACTACACAAGCCTTATTTTTGCATGAAGAACTTCATAAGCATGTGTGGCTCAAACTGGGTGCCGCAGGTCCCTTTTGGACTGGACTGGATTGAGTATGTACATTTTAAAACTGGAATTACAATGTGATTGCGTGAGTTTACTGTCAGATAGGACAGATATTACGAGGGGGGGTGAAAAACACTACGTTCAGTAGGTTGGGAGTATATGCCTGTGCCTGTGGTCATTACTTGTCCTTTCACTGGAGTGTTTCTGGACAGAAATGGCTTCCTGGAACATTGCGAGACTGCTCAGTCCACCATGTATTTACTTGGAACTAAATCATTGGGCTCATTGATTCATTTGGATAATTTCATGAGGGATTGAAGACTAATTTGTATTTTTTTATGGTTGTATTTAAAAAAACAAAATTAACTTTATCATCAGCGTAACATTTTATGAATTTATTGCTGGGAAAAAATGTTGAAACAAATACATTTTCTTCCACAGAGTAAGTGGGGTAAAAAGTTCAAAGGTCAATATTGAATCTATTTTATAGCCTCTTAATGATTTGCTAAATCCTGGAGTTGCATGTGAAGGCCAATGAATGTATATCTTTGTACAAAAACGTATTTAGTTCTGAGGAAGTGGTAGTTACGATAGACACATGGGGGAACAGATAACCTTTTTATAAAACTTTTTGTATTAGAACATTAACAACAATAATTTTGTATATACAAAGAGTAGGCTTTCTGATTAGCAGAAAGGTAAAGCAAAGAAAAACAAGACATTCCTACATTTTTTTTTCTTCTTTACGTCTGTTAAGGATTATGTAAGCATTTAGCGCAATGTTTTATGTGGCTTTTATTTGGAAAAATCTGAATAAAAGAAAGAGGATAAAACATGCCTGGATGTTCCCTGCTGGGGCAGAGTTGAAAATGGCGGCGTCGGGCGCTTCCATGAAAGGCTCCGCCTCTCTCTCCTCCGCCCGTCTCTCCCTCAGGTGCCTCAGAGTTCCGCATTGCTGGCACGCCGCTTGGTGATGTGTTCATAAGTGCCTCTGTGACTAAAACACATATTAACAGGATTTGGGAGTGTACTGTGCCAAACCAAGCTCTGTGTGTGTGACGGGAGAAATTTGTGTGTGTGTTTTTTTTTTTTTTTTTTTTTTTTTCTTTGTTTCTTTGTCTATTAAACACAAATCTGTTAATGGCCTGTATGTGTCCGTCTGTTTATTGCACCTTAAAAAGACCAACTTGCTTTCGAGCGTTGTGATTATGAGTTAATTGCATATTGAGCTTGTGATAACTGCTTATATAATATCTTCATTAACCCCAGTTTTAACCTTTTGTGTGCAGGGTGTCACAAATAATTTACATTTACGGCATTTATCAGATGCCTTTATCCAGAGCAACTTACAATCAGTAGTGACAGGGACAGTTCCCCTGGAGACACTCAGGGTAGTGGCCCACTAGGCTACTACCACCCTTGAGGGTCCTATGAAAAATTTGCATTTCAAGTCAAAATGTAAAATAAATATCTCGCTAAATAACACTACATTCTCTCATTTGTGAGACCACAAAGTGTGATTTGTGCTGGAAGATGAGGAATTGGTGCCAACACGAAACCCATGCCTGGGTAGCAACCCAGGGCAGTGGTGGCCTAGCGGTTAAGGAAATGGCCCCGTAATCAGAAGGTTGCCGGTTCGAATCCCGATCTGCCAAGGTGCCACTGAGCAAAGCACCGTCACCACACACTGCTCCCCGGGCGCCTGTCATGGCTGCCCACTGCTCACCAAGGGTGATGGGTTAAATGCAGAGGACAAATTTCACTGTGTGCACCGTGTGCTGTGCTGCTGTGTATCACATGTGACAATCACTTCACTTAAAAACGTTTCTACCTGGTCTTCTGGAACACTTGAAGTGAAAGTGAAATGATTGTCATTGGGAAACACTGCAGCACAGAACATGGGGACACAACGAAATGTGTCCTCTGCTTTTAACCATCGCCCTTGGTGAGCAGTGGCTAGCCATGACAGGCGTGTGGGGACGGTGCATTGATCAGTGGCACCTCAGGTGCCCGCTTGATTCATTTCACCTACTGTACCGGGCATTTTTCACATGTTTTTCACCATGTGCTGATTCTGACAGAGTTGTGTTTTGTGCTGCTTGAACTGCAAACTTTAAAATGATGGCTACTGATTGTAAGTCATTCTGGATATCTCACTTTTGTGAGATACCATAGATTCCCTAACACTATTCTATAAAGACAAATGTCTCGTGTGGAAAGCTAACATTGATATTGGCTATAGGATCAAAAAAATTATTTTCTCTCCCACAATGGCATTTTATGCTAAAAAAAATATTTAGCATAAAAACAAGAACTTCAGCACCCCTGTGGAACACGGTGCTGTTGATTTTTGTACATAGTTCTAATGGTTACTGAACAGATCGCAGCAGACTGGGATGACTCCTATATTGGGTCTAAAGTATCATGCACATGAATGTGAGGACCCTAGCATTCACTTCAGTAGGCTGCACAGATCATCACACCGCCACTGCAGACTCACCCGCATCCTGCATTGTTTGAAGCATTAAAAAGTCATAAAATCCAGACATTGTTCATATTGTAAACGACTCTGTGTCTGTTAATAATGGACTATTAGGGGTGTAAGTAGCCTAGTGGGTAACACACTCACCTACAGTATGAACCAGAAGACCAAAAAGTCTCAAAGTCCCCACTTACAAACCACACGTACAATTTTCAGGAGGTTAGTGGTGGCCTAAGGAAGATGCCCCGCAATCAGAAGGTTGCCGGTTCGATCCGCCATGGTGCCACTGACCAAAGCATCGTCCCCACACACACTGCTCCCCAGGTGCCTGTCATGGCTGCCCACTGCTCACCAAGGGTGATTGGTTAAAAGCAGAGGACAAATTTCACCGTGTGCACCGTGTGCTGTGCTGCTGCTTATCACAATGACTATCACTTCGGTTAACTTAGGAGGGTGACATAAAAGAAAGTTCTTAAATATCTCATATAATATTAAATATCTCTCTCTCTTAACCCAGCGTTAATATGAACACATCACGCTGCTTAAGACAACAGTATATGTTGTCTATGTGAAACATGCCGGACTTTGCACAAAGGAGCTGAACTGTAGCTTTTCCAGTCCTGTGTTCTGCTTGTTCAACAAGTGTGGTAGTCAATAACCGGTTTTAATGCATTAAAAACTAACTCACCAGGCAACTACATACATGACGCTCTTCTCTGCCCCTTGCAGTGCACTCTGGGTGCGAGCAGCAGATCATTGGACTGAACCACTGAGGATTGGATGGGGGGGTGCAAATCTTTCACTTGTTATAACTCTCAAACAGTGTGTTTTTAAGTAGCACAACTTGTATTTTGCTTTCAACAAACATGAATATATTGTTGAAAATAAAAAATATCTTGTGTTTTATGGGGTTTTGGGAGGGACACATTTATGTCATTACTACCACTGTGTCCCTGAGCAAGACACTGAGTGTCACCAGGGGGACTGAATCAGTAACTACTCTGTCGCTCTGGATAAGGGTGTCTGATAAATGAATACACATTCTCACTTTTGTGAGATACTCTAGATTTGTAGAGAGGAACTTTATCAGCACCAGTGAGTCATGAGTTCCAGTGCAATAAAGCTTTGTACATTATTAGAAAATCATATTCAATTACAGTACAGCTGAAAACATTTGCACTGATTACAGGAGCAATAAACTGGCCTGTAGGCAATAAAACTTGAAATTATTCATTTTAAACTTTGTCAATGACAAACCCCCCTTATTTTTATGGAATTTCTGATGACCCTAAGCCTTTGAAATGTAGTGTACTTCCGTTGCACCATGGTCAAAATTGAATATTGGTGATGGACAGGGGTCGGCATGCACGGCTGAGGATGGCATATGCACAGCTTGCGGGGCAGTGGTGGCCTAGCAGGTAAGGGAGTGGACCCGTAATTGGAAGGTTGCGGGATCGAATCCCAAACCTCCAAGTTGCAACTGAGCAAAGCACCGTCCCCACACACTGCACCCTGGGCGCCTGTCATGGCTGCCCACTGCTCACCAAGGGTGATGGATAAATGTAAATGCAGAGGACACATCTGTGTGCTGTGCTGCAGAGTTTCACAATGACAATGACAATCACTTCACTCTCACTTTCTCTTTGATAAAACTTTCCATCATTTTGCTATAATTGAACCCTGTTGTTAACAAATAATACGACAGAGTTCAAGTGGGGACGTGGACTTTCACCCAGACACTAGATGGCGCTGCGTGCGGCTGCTGCAGTGCAGAGCAGCTCGGCCTCAACCACCGAAGACAGAGCGAACGCGGGATTGCTGCACGGCGTCCCGCCTTCACCCCACGACCCGCGACAGATGCGACGTGACGGGTTTCTTTTGGAGCCTTAAGGCTGGCGTGTGTTGTCCCGCAGGAGCTCCATTCCCGGCACAATGGCTCTTCTCGAACTCATGATGTGCTGCAAAGGGCTGGAAAGTGAGAAAGCGACGGAGAGGAAGGTGAGGCGGTCCGCCTTCCTCCAAATACGCAAACAAATTCACCCCAGAGTTCTAAAAGAACCATTTCAGAACAAAGTCATTTACATCGTTTCATAGTCATAATTAAAGTCAAGGCCGAGGACACCTTCTTCTACAAAGGCCAGCGCCATTGTGTTCCAAAAGGCAATATAACAGTTATCCTTGGTTGTGCTCGTGGATGTGCACTTTTATTTCAAAGCGAACAATTGCAATCAGTATTTACAGGGTCAGTCACCCTGGAGCAATTTAGGGTTAAGTGTCTTGCTCAGGGACACAATGGTAGAAAGTGGGGTTTGAACCTGGGTCTTCTGGTTCATAGACGAGTCTTTTACCCTCTAGGCTACCACCAATCTTTATTTCTCATGTAGATTCCTTCTCTACTATATCAGACGGATCCGCCCATATCTATCAACACAGGCCACCCAGATACTCGTTCAGTCCCTAGTAACCTCACAACTGGATTACTGTAACTCTCCCATCCGGCCTCTACAACTAATACAGAACGCAGCAGCACGACTGGTCTTCAACCTTCCCAAATTCTCCCACACCATCCCACTGCTACAAATTTACTGAGCAAAACTTGATTTTTTACTATGCCCATTTTTAATATTTTGGGAATTGAGGATACTCATTTTTGAATTTTTGTTTGCAGTTCTGTGCTGATTCTCTGCAGACTCTCAGTTTTGCCTAAGCCATGATCTTTAGAAAAAGTGGAACAGATGAAAGTGAAAATGATACCACTGCAGCACAGCACACGGTGACAGTGGTGGCCTAGCTGGTAAGGGAGCGGACCCATAATCGGAAGGTTGCCAGTCCAAATCCCAAGCCGCCAAGGTGCCGCTGACGTCCCCTTGTTCAAGGTATTTATCTGTATTTAACCATCACCCTTGGCGAGCAGTGGGCAGCTGTGAAAGGCGCCCGGGGAGCAGTGTGCCACCCCAGTGGCGGCTTGGGATTCGAACCGGCAAGCAGTTTGCTTTCTTTATCGCTAGGTCAGTGATTGGGAAATGGACCATACCCAGGGAGATTAAAGTTCAATGCCAGTCAGAGTTATTTGGGGGAATTGGGATGTGTGTTCTCATTGTTTTCTTGTATAATCTTGATGTATAAAATTTTTTTTTTTCTCCAATTTAAGCTTTTTTTGTTTCAGGCATCAAGAATGATACCTTAAAGCTTGTCAATTCCAAAAATGTGATTTGTATCATTAAAGAGTCTAGCTCTAGCTCAGACTGTGTGTGTGTGGTTTTTTTGTTGTGTATCTATGCAGAAGGAAGTTGATCGCTTCAGAAGGCTTATTCGACAGGAGGAGACTGTGAAGGAGCTGGATTATTCATCAGGGAACAAGAATTGCAAACAGTCTAAGCAGCTGACCTGGGACGCGGTCTTCAGGTGGGACGCGTCCACCGGGTTTACATTCTGATTGGCTGTGGGGGGTTTCCTCTGCCCTAATGTGTGTGATGGCATTTTCAGGTTTCTTCAGAAATTCCTGCAGAAGGAGACAGAAGCTCTGCAGTCAGGAAAGACCACAGTGTCGGCCATCACCAAAGCTAACCGGCAGAAGAAGAAGCAGGAGATTAGCAGCCTGGTCAAATATTTTATACGCTGTGCAAACAAGAGTATGTCCTCTTCTGCATCCAAGTGCACAAGAACACATCTGTTTGATCTAGCTCAGACAGATGACCCATTAGGGAATAGGCTAATCATATTCCGGGTTCCCATGGGTCCTGGAATATCAGGGAATTTCAGTAAACACATTTCCAAACATGGAAAGTCTGCGAATTGGATAATTTGGGTGCCAATTTAGGGAATTGTGTTAATCGCATGTAGTGCAGTAGCCATAACCTGATGTGTTTTAGAACGCAAAATCTTTGCGAAGTTGTCATACATCCTTACACTTGCTAACTTACCACACATGCCAGGCGAGTGTAAATTTAAATATACTTTGCTTGGAAAATTAAGAATTTAAAGACTGGCTCACACAAAGTGATGATATGAAAGATGCATGTAGAGGATGTCAGAGATGGAGCTGAGCTTTTGGTTTGTTCCATTCAACACGCTGAACTGCCGATATTCAACCATAATGACATAAATACACTTTTGAGTTCTATAACCCATTTTAAATGCCCTTTTCTGCTCAGTACCCAAACATTATACTAGGCATTTTTCTATAAGGGAGGTAATGGAAATTCTGCTTTTTGGTCAGGGAATTTTAAGTCTGGTTAGAGAGGGAATCCTGCATATTGCTTTAAAATCAGATACTGACCCGTTATGAGATTTGGCCAAAAACTGCCGTATGAGTCGAAACAATGTAGGTGAAGGTATCATGGATGTACTGATTTGATATGTGTGCATATTGGGCAAATTATTATTCAGATATATATATGCCGATCTCTGAAACCAATCTATTCTGTTAAATTGCACGTTTTGCCAAGCGATAACTTGAGAAATTAATAAAGCATTGTACCACACAACAGTTCAGCAAAACCGAAAAAGTGGGCAGTTTTAGGAAGTTTATACTTATATTTGTGTTTCCTTAATCATAGCTGTATTCAGTTGGATCGGCGCGTCCCTGACTGGGTTCCTGATGCAGTTTTACGTCAAACAAAAATGTTCTCTGAAGATATCTTATGTGAGATATGTGTGGTGCATACAGTTATTAAATTAAAGGCCTGTTCAATACACTTATTTTGGCAATGTGAACATAGAGCCATTAATAGAGCGTTGATGATAGTTTTGAAAATAGCAAAATAGGTCAGCATATCATAAAATTGTAATGTGCATAAAATGTCAGATTTTCCTGGTATCCTCACAAGGTATTTCAATTTAACAGTTCAATATTTAGTTAAAATTTGTTATATATATATACACACACACACACTCACTCATGTTCATTTGGCTTGGGTGTTTTAAGTCACCATGGATGCAATTGACATTGCATTTTCTGGTGTTTTTGGGGCTAAGTATTACATGTGATTTGTAACGGTCGTCTCTGAGTCTGAGTCTCCCTTCTGTTTCTCTTGCTCATATAAAAAATTTCAGGAGGGCCAAAGCTGAAATGTGCTGAGCTGCTTTCCCACATTGTCGATGTCCTTGAAAACCCGTTCAACTGCTCAGCTTATGGAGAGGACTACAGCAGCATTCTCCTCAAAGATGTTCTCTCCATCCGCAAATACTGGTGTGATATCAACCAGCAGCAATGGCACCGTCAGTGATGCTTTCTTTAACTAATTTCCTCTAAATGGTTTTAAAACTGGAAAACGTTCGATGTCATAGTCTCAGACTCTTCTTGTTTCTGATCCAGTTTTACTGAATTTATACTGCGGACTCTTCAGTGGTTCCTCTGTGTCTGTCAACCGGGTCCTCATCAGCAGGATCATCCATACCTTGGTCCAGGGCTGCTGTCTCCAGACAGATGGGCTGACCGACAAGCTCTTCAGCTTTTTTTCCAAAGCCCTCAGCAATGCAAGGTACTCTGGACCAGTAATTCTGCTAATTTCATCTGAAAGGACAGTTGTTTCATCAGTGTTTTCTGTAAAGGGGTTTGATGTTGTGCTGAAAAAGTGATTTAGGCTAAACCTGCAGGTCAGAGAAGCAGCACGCTGTGCTGGAACATCTGGTCTCGTCTCTGAATGTGTTTCTGAGCTCGGTGGCCATGAACTGCCGGCGTAGGGCGTGTAGCTTGGGAGAGGAGCTGCTGCCCTCTTTGCTCCATGTCTGGAACCAGATGAGGCCCAGCCCAGTGCTGAAAGAGGAGATGGTGGATCTTTTCAACCTGCAGCTGCGCCTCCATCACCCTGAAGGCGCTAAGACCATGGAGACAGGTCAGAGCACTAAAACACCTCACGCTGAGATCACTATTATATCTGTACCTCACTATTACCTCACTATTATATCTCAATTTTACTGGTATTGTTGGTATTATACAAGATGCTTGAAATTAGGCAGATTTATGCGTTCAAAGTATCAAGAGTCCTAAAATATTATTTCTCTATTCATATCCAAGACTTCCCTGATCATATCTTGCACTTAAAAACAGGCATATATATTTTGTATCTCAGAAAGTGTATTAGACATGTTCTTAGTGATATTTACATCATTTACATTTGTGGCATTTTGCAGATGCCCTCATCCAGAGCAACTTACAACGTGCTTTCATTATTACCATCAATAAAGTAATCAGCTCCGGTTCAGTAGCTACTGGGAGCGACTGGAGGGAGAATTTGGGAAGGTTGAAGACCAGTCGTGCTGCTGCGTTCTGTATTAGTTGTAGAGGCCGGATGGCAGTCAGAGGTTGACCTGCCAGTAGAGAGTTACAGTAATCCAGTTGTGAGGTTACTAGGGACTGAACGAATATCTGGGTGGCCTGTGTTGATAGATAAGGGCGGATTCGTCTGATATAGTAGAGAAGGAATCTACATGAGCTGGAAAGATGGGTGGTAGTAGCCTAGAGGGTAACAGACTCGTCTATGAACCAGAAGACCCAGGTTCAAACCCCCACTTTCTACCATTGTGTCCCTGAGCAAGACACTTAACCCTAAATTGCTCCAGGGTGAATGTCCCTGTAACTACTGATTGTAAGTCACTCTGGATAAGGGTGTCTGGTAAATGCTGTAAAATGTCGAGAATGGGAGTTGGTTGTCAATAGTTACTCCAAGGTTGTGTGCAGTTGAAGCAGGATAGATCTATGAGTTGTTCAGGTAGATCCTGATAACCCATGTTAGGATATGAGACTCTGTACTGAATATTGTGTTCCTCACATCTTGATATAGGGGTCTTTTTATTTCAAATTTTGCTTCAGCTTTCTCTAAAACTTTAGTTTCACGGTTTTGGTCTCCTGAAACAGGTGCCCATGCGGAGGACTGGGCAAAGTGGCAGACTCTTCTCTATGGTCTCTATGACACCCTTGTGACTGAGATCAGTCAGATTGGCAGCAGAGGGAAGTATGCTACAGGGTCTCGCCAAATTGCAGTTAAAGAGAACCTCATTGAACTCACCGCCAGTATCTGCAATCAGGTGACCTTTTTTTTTTTTTAACCTTTATTTCTGTTAAACTATTATTATTATGCCTAGTAGGAATTAGAGTAAATGATATATTACCTGTTGAAACAACATCCACTTATTTATATATATGTCTGTAGACATCTATTGTCCTATGTAGACTGTAGTATAGGATACCTGTACAGTGACTCCCCTATTTTGTCCTCGAAGTTGGTGTGTTGGATTTGTGATACTTTGTCAAGGGATCGGCTGTAGCATCTCCAAAACTTGTGGAATGTTCCAAGTGCGCACTGTCAGGATCAGCCAAAAAGGAAAACTAGCAAACTACAAATCTAAGCACATAGAAGTTTGCTCATCGTGAATAGAGTATCGTGCGGCAGACCAGCAGGTTGCAAATGCTGACCTGTGTCCACCTCCAATACACCCTACCATAGGAAAATGTGCCCCAGACTTTATCCCATTTTTCCAGCTCTTAATCCAGTTGATGCCACACACCACTGCATACCTTCCGAGGGTCTACTTTTATGTATTATTTTTGAACATATTCCACAGCTTTTCAGTCAAGAGAGTCGGATCCTGGAGGTCAGCCAGGCCCCCTATCGGGGCTCGGTGCTGGACAGCCCCTCTTCCTCGAGCAGCAAGCGCCGGCGAGTGGAGATTGGCTGGGAGGTCCTTCGAGAACACCTGCAGCTACACCAAAGTGACTTCGATATGATACCGTGGTGAGGAGCAGTGAACAAATATCCATGCTCTTGTTCAGCTGAACAATGACTAAAGACATTGTTGTAGAAATCTCATGACTGTACAAGTGAAATGCGTCTTACACTCAAATCCCCTGTCCAGGCTGCAGATCACCGCAGTGCTGCTCTCCAGGTACCCCTCCATCCTGCCTGTGCAGGAGCTCGTGCCGCTTCTGTCTCTGCTGTGCCAGCTGCTGGGCGAGCAGCAGCATCGCGGGGAGAGGGGGCCGTACGTGCTGCGCTGCCTCAGGGAGGTGGCGCGTTGTCAGGCCCTTCACCCAAAACTGGCGGAGCCGGAGCTGGGTCGCCTCTGGAGCCGCGCCTGTGCGTTGGCGTTGCGCGGGGTCAGCTCACCCCAGCTGGAGATTCCCAGCATGGAGCTGCTGTGTTGCATGACTCAGGGGGCATTGGTACCTGTGGATAGAGAGTTGTGGAAGCTGTTCTCAGGATCAGCGTGTAAACCTTCGTGGTGAGTGACTTGTTAACTGTGCTCCGATAAGGCTTCATCCTGTATAATAATAACTAAACAGTGGGTAGCCTGGCTGTCTCTCACTTCAGATATATACCAGGGCAATGTATGTAAATGTAAGTATAAATAAGCCACATTTGCAATTTCTGTTTTAAGTCTTCTCTCTGATTGGGTTTGTAAAGTGGTATCTAAAGGTTGCACAGTGCTTTTCACACACCCTTCATATCTTTGGTCTCTTTTGATCAAATATTATGTATATAACTCTTGGGTAAATTGTGTGTTGCCCCTGGGGACTGCTATACTGACTCCTCTCTGTCTGTCTAGGGCGTCAGTTCTCGTTCTGTGTCAGGCTATGTCTAAGTGCCTCCTTCCTAAGGCCCTGGTGAGCTCCCCGGTGGGGGTGATTGGGAGGGAGCCGGCTCTTAGAGAGGCTGTGAGCAGCTGGCTTCTGATGAGGGAACAGAATGAAGAGAGTGAAGACAGCTCCAGACCTCACCTCATACTTCTCAGGTTAACCCCTATAACTCCTCATGCTTGAATGGAGAATATAGATTTAGCCAGAACCCATGTAGGAAGCAAATAGCAAACATGTACCTCAATTACACAAATTAAATATTTTAACAAACATATACTGTATATTAAAAAATGTCCTTTTTACTCCTCATCAAAAGAAGGGTATGGTCTAATCAGGAGGCTGAAGGCCCTCATTATGTTGTAGTAAAGGGTCCCATATTTTATTACATTTCTTACATGATTTATTGAGGGAGTGTCTCATTTTCTTTATCAACTTTATTAATATGGTTCTTCACACATTTCTCTGTAGGGATTTTCCACAAAACCTTGTCTCCCGAATTATTGTGTCTCTAACTCTGAAAGATTCCAGAGCTGGGATGGTGTTTCTAATGGGCTCCTTGGACTTGAACAGGTAAGATTTCCTCCTGAATGTATTCATTTGTTAAACAGTCAGATGGCATACACTGATGGGTCCTCCATCATGTTCAGCTTTATTCCCAGAGTGCGGAAGGCTGTAAATGTAAAAAAAAACACGAGTGACATTGAGTGCCTATACCTCCAGTTTACATTTGATGAGGCACCCTCACGCCCCCCCAGTAGGACAGGCTGTGGTGTTGGGGTATCTAAAGACCCCCAGTTCACGCTGCTCTCAGAAATCAAGGCCAGAGTGGAACAGAGTCTGATGTCTGTTGCTGACCACCTCCTCAACTGTTACTCCCCTGAGGTGGGTGCTGCATCTAAACAAATACATTCATAGCCTTACAACCTTAACCTTAATTTTTTAATTTGCCAGCAGTCAAAACTATTTGTGTGCAGTCCTGTATTGGATGACATTTCTAGGCTAGAACGTAGATGCATGGTACTGTAAATACAATGGGTACGGAAAGTTTTCAGACCCCCTTACATTTTTCAGTTTTTTTTTTTTATATTGCAGCCATTTGCTAAAATCAGTAAAAGTTCATATTTTTCTTCATTAATTTACACCCATATTGACAGGAAAACACAGATTTTTTTTGACGTTTTAGCTGATTTTGCTACTTTTTGTTAAATGCAAAATTAATTCTATCCAGATACAATACCAACATAAAGATGGAGAGAACAGGCCAGATTCAGATTGCACATTTTTTTGTGTGGCACTATGACACATTCGCTTGCA
Source organism: Denticeps clupeoides (assembly GCF_900700375.1). NCBI lineage: Eukaryota > Metazoa > Chordata > Actinopteri > Clupeiformes > Denticipitidae > Denticeps > Denticeps clupeoides. The sequence continues at coordinate 3,811,348 of NC_041725.1, read as the reverse complement.
GCTTGTCCATAATGTGCCTATTATCAGAGTCTTCTGGGTGTCTTATTCAAAAAGAAAATATGGGAGCCTGTCTAAGCCTCTTAGTAAAATGTGATATTCATTTGTTTCAATATAATATTGACATTAATTAATACTTTCAAATTAAATGTATTGGATCCTTTCCACAGAGAGTCATTTATGAGTTCATATAGAATGTTTTTTTTTTATAATAGTGACTTTTATTTTTCCTCTCTGCAGAGTCCTGCCACACCACCTGAATGTCTGATTCGATGCGTCTGTCTCCTGACTGGGGTGCTGGCAGGGTTTGTCTGTGCTGGAATCATATCTGAAGATGATGCCTGCTACTCTGGTCTCTTCCAAAAAGCAAAGGTTCATTCCACAAAATGTGAACTTTTTACATGTGGAAAGAATTTAGTTAAAAGTTAATAGCCAAGAATTGTATTGTAAATGTTATGGGGACCCACTGATCCCCTGAAAAACAACCCCAAACCATTATCCATTATTTCTATAGCACTAAACTTTACAGGCAGTGAAATGCAGTATGGGTAATCAGCCAGACCAAAAAAAATCAATACGAATCAATGTTGTTTTGTGGTCTTGTGCAACAAAACAACTGTATCCACAGTGATCCCCCCTTCTTCATCTCAGTTTTTTTTTGTTCTTTATCACAGTCAGTAGCTCAGGAGCTGAGTGAGTACATCTCCACAGCGAAGAATAGACTTTCTGAAGATGTTGTACTCAACAGTCTCAAGTGTGTGATGATGATTTGTTTAGAGGCTGTCGACTGTTTAGAGAAGGTAAGACAGAATATGTATTTATGTGCGGTCTTTGTTGTGAATTTTATCCAAATCTGACTGTAACATCTCTCACCCCAGCCAGACAAAATGAGTTCTGTCTCTCGTAAAATATTTCTGAGGAGTTTGCCTTCGAGAATGTTGAGCGAGCTGACAGAAACATGCAAAGCATTGGTAAGTCTTTTTTTTTCTGTCTTGTTTCACTTCTATAATGAAAGTGAAGTGATTGTCATTGTGATACACTGCAGCACAGCACACGGTGCACACAACGAAATGCGTCCTCTGCTTTTAACCATCGCCCTTGGTGAGCAGTGGGCAACCATGACAGGCGCCCGGGGAGCAGTGTGTGGGGACGGTGCATTGCTCTGTGGCACCTTGGCGATCGGGATTAGAACCGGCAACCTTCTTATTACGGGGTTGCTTCCTAAACCGCTAGGCCACCACTGCCACTAAAACAGCACAGTTGCATTAGCAGGGAATGAATGGCATTGTTAATAATAGAACATCATTACCTGTAATGCAATTCTTAGAGCCACCTTAACTGTGGATTTGCTCTGTCCTTATAGCTCTTGAGCTCAAGTAAAAAGGACAGTTTGTCCATGCTGGTGGAGGAGGACCAGATGGAGGAAGAATGGGACACGAGCAGAACCCAGGTACAGCAGCAGGCCCACATTGACCTGTTTGATGACGGTGAAGCCATTCCTTCAACCTCTGATGGAACTGCCACACCTAAAAAAGAAAGCAGTGAGCTGCCAAACGCCCCAGGTGAACAATCCATATCGGTTTCTTTCTCTTCTCTGGATTAGACTCTGCCTGAAGAATTGAGTACCACATCTTAATATCTGTGAACATAGTTTTGTGTACATTGAAGGCAGCACATATTTAAGAGATGATCTATTTCTTGTTGTGATTTCTTTTGAAAAAATTCAGGAGCAAGCAGTGCATTGTCTGAGATCCAGCTATCTATGCCTGATGTTGTCCTGCTGGTGGTGTTGGAGTTTCTCTCTCTCTGCTGCTCCTCTCAGCTGTCCCCTGGCCTCTCCTTCAAACCATCTGAGGTCAGATGCAAATTGCTCAAACTGCTGGATCAAATGGAGTACAGCAGACCACTGCATCTCCAGATGGTCAGTGTGAGGAGCAAAGGTGTTGCTCAAGTAAAACATTTTGTTTCCCAGTAAAATAAATTGAGTGTATTAATCTGACTGGTGGTTGTGCTTGTTTGTCTTGAGTGAAAACTGAAAATATAGATCAGGTAGATTGATCTGATTGGTAGAGAGCTAATTAATTTTCTCACTGTTTGTTGGCAGTATCTTACACTGTTAAAAAACCTACCTGCAGAGGACACACTCTTGTCCTCAGAGGATTTTGATGCCATCCTAAGACCGCTGCCGTGAGTAGATGTCCTTCTCTTAAAATCCTGGAAGCAGAGTGTTTTTTGTCTTTCTGTTAAGACAATGTTTTGCTCTCCAGGGATGTGTGTTCCCTGTATCGTCAGGACCAGGCGGTGTGTGCTGCTATGCTGAAAGACCTTCTACCTGCCATTCAGAATTTAGGTCGGGTCGATTCTGTCTCCGGTGAGGAAAGTGATATGAAGCACGTAAAGGGAACCTTACTCAAAGTTGTGTCAGGATTCTGGTGAGCTTTCTTTACTTTTGCTTCCTGTTAGATGAATTTGTTGCTTTGACATGTTCTGTTCTGTCTTTTTGTATATTTGTTCAATTAGTTTATTAGCTTTTTCCTGTAAATTCTTTTTTAATTTTGTTTATTTCCTAGTATTCTGAGTCGAACTGGTAAAAGCACAGCATGTGTCCGAGCAGCTCTGGTTCACTGCTTGGTGGCCTTGCTAGAGGTAAACACTCTCTGTTCTTAGGATATACAGCAGGTAAAATAATTACATGTCACTATAAATATATTTCTAAAGGTGCTATTAACCTGAAAATCTGACCAGATGTCTGAAACAACCTATCCAATCCACACATGCAATGAAACCATACATGTCCATTTGTAATAAAATGGAATGATGCAGTGAAATGTATTGAACTCATAAAGAAACAAAGGTGCAAAAATGCATGGAAAGTCAGTATAAAAGCTGAAATCTATCAGTAATTACCTTTACTGCATTTATTAGTTGCCCTTATACAGAGAAACTTGCAATCAGTAGTGCCAGGGACAGTCTCCCTGGAGACACTCAGGGTTAAGTGACCTTGATCAGGGACACAATGGTAGTAAGTGGGGTTTGACCCTGTGACTTTGTGCTCTTCTGGTTCATAGGCTACTAGGCTAATACCACCCTGGCATTTAATGGAATGGTGACTTTACAGTGTTTACACATGCACCATTGTTTATTGAAATCAAACAATGCCTACAGTAGGCAAACACACTTCTGCACTGGATTGAACTTCACGTTGTGGTAGGTCTCAGCTGTTTTTGTGAAACGCATATTCAGCAGGTGGCAATTTTGACAGGTGGACCCATGCTGCAAGTGGGCCGTGCTGCATCTAAGGGATGAGGAGCTGCTGGTATGCAATGTCCTCCCGGACAGTCTTGCCGACCCTCATCATCACGTGCGGATGCTGACGGCCCTGGCTGTGGAGAGGCAAGTTGTGAAAGATGTATGCATTTATAACTGACTGATTATTATTAATAAATGCATACATTTATTACTAATACATTACTATTTGATTTTCTATACCTTCTGCAGATTGTTCCTTCAACATCGAAAAGATGGTTTGGAGAAAAAGTGCATGCTCCCGCTAAAACATCAGCAGACTTCTTTTGAGAACATCTACCTGAAAGCTCAGGAAGGAATGAAAGTTCAGGTGAATTTTGTTGTAGTATTATGTACGAAAAAATACAGTAATGTTTTACTTCAGCTTCAAAAATATGTTGGGTGTAGACTGACTTGTAATACGTAGGACAGTGAGCCATGCTTGGAATAAATGTTTTGGGCTGCATTGTTTAAGTACTCAAGCTTGTTTGTGTTTGTCACAGAGAGGCAACCCGTCGGATGAGACCTTTAATCGACAGGCCACCCTCCTGAAGAGCCTGTCCATGGTGATGTGCTGCAGCCCAGTGTGTGAGAAGCAGGCCCTCTTTGCACTTTTCCAGTCCTATAAGGAGAATGGCATTGAGGAACATCTCCTCAAAAAGGCAAGAAGCCTTACCCCATCATGCCAATGTAGCTTATTCTGGATAATTCTTTTTACACAGTGCAAGTCCTTTCCTTATTATTGTTGATAACTGTCTATAGTAAGAGCACCCTGTTTTGATTGTTTAATTTCTGTTTTTTAGGTTTTCAGGTTTGTCATTATGGTGTAATTTGTGTAGAATTTTATAAAAACGTAATTCACCAGTGTGGACACTATGCATATTTTGTGGATACACTTTAAATTATGGGATCTGAGGAGGTATTGTGAATTGTGTGGTCATGAACTGGGCATTTGTTGGTCTACACAGTATTTGTGAAGATGGAACTTTGACGGGGAATGTATGGAATCATGTTTAAGGTGATATTTTTTCCATTTCCTATGTGTATCTGTATACACAGGTTCTGTGCAGTGTGTCTTGTGCTCTGGGCTACAGAAGCTCCCAGGCCTTCATCAGCTCTCATCTGTATTACTTGGTTGCCGAATGGCTGTACCAGAGGGAGAAAGACAGAAACTACACCCTTGATTCCTTCCCCTACACCCTACTTAGCCACAGCACACTTGAGGACTTTTACAGGTAAAAGTCTGTTTAATTTTGCCCATTACATTTACCGATGATTAGTGAAATTTAGTGCCTTTTCAAATTTGTATTGAGAGTAATTTGATAGTATTTAGTAATTAAATTGTGAGAGAGAACGACTGCTATTTTTTATAATATAAAAAATATGATTGATCAGTATGATTGATTTAAAAACACTAATTTACACACAGATATGTTGTGCTTGGTTTTAGGGCTTCTTACCAAGTGCTTCTCCCACACCTGGTCTTCCTAAATGACTTTGAGCAGGTACGCTCCATTGCAACTTGCCTGAGCTCTGACTGGAGGGTCCTGCTGGCTGATTGCTTCCCGAAGATTGTGGTGAACATCCTGCCGTACTTTGCTCCATCAGGGCAGGACGTTCAGGTTTCCCAGCAGAAGGAGAAAGCCCACAAAGTGTACAACCTTCTAAAGGATAGCAATTGCCTGGGCAAACAGGTTTGTGAATCGCTGTACTGTTGCTTCTCATGTGTCCATGTGATCAAAACTATGATGATATGGAAAAGTGTGGACATAACTGCTGTGGGAAACTAATATAAAAAGTGAATAGAACCTGGGATGAGTGACTTATATTAAACTGGGATAGGATCAGGAAAGGAAGCTTGGACAGGGCTCATGTTTTAGTCATTGGGATCATATTCCTATGTGTCTGCTTGTTTTTTTTGCAGCAAATTGACAGTTTGATCTGCAGTAATTTGGCAGAAATTGTAGTGGAATTGCTGATGACTCTTTATGAAGGAGGAGGTGGTGTTGAGCAGAGAGGAGATCTGAACATGTTTGTTGGGTAATTGTTTCTCTCCCTTCTTTTACCTACATGACTGGCATTAAAAGGTGGCTTACATTTGCTTTTATGTTTGCAGGGAGCTGGACCCGGCACCTAATCCACCCTTCTTCAGTTCCTATGTGATCCAAGCCACACTTGACTACATCAGCAAATGCCACAGTGCCAACAAGTCCCTTGTGACAATCCTCTCCAAAACACCGGTGTGTATATGTGTACATTTACATTTGTATGGATGCCCCTAATTAGTTTTACTCAAACCTCTGTTTAGTGGCTTTTTCTGGTTTTCTGTAAAGATAAAGCGACATTGCATCCCCTTTATTCTCAGTTTTTGTCCACCGAGGTAGATCTCCATACAGAAGATCCTGCTGGCAGTTTGTCAGAAGGGTGCGGAGACCACCAACGCATACGAGCGGCACCGTATCCTGATGATGTACCACCTGTTTGTCGGCCTGCTGTTGCGTGAGGTCAAGGACGGACTGGGTGGAGCCTGGGCATTTGTGTTACGAGATGTCATTTACACGCTTATCCACTATATCAATACCAACAGGTATTGACACACTCACATTTCCTTTTATAGGGAAAATGATTGCATGCATATTTTAAATGGGCAATTTACCTCTAAGTCCAACAAAGCACATTTTTAAATCTTTCCTCATTAGTACAGCACAGCTGGATGAGGTGTCCACCCGCAGTCTGTCCCTGTGCTGTGACCTGCTGACCCGGGTGTGTCACACGGCTGTGCAGTTCTGTGGTGACGCTCTGGAATGCCATCTGCAGGTCATTGTGGGTACTCTCACTGCCCAGGTTACCGATCAACCCAGCATCTCAAAGCAGGTGAAGAAAGAATGTGATGTGATGCTGTGATGATAATGCTCTTCATAGTAAATATGTTTTGCTGAGGGAGTACTTGCTCTTAATGCTACTGTAGATATAACTGTGTCCCTATAAAATGTGTCTCTTCTTGTTACCATGGCGCTGTCAACATACGTGGCTTTTGGCTTTTTATAGCTACTGAATAAAGTGCTTCTGACATTATTCTTCCCCTACCTTGAGGTCCTGGGTCTTCTGAGGTTTCTGGTGGTGGAGAATGCCGAGAACAACCATCTTAGGGAAGCCATTTATAAGCTCGAACCTTTCCCTGACCTGCCAGCTTTCAGCGAGCTCAGAGCAGTGCAACAACAGCTCAAATCCAACTCGGGAGCCTTCACTCTTAAAAAGGTTAGTGAACAGCAGTACACCATATTAGGCTAAAAATGTAATTGTGTAATTTGTCACCTGAAAATTTTAATAATTGTAATTCAGAAGGCACTGCAGTTGTCCAGGGTGGATGCTCACATCCATTAGCAGTTCTAATTGGCATGTCATGCAATTCACACAGTGAATTTGCAGTCAGCTAGCTGCCAGAAAAATGCATTAAATGTAACTAACTGAAAATGTAACTATTTTATTGACTGAAATCTAAGTCCTTCATGGACTGCATGTATTTTTGGAGTCAGGCTGAACAAGTCATGAATTATATGGTTGGTTTGCTCAGAAAGGATTCATCAGGAAAACCCTGCCTGAGCCGGGAAAAGAGCGATTGCTTTGTGGTCGACATTTGAAGGCGCTTTAGAATCTGGACAGCATTGGTATGCATCCTTCCAGGGCTTTTGGTCAGGGAATTGAGACATACCAATCATGTTTTCCTGTGTCTGCAGAAGATTGTGCACTTCCTGTCAGTGACTTCCTGTGACTCACTGCCACGGACGCGTCTGGAGGGGATGAAGGACCTGCAGAGGCTTCTGCACTCCCGGCGGCAGGTTGGCCAGCTCCTGAGAGACAGTCATGGTCAGTGTGTGTCCACGAGCATGTACAGGTGCACATAGTTAAGATGTCTCGAGGTGGAGATGTCTGCATTACAAGTGTCTTGTTTGTGTGTCTCTAGCGGACCCTGCTGCTAGTGTATTGGTGAAGGTGGTATTGAACCTGCTCCAGCTCTGTAAACTGGCCCAACATCATCCTGGAGGTGAAGACATTCTGGGTATGTGCTGCACTCCTCTGTCCTGCACCGTTTGGAGGGGTTAGGGTTACATGTCAGAACCTTCACTAGTCTCACGATTCGATTTGATTATGATTATCATTGCATCACGATTAGATTATGTTTTCAAATACATCATTGAGATGAGAGTTAAGGCCTCGTTCACATGGACGTCTGGTGATCTTGTTTTAGGTGAGCATGTACTGAACAGCAATGGTCTTTCTGCTTATTGGAGCAAATGAAAGTGTCCACACAGGCGTTCAGCACCAGTGTACGGTCAAATAAATGATCTTGCCGTCAATTTCTGAGTGTTAAACAGTGTCAACCACGAGTCGGTAAAAATACCGAACGAATGCAGCTACAAGGCGCAGCAAAAATGTGTATGCCATTTCTTTGCTGTGGCAGAGGCTGCTGGGAGTTGCTTAGGGGAACTGGGCCCTGTGGACTTGTCCACCATTGCATTGCATCATAGTAAAGATGAGGTATATGAGAATGCAGCAGACCTCTTCCCTGACCCCGAGTCTCGTTGGATCTTCATCATCCTGACTTGCATGAACAACGCCCTCACTCACCACAGGTATGGCTCCGTATATTCCATCCACGGTAGACCATATCAGCTGTTCACACACACTGGCTTGGACCCAGGTGTGGCCAGGGGGCTCAACCTAATATGTTAGCAACACTCACATCCATAAGGTCTGACCAACAGAAAGTGAGTGAATTGGATTCGCTCTGTAAGGCTAAAGTGTCCTGGAGGAACGTTTCCTTTATTTTAAAAAGTCATTATGGACTACTGGCTTTCAAATTTCACATTTTATACTTGTCCACCGTATGCTCTACATTTTCCACATCAGCACAAAAACATTGTGCATGTATCCATTGTTTTAGGACAACATCACAGGCCGTGGCAATGTAGGTGTTAGAGCCTGTCATCCGTGCTTGCGGCTATATTATTATTATTTCTTACATTCTGTTGCTTTTATCTACATTTCAACTAACTGGTTTTCGGAACTCCCTCTGTTATTTCTGTGTCTGTGTGTGTGTTTTGCAGTATTGAAGTGAGGCAGGCTGCAGCTCAGTGTGTAAAGGATGTCTTGTCATCTCCCTCGGGGTCTGTGTTTTGGGACCGGTATAAAAGTGAAAGGGACCCCATGCTAGTCTACCTCAGCCCCTTCAGATCTGCCAAGAAGAAGGCAAGTTTTCCTCACCCAGTTGTGTTCAGACAAAAATTAACACAAATGTGTTTGCACTGGTAATCATCATTTCTCACCTTCAGGATGTAGCGCTGAAAGCCCATTCCTTGTCAGATGCCAGGGAGCGGCTAGACAGCTCAGAGCTGTGGCTGCCCACGCCAGGTAGGCATCGCGACTGGCTGAGGGGTCTGTGCATTGCCCTGTTGGACAGTGGAGGCGTGCGGACTGAAGCTCTATTGCTGACCAGGGGTCTCTGCCAGGTGAGGGGTCTCTGCAACAATGTCTGGGTCCTGTATTCTAACAGCTCTTCAAAGCGAGCCATGAATTGAGCAAGGGTTCCAAGTTCAGCGTGTTGCAGTATGTTGTCATTTGGCTTCCATGCAGCAAACACGGTTGTTTAGTTTTAGTGTTTTTTTTTTTTCAATTACCCTGAAACCTACTTGGTTCTGAAAGTTTGTTCACTGTTGCCATAAGGAGAACACTAAGCACTGAGTTATAAACAAATAAAAAGGATGCAGATGCAGTCCATTTCAGATTCAAAAAATGTTCTAGGCCCATTCAGGTTTTGTATGGAATTTCTATAATGACCAGGCACATAAGAAACAAGAATGACAGTAGCGTAGTAACACACTCGCCTAAGAACATGAACACCATAAAGTCCCACTTACTTCCATTGTGTCCCTGAGTAAGAAACTTAACCCTGAGTGTCTCCAGGGGGACTGTCCCTGTAACTACTGATTCTGTCATTCTGGATAAGTGTGTATGATAAATGCCATACATGTAAATTTGCTGTGGGTGCAAGTTTTTTGTCAACGGCCTTTTAATCCACCAGTAATAAATGGCCCCCTTTATTATTGGATGATTGAAAAGCCATTGAAAACAACTGCTTCCAGCCCACCCCAGATTTCCCACCCCTGTGTTATGCTGTGTGGTTTGTAAAGTTTTCTCACTCATCAGGTCAAAACAGATTTCTGCCAGAGAATTCTGCCGCTGTTCATCCATGATGTCCTGCTGGGCGATCGGGGAGGATTATGGAGAGATCTGCTTTCCAGACACATCCAGAGTTTCTTCACCCACTGCACCCGCCCAGTCTCTAGCCAGTCTAGTCGTCCAACCACCCCATTACTCCCTGACTCTGGTGGGGCATCTCAAAAATCGTTTTCAAATTTTTCATATATTGTCATATCTACCAAAGATTATTAGCAAATGTATCTTGAATATCGTTTTAATCTGAACATTATTCCTGTATTAAACTGGCAGACTCTGAGGTTGGCTGCCAGGGGCAGGTGGATAAGGCTTCTCTCCGCACCATGCTTGCTGTCATTGACTACCTCCGACAGCAAAGAAGACACGTAGACTCTGACAGGTAAGGTGACTTTATATTAAAACTGTATTATAGTGCTTTTGCTGTTATTTAGCTTTTCTTTATCTCTTCTGGAGCTAAATTTCCCTGCTTGGCCTGTACCGCCTGCTCCTTAAAAGCCATCTACTGATCCTTTTAAAAGCAATCTACTGATAATCATCAGCCAGAACTCTAAATTGTTAGCTCACATCATAATGCCCAACAGGACTGCAATAACCTCGATATGCCACACTTCCAGGATAAATCTCATTGAACATCCCAGGGTAATCCAGTGCTGACCACAGGTGGATATGTTCCCCTTGCTGAGCCTTGGTTACTCTCGAGGTTTCTTCCTTTGTCAGGGAGTTGTTCCTTGCCACCATTTCCTCTGGCTGGCTCACTTGACAATGTACATTGTAAAAAGCGCCATATAAATAAAATTTGATTGATAGCAGCAGCAACATCAACATTTATTTCTTATATAGCCCCAAATCACATACAGTACGTCTCAATGGGCTTTGACCAGCCCTACAGTTGACACCCCCCACACTTGACCCTTCTGCACACAAGGAAAAACTCCACACAAAAAAAACTAGGAGAGAGAAAAAAAAAGAAAGGAAGAAACGTTGGGAAGGAGTGATACAGAGAGGGACCCCCTTCCAGGGTAGAGTGAGCCTGCAAATGGTGTCAGTGCAGGGCTGGTGATGATTTGTACAATATAATATAAAAGTAAGTCCTACAGTTGTAGGGTTGGAGAAGTCCAGGATGTAGTCCAGGGTCATGGTCTAGATTACGTGTCAATTATGATGCTACTGGTCCACTTGAAGATCCCTGAAGCTGTAGTTGTAACGGTGGTGGTGGCTGTGGTGACCCTCTGGTTCGTTTAGCAGTTGTCAGGAACCAGGATTTATCTGCTGGTCTCTTCACTGGAGTCTGCCAGTAGTCTGGGTGCTTGATTCCGTGTCTATGAGAAAACAAACAAGCAGCGGCAGACGGTTGCACTGTATGACCGATACTGAAATATATATGGTGATATACTACTTTCACCATATACTATGGTGATAGCAGTATATTGGTGCTAGAGTGGCCCGGTACCCTAACTAGGACAGCCTAACTAGGGTGAATTTAACTTTGTCTGTGTCTAACAGGGGGACTGTGATAAACTGATAGCTGGTTTAATTGCAGTAGTACATAGACGACATGTAATATTATTGTCATCATTCTTCAAGGTTTGGGAAGGTGCATATGGCTACAGGGCTTTCCCCTGCAGTTCGGGGGTCTCATTTATAACCGCTGCATACAAAACAGGACGTAAAAGATGCCTCTTCCTACGCATATGTTGCGATCATTAGCAACAAACTTTACTGCAGAATGTACGCATATTTACACAAGCACCCCCACAAATATTTAAGGCTTAATATCTGGCATAAATCTGACATTTACTTTGCATACGTTATTTTTATCTTTTGATCGCATGTACACTTTTAGTATGAGTTCTATGCAAAGTTTTATAAATGAGACCCCAGAACTTTTTTTCTGTCCCATGCAGCCAGTCCACTGGAACAGTGTGTGATTCCAACTTCTGGCTGGAGCTCAACTACCTGGAGGTGTCGCGAGGTGCACAGCTGTGCTCCGCCCACTTCACAGCGCTGCTGTACTGTGAGATTTATCTGGACAAACTCCGCTCTGACCTGGAGGAGAGTCACAGGTACATGCAGACCTAATGATAATGGCTGAACTGGATTGCCTCTTTGGTTAACAAGGTTCTCTCTGTTAGAACCAAGTCGAGAACATCCAGGAGGATAATTTTTGATGAGAGCAGTCAAACGCTGTCGATCAACAGTGTGAGTGAGAAAAGCATGGAGGACACAGGCATCAGTCTTCAGGTAAGCAGTTCTCAGATACATATTTATCCATAATTCTTTATTATAATTAAAGAAACAAATCTGAGTGAGGTCCTATGGTAGCTAAAATATTAAATATTATTCATCAGTAACCAGTTTTGTGGATATTTCACACTTGTACAAGGAAGTGTACACTTGTACACTTGTACAAGGAAATAATGGCTACCAAAAAAATCAAATGTGCTAAATATAAGAAAATAGTGTGCACCGGTCTACTGTTCTTAATCCGTTTGTGTGTGCAGGAGCTGCTGATTGAGGTCTACAGGAGCATTGGGGAACCTGACAGCCTGTATGGTTGTGGGGGAGGGAAGATCACCAGTGCTTTGACCAGGTAACCCAGTAAATAGTGTTTTGTGTTGGTATGGCTTGCAGTTTTTGGTGTGTATAGTTTGAGCTTGAGTTGCCGCATTTCTTGTTTTAATTCTTGCAGTCTGAGAAAGGACTTCTGTGTTGTGTTGTGTTCTGTTGTGTTCTATCTCAGGATCAGGACATATGAGCATGAGGAAATTTGGGGTAAAGCGCTGACATCATATGACCTGCACTCCAACCTGCCAGAGCTCACACGCTTGGTGGGCATTGTGGAGGTGAAATTGAACGCTGAAAACCACGCTGCATTGTATGTTCACATATTGCAGGCCATATGACATCCTCATGTCTGTGTGTGCTCACGGTACCAGGGCCTGCAGCACTTTGGGCTGAACAGCATCCTCAGCACATACCTGCAAGGCCTGCAGAGCGAGGGAGTGGAGTGGGGAACAGAGCTCCGTGAGCTGCGTTTTCAGGCTGCATGGCGGAGCAGTCAGTGGGACTGTACTCTGTTGGACAGGTGGGTGCCATTTAAATTCTGATAGATGATGAATAGAGGCATCTGAAATAAACTTCTGTATTGTGCTTTTGCAGGATGGAGAAATTGAACCCTGGATTCAATGAGTCTGTGTTCAACGCTCTGCAGGCTCTGAGAGATAAAGATTTCACAACATTTGACCAGATCCTTAAAAACGGCAGGTAGAATCCGTGTAGAACCCCAATTCCTAGACCTAGACTTAAGGGCTCTTTCACACCTAGTACGTTTGCTTTGCTCGATGAGTTTGAACATATATATAATTTTTCATGTGAAAAATCCAAACCAACCAAATTACTTTGTTTCAAATCATGCAGCAACTTTCTCTCTGCTGATTGGTCAGATGTTTTGCCATGGGAACAACAAAAGAAAATACGGACGACTTTACAATTAACCCATAATTCACTGCTCTGAAATCACGCGATAGCGTTTGGTCCTGTTTTGTTCTCACTAGGCACCAGAGTTTGCGATTTGATTTGAATCGAGACCACCTCTTTTTGTGCGATTACTGTGTTGACACCAGATGAAACAAACTGCACCAAGGTGGGAAACGAGGTTGAGTTCAATTCAAGCGCAGTAAATCCTGTAGGTGTGAAAGCACCTAAGTAAAATCTTCAATGAAGCCTAGGACTATGGATCTATGGACCAACGGGCAACTGACCCTTTGTCAGTGTTTGTTTGGAAACCTTTTCTTGTTTGTGTGTGTGTGTGTGTGTGTGTGTGTGTGTGTGTGTGTTTATTTATTTGCATCTAGAGTGTTTGAGATGGAGGAGTTGTGTCGTGGCAGTTTGGAGGCCGTCTCCTCCCTGTATCCTGCGTTGTGTAACCTGCAGAGGCTCAGCGAGCTGGAGAGCATCAGGCCTCTCTTCTCCAGGTGCTCCAGTGCATAATGTACCAGAAGCTTTTATTGCAATTAACTGTCCTTAACCATGCAGGCACAGAAGCAAATTTTCTACGATGTGCTTGGGTCATTATTATTATTTATAGTCAAAATCAGTGTCCACTCTAGCAGTATCTTCTAATTCGATTACATAAAAGATTTATACTTATAATCAAATGTTTCTTTAGGTCATATTATTCTGCGGCATTCAGGGGACAGTGTAGACAGGGGAGTGCCTTTCTGCAGTTACAGTGTGTTGAGTCTATTCTGTGAATGTTTGTTGACAGGCCGCTTTCAGACACAGGCCTTGGTGAGGTGTACAGCCAGTGGCTGCAGCACTTGGAGCTGCTGCATGACAGTGAGTTCAGCCTGGTGGAGCCCATCCTGGCACTGCGTTCAGCCATGCTGGATACCTTGGTATCCTGTGAACCAAACCTGGACTGCAAGAGCATCCTGCGCTCCACAGCTTCCTCCCACCTGATGGAGCTGTGCAGGCTGGCACGCTCTGCCGGCAACACCCAGGTTGGCTTTTAAATGCCCCAAATCAACACATTTCACTTGATCAGTGTGTTAGAGAAAAAGTTATTTTTCAATAACTGGTAATCTAACAAATTACAGGGTTCATATGGTCATGAAAAACCTGGAAAGTTATGGAATTTGAAAAGAGAAATGTTCAGGTTTTGAAAAGTTTAGGAATACGAAATAAACAGAGTTATGGAAAAGTAATTGAAATTGAATTGACACATGAATGTATAACAAAGTTCCTGTAAGACTATGTAAGAAACATTTTTCTACATTTACAACTACAACGTTTGTAACTAGCGCAGGTCTATAGTATCTTTGCTGGCTTTACGTAGTGAACCACGTCAAGCCTCTGTGATTACAATTTGGTTGCATCGGCGAAAGCAAAATCTGAGATGGGGAATCATTTTGACCATGAGTGGGCAAGACAATTGTATAAGTGATCGTGATTGGTTAAGATTGAATTCAACTTCATAATAAGTCATCCAGAGGCAGAGGTGGGCGGGTCTTTAGACAAACACACACACCCAGGAGATAGATGGCAACGGTGAGCACAATGGAGAAAAAAATATGACTTTTTCTTTGATGTATTTAGAGGTATTTGTTAAATGGAACCATATCCCTGGACATCTTTACCTCTTTGATTGTGAGAAATTACTATCTGGTGAAGCTCAGATCATCATCTCAAGCTTCATAAAAACTAGTGGCAGGTACCTTCAGTTTGACTCTCATGCCAGACTTGGTGCCAGACAGGAGCTACCTTCTCTATTTTATAACCCATCAGCATGTTTACTACCTTTTAATCTTTTTTGTGCTTTGTCAGTTGGCAGAGAGAGCGGTTTTCCAGGTAAAGCAACACAGCACGGCCAGTGTTGGTCTTGTCACAACAACGTCATGGCAGCTGGAGGAGGTGCAGGTGTTCTGGGTGAAGAAGGAGCAAGAGCTTGCCCTTGGTCTCTTAAAGCAGATGACTGAGTCCCTGGAGGATCAGGTGAGCGCTGAGCATTGCTGAGAGAACAGCAGTGGTGGCCTAGCGGGTAAGGAAATGGACTCTTAACTGAAAGGTTGTGGGTTCAAATCCTCAACTTTTGAGATCAGTCAAGGTACCGTCCCCACACACTGCTCCATGGTGCCTTTTTGTTGTGTTTCACAATGAAAATCTCTTTGCTTTATTTGGATTTATTGAATAGTAGTGTGAATTTTAAGGCGTGGTCTGTAAATGTTGAAGGTGGCATGTAATCCTGCGCTGGTGCCAGCCTATGCTGAATGTTTAAGGCTGTGTGGGAGCTGGCTGGCGGAGACATGTCTGGAGAGCCCTGCTGTCATACTGGAGATGTATTTGGAAAGAGTAAGTCCCAACAGCGCGGGTGTTTATGATTTAGTCTTCAGAGAATATGAAAAAAAAGTTAATGAATTTTTAATGAATTGCGTGTTATTATTCTACTCACACTTTGAGACACATTGTTTACTTAAAACCAGGCAGTGGAGGTGATCAAGGGGCAAAGCTCCAAGCTCCACCCTGACCCCAAACTGCAGAGTCAGAAGACACAGGCATTCCTTTCTTTGGCCCGCTTCTCTGATGCTCAGTACAAGAGCATCGAGAACTACATGAGGTCGTCGGAGTTCGAAAACAAGCAGGCCCTGCTGAAGAAGGCCAAGGAGGAGGTAGACCTGATGAAAGAGCGCAATGTCACCACCAACAGGTATGAGGAAGATTCCTGAGCTTCATTATGTTGGCATCCCTCTCGGTTTGTGTTCATGGCAGGTTTATGTTCAGGTACACTGTGAAGGTGATGAGGGAGCTGGAGTTGGATGTTCAGGCACTGGAAAACCTGCAGACTGACAGAAAGCGATTCCTGTTGAAGGCAGTGGAGAACTACATCCGCTGCCTGGAGCTGGGTGATGAGCATGACACATGGGTGTTCCGACTGGCCTCGCTCTGGCTGGAGAATTCAGATAAAAAGAGCGTCAATGACGCCATGGGGGTGAGAATGAGAGAGAATTCATTGGTTAGAGCAGCTCTTTTAATACTAGCAGCTCTGAACTGATTAAATACCCAGAATCCATCAGTGCTGTTTTGTTTCCCTCCCCAGGATGGGGTGAAGAAGATCCCTTCCTTCAAATTCCTACCTCTCATGTACCAGCTGGCAGCTCGCATGGGCACCAAGGTGTCGACCTCTGCAGGTTTTGAGGATGTGGGATTCCATGATGTTCTGAATGAGGTGCCAAATTCCTCCAGCTTATTAGTTTTAAATACATAATTCAACGAAGAAAAGAAAAAAAAATTCTCTCATGATTTCCTTTCAGTTGATTTGCCGGACGTGTCTGGACCATCCTCACCACACGCTCTTTATCATCCTGGCCCTGGTCAATGCCAACAAGGATGAAAGCTTCTCCCGCAGCCGCCTTTCCAAGGGCTCTACTCAACAGCAGTCATCCCTGGATCGAGTATGTCTCACACACAGATACTCACAGTGTTTAGCTAGTTGCCATAATGGTGGTGTGACTGGTGGTGGTGGGAATTAGCAGTTTTTGCATATGTGGCGCGCCGGTTGTAAGAGTGATATTCTGTTGTTACAGGAACGTTCAGAAGTAGCCAAGGAGATTGTCAATGAGATAAGGAAGAAGAGGGCCAAAATGGTCAGGGGAATTGAGATACTCTGTGATGCCTACATAACTCTAGCATACATGGATGTCAGTCGATACAAAAATGAAAAGAGTGAGTATAACTTCTTTCCAATGTTATATGTGAAACATTTTCCAATAGGTGGAAATAAATGAAATAGGAAATTAATAAATGAACAAAAAGCCTATGTGTTTCAGAAGCAATACCAATCCCACAGGAACAGCCCATCATGAGTATAAAAGACCTGGATGATGTAATAATCCCAACAATGGAGATTAAGGTAATGAATGAAATGGATACTCTGGACACACACTAATGCTTTTGAGTTAAACTTTTGTTTAAAACAGCATTAAAAAAAAACCTCATGCCAATATAGTTGTATTGGTTAAATTGTACCAAATTGTACTGATATATGGTTCATTTGCTGCAGGGAAACCTCTTTTCTATATTAATATTAGTCTCCATGGGATGGTGTGAATTCTTCGTGTTAATATCTGTTAATATCATGATCTTCACTGTTTTTTTTTAAATCACAAGAAAATGAATGGTTTATTATGATTCCTTTAAGGTGGACTCATCAGGTAAATATGAGAACCTGGTTACAGTCAGGGCTTTCAAACCGCACTTCTACTTGGTTGGAGGGGTCAACCTTCCCAAAATTATTGACTGTGTTGGGTCAGATGGGAAAAGCAGGCGTCAGCTTGTCAAGGTGAGACCACCCAGCTACTTTCACTCAGCCCTGGAAATTCAAGTTTCAAAATTGGTTTATTGTCAGTACAACAGTATACACGGTATACCGTGTATTGAAATAAAGTTTCACACAGACCCCCCCATAGTGCAATCATAAAAGAAAAATATATATGTATATACACACTAAACTAAACACACTATACTAACTTAACCTGTACAGTATTGAAGTTTATCTCTATTGGAGAAAAGTAAAACTTTGCTGTACAATGAACAGGTCACACAGGACAACATCATGTAAGATGCTTGTAAGTGGATATGTTGGATTTTTTAAACAGGACACACAAGACAAACATGTGCAAAAAATCATGTGCATAAGGCTGTACGTGTATTGTTGTTGAGTTTAAGAGTGTTCTAGTGATGGCGGTGCATTGAGAGCTCTGACTGCTTGTGGAAGAAAGTAGGAGGGAGAACAGGGCATGTGAGGGGTGGTGAGAGTCCTTCATTATGTTCCGAGCTTGACAAATGAGGTTTTTCTTGTAGCACTGAGAGATGGTGGAAGTGGAACCCCAATGATGCGCTCTGCTGTCCTCATTCTCCGCTGCAGGGCCTTCTGCTCAGTGAAAGTGCAGTTCCCGTACCAGACAGTGATGTAGCAGCAGAGAACACTCTCAATGGTCCCCCGGTAGAACAATGTGAAGATGGGAGGAGGGAGGTTGGCCTTCTTCAGCTGCCTGAGGAAGTGGAGACGTTGCTGGGCTTTCTTGGTGGTGGGGGTGGTGTTGAGGTCCAGGTGAGGTTGTCTGTCATGTGCACACACAGGAACTTCACGCTGCTGATGATCTCGACAGCAGATCCATCAATGTGCATTGTGGTGGGGACAGTCGGTATCTTCCTGAAGTTGACAACCATCTGTTTGGTCTTGGTGACATTGAGAGTCACCAATCCACCAGATGTTTTATCTCCTCTCTGTAGGAAGACTCATTGTTGTTGGTGATGAACCCCACTACTGTTTTGTCCTCTGCGAACTTGATGATGTGGTTTGAGCTGTACTGTGCAGCACAGTCGTGTGTCAGCAGAGTGAACAGCAGAATCTCTGTGTAGAACCTGTGCTCAGTCTGAGGACCTTGGAGGTGTTATTTCCTATAGACAAAGACTGAGGCCTGTTAGGAAGTCCAAGCTCCAGTTGCAGAGTGGACAGCTTATTCCCAGCAGGTCCAACTTCATTATAAGCTTCTGAGGGATGACCGTATTGAATGCTGAGTATTCTGGCGAAGGTGTCTTTTTTTTTTTTTTTTTTTTTTGTCGAGGTGGGAGAGGGTTGTGTGAAGGGCAGACGAGATTGTATTGCCTGTGGAGCGGTTTGGCCGGCAGGCGAACTGAAGTGGGTCCAGATTCAGTGGTAGTTGAATTAGATTCAGTTGACTACTTTGGCACTGGGATGATATTGATGAGGCAGGTTGGAACCACAGCTGGTCAGCACACTCCCGTAGCACCCGACCAGGAATGTTGTCTGGTCCTGCTGCTTTTTGCGGGTTGACTCTGCGGAGGGTCATCCTGATGTCTCCCACGGAAAGACAGAAGATGTTGGGATGAGGAGACATTGTCTGCTGGAGTGTATTTACTTTCAATGGGTCTTAACTTAATCAGGTTTGCATTTAAGGTCAGCTATTTTGCCGTCCAGAGAGTGGCAGCTCAGAAGGTCTGATCTGGATTTTGTCCCCTTATGTCGTCATAAGTAGCAATGTTACCTCCCGCTTCTCATGCTTTGTCCACCCAGACAATTTCCCACCCCTCCCCTCCCATCATGGCTTGAAAACGTGAGAAGGATTGCTGCTGTTCAGTGATTGGATGTAAAAAATAGCATAAATGTATTTTTTTGTTCTGTCACACAAGACTCTAAAGAACCAGTGGGTTAATAAATGTTTCTGCAAAAATGCAACACGTGCCAAACATTGTGGTTGGTGAATGGTGTTGATTAGGGGTGTGAGAAAATATTGATACAGCAATCTATCATGATATTTTACATGGTGGAATTGTATTGCCACAGGGACATAAAATGTCTATATTTTTGTATACAAATGTCGTCCACTGGGTGGTGCTGTCGAGCATTGCCTTTAGTGAAGTCAGCAGAGATGAGAATCATCATGCAACTATCATGTAGATGGCACTTTAAAGCTGGGTACTCACAAAGCATGACAGACCGAGCACAGGATCTTGTATTTCAGTTCGTTTTTTACATTTGTAGTGAACTTTGGAATGTCGCAATGTGTACAATATCGTAGTATATCATGATATAATCGTATCGGGACCCATGTATCATGATACAAGTCATGAGATCCTTGCCAATACTCAACCATTCATGATGTCATTTCCGCAAATGCCCGCTCACTTCTATAGGCCATTCTCCTTATCATCCCGCCTCTTTCCTCCTTATTAGCATTTAAAGCTACAGACACTGAAAAAGGAAATCCCTGCGAAGAGATTTCTTCACAGATTTTCCTATGATTTATTTGCTTTTATTCATTAAAATATTTGTTATATTAAAAAAGGGACAGGATGACCTGAGACAGGATGCTGTGATGCAGCAGGTCTTCCACATGTGCTCCACACTGCTGCAGCGCAATGCAGAGACACGCAAACGGAAGCTTAACATCCGGCGTTACAAGGTTGATGCGAACATCTTTCAGATTTTTTAAATTCATACTATTACATGTCTCAAATAACTGGTTCTTAACAGTTTTTCATCCCCTTGTGGTCAGGTGGTCCCCTTTTCTCAGCGCAGTGGGGTGCTGGAGTGGTGCTCTGGCACTGTTCCTATTGGTGAATTCTTAGTTGATCCCCAAAATGGTGCGCACAAACGTTTCCGTCCACAGGACTGGACCAACATGGACTGCAGGAAAAAAATGATGGTAGGTGATGCTAGATGGTAGATTTACATACAGTTTAAAAATGATTTATTAATTATTTTTAAAAAATTCTCTGTAATTTAACAGTAATCAAAACTATAACAACTTAGTGACTTGACCAATGATAACACACTGGATATATTCCTGGTATTCTGTTTGTGTGTGTGGGAGGGGATTTTTCAGGTACACACATTAGCAGGTGTGAAGGTAGGGCAGTGAATGTTGTCAGTGCTGAATCCGTGTCACTTGCCCGATCAGTTCCGTGCATGCCTGCGCATGTGCAATGGTTAGGATTAAGTTTAGACGCTAAGATGGTGGCAGCGCAGAACTGATTGGCCAAGTGGTACGAATTGGGTACTGACAATTGTCAACATTTGACCATGCCTGAAGCCATGGCAGAGATCTTCTCTCTCAGGTGGTCTCCCTTGCCCAGAGCTATGATGACTTCAGGCCTATCTGCTAAGAGGTCAAAGCTTGTAGCTAAAAGTTTGCCTGCTAACGTTATTAGCACTATTCCGAGCTCCAGGGCTCCCTCAACCAGGGGCCAGTGTGCTTATAAATGCCTATTTGAGCTCTGGTGTCAGGGGAAGGGTCTGAATCATTTCCTCTGTTCCATTGAGGGCATTCTAACATTTCTGCAGGACTTGTTGGAGCAAGATTGCTCATTTTCAACTAGAAAGAGTTATTTGGCCGTTATTTCAGCTTGTCATGTTGGTTTTGATTGGGTGTGTGTGTGACTCCTCCTCTTTTGCCCGTATCCCACTTCGTTCCGCTGCTTCAGGGAACAGTGAATTCAGCCTTGTATTTGGAATGTATTTATTCATTCATTCATTTACCTGAAGATCGTGGTAGTGGAACAATTTTATATTTAGTTTCTAGCAGTATAATGATGATGATGATGAAAAACACATCAGACAAGCTGAAGGAAAGTTTTATTGTATTCCGCGAGCGTCACTGGGCAACACTGAGATGGATTTTCTATTGGGTTTAAGTGTGGAGACTGGCTAGTTCAATCCAGGACATTTTTACAGAGCCACTCCTTAGTTGGTCTGGCTGTCTGTTTCGTGTCATTGTCGCGCTGGAAGACCCAGCCACGACCCATCTTTAATGCTCTTAAGGAGGGAAGGAAGTTGTTGGCCAAAATCCATCTTGTTCTTTGTTCGTAATTTATGTTGATGGTTTCTTCAATTTCAGTTATCACACAGTTATCATAAGGTATTAAATGTTTTCCTTCGACAAACAAGTGTTTCCTACTGTATATTTATCATAAATACTGTTCTTACAGGCCATAGTCTGTAAAAAGGGCACAAGATTCACTCTCATTCAAATCCTGTAGAATGCGTTTTTATTTTTCATGTCCCCACAGCAAACTCAGAGGCTTAGCTTCAGAGACAAGATCCTGGCCTTTACAGAGGTCTGCAAGAACTTCAGGCCCGTCTTCCGATACTTCTGTATGGAGCGCTTCCTGGATCCAGCAGTGTGGCTGGAGAGACGACTGGCATACACTCGCAGTGT
The DNA here is from genome assembly GCF_900700375.1 of Denticeps clupeoides. Lineage (NCBI taxonomy): Eukaryota > Metazoa > Chordata > Actinopteri > Clupeiformes > Denticipitidae > Denticeps > Denticeps clupeoides. The sequence goes on along the minus strand of NC_041725.1, from coordinate 3,789,590 downwards.
GGCCACAAGCTCCATAGGTACCTTTTCAGTAAAGTTGATTTTATTTGTCCACCTGTCTTTGAGAGAAATGTTACCTGAAGTGTGTGTGTGTGTGTGTGTGTGTGTGTGTGTGTGTGTGTGTGTGTGTGTGTGTGTGTGTGTGTGTGTGTGTGTGTGTGTAAATGTAAAAGTCTGCGCTCAGTTTAAGTTTGTGACCAGCATATTGGCTGGATGTTCTTGGCAGGTGAACCCTCTGTACACTGGAGTGTCTGTAGAATTTGGTGTGTCTACCAGCCATGGAGAGCAGTTACTAGGGTGGGAGATTATTGAGGTGGTTGTATATGCTTTTACAGTGGGCTACATTGTGGGGCTGGGCGATCGGCACATTCAGAACATCCTGATTGACGAACAGACAGCAGAGCTGGTGCACATTGACTTGGGTGAGTTCCACTATCTGGCTGATAGACATTACAAGTTGTATTTAGAACTATATTCTGTTTGTGATTGTAATTTAGTTGCAATTCTCCAATCTTCTTGTCTGTCAGGGGTGGCCTTTGAACAGGGCAAGATCCTTCCCACTCCAGAGACTGTGCCTTTCCGGCTGTCCAGGGACATAGTGGATGGGATGGGGATTACGGGCGTGGAAGGTGTTTTCAGACGGTGGGTTTTAGTGAGGATAGTGGTCTGTCGGCTGTTTCTGTAGATGAAATCTGAGTTTTTATCTCTACTCTCAGAGTCTGATCTCTGTGGCACATAATATCACCCTCAATGCATCTGTTTATTGGAATGTCCAGACAGATTGATATATGGATTCTTAATTGAAGGAACAGTAAAAGGCATGTTTGAGGGCAGTAACTGATGTTCTCAATGCTTAAAATATAAGGAATCCAAGGAGCTGTTTCTGGCCAGAGTATGTTTGGATGACTTCTTTTTTTATTATGGGTTTTAAATTGAATATAGCATAGCTTTATTTTGCACCCATAGACTGCTGAGGCAGATTAACTTGATTCTTTGACTCTTCCTGCTCCAGATGCTGTGAGAAGACCATGGAGGTCATGAGGAGTTCCCAGGAGGCTTTGCTGACTATAGTTGAGGTGTGCTTTCAAAACACAATTCTGGCAGTTCTTGATTTACAGTATGTAAATCTAGAAATCAATACTTGTAACCACCAAACACATTTCATATGTTCATATTTTCATGAATGTCATTATACTTTCAGATGACATATTCATGTGCATACTTTTTTTATTTTCTAGTGACAACTACATTATCAATGGGAATTTTCAGCTCTGAATTGACTGTAATTTCAGGTTCTGCTGTATGACCCTCTGTTTGATTGGACGATGAACCCGCTGAAGGCCTTCTATCTGCAACAGCAGTTGGATGAGCAGGCAGAGCTTAATGCCACACTAAACCCCACCCCTGGGGACATACTGGAAGCTCACAGGAAATCCAGGTATATACACACTGAACATTTATAATTTCTGCCCCATAAAATACCTATATATTTATGCTAATCTCTTAATTTACATTTTTAAGGCATCAGGGAATTCAAGCTGGATGTTTTAATTAATTTGTATTATGTGCACTGTCAGGATTACACTCTTAAAGGCCCCTTATTATGAAAATGTCCCTTTGTGAGTTTATTTTACATTATTACAAGTTTCTATGGTCATGCAGTGGCTAGAAATGTGAAGAGTTCTTTGCTTCACTGTTCAGAGAGAAGCAGCTCAGAAGGTCTGATCTGGAATTTGTCCGCTTATGACATCATAAGGGGAAAGGTTACCTCATGTTTCCGCCCAGAGAATTTCCCACCCCTCACCTAAAAAAGTAACTTCACCAACCGTCATGGCATGAAAATGTGTGAAGCATTGCAGTTGCTTGGTGATTGGATGTAAAAATGGGCACAAATGTATTTTTTGTTTCAGTCACAGGACTGAATAAAATAATTTTTTTTCTGGAAAAACGCAGACACAACTTCCTGTCTTGGCCAAACAGGAAGTGTTGATGACGTAATTTCCTCTTTGTCCCACCTTTCTCCTCATTATCATTTAAAGGGCAGTGGTAGCCTAGCGGTTAAGGAAGCGGCCCCGTAATCAGTAAGTTGCCGGTTTGAATCCCGATCCACCAAGGTGCCACTGAGGTGCCACTGAGCAAAGCACCGTCCCCACACACTGCTCCCCGGGCACCTGTCAGGGCTGCCCACTGCTCACATTTCATTGTGTCACCATGTGCTGTGCTGCAGTGTTTCACAATGACACCGTGCTACAGACACCGAAGCGGCGTGTCCTGGGAAATCTCATTTTGGGACTGGATCAAAGTGGCTGTAATTCTGTTCCAAAGCTGAATTTCAGAAAGAGATACAGGGAACACCAAGACCGATATAAAAGCAAAGAACATTTTTATAATAGGGGACCTTTAACTGTTAAATGTTGTCTGGATCAATATATTTTAGCCCTTTTTTTTTTTTTTTACACTTTTTTTTTTTTTTTTTTTTTGCAAATAATGGAAACGGCTGTGCTAGTGTCATTGATGTGCAGGAATGTTTTCCCATGTCTTTTGTGTGTTTCCATGCAGCATTGACAGCCAGAACTTTAACAAGGTTGCAGAGCGTGTGCTGCTCCGACTGCAGGAGAAGCTAAAGGGGGTGGAGGGTGGCTCAGTGCTCAGTGTTGGGGGGCAGGTCAACCTCCTGATCCAGCAGGCCATGGACCCCAAAAATCTCAGCCGTCTCTTTCCCGGCTGGCAGGCTTGGGTCTGAGACCCACACCCCCACTCAAGTATTCAAGATTTTGTGACTGCTGTTGGAACCACCAATAACCTCTTTAACCCCAAATCCATAAACTCAAAATTTGAAAGGTCATAAAAATTACTGTGTACAGTAATTTTAGATTTGTCACTTGCACTATGGATGCATGGATTCATCTGCAGGGTTTTATAGTGCACAGGATGGAAATATTTCTATTTCTATATGTTCTTTCACCTATAAATTGCTAATTAACCATTTAATTTTAATATAGAAGTCTAAAATAAGAGTCCTGAAAATGATCATAATGTACTGTCGATTCAGGTAGACCCTTGTATGTATGTCTTTTTACTTGTGGATCTTATTTTTCCTCAGAAAAGACTATTAAAATGAATAAATAATTAATAAATGTGTGCCCTTCAGGTCCTTCAAATGATTTATTATAAAGGTAGAGGAAACAAATCTGTAAATTGTATGTATATACACAAAAGTCAGGTCTCCAGGAGAAACGCCTGTAATTCTGCTTTATTTCCATTTTTCTAAGCGTACACCTAAAGCTAACATCAGTTAGAGAGATGTGGGAGAATGAGTTTGGAAGCCCGTCCAAAAATGGCAGCAGAATTGACGCATGCTGAGAGGATGAATGCGACCTCTAGTTTATATATATCTATATGGTTTATGTCTATGATAATAATCTACCACTCATTAGTCACACATCCGCGGTCACATCCCCTTACTGATACTTCTTTTAAAAAATAGCTCTATATGTTTTATTTATTTATTATGAATGACTATCTTAAATAATATTTAAACTAATTTCTCTGACTATGGCCAGTGACGTCATTGTGCTTGTGTTACAGAAATCGTAACTGAGGTGCTGGATGCTTTTCTGTTGAGCTGCGATTGTTATGATTGATGGATTTAGTATAATTTTACATATTTATAGTATGTAGGTTTCCTACTTTTATTTAGCATTACTTAAGCTCTTAGCCCCTGTCACTGTTTCTATCTGTTTCTGTTCATTTGTTTCTTTCATGGAATAATGTGTTCCTTGCAAGGCCAAACTCTGATAAACCAGCCATGTTGGTTCCACCTACAGAAGAAAGTGAGGTAAGAGATAAGAGTGAGGAGTGTAAGAGACACCAGCGAATGGGAACACCTTTATTTCTCACTAAAATCTGCAAAAGACATGGTCATCCCGCCTCATCTTGGACTCCGTTCATCTGAAGAATCTAGCAGAGGATTGAGGCTCGGAAAGAACAACGAGGAGAACCTCGACATCCAGGAATTGTCGACAGCAGCAGGAGGAGGACCGTGTTGCCTTCAGCAGACAGGTTAAGTGGTCTAAACCGACTGCGGGTAAAACTTCACATTATTTTTGAGGTGTTTTCATGAACAAATAACAGTTGAGATTCAACAGAGGGCGTGAGAGAAAAAGTTAAAATTTTACAGTTATATTGCAGCCATTTGCTAAAATCATTAAGTTTATTTCCCCCTCATTAATGTACGCACAGAACCCCATATTGACCAAAAAACACAGAATTGTTGATTTATTAACAAAGTAAAACTGAAATCACATGGTCCTAAGTATTCAGATCCTTTGCTCAGCATTTAGTAGAAGCTCCCTTTTGTGAAGTTGTTGACTTGACTTGAAAAAAAAAAGAAAACTCACCAAGAAAGCCCTCGGCATAGCAGCTGATCCCACCCACCCAATGCAAACCTTCTTCAGCCTGCTGCCATCAGGGAGGAGACTGCGGAGTCTCCAGGCCAGGACCAGCAGACTGAAGGACAGCTTCACCCATCAGGCGGTCAGGAAACTCAACTCCCTCCCGGCTCTGCCCCCACTCCCCTCACTCCCCTCTTCTGCTCCACAAACTTTTTGAACTCTAAATCACACAAACTGACCATGCACCAGTCACTCTGTGCAGCTCTGGTCTGCCATCTACCTCACTTTCACTTCGTCACTTTAAACTAAAAACTCTGTTGCACTATTGGTTTTTGCACTCTCCTGATGTTGCACTCTCCACCAGTGCCCTTATTTGTACATGGTGTTTTTAAAATTGTATATTGTGCCTTTCTTTTTAAATTGTATTTATTCTCTGTATTCGTTACTGTTACTGTTTTTGTATTTAATGTTATTCTTATGGGTCAGAGAGTAACGTAATTTCAATTCTCTGCATGTCCTGTACATGTGGCAGAATTGACAATAAAGTTGACTTGACTTGACTTGACTTGACTTGTTGTGAAGCCACTCCTTTGTTATTTTACTTGTGTACAGAGTCATTGGCTTGTTGGAAGGTAAACCTACAGCCAGTCTGGGGTCTTGAGCACACTGGAGAAGGTTTCTGTCCAGGACATCCTTGTATTTGGCCACTCTGCCATAAAGCCCTGACTGGTGGAGGGCTGCAGTGATGGTTGACTTTGTACCATTTTCTCCCGTCTCCCGAACGCATCTCTGGAGCTCAGCCACAGTGATCTTTTGGTTCTTCTTTACCTCTCTCACCAAGGATCTTCTCCCCCGATAGCTCAGTTTGGCCAGACGTCCAGCTCTAGGAAGGGTTCTGGTCATTCCAAACGTCTTCCATTTAAGGGTTATGGAGGCCGCTGTGCTCTTAGGATTCTTAAGTGCAGCAGAATTTTTTTGTAACCTTGGCCAGATCTGTGCTTTGCCACAACTCTGTCTTAGCTCTTCAGGCAGTTCCATTGACCTCATGATTCTCATTTGCTCTGACATGCATTGTGAGCTGTAAGGTCTTATATAGACAGGGTTGTGGCTTTCCTAATCAAGTCAGTATCATCAAACACAACTGGACTCCAACTCATCCTGCCCAGCCCCTGCATTGTCACGTTATTTTATGATTTGTGGCCTAGACACAAGTAATTTCTCTCAATCTCTCGTCGGCAGTGGTTAACCAGTTAAGGAAGTGGCCGTGTAATCAGAAGGTTGCCAATTTGAATCCCTGGCGGCTTATTTCTACATGTTTTATCTTGGTTGTTGTAATATCTTGTTCTGCAATATCCAGAACAACTTGCAACTAGTAGTTACAGGGACAGTCCTTCCTGGAGACACTGAGAGTTAAATGACTTGCTCAGGGACCTGAGGCAGGAACAAAAGGCATTTATTTTCTCCAGCCTTGAAAAAATCTAATAAGGCCCTAAATGTTCTGGCAAGCTGCAAGTTCATGCAATCAGTAGTATAGCAGGTAAATAGCCACACGCTGTAATCTTACTTTCCGTCCTACAGGTCGAAAACGTAAAAAAGGAACGACTAGTTTTAGAAAAAGTAGTGAAGTAAAAAGATATTAGACAATGGAATGTATCAGAGTAGTAAAAGTAAAGTCTCCACAAATTTAAATACTTTAGTAAAATACAAATACACACAAAAAACGACTCTTAGTACAATAACGAACTATATTTACTTTTATAAAGTCCTTCAAATGTCTATAGTTCTCTACAAATCCCTACAAACGCCTGTTGCTTTAGATAAAATCATAAATAGAAATGTATGAGTGGTAAATATGAAGACTGCCAGGGTCTTTAATGAATTTTTTTTGTGATGTTTGTATTTACACTGCGTATAGTACGAGTGTAGATTAAGTTTATTTCGAATGAAAAAATATGTAAACTAAATGTAGAAAATATAATGATGCTATATTTTCAAAACCGTTTCTCTTTTATTCACGGCAATACCCCGCCGCAAGATGGCGGCTCTGTTGACGCAATCGCTCCCACAGACGCCCCATTCAACGCGCCATCTAGTGTATATAAATCTATGATATATAATTTCGTAATATATATATATTTATGGTATATATATATATATATATATATCGGTAGTGTCCTGGGCGAGCGGATCGAAAAGGAAATTTGTTCTGTCTCACATTTGAGCCAGTTTCAAAAGCGGTCACGTGGTACGGCCGGGCAGCGGGGCGTATGATGTCATCACATTCGGCTCCTCCCAAAAATGAATAAAGCCTCAATACGCGGAAATGCCCCCTCCATCGCTCCGAGGAGCCGTCGAGTTTATTGGTTTCCTTTTTGTTGATTTGTCCCTGCATGCAGTAATTTCACCCAGGGTCCCACATCCGCCATTACAGTCTAATGAACTTCATCATGCAGACTATGTCATTTGCATTATTTATTGCAGTGTGCTCACAGTATGTCCTGGTGACGGTGTGATCTGGAGTCACGGAACAAACTGCTCCCCACTGCTCCTCGGCTGCTTATTTATTTACTAAGCACACATTTATTTTATGAACAAAATAAATCATTAAAACCACTACAACTTTTGACTCGTTGTCTTGATTGAACTAGGGGCGGTGGTGGCCTAGCGGTTAAGGAAGCGGCCCTGTAATCACAAGGTTGCCGGTTCGAATCCCAATCCGCCAAGGTGCCACTGAGGTGCCACTGAGCAAAGTACCGTCCCCACACACTGCGCCTGTCATGGCTGCACACTGCTCACCAAGGGTGATAGGTTAAATGCAGAGGTCAAATTCCACTGTGCCCTGTGAGCTGTGCATCACATGTGACAATCACTTCACTTAAACTTAATGAACACACAAACCACCCTGGTCCACCAAGAACGTTTCTTTTGCTCACGATTAGCCAATAAGAGCCATATTTTAGCAGGCTGATCTTGCAGTTGACCAGACCAGTTGCTCCCTGACTTCTAGACTATATACAGTATTTAGTATGTCATTAAGACACTATCTTACAAATTATTCCCTTCATGAGTAAGCAAGAAATCAGTTTTATATCATAATGCCACAGATCTCAGTGCCTTTACCTGATTAGATTACGTTAAAATGAATTTTAAAAATCGAATTCAATTAATAATCGATTAATAAAACACATCTCAGAAAACATGAGACATTACATTATCTGTAGCCTATTTAAAATAAACAACAACAAGGTCTCAGACATATCACAATTTGTATTTATACAGGAAATTACTGTACAGAGTCAAAGTCTGGATCGGTTTTATACATCATTCATTCATTCATTCATTCACCATTTCCCTCTGTACTTATGTCACCCTTGTATAGTGCTGTAAGCAAAGAGATGAAACCGGACGAACATGCAGTGTCATATTAGGGAAAATGTAATTCATGCAAATTTTCCACCTGAATTGCTTTTTTTTTCCCCCTTAATTTTTTCCTTTTTTTTAACAAATAAACTTCCCCATTGATATATATTTTGTTAATCACCGAAAGCATTTTAAATTGTATTGCAAAAACAAAAACAAATCAAAGTTTTTTCTTTTACAGAAAACACTTTTAGCAATTACAATTTATACAGGTAATTCACCATTGATCTTAAAAACAGTGGTCCTCAGGGGTCTGTGCAAAAGTCCCAGCTTTGGTGCAAAACAGAAGAACAAGCCAGGCCAGAGCCCCTCCCAGGCTGGCAGAATCAACACTGTGATCTCTGAGAGATGATGAGATCCTCACACACCAGCAGTGCGGCGCCGGCCTCAAACAGAGAGTCAAACTCCGCCATTTATCTACAGCCTGGCCATACACCAGCCAGTGATGCTCCTCGCCGCCACTGAAGCCTTCCTGCAGTAATCCGTCATAATCATCTCAAGATTTTGATTACCGGGTATTATATGAATTACAAAATTGTGCTTTCAGGTGAATGCATTGTATTGTTGAATAAAAGTCATTTTAATGAATGAACAAAATGAAAGAAAAAAATGCAGCAGACTTCTCTCTGAACATTTTGAGGCTGAATATTAAATGAATGTTGTGTTCAGAAATGGCTTGTGCTGTAACCATGCACAGCAGCTATGAAAAATGGAAGCGAAGTTATTTTTGAACAGGCAAGAGCTCTGCGTGTTCATCGAGGGTAAGTGCGGAACTGTAGGATGTAGAACTTTCTTCCAGACCCCGGAGCACCACTGTTCTACCGGCAATAGCGCTGTGCAATGGGGTAGCTATTTAGTGCAAATAAAAAGTTGCATAAATTCTCTATTCGCATTTGTTCACAAACATCGTTCCCCTCAGTCTCCCTCTATGACCACAATGACTTTTTCAACTGCATACCCTCCTCGGTGGGAGAGACTATTTTGTTAAAAAATAGGATTTGTACCAAAAAACTACAGCAGGAAATTAAATGTCGGGTCTAAAAAGAAGAGTCTCACATCCCCAGCAACCAAATCCCCTAAAAACAACCCAAGTATTCCGAATGACAAAAAACAGATTTCTTATATATGAATTTGCACTGAAAATGTATCAATACAGCTGCTGTAGCTAGATGTATTTTAAGATTAAAAAAAGTTTAATTTACAGATAGAAAGAGACAAACATTTCTGAATACAAAAAGAGCACGGAGCATAAGGACACATCCTCTTCTCTCTCTTTGTGAATGGACATTAGATTGCACCAAAAAAGGCCGTTCGAGAGCATTGCTTTTTTTCTTTAAAGAAGACTGTCGGAGAGAAATGAACAGAAATGACAGAACACACTGTGTAAAGGTCATGGCATATGCTTTAAAACAAGGACATTAACACAGAGCCAGTGTGGGAATCTCTCTCACATGGACAGTCTACGGAAACGGTTAAGTGCAAGTCCTTACACTGGAAAGTGACAATCATGGTTACATCCACTCAATGTTTTAAGTGTCTCACAGAGTATTCTGAGCCGCCTTGCATCACAGTACAGCGCATCGTTCATTATGAGCATATGGGTGACATGAGCCCTCACCGACGCTAGTGGAAGGAAAAAAAAAAACACGTCGCTTGTTGCTCGGGTGGTGATGTGCATCAGCCATGCATTAATGATTGGTTTGGCATTCCTCATGATGCATACTTTAAGTACAAAACAAGGTAGAAGAAGCGGCTTCAGATAGTCTTCCTTACCTGTGATGCAAAGACATCCTTGCATAAACTTTGTCTGAGAACTAGGCGTCACCTACGGATACATACAAATCTCCTCCCACAGTTATGTGTCCTCCAAACGTCTGGGATTTCAGCAAAGTTAACTCATGCGGGTGAATGCCAAGGGATCTGCCTGTTTTGTGTTGGCAAGTCCTTTGGCCAAATATGGCTTTACTGTGCTGATCATTTGGGAGCGAAAGGTTTGAAAGCACCTTCCACATTATAATGCATCTGACTTTTACTAAGCCAGCCATGCATGGAAGACTGAGGAATACATAAAGAAACCCAAAGACATTATAACAGAATCCTGAGCTATGAACTTCCTGGATGAAATGAGCTGCAACACACACACACACACACACACACACAGACCAAGACAGACAATACACACTATAAGATACACCTTTCAATAAAATAATAAGAGCAGTCTCAAAACATTCTGAAAAAGTTTTTAAAAAAAGAAAGGAATCCAACAAACTTTCCATATATTCATTCTGGTTGGCTTGGGATTGGATAGATAGATGTCAAGACATACATTAGATAAATATCAAGACAGTTACATGTAGATATGTTCATTCTGGACAGACAGACAGACAAACAGTAAAAATAAAATTATTATGAGCTACGTCATGGTAATAATAACTGCAACCATTTAACAACACGCGCATATCTATTCTTCTCGTTCTACCCGCAAAACCAAACACTCAGCTCGGGAGTTCCTTTCAACACAAGGGGCCACTGTGTCCCTCGGGTATAGAAAAATGGGTCAGGTCAGTGGGACTTAATGCTAGACTTCCTCTGCCCTACAGAGCGGAAAGGTGGGGAGACAGGAAGTGCACGCTTGTGCTCTGCACCTGGCTCAGTCCCTTCCCGCTGTCGTGTAGATTCCGCAGATTCCGGGTAAGGAGGGCAGCCTGTTCTCTGATCTTGCCTGGAACGGGCTCACTTCTTCTTCCCAGAGCGCTTCTCTGGTTTATCACCCTTGTCCGACCTCTCGGAGCGTTCGCCCCGCTCTCCTTTGTCTGACTTCTCACCCCTCTCAGACTTCTCCGCCTCGGATCTCCTGGCATCGCGGCGTGTGCCCTCGTCGGTGGAAGAGGTAGTAGGCAGGGGCTGGCCCCATTTGGCAATCTCCTCATGCTCTTTGATACTTGTGTTGATGTTTGTGACCCAGTTCTTCAAGTCATCCTGTGTTTGAGACAGACAAGTCATGAAGGCACACCAGAAACCATGGGAATTCATAAAATCTATCATAGACATAATAAAGATGGTGGTGGTAGTAGCCTAGTGGGTAACACACTCGCCTATGAACCAGAAGACCCGGGTTCGAATCCCACTTACTACCATTGTGTCCCTGAGCAAGACACTTAACCCTAAATTGCTCCAGGGAGACTGTCCCTGTAACTACTGATTGTAAGTCCCTCTGGATAAGGGCGTCTGATAAATAATGTAAATGTAAATGTAAATGTATTAGAACCCTGGTCTCAGGGTGGGGGTATACTGTTTCCTTGGTCCTAGTTAAAACCACTCACTAACTCACTCGCTCACTTTCCATAACCACTTAGTCCTGTTACTCAGGGTCGCGACTGCAAGAGCCCGTCCCAGGACACCGGGCGCAGGGCGGGGCCTCACCCAGGGCGCACCGCAGGGCACACACACACCATTCACTGATACGCTCACAACTACAGACAATTTGCTTAGAGGGCAAACTGCACACGCACATGGTCAAAGATGGGATCCAACCTTGGGGCCACGTCGCAAACCGTCATATTAAATGAGATTATATTCACAGTATTTGTAGATTTCCTGTGTAAGGTGTATTTCTGTTCGCATAAACCAAGGGAATCCTGAGGTTATTAGTGCTATTTGTACCCATGTGCAAATATGAATCACAAGATGATTCTGTTACTTTCTATGTAAATCAATGGTCATTGTGAAAACATGCAAACATTAAATAATAAAATAACAAAAATATTTCTCACCTCATCCTTTGCATGGAACAGATATTCACTTCCATCCTTCGTTCTAAATTTGAACAGAGCAGAGTATTGCAAAATATTCATGATCATGGTTGAATCCGGGTGCAGAAGTAATAATAAAGATGCGATAGGTCAACATTAAAAATGTACATTCTCAGGCATTGGCCTGAGAACAAGGAAGCGAACTAGTCACATGTTGCATTTGACAGCCACAGGCCAGTGTGGCAATGCCCAGTCTTACTTGAGAGTGAAGACATTTTTCTTCTTCTTGTACCCATTGGTGATGTCACAACTGCAGCTGCTGAGGTTGAGCATGTTCTCGTTGTTGTAAGGTGTTGTGGTGTTCTTTGCGTCCTTGTAGAAGCCAATCTCGCCCTTGGACAGCACACAGTACAGATTCACCCAAGACCTGCTGCAGTGGGAGAAAAAGAGACACTTTGAGCACCACAGACCCACGACTCTGCCAGCATCTACTCACCTCCAGACCTTCTGAAGAGCAGATAAAGAAGACCAAGCATGTGTACACAGTCACAGAGACCATAGGCATGTGGGGCGTGTGAGGTGGGTGCTCCGTGGCTTACCTTTGTGGGTAGCAGAAGAGCAGACGGCAATGGAAAGCAAAAAGGAAAGAAAGATTTTGGTTAAACAGCAGGATTGAACAGGTGGGAGTGTATTGTGACGGGCAGCGTGGAACTCTGCTTGTGCTTAAATAAATGTGGAATTCGACTCATTGATGGAAATGAGTTGAATGTGCAGTGTGTCTGCTGACTTGGGTGATTTTGCAGCATCGGAGAAGACCTTCAGTCTCAGTCCTGACGCATAGTGAACTGAAGGTCCTTCTCGGAGGGAGAAGCTTGGTGGAGGACAGCCACATAGAGTAATGGTTTTCGTGAGCTAATGGCATACCTTGGATGGAGCCTCTGGGCTGCAGCCTGGTCTTCTGACAGAGCAACATCCTCCGACCAGGCAAGTGTCAGCTGGGTGTGCCCATGCAGGTTGCAAGCAGTGCAATGGCTAGCTACTCTTGCTGGTTGTTAGTTAGGAACAGATTCTGTGATCATAACATTGCAAAAATGTCCTTACATTGTTGCTAAGTTAATGCTACAAAGCTCAGCATAGCACAGAACCAATAAAAGTGCAGCTGCAGCCAAAACTGAATACTTAAAATATAGATGTTTCTGTAGGCTGCAAACCTCAGGAGAAAACTAGAAGGATGGCGTTGCTAATTTCAAGCTCAAGTGGCAGACAGTTTTTGAGTTCTTCCGATCACCAATCAGAACGTAAAATGATTGGTAGGCTTAGATAGCTGTTGAATTTTAACGCATGCTTAGATCATGCTTGGATCCCAAACGTAGCGTGTCCCGGAACGTTCTTGTCCCACCTGTTCGAGCTCTTTTTCTGGCCATCGATGTCCAGCTTTCGGAACAGGAAGCCCTCATGCTGGGCCTTGTGCGCAGGTGGCTGGGGTACAGACGGGCTGCTCTGGGCCGGAGCCGATCGAGATCGGCGCGTTTCTCCAGCACTGGGCTCTTTGGGTCGTGGTCTCCTGCGAGGCTTGGGCCTGTCTCGTGCCCGTGGCCGATCCGGCACACCGTTGGGCACACGGGGAATCTCCCCCCGAGCCTGAGCGGAAAAACACCATGAACCCACAGGTCTGGCCAATGAGAACAAAGCACTCCAGAGCTGCCATATACTGGAACATGCTACGTCCTTAGTTTACCACTGAACATGTGCGGAGGGCATTTTTTAGGTTATAATCATAATCTGTATTTATTAGTTTGTATTTGGACTTACTTGCGCTGCCTCTCTCTCTTGAAGCTGCTCCACAATATCTGCCATGGTTGTCCTCTTTTCCCTGTAAATGGATGAAATTTTTAAGCATAGTTGGGGAGCTGGCTGACATGGTGCGGTATTTTACTTCCCTATAATTAGGGTTGGGCGATATACACTACCAGCCAAACGCTTGGATGCACCAACTCTGTAGCACAGCAGTTCTGCAGACTAAGATGGGGCAATTTTGAAGAATTCAATGCAAGAAATATACTTAGTATTTTTGTAGCAGGAGAAAGTCTTTTTACCTTCATGGCTGCTTTGTTTACTATTATTTTAAGGTGGTGAAGGGAAGCCAAGAGTTTGAACTGCTGCCATCGCAGCTAAAGTTCCCTGAGCTTTTTGCTATTTTTTGTTTATTTTTTGTTTATCGTGTGTGCTGTTGAACAGTCTTGTATCTTCGGGTTTGTTCGATAATGTAAAAAATGCTAACTTTTCTACCAATAGAAATAAAATATGTAAAATTTTGTTACATTGTAAAAAGCTGGAATTGTATTTTTTATTAAATGTGATTGTGACATCTCAAGTGACTAGATTACAGATAAGTAAATATTGTATATTGGTATTCAAACCAAAAATATGAGGATAAGATTTTTCTGCTGTGTCCAGATCACCTGGCCGTACATTTAATCTAGAGTTCTTCAAATCACTGCCTTCAAAAGACGACTACTAAACTGAAAATGAGATCTGGGTGACATATGAGAACGTGAGCTGAGCGGTGAGAATTTCCTCCACCCCCAAATCTGCTCCACTTAATACCTCTTTGCACTCCACTAAAATTCGAACCCGCTTCTGTCATATGGTTCCATGCTAAGTTGGATGGTTACATTGTGAATATTAGTGTCTTCTGTAACTGCAAATCCGTGCTTAAGGCCCTCATCATTGTTTCCTCTGCGTGTCAGCACGCGTTACATCATGCACTGATTGGCTGTAAAGGCACATGGCACAACTGCACATCAACAAGCCAAGTTTGTCATGTAAATTATATAACTTGATAGGGGTAAATAAATTGAAGGTGTAAAATGATCGTACATTATGGGACTTTTGGAATTATTATAGATTGCACATTGTACAGAGGATAAAATGATAATTATCATATGTCCGGTAACACTGTTTCAGCCACACTGTCCGCCCCAGTTGTTGCTGACGAAAATAAAGCATACAAATGTTTTAAAAAACAAGTGTTGCCCAATTTAGTGAAGTAAGAATATAGTTTCTTATTCATAAATGTCCTCAAGTAAAAGTAAAAAGTATCGCGTTGTAAGCCTACTCTTAGAAGTAAATGTAAATCGTTGCTACCCACCTCTGTCCGACGGTCACACCGTAGGAATTAGGAGGGATGGACAAATCAACTGTTGGGGGACAAAATAGTGGGGGAATGGCCCCTCGTAAGATGTACCTATGTTAATTAATATTGTACTTAAAGGCCACATGTGCTGTGCCCACAGGACCATGACTGCTGAATTCATTATTAAAGAAGGTTGTTGCTCTTCTTTGTCTTTGTTTTTTTCAAGCTTTTCAAGCATGAGTTCTACTCATATGCTCTGACCAGAAGGCACTAACTATGAGGTGGAGAGAGGGTGCGAGAAAAATGAAAAGGGGTTTCTTACGTAGACCGTCTGTCTGAGTGCTCCCTGTCATGTTCGCTGGACTCCTGCCGTTCCATCCGGTGCCGGCCCCTGCTGCGGCTTTCGTGACCCTCTTGCTCACTGGACGTCTGTCGCTCTAACCGTCTCTCCTGACGCTCGGCTCGTTCCCGCCACACCTCCTGCGGCAGCTCATCCCGCCGGGCCTGGATCAGCTGCTCGCTGGACAACTGCCGTTCCAGCCGGCCATCCCGGAGTCCTGGTGGAGGCTGGTGCTGCTCCACCTGCAGCTCAGAGCGGCTGCTGCCGCTGCCCCTCGCCTCCCGGGCGTCGCTGTTCAGCCGCTCGTGCCCCAGCGGCGGGTCCTGCAGGACCACCTCAGCCATCACTCCCACATCCCCCAGCCGCTGCCGCTCGCGCTCCAGCAGCGGCCGCACCGCATCATGCATGTGTTCCATCTTCGGGTTCTGAAGGATGCGCTCGGGCCTCAGTTCCGCTCGCAGCTGGTGGGTCTTGGACTCCATAGCCGTGCCCAGTCCGGCTGCCACCCCAACCAGTCCGCTGGTTCGAGCCTCTATGGTCCTGGTGTAGCCGGAACCGTTCATGACGGGGGTGTAGTTTGCGATGGTGGAGCCGAGGCGGCGGGCCACAGATGACGGAGAGTGCTGCACCTGCGCCAGTCTCTCCACGCGCAGCTCACCCTGTTCATAAATGGTCTGGCGGAGCAGGGAGGAGGTGCTGCGTGCTGGAGATGTTTCCTGTGGGTCCAGGAACACCTTGCGCCCCAACAGTGGAGTGGGGGGGAGTTTGCTTTGCTCTGCCTTTAGCTTTTCGACCTTGACCAATCACAGATATTCAGGATTAATGTAATAAATAATATCTCAGACACATGACCCATACAAGACAATTCTGACCTAAAGGATTTACATAAATAGATAAAATAAGAAAGAAATAAGAATTCACTACTTTGAAGAAGAGATACTAACTACCCTTTTAGTTGATATGTAATTATTTCTGTCACTCACAACACCATCTGGATGATTTTTAAACCACGGCCATTAGTATTAGTGAGAATGTAATTAGTGAACAAGCACCACTGGGATCATTGGTGATTACTGGAGTGTACGAAGAATAGTTTGATTAATTTACTGCTTTATCAACGAGCATGTAAAAGTTGACTATGACTATGTATGACATGATTGTGCATTTGCACAGATTAAGGCGTGTTGGTCATATGAGGTGTAACTCACAGTGGTGAGGCGTCTCAGGGAGCTAAACCTCTCCTCCCAGGTGGCGGCCGCCTTACGGAAGGCCTCGTGTCGGCGGATCAGCTGTTCCACCTCATCCACACTGCCGCCCAGTTCGTTACTGTTGATGAAGGGCTCCTGAGCAGTCAGCCAGGCCTCCGCCACCACTGCCTCCTGGGCAAACTGCTGCACCTCCAACACTAAAGGGGGAAAATGTGAGTATATGTCAGCATGGAGATGGCGCTCTGAGCTTGGGATATGAGGAGGGTCTCCCACCACTACATACTCTGCTGCAGAAGCTCCCAGTGCTTGTCCCATTTTTCAGAGAGCTCTTTCTGCTTAGACAAGAGTTTCTCCAGCTTCTCTTTGATCTGAATCACAGACAAAAAATAACAACCATATAATAAGGGTTAGGTTACACTATACTCAAAACGGTCCTACAAGGGGGCATTTAACTTGAGTCACCTCCTCAGATGCCTGGTTTCTGGAGGCGAGCAGTGTCTTTCCCATTTCCACGCATTGCACCATGCTCTTTTTGCGGGCCTCCACCTCACTCTTCAGGCTCTGGTGGTAGTTCATGAGCACCTCAACAGATGACACATCCCTGAAAGGACCAGAGAGCCCAGACTCCATTACTGCAGTGAGGAGAGAGCTGACAGCGGGGGAGAAGAGCACAGGGTTACACACAGGGAACTCCAGGGACCAACCGGCCCTCAGCTAATCACTAAACCACCGGTCTGAAGCCATGGGCTCTGAACAGTGTTTTAGTGGTGTCCAGTTACAGTGCAGTAACTTATATAACATGAAACTGGAATATAATTCTGATATTTGCTAAATAATAATTAACTACAAAGTAATCAGTGGCTGTGGTGGGTGATTATTTAATGGTGCCAAAAGCAGGTAGTCTCTATTTAAACTTTAATTATACACAAGGGTGTCACAAAAGCAACTTCTACTTGTCCATTGTCTATGCCTACTTTTAATTTCATCCAGCAAATTAGTTGAAACTATGTTGTGAACAATGATAGCCTAATAATGCATGTCTGTACTGGAAATATTATATATACATTTTAATATAAGTGAAGTTATGAGGTCTGATGGTCTGAGGTTTCAGTAAACATTCAGATTTTTCACATTAAAGTGTAGTTTAAAGGGATGCTACAGAATGTTTCAGCTCTTTCAGCATGCTGTCAGTGATAAAATCAATAAATATATGAACAAAAATACATCTACAGTACAGGCCAAAAGTTTGGACACACCTTCTCATTCAATGTGTTGCTTTATTTTCATGACCATTTACGTTGGTAGATTCTCACAAGGCATCAAAACTATGAATGAACACATGTGGAGTTATGTACTTAACAAAAAGTGGAGACCTGACGTTCACAGTCACCGGACCTGAACCCAATCCAGATGGTTTGGGGTGAGTTGGACCGCAGAGTGAAGGCAAAGGGGCCAACAAGTGCTAAACACCTCTGGGAACTCCATCAAGACTGTTGGAAAAGCATTTCAGGAGACGACCTCTTGAAGCTCATCAAGAGAATGCCAAGAGTGTGCAAAGCAGTAATCAGAGCAAAGAAACTAGAATATAAAACATGTTTTTAGTTATTTCACCTTTTTTTGTTAAGTACATAACTCCACATGTGTTCATTCATAGTTTTGATGCCTTCAGTGAGAATCTACCAACGTAAATGGTCATGAAAATAAAGAAAACACATGAGAAGGTGTGTCCAAACTTTTGGCCTGTACTGTATATACCTTAATACAACTGTTAATATATTTAATATGCAATCTCATTACATGTTAAATTGCAAACCAATCAGTTTCAGGGTTCTGGAGAAGGGCTCCATGATTGGGGATACCTGGGTTTCTCTCCTGTCCCAATCTGACAGATGATGCTGTCCATCCACATCAGCTGGTCCCGCACCATGCTGAAAAAACGCAGCTTGTCTGTTGCTGTGGTGATCTGCACCCTGCACTCTTCACAGGAGATAAGTAGCTCCTTCCAGGCATGCATCACCTCATGCTCTCTCCACGCAATGGCTTCTGCCTTCTCCCCTGCATATACTGTTCTGAGCTGTGCTGAGCTCTCCTGGAGCTGTCGGACCTGGAGCAGAGAATGGTGGTTCTTAAAATTTCAATGTGTCAATATGCTGAAAAAATTAGGAAAGCATGAGCATAAATTGGTGAATATCTCAACACATTTCATATTATTCTGATAATAGGAAACACAGAGTCAATGGTCATCTGAAAAGAAACAGAAATGAACATGACTTAATAAATGTTCGTAAATGTGCAAGTTTCAAAATTAAAACATTGATTGTATCTTTTGAGTATGCTACGGTCATCTTCAAATAGAAAATAAAAGGTTAAAAGCTTTCTAAAATATCTCAGAATGCCATAGACACAAAATAAAAAGTAGCTGACTTCAGCACTGCAGAGGTCTAATTAGAAAACGCTACGATGCAGGGTGGAGAGACCTGGTTGACGAGCAGCTGAATGTCTTGTTCAAATGTGTGCATGAGTCTCTGCAGTGTGCTGGTGTTGGCGCTGCTCCCCTGCTGTGCCCGGACCTCTGGCAACCTCCGCTTCTTATCTTCAATCTGAGCCATGACCTGACCGACACATACAGACACAACAGTTATTCCGCCATGCTGTTAATGTACTGTTTTAACCACATAGGTGTAATTTGCAAGGGAGGGGGTTGGGGGAGTCATGACCCCCGCAAAAAGATCTGCACCAGTATTACCCCAACAACATAATTACATCATTCTGATTAATAAATATATTAATTATCTTCCAATAATAACTGGTTTCTTTATTCATTTCATTTGCCAGCAAAATAATAGAACACATTGGCTCATGTGGAAGAATAACATATTAAGACTACATCATATTAGATTTGTGTAAATTTCATTAAATGCAAGATATTTTATTAATACTGTAGTAAAGATTTTTGTTTTAATTGGACTTAACATACAACCAGCCTCAAAAAAGACCTTGTCCAAATACCTCTCGGCAGTCTGAGAAGAACTTGTGCAGCTGGTGTGAAGCCGCCAGCATTTGTGCCCGGGTCTCCATCAGCTCCAGCAGGTCAGCCCAGGCTTCATTTACTCCATCCTTCCACTCAGCAATGGTAGCAGCATCTGCATGCCCATAGTCAATAAGTTCATCCACCATCTGGTTGACGGCCATTACCCTCTCCTGGCCCAGGCTGCCCGTCTCTGAGGCAAACTCTGTGAATTTCTCCTGGAGGATCTGAAAGCAGGGAAGCTAGTTATAGTTCCAGCTCAGTCAGATTTCTCATCTGTCCCCTACATAGCTTGTGGTGAACTGTCCTGTGGACAAGGGGCAGTGGTGGCCTAGCGGTTAAGGAAGTGGCCCCATAGTCAGAAGGTTACCGGTTTGAATCCTGATCTGCTAAGTTGGCACTGAGGTGCCACTGAGCAAAGCACCGTGCCCACACACTGCTACCTGGGCGCCTGTCATGGCTGCCCACTGATCACTCAGGGTGATGGTTAAATACAGAGGACACATTTCGTTGTGTGCACGTGTGTAGTGTTGCAGTTTCACAGTATGACAATCACTTCACTTTAAT
Organism: Denticeps clupeoides; assembly: GCF_900700375.1. NCBI lineage: Eukaryota > Metazoa > Chordata > Actinopteri > Clupeiformes > Denticipitidae > Denticeps > Denticeps clupeoides. Next base: position 3,769,748 of record NC_041725.1, on the reverse strand, counting down.
TAATTTAATTTAACTTCTCCAAAGTTACCATGGGCACTTCTCTGATAAATGATTGACTCAAAAGTTCAAGGGCCTTCTGAAGGCACAGTATCTTTTTTTCATGGGCCCTCTGTGTAATCAGTCTAAATCCCTATAAAAAATACACTTCTCCTAAACTACTGGTCTACAGGTGATTTTACTGAGACAAATACATATGTGTGTTAAAGTCATTAGTAAGTAAGGAAGTTTTTATTAGAATAATGAGTGAAATTTGCTTTATTGCACTGGATACTTGTTACTTCATGTAATTTTGTATTTTCATAAAAGCCTGGATACTATCCAGAGGTCTTAATCATTCATCCATGTTACTAGAAAATTAAGAAGAATCAGTTCTACTTCGAATGGATATATCCATTCAAACTTGACAAATTACATCTCAAACCTGGAAAATAGACACTGTTCTAACAAACAAACACAGGGGAGCTCCCACGCTGCTTATACAAATGCACAATGATGACACCAAATTATCAATATTATTTAGTTCTACACAGTACTTAGAACCCAGCCATGGGGGATGCATCTTTGGTGCCGGTCTCAAGCCCGGGTAAATGGGCAGGGTTGCCTCAAGAAGATCATCTGAGTATATCTACTGTGGCGAAATCTACTGCGTGGACAACCAGACCGGTCGAATCTGCTGTGGGACGAAGAAGAGCTCTACACAATACCTGTATATTGCTCAGGCTAGTTTGTTAAGCCATTCATACCGTGACATGCTCGTAGTCCTGGCCCAGCTCAGGGGAGCTGGCCACCACCTCTTGCTCTGCGATCCACTGCTCCAGCTCATCCACCTCGCGGTTTAGCTGGTAGAGCCAGTATTGCTGCTCCAACTGTGATTTGCGCTCCTCTACCAGGTCCTTCAGGGAGACGTACAGCCGGTCAATCTGGGACTGGCGCTTGCTGATCTGCTCACTGCAACAGAGACACAGAAAAGCATTTAATATGATTGCCATTGAGAGATGTACTGCTTACTGAAAAGAGCTGGACAAAAAACAACCTAAAACTGCCAATTGAAGAAACAATGGAGTCAAACCCAAATAATGGCTAAGGACAAATAATGGCTAATGGTTAGTCTAGCGACTTATTTCAACTAAATAATCTACATAATGATAGGACACATCATTCTCTTTAAAAAATTGACCCTGAGGAAGCATGTACAGGCTATATAGGATAGGTCCAAGAATGGCCCCTGAGGGACTATAAATGGCATGGTGGATTTCTCCCATTCACATGAGCTGATTGAAACAAAATATCGTCTTCTCTCCAGGCTGACTGGAGCCAACCCAGTTTTCAAGCCTGTCTAGCATATTATGATATACAGTGTCAAAGGCTGCACTTCGATTTGACAGCACCAGTACAGTTATTTTCCCTGCATCTGTATTCATGTCGAAAATCATTCAATACCTTAATAATAGCAGTTTCTGTCCAATGATGTTGATGAAACCCTGATTGATAATCATCAAATAATCTATTTGTGTCCAGGTAATTACTGATTTGATTAAAAACTGCTTTCTCCAGAATTTTTATTATAAAGCAAAGTTTAGCGATGGGTCAATAACCCTAAAGAATGCAAGTGTCTAGATTACGCTTCTTAAAGAGGGGTTTAAAAACTGCAGTTTTCAAAAGTGCAGGAAAATTGCCTATTCACAATGTGCAAAAGGTCCTGAGCTACGCTACTAAAACACTTTAAAAAAAAACTTGTAGTTAAGAGTGTTGAGGGATTGTTTCTGAATTGACATCAAGTTACTTGGAGCTTATATCTGATATTTACTATTTTGTGATTAAGATAATAAGCAAATTTGTTGTATTTTGAAAGTTTGAAGACATCTGAAGGTAAACCTATCAACTGTGGCAAAGAGAGCACAAGAGTTATTCATTTAAGTTGTTGATGATATTACAAAAATATGCCCAGCTCAAGGTAGTATCTGAGCAGTCTATCTTTGAAAATGTCATGATCAACTGGGAGTTTGGTTTGCCTCCAGTGGTGCTCTGCTTTCCTACAGAGAGCTATCTCCATGGTGCTTTCTGTATGCCAGAAATTCCTTTCACCTTGATTGGTGCAATGGCATCAAGGGCCGGGAGTGTTTTAAGGTTAAACTGAATAAGACATTCAGACTCAACTATTTTGCTTGGTGCCATAGTTTCCATAAAGACAAACATGGTATTTTCATTAATTTTCCTCATTTTGACAGTTCTAGAGCCAGTTCAGATAATGGGGTGAATTGATGCATCAAAGAAAACACAGTGATGGTCTGACAAAGCTACCAAGGACAATCGCAGAAGTAACAGTTACTGTTAACCCACCTTTACTGATGGGTTAAAATCAGTCAAAATTTGTGACAACAAATCAGAACTCATCAATAAATTGAATTTTTATTGAAGGCATAGCACAAGGACAATGCTTCATCAGGAATGAAGAGAACAGGACTGTTACAACCCAGAAATCAACCAGCATGAATATCCTTTTTTAATCCACTGTGGGTAGATGAGCGCAGGTAGCTTATTGTTTAACATGCTTCCCCATAACTCAACTGATCCATAAAGATCAGATAATCCACAGCGATTTACAATCAGTAGTGACAGGGGCATATTTTTGGTGGCGCCCCCCAGAACATGACTTTCTACGGCATACTGGGTGACACTTGACGTATCATTATTATTATTACTCCTAATACTTAATAGGCTTTGCTATGTAGGTAAATTCATGTGGTCTTGTTCTTTTCACATTAAGACATATTAATAGAAACTAATTTTAAGAAACCCTTTTTTTTTTTCTTTCTTCATTTCATTCACCTTCATTTGTAGGTGAATGTCTTACCCACTAGGCTACTGACCCTAGTTACTTACTTTACAATTAAAATAATGTTGATAAAATATTGATGTAAGTATTGAACATGGCTCAATTATTATTTTAAGCATCATCCACAGTCAGACTGCTCTGACCTGTCTGGGTGTCCCAGTTCCATGAGCTGTCGGCATTGCTGTGAGAGCAAGCCGATGGTTTCTGCATAATCATTGATAGTCTGCTCCAGGACCAGGTGCTTCTTCAGCAGCTGCAGGGTGCTGGGCTCGTCCTGGAGGAGAGAAGAATTAGACAGTCTATATTTCACACCAAACATTGCACTGAGTGATCAACAGGATGTTTTTCAATTCAGCAATTATGATGATCTCCAGCCCTTCCTCACCTTCCCCTTCTCTTCATTCATCATGTGCAGCTCCTGTTCGCTGAGCCACGCCTCCACCTCAGCCATGTCAAAGTAGTACTGCTGGGCCTGGTACATGGCATCCAGGGTCAGCTGCCTCCTCTCCGTCTCCACCCACAGCGCCTCCCACAGCTGGTGCAGCTGCTCCATCCCCGCCCGCACACAGTCAGCCTCAGGGCTGCGAATAGAGGCAATGATGGAGGCGCGTTCCAGGACCTCCTCCACCCGAGCACGGTGGCCTTGGAGTTCACGCTGCAGGCTCTACAGGAGGAAAGGGGGTCGATTGGGCTGTTTTAAAGCCATTAGAGGTTTTCATGTCTACACATACACTCAAATTCTACTCTACACAGGCCTATTCACTCTACTACAGACATAAACAGACTAATAGGATGGTATTAAAATATATGATCACTGATGACATTTTTACCACTTACCAATACAATTGAAATAAGTGGAATAAAATGGTAAATAATTAATTTTAATATAATCATTGAAACATATACAGTTATAATATCATTCACACATAGTAACACACAAACACATAAAGCAAGGAATAAAAAGAACGCATATAAATAACAGATGTGCTCAGTTAGCTGATGTGTGGACAACCCTGGCTCACCTGGTTCTTCTTCATCAGCTGCTGGACAGCCTGCAGACTGCTCCCATGCTCTTGTGAGGTGGCCATGGGGAGACGCTCTTGCACCCACAGCTAAGAATGCAAAAAAACATGTAAATTATCAATTTACAGTTTTACACCCTTATGTTGTATGTTGATTTTGTTCCTGTCAAGAGACACATGCCTTTTGGGCCATTCATCAGCACCCTCAGTCGTGACACTTTTGCACTGCCTGTGTCCCATGTTTTTACACTTCTTGTACCACAGTTTATGTAAGGTATGTAACCTTGTTTACATGTTACATTTTGGAGTACTAACCTCTATGTAGCTGAAATCACAATAAAAATCCCTTGAACTTGAAATTCAGTCACAAATTCAGTACAGCATGCAAACTCCCAATATTTGAAGTGTCAGACCATGACCCGAAGATGAATGCCATATTGCCTCATAGATAGATATGTAACCTATCACATGTATTCCAAAATGAAATCTGATGTCTATCACATATGTACAATACATTAATGTGGTCTATATTAGACTGTACATTGGCAGACTGTAGATCATTTATTCTGTAAAAAAAGCAAATGCATGAATAAATACAGTATTAATAGCTGAAATATTAAGTGCAGTGTGACAGAAATAACATGGTTTGCTCTCTACTCCAGGAATAATGATGGACATGGCAAAGTCCACACTTACAATCTCATCCTCCAGGTCTCTGCCTACTTGGTGGACTTCTTTAGATGCGAGGAGGATTCGCCTTCGCTCTTTCAGTGGCTCAATGAGGCGGACAATGCGCGTTTCCACGGCAGCCTGCCGCTCAGTGACCTCCCCCATGACCTGGGTCTGCTGAGGGAGAGAGGCAGCCTGCTGCTGTAGCTCCCCCACCTCATGATACCACTCCTCCATCTGAGTCTCCATCGTCTGAAATAATGGCAGAGAGTGGGGACATAGAGAGAGATGAACAGAATGAGAAACAATGGAAGGAAACAAAAAAAGAAAGGAACAAACAAAAGAAAGAAATCATGAAGAATAAATGGAGAGAAGGCAAATGAAAGGAAGAAAAAAAAGATAAAAAAGATTTGAGTGAAAGGAGATAAAAAGTTACATAAACAGGAAAAGCAACAGATGAAAAAAAAAGGTTGGGAATGAGGGAATGAAAAATTGAAGCATGTAAAGAGTTGGAGAAAAGGAAACGTTAGTCAGAAAACATCACTTTTGTTCAGTGGGAAGAGGCTCCCATTTCCAGTGAGGAAAAGAGAGAAAGAGGTGAGGAGGTTAAACAGGACCCACAAACTGAGAATTCAGTCCATGATGCAAGACTCTGAAGTTTGCTTCATATCAACTGAATGCCACACATATTCTTTTCTGGGTTATACAAACCTAGGTATATAATGCATGATATAGGATGCATTATAATACAAACAAGCAAAACATCTTACAGTAAATTTACACAAAGATGGGACTGAAGAACGGAGCTCCATTTAAGTACTGTGAGGAGCCATAAGCAGTTAATACTGTCACAAAGCAGAACACACAAATTCATAATGTATAAGGAACTCACAAGTTCATAGAACTAATGTGTTATCAATAGACATTTCACAGGACTTATTAAACCTCGTTCATTGTCATTTCCAGCTTTTGCCATGAGGCAAAAGTTTCAGATCAATGAAAGCCAGGACAAACCACCTTAAAAACAGCTTTTAAACTTTATAGTTTATTTTTCATTTTACGTCTGTCTTATTTTCAGCCTTAATTAAATGCCTAACACTGCACCTTAAATTTCATTGTTCCTTGAAAAGTGACAATGACAATAAAGATTTATCTTATCTTTATTAGCCTTTCACTGGGGTCAATAACTCTTGAAAGAAATATCAAGTATAATCTAAGGTTTAATCTAAATCTGACAGCATATTCACACTTGTCACTACCTTTCATACACATGATACGAATATTCATGAGGGAACTTAGATCTTCATTTCATTCAGAACACAGCATTCCTTCCATTTTCACTTTCACACTTTAAAAATTAATGTATATGGTCATTTCAGTGGGGCCGAACGGAGACCACACCCCGCATCCATTGTCCCAGGGATGGGAACTTTGATTAGGAATGAGAAGTAATGGAGAGTGAGTAGGTCATTTCAGTCTGAGCATGCTCAGAAAGTCATTTTGTGCTGTGGTGGCCAAATGTGAAAATGCCAAAGGATCACTGTGTCTTACTGTAACACCAGATCTAATAGACAAACATAGTAAACAAAAGTAGGAGTCTCCTCAGAGATGCATAACATTGATTAACACAATAACACACTTCTCAGCAATGGAAATTTTAGGCTTCAAGGATGTGCAGGATTAGCACAGAGAAAGAAAAAGAAAGAAAGAAAGAAAGAAAAACAGAAAAGAGCAACAACTGAATGAATGCTACTGTACCCCTTATGAAGATGGCTGACTTGTGGGACAGGTACAGAGCACAATGCCTGGCTGAAATGAACTCAAAGCAGCTCAATGCGGCGAGATGCTGTCAGAGAGGAGAATGACAAGTGTGAAGTGAATCTGGTCTTTTACTATGTTTCACCAGACCTGTGGACCCAAATTTCACTCTTCTATTAACCCGTGTTTGTTTTCATATTGTTTGATAGGTCATAGGTCACAATTATTAGGCAAGTGAGTATTTGGACCGTATCATCTTATTAATACTCCAAGATGTTTAAATATTAATTGGACTGAAGCATACCAGGTGATGTACATTGGGTAATGAGGGAGGGTGTGGCCTAAGGAGATACCCCCTGGTATCAAGGTGTGCAAAATTACTAGGGAGCTTCTTTTGTTATAATAATACATATAATGACGAATGCTAATGGATCATTAGTTCGCATGTTACATATTATAGTGCAGGGCTAGTTATATGGTGCCATATGCTATGCGTTTATAGTCTGGGTTCCAACAGTTAATGGGTTCTGTCTTTCCCTGTGATATTGAATTGCTGGCAGGTTGAATGTACAAAGGTGGCTGTTCGTTAATAAAGACTTATATTGCCACATATTACTCGTCTCCTTCAAAGTTTCCAAGTGTTTTTGATGTGGTTTAAAGCGGTATCAGATGTGGCAATAAAGGCAGCTTCACTTTCCGTGACACAGCGTCCACAATTGCGGCACGCTCATCCCACATTTCCACTGACCGGAGAGTTCAGTGGGTGCCAGATGACAATGTCACAAACAACCCTGACTACATAGAACAAATAAGCACATTTACATCTTGCCCCACTTACTCTGATGTCACAGGTTCTTGGTTACATATGAGCAAAGTTTTGGGGGCACTTCAGAGCTGATTGACTGGCAGCGACACTGGTTCCAAATCAGCAACTGCCATCGAAATGTCACTAGCACCAGAGGTGGAAAAGTGGAAAAGGGGTTTTCTTGAGCTGCAGTGAGTAAACACAGCATATTGTCTGCCGAGTTTGGAGAGCTGGAGTCTTGATCCACAGCCATGATAAATAGACAGTTCCAACTGTATGAGGCTCAGGTTCAGCTAGCTAGTACCTCCAACGGCTGGTCAGATCAGCATGTATGGATGGCCATTCTGGTGCTATATTGCAACAGATGCTGGCATTAGACTGTGTCTTTGTGGCCATTGACATTGACTTTCAAAGTTGCTCAACACATATGCTGTGCCTGACCAGAGTGTACTGAACACCGCCAAGCCTGGTTCACGCCTAACAATGCTGTAATTCAAAAGGGAATTACCAACTGCTGTAGATCTGGTGTTTGGCAGTCTGATGACGTTTTTGGGGCAATCGGTTCCATCTTATTTTCAAAATCTATGGAAGTGACTAGAGATCGTCCACCACTGATCACAAAGGGACAGAAAGCTGTCCCAAGAAGTGGGCCTATGATGCCCAAGGATGGTCAAAAAAGCCTTGTGCCCAATCCGGACTGTTTAAAACTGTACCAACCAAAGGCAGGGATGCGTTTGAAAGCAAGGTTTCTGTGTGTCTGTGTTTTCTATTCATGGAATGTGAGATGGTATGGATGGTGTGAAGGATGGTGTATGGGGAGGAATTAGGAAACCAGGAAGTGTTTTCAGAATTAATGAAAAACAAGAGTGGGTTGAATGTATAACGGTAGCTACCCATTAATAAAAAAAGCTGGCTCATCTCCTATAGAACAGAAACAACTGCATTAAAAGTAAGTTGATAAAAATATATTTTAGATTAAACTACTCAACCACCAGAGTCTATGTGATCTAGTTAACTACTTTAACTTGACATACATATACAGTGCATCTGGAAAGTATTAATTTATTCAGCGCATCACTTTTTCCACATTTTGTTATGTTACAGCCTTATACCAAAATGGATTAAGCACGCAACGACATAAAGCATGCAGCCAGTATATCAAAAAGTGTCTTCAGGACAACTCAGGACAACTGTCCTTGAGTGGCCCAGCCAGAGCCCAGACTTGAATACGATTGAACATCACTGGAGAGATCTTAAAATGGCTGTGCACCAACATTTCATGTTGTTATTACGGGCTGTTGTGTGTAGAATAAGGCTATAATATAACATGTGAATACTTTCCAGATGCGATGTACATAAACTGTTAAACTTGACCTAAATTTCTGGTTAGATCTATCCACAAAACAAGATCTTTAGCAAGCTGTCAAACAAAACGTGTGTGTACCTTCAAATTAATTGCTAATCCTAGAGGTTCACACACTCATGCCAAACACATTTATGTAATATACTGCATCATTTTGCTCAGAAAATAAAAGATCAGGTAAAATAATAGAATAAAATGAATATTACTCGTTTTTAATAAATAACAAGTATTTTGTAAGATAGGAAGTTACAGAATCAGTCAGTCACAATACCTGGAGTTTCTTGAGATGCTTGTTGATGCTGGTGAGATCCTGACCATAATCCACATTGGCCAAGTGGCTATCCAGTTGAGCGAGCCGTTCATGCAGGCTGGAGTAACTTTGCACCAGCAGGTCGGCGCGGTTGGCCTCAAACAACTGCCGCGCCTTGGCCTGGGTGGTGCTTTCCAGCTCTTTCCAGCATGCACGGATCTCCTCCAGCTTCTGTGTTACCACCTCACTCAGTTCTGGCTTCTCCTGAATCAGCTGCTGACCCTCCTGTAGCTCAGATAAAACCATAAAACCTTAGTTTAGTTACAATATGTCTTTGTTTTACACCACACACACACACACACACACACACACACACACACACAGAGGACAAATTTCACTGTGTGCACCCTGTGCTGTGCTGCTGTGTATCACATGTGACAATCACTTCACTTTTTTTTTATATACATATAATGTCCTTACTGCTTGCCTTGAACTTGAACAATGGATTCAAATCATAAATCTGGATGCCACACCAACAGAAATAAATAGTGCCTCTTCTGGATTATGATGCACCTACATTTTACCTGCAAGTATCCCAGGACCTCACCCCTAAAGCCCATGTGGTTCATTTTTACTGAATCCAGGACATACTGTACTGCTTGAATATCAAGGCTGATGGGTTAGTATTTGTAGCCAGTCAGTGAAATTGAAGATTTGATGTCACAGTGGGGTCTTTGCTCCAGAAATCAAATATACTGAAACCAGCCTCGGAGCAAAGTACCATCCCCACACATTCCCCCGGCACCTTTCATGGCTGCCCACTGATCACCAAGTTAAATACAGAGGACGGATTTCTTGGTCTGCACCATGTGTTGTGCTGCGCTATTTCTCAATGACAATCACTTCACATTTATAGCCAGGGAAGAAACAAATATGACCAAATATGACCAGTGCATTTAAACTTATTCACAAACCAATAAACCTGCATTTACAAACCACACAAACCATTACAAATTTGTGAATAGCTTTACATTATTTCTAGATTTTTGAAACGTCCCTGATGACGCTCACTTCACAAATGTGTTTTTTGTTAAAAGGTAGCCAATCATATGTCTCCAGAGTTTACAGCCAATTCATCAACTCATGTTCGAGTTTGATTTAACGTTGGCTACATTGCGCTACTTTTGTGCATTGGAAGGAATTACGAAAACACAAGTTTCGGAAAATGAATCAGGAGAAAAGTCATGAATATAACGCAAATGCTCCAGTGTTTTCTTGGGGTAGTAACTGTGTTTCTACTGAATTTAAATTGAAGTTACCCAACTCGCTCAGGTCAAGTGGTTTCCATCTGTCACATGTCAACACAGACAGCCTGGTGTCTGGACATACTCTGGATACAAGAATATGACAATAATAATCTAAAAATTCTCTGAACAGCAAAATTCTTACAACGCAATGAAAAGGGACGTGCAGCTGTCCGCTGAGTGTCCATCACCAGACCATTTTATATTGCGTATATTTGCGTCTATGTGCAGGCTGACCAGATTAAAATGTGACCCGACACGATAGGTCATTACCAGCAGGTAAACCCACATCACGCCGACTAGCTTGATTCCTTTTTGGCAAGTCAGTGGCGCAGCATGATAAGTCATAGAATTGTCTGAGAAAACCGATAGATTGGTTTTATTGAGTGTTAATCCATTTTTCACAAACAAAAACCTCAGAAAGCCGCTTCCTGTTACAGGGTTTTGTCTGGCATCAAAGAAGCAGCATGTGCCTGACAATGAATTTAAAATAAATATTTATGCTATTTTAAAAATACCAATTTATACCAATAATATTTGTATACACGATTCACAAAGCATCAGGAGCAAATTATGCAGGGACAGCACAAGGTTGTGTGACACAAACAGCATCAGGGCGACTGATGTTGGGATGGCAGGCACATGAGACTCTAACAAGGCTAAAAACAGCACGGGGAGTGGAGCGTTATATAACACGCTCTCACTGCTGACAGCTCAGGAGATCTGGCAGCTCTAACAGCCACTCGCCTTAGCAAACACACACATATATATATATAACCACACTATCAGAACCCGTCCCGAAACCACAAATAAGAATCCTGTTAACCCCTTTATGCACTGGGCCATGTCACGATCTGGTCCGAAAAGGGGTTACTCCGGTCCGGGATCCAGACCGGAGTTTCACTGTTGTCCTGTGTAATGTTCCCTAATCGTTTTCACCTGTGTCAATTGTATAAAGCTGCCCTGTTCGTTTCTGTCCGCTGTCAGGTCTTTAACGTTATGTTCCGTGTTCACCCATGTCAACGTCTCGGATGTCTCCCCTGTCCTGTGATTCACCATTAAACCCCTGTTTCGTGATGTCAGGTGATAGTGTCCTTCATTCCTCGTCACTCTTCGTCCTGCTCTCTGTGCACCCTCTGCGTCATGCCCGCATGGACGTGACAGGCCAATTATTACAAATAAACTACTTACATTTGTCAAGATTTAAACTTTGATTTTACACTACTACAGTAGCTTTTCCTTTTTGCTCTGAATTTCAATGAAATAAGTAAAAGTTCCCTTTGATATTAGCACGTTGTAAGTTGCTCTGGATAAGGGTGCCAAATGCCTTAAATGTAAATGTAGATGTAAATGATATTACTAATAATGTATGAGAAGAAACACCATTTTCATTAGTTTAATATAGGGATACATGGATAGCCCCATATTTCAAAAACAGTCAGTAGTGGGCATTTCCACCATAATTTAATTTAAACTAATCCTTATCCTAAGTACTTAAACTATCTATCTGCATAGTGCTGTGCTTAACGTCACTGAATGACAAAGGTTCTGAGATCTGAGGAACACAGATGTAAACTGAGAGTACAACCATTCAAACGGAGCTGCCTATGCCATGCATCTACATAATTAAAATATAAAACTGTGATTAGCAGAGGAAATCAGAGAGGAGGCCTGCTGAGGGTAAGCATCTACACAGAAGGTCATTTGTTATTGCTTATTACAGACGGTTAGTTGGTGCTAAAACTGCAAACTAGCCAAAAAAAAGGCCGAGGTAGTAGGGATGGTGGGAAAGAGTGAGGCAAGATGACTGAGAGGATGAAAGGAGAGACACCTACTCATCTCCAAAGACCCACATTTTTGGAAAATTAAGTCGGTGGAGGAGGAGATACTGGGCCTAATTAAACCAGCGCCTTTAGAAAAGTGCAGGCAGAGGGGGTCTGGTCGGATGGGGGGTTATGCAGTTGACTTTTGTGTAGGGTAGAGAGGTGGGGCTTTGAGTTACACAACACAAACACAAAAGCTGAATTTGCTTATACCAGCTATATTCGCTGCCAACAGAGAAGATGAGGTAGCCAGCATATTATATGATATTGTGGCAGGGTGGGGGTCTTACAAATCAATTAATTGATAACGATTAAAATGGTGGAAGTGGGCCAAAGTGAAAAGAAAAGGCTTAATCACACTCATGCCCTTCCATTTCAGTCTTGTTATGAAACAAATCTCAATAATCAACCATGACATTAAGACCAGCCCTGACATATCTAGACATGGACTCCACTAGACCTTGAACCATAGGTTTGAATCCTTGGATAGACTTTGTATGTGTGGCGTTTACATGCTCTCCCCATGTTGGTGCGGGCTTCTTCTGGATTCTCCGGTTTCCTCCCACCATCTAAAGTCATGTACACTAGGCAAATTGGTGAAATGCTGAGCATAAGCAGCGTTACACACCACCACAAGCCTATTAAGGAACAAATAACCTTACATTTTAAAACCAAAAGTACAGTCGGGAGAAAACATAATTACTTTTTTTATTTAGTGTATTTAGTTTATTTCACAATTTTTCCTTCTTTGGAAGATTTTTGTTAGGTTCTGACCAATACAGGAACATCCTACAAGAGCAGCAGTTTTGGGACACTGTTATAAAACCCTTAATTGAACTCTTAATGAACTATTCCTCAGTGTCATTATAAATAATTTATTTTTATAACACAGCATTTGATGTACACAGCACTACACCAGTGTTACACCAATACAGCAACACACCATCAGAATGACCTTCATGCAGAAAAAGAATGGGAGGGGGTGGTTGCCTAGCAACTGATCCATGCTGAACATTGTACTTGTCTTTGTGTGGCATACTTACATGGTTACCTGGATATGTTTTCACCTGCTAGTGACTGAGTGGACAGTGGCTATACTGAAGTATCATAGTATCATAGCTTTCTGCCACTTTCTTTAGTGAGCTATTTCTCTTTGCCTGGACTGCTTTGAGTCCAGGCACAGTGCCTACAGTGGTTTTCACAGTCCACAAGCTCTTTTTCCAATTCAATTGAAATGATTGTTTCCACACCCCACACTAATCTGACCATGTGACATTTTAAGACTATGCTGAGACTATGCACGTATATGATGCTCAATACCAACGTGACAATAGTCTTTTATGTCAACCACCAGTGGACATGAAGTTGACTTCAACACTTCAGGTGTGTCAGAGACTTCTGGAATGGTTTTCCCAGGGGGCCAAATGATGTTAGATAACCATAGGAACGTACAGAAAGAGAAATATAGATGACTCTCCTGTCGACTGTTGATGAATGATTGTGCTGATACTGTGCTTGAATGAAAGCAGTCTCTAGGCCTGGCATCAACTACGGCGGAGCCTCAGGTCTGGATACCATCTGGCATTGTGCTGGTATGGGGCTATGACGATAATGTCCAAGCTGGCGGAATTAGATACAGGGCACCGCCTGGCCACCAAAGAATGAGCAAATGCATTCACGCCCAACTGTGGACACTCAAATCCAGTGTGCAAAGCAAAGGGTGGCTATTTTGAAGAAACAAAAAAATAAAACATAGTTTTGATGCCTTCAGTGAGAATCTACCAACGTAAATGGTCATGAAATTAAAGAAAACACATTGAGTGAGAAGGTTTATTTAGGCGACAGACCCCCCCGGCGTCCAGCATCAGCTGGGTGTACTTACGGGTCCCGAGGCACCGAGTGCAGACCTTATTCCCAACAAATGTTGTCAAAAAAAATAAATTCTCAGATTTACATTTATCAAATTTCCATTTATCAGACGCCCGTATCCAGAGTGACTTACAATCATTAGTTACAGGGACAGTCCCCCCTCTGGAGACACTCAGGGTTAAGTGTCTTGCTAAGGGACACAATGGTAGTAAGTGGCATTTGAACCTGGGTCTTATGGTTCACAGGCGAGTGTCTCACCCACTAGGCTACTACCACCCTAAACTAATCAATACTACAATTTAGTAGAACAACCATTTTCAACAAGCATCGCAATGTGCAGCCCCTCCCCAGGTTACCTGGAGGACCCAGTGTTTACCTGGGAGACACTTTAAACCTGGCAGCGAGTGAAAGCAGCTCCAGCGTTAATTCTGTAGCACCAAGCTTGCTAGAAAGTGTAAAAAGCAAGAGCAGCATCTGGAAGTATTTCGGATATCAACCAGATGAACACAGAAAACCAGAAGTTGTGGCTATCAAAGATTTGAAAGACCATCACTCTAAAATATATGCAAAGTTTTGAGGGGAGTAAAGTTGTTGTTCAAATGTAATATTAATATACTGTTGAATTAGGTTAACTGTAAGACTGGCCTTGTCTTCACTTCTCAAAAAAAAATTTTATATTTATTTAAAAAATATATTAAAATGTTCCAAAAAGTATCAAAAATAGTATCAAAAATAGTGTGACATCGTGACAAGCTCATCCCAACACCGTCCCTTATCCCGTCCCTTATCCCGTAGCAGTGTAGCAGCCTGTAGAACCGGTGCATTCCTTGCCAGCGCTTTTTTTCCATGTCGAGGCGCATGGTCGTCCATGTCCAGTTGCCTGTGTTGGTTCTCTCTCTTTGTCTGGGCCTTAGTTCAGTTCTATTTCAGTCTGTGTGTGCCTCTTGTGTCACAGCCTGGTCCCCTGTGCCTTGTCCCTGTTACCATGTCTGCCTTTCCCCGTTTCCAAACTCCCCATTCCCAAAGCACTGACCCTGAATGTTGTACTTCTGTTTCCTCCTTATCCCTGTTCCCTTGTCCACCCTAGTGTTGTGACATAAATATAAAAACTTTATGTTTTTTGGTACAGAAAATAGTGAAAATCTGGACCAACTAAGCAGCTCTGGCAGCTCTGCTGGTGAAACTAAGCATCCTTCCACCATTTTCACGTCTACGTTTAGACTCAAGACATGCATAGGCTTTTTAGAAATGTGTATTTCTAGAAAAAAAACATACTTTCATGTTCTCTGTGTAAAAAATTGCTTCATAAATAATTTGCACTTCAATAACTTGTACAGTTATTGAAACGATCATCCTCCACCAAAAGAATCACAATCTCAATTGATCTCAATTAGATTTTTTTTTTAAATCTGTGATCTGCATATGAACACAATTCAGTAAATATCTTCGAAGACGGCTCATTTACGCCTGTGGACCACCAGATGTGACCACACCCTTGTCTGTTTCCACGTCTGATCTCAAATTATTAATTCCATGTGTCTAATCACCCGCATGTATATAACCTGCCCTTCCATTTCCATTTGTACACTTCTGGTCATCAGTGTTGTAGGTTTCGTGTCGCGGCATGTGAGACCTATATTCAGTTATGAAGTGAAGTGAGAGTGATTGTTTTAGTCACTGTGTCACGGGTTCACACATCGAAATGTGTCCTCTGCGTCCGGGGAACAATGTGTGTGGACAGTGTCCTGATCAAGGTGCAACTTTACTGTTCGGGATTTCCCACCACTGCCCCATAATAAAATCAAACACTTCTGGATTGTGCCCTCCATCATGTGTGACACAATGAGCAATCCTACAAAGAGGCACAGCTGAGAGTTGAGGACGATGAAGCAGGGAGACACACTGACACTCTCTCCGCCATCCCAGAGAACCGACGTGGAAACCGACTGCACTTACTACCGGTGGCGGTACGATCAGATGGGCAA
The DNA here is from genome assembly GCF_900700375.1 of Denticeps clupeoides. NCBI lineage: Eukaryota > Metazoa > Chordata > Actinopteri > Clupeiformes > Denticipitidae > Denticeps > Denticeps clupeoides. The sequence continues at coordinate 3,754,064 of NC_041725.1, read as the reverse complement.
TGAGGGTAGCTGGGCATGGCTGGAGGCTGAAGATGACTGAGCAACAACTAACGCCTGGACTAATGACAGGAACTTGGGATTATAGAATCCTAGTTTGGTTTTGAGAACCTTAATAAATCATAATTAATCATACAGCAAGATACAGCGATTCTCAAGTTCCTGTTTTAAGTACATGTAAATTTAGATAAAATATTATTACTGCTTAATTATTGCTTTTTTTCATTTGTTGTAATGCATTATGTAGCACTGGTTACAAAAGATCTAACACTGTGTCCGTGTAAATAGGACAAGAAAAGGGGACACTTCTTTCTTTCTTTCTTTCTCTCTCTCTCTCTCTCTCTCTCTCTCTCTCTCTCTCACACACACACACACACACACACACACACACACACAAACACATCTGCAGTGCTTCTACAAGTGACCTGATACTTTGCAACATATTTAAGTGCATCATGGAAACAGTAGCCCTGAGCGCCTCAACTGCAGCCCTACACATGCCTGCACTGCACAAGGGCTCATCCCTGTTAAAAAACAGCCCAATTTGCAGCCATGTGACTAGGCAAAAAAGCAGCGGTAATGACACTCCTAATTCCGTTATTAGGCCTCTCTTCTCATGAAGGTTGGCGGTGCTTCAAAGCAGGAACCCAGCCACATTATGGTGTGAGAACAATTGATGCAACATGCTGCTTCTGTTGCACCATAAACACAGAGCCAGAATAAAGAGCGAAGATTAAAATCCAGACGAGGAAACAGGGACCCAAACAATGTGACACCCAGCAGAGGTAAAAGAACATTAGAAAATGAGCAGGTTGTGACAGTCATGCAAAAGGTAATATATTCAGCTTTTGACATTGACATCTAGTCTACCACATTCAGTCTTTCAACCCTGATAAAGCGTGAGTAGTTCAGCACAACCTGCAAAAGGAATCTTTCACTAACTTATATTCACTTACATGTCAGAACCAGTTGTCTTTTTAAAGCATAATGAAGGATGTTTGATGTACTCACCTTCTCTATCTTGTCCAGCCATTCCTTATTCTGGGCCAGTTCGGCCATGAAGGCCTGGTGCTTCAGCCACTTCTTATGCAGCTTCTGCGGCTCGTCCCTGGATGTGTCTCGAGCCATGAGCACCTTCTCAGCCACCCAGTCGCCCAGCTGCAGGATGCACAAACGCATGAAAATCCAGACCTTTTAAAGACATCTGCCCCCCCATAACATCATCTCTGTGTGAGAAAAAAATTTGAAACCCTTTTTAACTGAATACGTGAAGCAGACGTTGTCGTGAAGTGGACTCCATACATCTAGAAAGGGAACTAGGGCATGCAAGCTAGCAAAAACCAAAGAACAGCCACAGACATACGTATTTTACATGCTCACAATATATTAAAATGCATTTCACAGTTCGATCTGAAACAGGGAAGTAATTAGGAATCTCCTGTTTCTTCACCCACTCCCCATCAGCCCACCCGCACATGTACTTTGCCGCCTCCCAGTTTTCAAACGCACCAGCAAGAGTCGTGTTGGATGCCAGTGAGCAAAGATGATCCTGGCGTCTCACAATCACACACTCGTCCACATCCTCAACCTGCGATCTCCCCTTCCTGAACCCCAGCCACAAAAATCAGATTTTACAGCAAAAAGAAACGGTGGCCAGGAATAAAGCAACAAAAAGAGGCATGTCTCCTATGTCCCAGAGTCCGTTGTTGAATCCCAGAACAAAAAGACTAAAGACAAGCATAAAATGGCTCCACGCTCTAGACTTCCCACCTTAACTCCTCCTGGTCCAGAGTGGGCTGGGAGAGAGAAAGACTCAGGGGTGGCTCAGGGCTGGATGTGAGTCTGCTGGGGGAGCTGAGCGACAGCGCTGTGAGAAGAGAGGCATATTTTCCTCCAGCATTGTAGAGAAGGATGAATGTGGGAAGAAAAGCGAGCGAGAGCGATGGGTTCCCCCCTCCTCCTCCTCCTCCTCCTCGTTGGCTGGCCGCTCTTAACAGTGCCTCACGGCTCCAGCACATCCATATTGTCCTGTTTTTTTTTTTTTTTTATTCTCCTCCCCAGCCCCGACCCCTCCTCTCTGTCTTTCTCCCGCCCTCTCAGCGTCTCACTGTTTCTCGCTCGTTCCTCGGGTGAAGCAGCCCTCCGCAAGCCGAACACTGAAATCTCATAGCCGCTGCAGTGGAGGCTGATGAGGAAATGCGCGCGCAGGAGCCGGGGAGCGCCGGGATGGGAGGAAAGGGGAGGAGGGAGGAGGAATAAGAGAGCCTACGCCGGTCCCGGGCGTCAGAAGGGGATGGGGGGATGTGTGTTGTGATTAAAATGATGGCGTGCATGCGAGAGCGGGACAGAAGGAGAGAAACCCAGAAATCATGGAGAGGAGCTGCGAGATGGAGGTAAAGACAGGGTGAAATAATAAGGTAAGGACAAACAAAATTAGGTCACAAATGTATGTAACATTTAAACTATTTGGGTCAAGATGGAAACTTTCTAAGAATATTAGGGTTCTTGGAGACGCAGGTGGGGGAGATCCTGCCAGTGTCTCCACGTTTATGCCTACCGGGCGATAGGACAGAAATACTAATGTATACATATTCAGTCCTGATGCTTGGGTTAACCTCGGCTATGACCCCAACACTACAAGAGTCGAGAACGTAAAAGAATGAGAAGTGTCCTGGTGGCCAGATCAAAGGACTATTTTATGATACATCTGACTTCTAAGTGGCAAACCTGATGTGTGTAAATAGAGGACTGCAGTTTTGGTACTTGCGCTCATTCATAAAACATTGTAACATTTGATTTGTGTTGATTATTGTGTTGTCCATGTTTTATTTGGACCAGGAACACTCTGTGGTTATGTAATTGTATTGTATGACCTGCCTTTTGTTATACTCTTTCTTTGTGCTGTACTACATGAACCATGCATCTCAGTAAATTAATAAAAAACTTTAATAATACAAAAAGAAGGTAACTTTCTGACCCTCCCCCCTTTAAACAGATGATTGACAGGACAAAGAATAACAATAAATGTTTTGTCATTATTACAATAAAAACAAAACCCAGCATCCATTCTCGAGGACCCACCTAGATTTGAGAGCTAAACACAGAATGCCCCCTCTTCAATATGCAAAGAGGCTACAGTGGTTGAATAAATGATAGAACGTGATGAATAATTGAAAGGGTGGCAAAAAAAAAATAAAAACAGACAGAATCTAAATGGGCAGCTCTGGGAACCGGATAAAATCTATCAGAAAAATGATCTGACATGGCAGCAAACAGTACCTCTTCTCACCTTACACTTTTAACACAAAGAAGCGTGCGACCAATAAGCTCTTAATACAGAGAACAGTTTAAAAACCACAATTCAAATCATGGTAGGCTGTGGTTAACCCTATTTCTTGACCAGGACGCTGGAACTGGAACTCCGGCAGGGCTCAAAGAATTGCTATTTAAATGGCAATTAAACAGAGTTTTGACATCTCTGATCTGTAAAACCTTGGTGCTAATACTACCGCCCAACTTCAAAAGGTTTATTCTGTAACCCTCTCAGAATTAAGACACACTGTTCCCCAGCCGAGCAACTGCACCACGACGAGGTTGCTAATGATGAAAGTGATTTTATTTGTCATTGCACAGCACACGGTGACACAAAATATGACCTCTGCATTTAACTGCATTGAGCAGTGGGCAGCCATGACAGACGTCCGACATTACATTGAGATCCTGAGTACACTGAGTAGGCGTGCAACTGTTCGGCCCCTTTCACACTGTTGCAACTGGAGTTGAGCTGGAACTCGTACACAGACAGAAGAAAAATCTAAAACAAACAGGCATGGTGAACACCATAGCTGGATAACTGAGAAGCAGTCGAAGTTGAGCGACTCAAAAAGTCGGTAACCGGTAACAGTTTGGGTATGTGTGTCAGGTTGAATAAGTTTTGGGGGAGCATAGCTGTCACACGTTCCTTACTGCTACTGTTCTGTTCATAAGTAAAGGTAAAACACAAGCGAAGCTCATTACAAGACACCCAGTTCCAGTGCGGCGTATGACTCAACTAAAGGAAATCCGACAAGTGCAAGTTCCGCCCACCACGTAACAGAGCTTGTCTTAAAGCTGCATTTCACAACTGTGACAAGCCACAGCAAAACGACAACTGTCAATCGTAAATGTTTTTGATCTACCGTGACAATTCTGATAAACACAAGAAAATAATCTTTACTGTAATCTTTTACTGTCTGTATGCACAAAACAAACCGAAACTGTGGCTCAAAAACAGAGCTAGTGTTGCACCCAAAATACACATACTGTGAGTGAAATATTACAGGAGGTCCACTGATGTACATGAGTGGAATATTACATGAGGTCCACAGATGTACAATGTTGTATTAGTATACTGTCAACCATACCTCATGACAATCCTGTAAGAACCGCTGTAACTCCCACTGGACGTTCAGCTTTGTGAGCCACTGCTGGGCCAGCTCCCAGTTCTGGTTCCCTCTGTGGTGGAAGAAGAAACTATGAAGTTGATATTAAAAGTATACACTCCCCTGTTAAAATTGCAGGTTTATGTGATGTTATAATAGCATTAAATAATAATTTCAAAATAATATTTTGCCCATCTGAAAGATTTTGTCCAAAAAGGTCATGATATTTGGAACTGTTCATAATTCTTGACTAAAGACAGAGTTCTAGCTGAAGAAGAAAAAAAGCAACCCCAAAGCAGGATATTGCAACCATAGTACTTGTGGTGATTGTGTTCTTTTGGGATTGTGACCAGATTTTTTTCTTTCTAAGAAAAAGCTTCCTTTTAAGCAAACCCACCCTATAGTCCAGACCTATGGAGAATATATGAGATCTAGTTCACAAACAGTAATGTCAGAAATGTCTGCTTCTCCTTCAGTGTTGCTGTAGGTATCTCAGCAGCCTCAAAGAGATCAGAGCGGCTACCAAGAGACCTACATCAACACTGAAGGAGCTGCAGGACTATTTGGCAGGGACTGGTCGAGTACATGTGTCTGGACTATGGAGTGGGATCGCAAGATGGAAGTCCCTTCTTACAAAGAAAATGATCCAGGCCTGGCTAAAACTGTCAAAAAACTGTCACCCAGAGGCACGTGGGAAAATGCATAATGGTCTGATGTGACAACAACTTGGTCACAATTCCTAAAGGCACAAAAAACAGAACACAAAAAAAACAGTGAACCATGGTGGTGGCAGTATCATGTATATTCAGTTCTAAATATCAGTCCAAACATTTCAGGCGTGAAGAGGAGTTTCACCTTTCAAAATAACAATGACCCTAAGCGTACATCAAAATCAACAAAAGAGTGGTTTCACCAGAAGAAAATGAAATCCAAATGTGATTATGTCAGGTGACCTGGAGAGGTGTACTAGATCTGGAAATTCTGGCATTTTAACAGGGATGCTCAGATGTTTTATATCCGCTGTAGCTAGTTAATTTCAGTATAGTCTGACTAATTCATCATGGAGTAACATGCATGCAGATATGATGCTTTGGTGTGATGTTACACCATGTACAAATATTGACTGAGAATATGCTATGCCAGCTACCCATATGTATATTAAATATGTGATCAAAGGTTTAGCTTCAAATGAAGGATGTTTACACAGACTCTGACCTGTTGGCAAGGGTATCCACGCGCTCTCGGATCCGTTCAGAGTAGATGTTGTTCTGACTGATGAGGCTCTCGCCAGCTTCGATCACCGCTTTAATACGATGCAAGTTCAGCTCCATGGTAGTGGTGAAGTCTTTGTGCCTCTTTATGGCTGCCTCTACTGTCTCCACCGTGGTGGGCAGCTCAACGTGCGCTAGTGCCGATTCCTACAACAGCGTCAAATTGTTCATTCAATTTGAAAGCATTTTGATTAGCCAACCCTTTAATCGGGTTCCTTCTTTTTAAGGTTATACTTTTCAGTACGTTGGTTACAAAGGTCCTCAATAGATTTCACACAACCTATTTAGGCAACATGAGATAAGATCTCACAGTAATGAGGGTGAGCATCTTGCGGCTAGTTTAGGCCTGTATTTATGAAGCATCTCGAAAGCCCAAAGGAGTCACATTAAAAGCTTGATTAGAAAAGAGGAATTTGTTCTACCCCAGAGTAAGACACCCACTCGCAGGCAGAGGTAGAACTTCCCTTTGGAGAATGACTGACGTCATGATTTGACAGAACCCAGAGCTGCAGCATGAAAGTCATGATGGCTTTTTCTCATGACTCAATTGCAGAGAACGCACAGTGAACGAACACAAACGTCCATCATCTCTGTCTGAACAGCATCTTCAGGCAGCACCAACCTCTCCTGAATCCTAGAGCCTCAAGAAAATCTCTGAGCTAGGAAGATGGAGAAAATGCTTTCATTCTTCAATTGGCATCATAAATCTCTCTTTCAGACAGAAATAAAATCAGAAATCCTGCAGCCTATTGTATGCCCAGATGCACATGCTGAATCTGGGTCTGTGCGGACAGCCAGAGTGGACACGTGTTCTTCCTCGTGTCCATGAGTGCTGTGGACACGATTGACTCACCTGATATTTAGAAAAGACCGTGCTTTTCATCCAGGTCATGATATTAAGCTCCCCAGAACAGAAACAGTATGGTATGGTATGTTTACTGTGCTTTTTAAAAAAAACATTATGCTTCTTCCTATGATGAGGATATGTGGCATAAACAATCTTCAACAACAATAGTCATTTGCTGCTGATTCGTGTACGTTGGTGTTTTGTCTGTACGTTGCCCACCTGGTTGTTGAGGAAGGCCTCAGCCTGCTTGACGTCCCTCATGAACAGGTGGAATATGTGTGCCTGAACCAGCACTTCTCTCCGGCTCTCCCACATCTCCAGGAGCTTGTTCCAACCAACGTCCAGTTTCTGCAACCATTGTTGCAGGGCGGCGTAGGGCAGTGGGGCTTCCTCGGACTCCAGAAGCTCGTTGACTGCCTGCAGCCGTTCATAGTCTTCTTCATAGCGGCCAATCTCCTCTTTGAGCGCAGCATGGCGGTTGATGAGCTTCTCAGCGTCCTCTAGGGCATTGGGCAACTCATCAGAGGCAGCAGCCATCTGGGTCTGCACCAGCCACGTGAGAAAGGAATCCAGGTCCTGAATGAACTGCTGGAGGCGGCCAGCCACCGTCAGCGAGTCCTCGCAGCCCTGCAGAGTGCGCTTCAGCTCCTCCCACTCAACGCTGATGCCCTCAAAAGGCACCAGGATCTCCATGGCTTTGTCTGGATGAGTGGTGGCCAATTCCTCGGCCTCCTCCTGCAGGTGGAGCAGCTTGGGCTCCAGTACGGCCAGGGCCCCTTCCATAGTAGAGAGCCTGCGCTGAAGGGCCAGGACACCACCAAGGTCGCTGCCCACATACTGGGTGGCATCGATGGCCTTGCGCTTCTCCTGAATTTGTGACTTGATCTCAGCTGTCTCCAAAAGGTAGTTCTGAATTCGAAGGATGGTGTCCAAGTTGTCTTTCTTCTGCTCAACCAGCTCCACAATCCGATTCCATCTAAAATGGAGATATGTATTACATTATTATGCTTGCACTGATTCACCTATGAACTCTGAAGTAAACTATACCAGGATGTGGCATCCAGGCTAACTAAATTTATATTCATGACTACAATGACCAAAAGCCTTGAGTATACTGCGTGGTGAATACTTTTCAACTTTTCAAAATCACAATTATTTAATTACAAATTAGTGAAGCTGTGAACATTTCTATTAATTCAAATCAGTTGGGGCAATAGAATCTTAAACAGAAGCTGAAATTAGTGTTTTTGCTCAATCCGTATTTAAGTAGTTGATGAATTGCACACTGCTCATCAATCTGAAATCAATCAAAAGCTCATCAAGAATAGTCTTTTAAAAACTGTGTAGCAGGAACATAAGTAGACAGTAGACCGGTTCATTCCATCCAGGTAGGGTCAAATTTAGGACAGAAGTTAGCTAATTTAGCTTTGGAAAAATGAACTCGTAATACTTTAAACTGAGTCTGGGACAGAAGGCACTATTGTTAGCCCTTTTTTTAAGTTTGGAGTAAAAAGGCTCAGACCAGGGCTGGTTCTAGACATGCAGGTGGGGTGCTCTAGATAACTGTTTTTGTCAGTGGATTGCACTTTGTAAGTCCTCTGCCCTTAGACCTATCCAACTTGGGTGTCCCAACTGAACACTGATCTTAGGGTCACTTAGGCACACAACTCCCCTGATAAGGTAGCGATTCCTCAGGGAAAAAACAGAAAAAATGAAACAAAATCTTCCTCATACAATTATAACAACATTGACCTTAATGGATGGCCAATATCAAATATATTCAAACCCAACAATTACCCCACTTACTATTGCCAATATTAACAAAACATAGTTGAAAATCTCACAGCATTAACTTTTAGTGGTGCTTTTCAGCTACTCTTTTAATCTTTTTTTTAATCTTGTCATTTTGTGGGTAATCTATTATTTTCTTCCTCAACTTCTACATGTTTAATTTAAGGGGTCAGGATGTTTGTTTAAAGGGGCATTGCCCCCCTCTTGCCAAAGCGTGGAGCCGGACCCAGCTCAGAGGGGGGATGTTGGGTAGATAGTGTTGTGCAAATAAATAAAAAACCTTCAGACTTCAGTAAATAAAAAGGAAATAAATTGTAATTCATATTACTGTATTTCCTTTATTTTTATTTATTTATTATTTCTGTGTCCAAATTGCATGTCACATGGTACAGTGTTTTTATCTATTTTGATCTGGTCATGCCTGATTTACACTGCTTGTCTCCATCTTCATGGCGTATGGCCTTCCACACTCTGAACAGATGGTCACACTGAGAGATGCCACTTTTGCCAAGGTCACCAGAGAATCAAGTCTGAATCCATCGCTGCTCCTTAAATCACTATGTCTGCATGTGTGTACAATATCATATGATTATATATATGATTATGGCCATTCTGAACTGTTAATTTCCCAAATAAGATGTTGAATTAATATTATACGTATCATTTTATATCATAGGTATGATTTTGGATACTGGATATAGCAATGTCATGCCAGTTGTTCCTGAGGCAGTGACTAGTGGCATACCTGCTGTTGAGATGATCTTGGCAGCCTCGAACCTCTGTTGAACTGGGGTGGCCATTGTCTAAAAGCTGCTGGACTATTTGATTGACATCCAGTATACGTCCCATAAGGCTGTTCATCTCCTGGTCCAAGCTCTCAAACCTAGATGTAGATTAATAAATTGTAGCCGGCACTGTAAAAATTATAATCTTTAAATCTGTAACAGGTATGTTATGAGGTCATATGTTCAAATAGCAAATTTGTAATAAACCTGAAAATAAAAACAGCTGTAACAGCTTCAAGTCCAACACAGAAATTCCAAGCCTTTGCATTACAGAGCTGTAGCATATGTAACACGTTTTACCTGCGGCTCAAACAACCTAATTAGTATTACTGTTAGATTTGAAATAGATAAGGCTGGAAAATTTCCCCATAAAAGATTCATAAAATAATTTCACAATTAACACAGTTTCCTGAAAAAATTTATCACATTATCAGATCAAAAGATCATATTCAAAAGGTTCATGCATTGAGCTTGTGTTCTTCTGTGGCTCTAAATTTTGCATATAGATTATTGCATATAATCCATGCAATATATCCCAAGATTTTTGCTGAATTAGGAGCTTTTTTCAAATAGAAATGGATGAAAATCCATGTAAGAAATGAAATACTCTTTGTTACAAACTGATATGCCTTTTAGTGATCAATTCATCTTCTGCTCACCTAGCTGTTCATAGTTTTCACACACTTGTACACTGTAAATGGAATTATTAAAGTCCAGTTGAGGCTACTGTATTCTGACCGACCTGTGCGCCACCACCTCAACATCTTCCAGCCTCTCGGGCACCTCGATCTTGTTGAGCCACTGCTCCTTCTCATCAATCCACACCTCACAGGCGTTGACTTCGCTGAACATGTGGTAGACAGCGAGGGCGTCGTGGAGCCACTGCTGCCGCAGCACGGCCACCTCTGCCACCTCGGCGTACAGCTGCTCCAGCTCACCCATGCGCACCTGCACCTCCTCCGTCTCGCCGTACTGCAGCGGCAGCGCCACCATGTGGCGGCGAAGCGCCACCACTTGCACCCGGTGCTTGTCCACACTTTCCCGCACGCCTCGGTGTTTCTTGAGCAGCGACTGCGTGGAGTACTCGTCGTGGCCAAAGTCTTCGCTGGACACGAGCCGATAGACGTCCTGGAGCCAAGCCAGCAGGTCATCCATCTCGACACTGAACTGAAAGAAGTTGAGCGCCTCCTGCAGGTGGCCCAGTCGCTGCGAGGCGTTGTCCTCCAGCCTCTTCCACTCTGCCTTCACCTCCATGATGTGCTCCTGGATGCCACCTGTGCCGAAGCACTTTTGAACAATGATCTGCTTCCCCTTCTTCATGGTCTGCTGCAGGAGCGAGCGGCGGGTCAGCAGCTCGCCAGCCAGTGTCTTGTGGTTCTGCAGCAGGCGCAGGACGCTGCTCAGATCCTTGCCGCAGGTCTGGGTGGAGAGAATGGACGTTTTCTCCCGGATCCATGCCCCTGACTCCTCTAACTCTTCATAGAAGGCCCAGAGCTGCCGGGACTCCTCCAGCTCGCACCGGCGCTGGCCAGCAAGCTGCTTCAGCTCCTCCAAGCATGTGCTGACATGGCTGACTCGGTTACAGATCACCTGAGGGTCACATGGCTGGTAACCTGTGGACATTGTGGGAAAGAGACATGAGGATATACTTTCTACTTGGTGTGTTAAGTGGCACTAATGCTGCTGTGTCCTGGTTACTCTCTGGACCACTCTGTTGATTTGACTGATGACAGGCCCATCTGTGCAATATTTTAAACCTGTTCTAAAAAACAGCATTTGGCCACTATGTCAAGGACACCTAAATTATATACTTCATAGAGTAAAGACTGACACAATCATTTTATTTACAGTGTATCTTTTGTTATGTTACAAGTTCAACATTTACTTTGAAATTGTGGCAAATGTATTAGAAATAAAAAAAAAAACAGAGAAAGCACATGTACACATATTCACAGCCTTTGGCACGAAGCACTAAATTAGGCTCAGGTGCCTCGTGTTTCCCCTGATCATCCACGAGTGTTTGCAGCTTAATTGGAGTCCATCTGTGGACACCTGTATATATAAGGGCCCACAGTAGACAGCATGTCAGAGCACAAACCAAGCATGTAGTCAAAGGACCTGTCTTGGCTTGAAGATCTCAATGAGCACAGTGGCTTCCATCATCCGTAAGTGGAAGAAATTCAAAACCTCCTGTACTCTTCCTATAGCCAGCCGCCTTTAAGGAGATGAAAACCTTCTAGAAGGACAACCATCTCTGCAGCAATGCACCAATCAGGCCTGTATGCTAGAGTGGCCAGATGGAAATCATCCCTTAGTAAGGAATGATTAGGTACATGGCAGCCTGCCTGGAGCAAAAGGCACCTAAAGGACTCTCAGACCATGAGAAAATCTCTGATGAGACTAAGAACTTTTTGGTATGAATGCCAGGCGTTATGTTTGGTGGAAAGCAAGCACCACTCATCACCAGGCCAATACCATCCCTACAGTGAAGTATGGTGGTGGCATATTTTTCAGCTGCAGGAACTGGGAGTCTAGTCAGGATAGAGGGAAAGATGACTGCAGCAATGTACAGAGACAACCTGGATGAAAACCTGCTCCAGAGCACCCTTGAACTCAGACTGGGGTGACTGTTCATCTAACAGCAGGACAACGACCCTAATAACACAGCCAAGATATCAAAGGAGTGGCTTCAGGACAAGTCTGAATGTCCTTGAGTGGCCCAGCCAGAGACCAGACCTGAATCCAACTGAACATCTCTGGAGAGATCTTAAAATGGCTGTGCACTGACGTTTCCCATCCAACCTGTGGCAGCGGTGGCCTAGCGGTTAAGGAAGCAGACCTGTAATCAGAAGGTTGCCAGTTCGAATCCTGATCCGCCAAGGTGCCACTGAGGTGCCAAACTGGCCAATGATAGGTGTACCAAGCTTGTGGCATCATATTCAAAAAGGTCTTGGGGCTGTAATTGCTGCCAAAGGTGCATCAAAAAAGCATTGAGCAAAGGCTGTGAATACTTACGTAAATGTGATTTCTCAGTTTTTTATTTTTCAAATAAACTCGACAAAACCTCAAGTAAACTTTCATGTTGTCATTATCAGGTGTTGTGTGCAGAATTCTGAGGGTCAAAAATTTTTTTAATTAATTAAAAAAAAAAATAATTAAAAAAAATTATCAATTTAATCCAGTTAATCAATTTTGCAATATGGCTGTAACATAACAAAATGCAGAAAAAGTGATGCGCAGTATATCATATCATTTAGCAAATTAGTACAACTCATGAATTGGATTGTTTATGGGCTATTTTTAAACCACGTGGTAACCAAATATAAATATTATAAATGTCTGAAGAACCAACCAAATGTGATAATAGCATTAATTGCAGGATGAATAGGATGGCAGACTCCCCACGACAACGCTAATGTCTTAATTACACATAGGCGATTAAGCATTGTAATTAGTGTAAGATGGCTGCTTGGAGGCTTATTCATATTTCAACCTCCTTGAAAGAACCATCCAACTTGTATCCAGAAGCTCTTTTACCTTCAATGACAGTGAATTTAAGAGCCGCAGTATTGAGCGTCTGCACTCTGTCTGACTGCACTGTGATGTCAGCTTCCTGAAGCCCATGTTTCTGCAGCAGGTCATCAACCTCCAGAAGATGTTTTCCAAAGTCTTTAGACAGGAGCTGAAACTAAATGACCACAATAAGACAAAAGGGATCAGTTATACACAAGCTAATCAAGCTGCCTTTATACATGCAGGAAGGTTCAAAGAATGGGGAACCAAGATATGTTCCTATCTAAACACTTGTAGTAAAAGTAGGAGCAACAGTTACTAAGAAAATTAAGAAATAGGTTTTATAGCAAACACTGAACCAAAAAGCTGATCACCAATCTACAATTAATTTTAAGATACCTCTAACTAACTTGGAGAGTGGTTTAGTGTAAAAAAAAAAAGAGCATTTTGGACAGTTGTGTAGCAATATTCAACAAAAGAAGGGAACAGTATCAGTATGTAATCAGTAGTGACAGGGACAGTTCCCCTGGACACAATTGTAGTAAGTTGGCTTTTGACCTGTGATTCTTTGATCTTCTGGTTCATAGTTGAGTGTGTTACCCATTAGGTTACTACCACCCTGTTTGTATTTACCAGACGGCGACTGGTTCAGATTTCGCCTGGTTGCATTGGGTTTTGCATGGTGGTCATTGCTTTTTGGTGTCTTTAGCGTTGTCATGTTTTAATAATGAAACATTAGTTTTTATCTGCAACCTACCTTATGTGGTGCAAGGACATGCAAGTTCATATTTTTTCACCTTGTTATATCAGGATATCAACTTATATTCCTCATTATCTAAAAACAATCAAAGCTGTTTTCTCAAGATCACAAGTTGATTTCTTGTGATCTCAAGAATCATGGGATAAATAATATCATGCTTGATGCAGTGGTATTTCTCTCATAGACAAATATTTTTTATATTTGTTTCTGTCACAAAGCTCATGGAGTTACATCTCCTGCACTCTGCAAGTTGTGAGCTTGAGCTTTGAGTAAATAAGTTGCAATAGCAGGCCAAAAGACAGATGTGCTGTGTTTCACAATGACAATAACTCAATTTCACATTTCATGTTCATATTTCTCCCTGATAAGAGTATGTGCACCATTTTAATAGCTAATTTAACAGTGCACATATCTGAATATTTCTTCAGGCAGAACATACAACATGATCACCAGGATCTGGGCAGAACTAATTCAGCATCACTCCATGAACGAATAGTTCCCGATATTACCACCTCTACTTCTATTTACAGGTGGTAGTAGCCTAGTGAGTGGCACTCGCAGGTTCTAAATCCATTTTCCTTCTCCTCCAAACCTAAACAAGACACCTGGAGTTGTTCTAGGGGGACATTCCTCTACCTTCTAATTGTAAGTAGCTGTGGTTAAGAACATCACACAAATATAATTTTGTATATAAGTAACATTGGATAATGAACATAACACAAACCTGCATCTCCTCCATCCAATCAATCATGTAGACCATCTCCTGGAAGGTCTTCTGCAGGGCCAGGTTCTTCTCCAGTCGGGCCTTCCTGCCGACCACCAGTTCCTTAAGGAGACTCCACTGGCCCAGGATGTTCTCCTTCCTGGCAGAGATGCGACGGATGTCGTAGTAGCCCTCCGCCTCCATCTCAGCAGCTAGTTCCACCACCACGCTGATGCGCTCTTCATAGGATGAGATGTCTGCCTCTATGGCTTCGTGTTTTTTCATGGCTGCCTCCACAGCTGGCAGGTCATAGCCGAAGTTATCCTGAACAAAAGATTTAATTCAAAAAAGTATGTGGAGCTCATTTCATATAATTTACAGTGTCCATACATTGTGCATAACCTGTGGTTCCCCAACCCAAAGGTCCATAACCTCAAAGACCCCTGAATTTAACCATAAGAAAATGTGACACAAAAGAAATCAATATTATTTCCAATATATGTTCTGAAACTATTGCTTACTTGAGACACTAGTCGCTGGTTCTCATTAAGCCATGCTTGGCGCATAGTGGTCTTGTGATCAAAGCGTTGGGCCAGCAGCTCCAGTTTCTCTTGACGAATTAGCTCAGTCCGCAGTGCCACGCCCCTCTCATGCTCCACCTTTTCAAGCCTCTCCCATGCCTGTAAGATCACAGCAAACAGTGTTGAAATCATGAAAATCACAGCACTGTTACATATTTCGTGTGTCAACGCACAACAAAAAAAGTGCTTTAAAATATCACAAGAAGTCAAGAAGTATAAAATGCAATCTTTTTAGAACATAACAACATAACAACTGCATCCCCTTGACTGATGACTCAAAATATTATGTTGGAATATTAAGACTTTGATGGTAGTGCTAGTCAGAAAAAACACATTTCACAGGATCACGTGTCTCTGGGCATAGTTCAATGGAGTCACTTAACCTGGTAAAAGGGATAAAAGCTACAAACAAGTTCAAAGGACTGAAACAGCTCAGCTGGTATCGACGGCAAGTAGAGCGGTGAGTTGTTGCTACCTTATTGATATCAGAGATGAGTTTCCCTTCATGAGGCACATATGGCTTCTGGTTGTTTGCTCTGAGTTTGCTTTGGATGGTGAAGAGGAGCACCTCTAGGTTGCCCTTTTCCTGGAACCTGTTGACAAAAAGTGCAGGTAAGACTATGTCAATGCCGGGTATATAGTATGTTTTAAATGTAAGTAAAAGATTTGCCATATTTTAAGAAATGCTGGTCTGGTGCAGACTGGTCTGCAATGCTGATCGAACAGTATTTAAACCAGAAGAGACAGACGCTCCTAACCACTGAGAGAAACAATATTTGCCAGATCAATTCTAATTGTCCCCAGCCATCCCCAGTGATCCATCCCGTGGACTGTTCATCCCACTTCCACAGAAGATTCCAGCACATCAGGAGAAGGTCTGCCAGACTGTGCAATATTGACTGCCCCCTTCCGCAATGATCTGACATTTTACACACAATTCTCTGGCCCCACTTAACCCCCAGTCCATGATGTTTCATACTTATGTTTTTGTGTGTGTGTGTGTGTGTATATATATAATTTTTAAATATATAATATATATATATTACTATTTTTCTATTTTTTGTTATTTGAGTCTGAGCAAGGAAATTCTATTCCTATATTTCATATCATATATGCCTCACTGCTTCAATTGCACCTTAAATTTCCTTGCTCCATTAAAAGTGACAATGACAATAAAGATTGCAATTACTATGTGAAAGTAAAGTAACTAATTACATTTCATTACTTTTTTTTTTTTTTTTGTAAATTATGAATGAATAGTCCTAACTGTTTACCATTTGAAATTGTGTAACCTGGCAGTGTTTACCTTATATCAGTACTAAACATTGACTCCATCCGAACTCCTTTCAAGTCATGATTTTACATTATTATAACAGATCAATTGAATAATAAAAATCGCCTGTCCCTTTACTTAATAATGACTTTAACCCTTCACTGGGATTTATTTAGTCAATTAGCACTGATTGGCTGACACAACTACCACTCCCATGACTCCTGCTACATCACTTTTATTAGACATATAGGCAAGGTTTTGTATACAATATTAAGATGTAACTAAAATTGTAAACACGACTTTCAATATGTAGCTGCAATTCTAATGCACCTTTTCCTACCAGTAACTGTAGCATATTACATATTTTCTTTGTAAATAAATTACATACTTATTTTTTACCAATGTAATTTGTATATAATTTATATAATTTGTGCATTACTATTTTTTGTTATTTAAGTCTGTCTTATTATATTCCTATAATTCATATTCTATATGCCTCACTGCTTCAACTGCACCTTAAATTTCCTTGCTCCATGAAAAGTGACAATGAGAATAAAGATTTATTGCCTCTTTTATCTTATATGAAGTCTCTTTTGATAACACATATAATGTATTTATTATTCCACAATATTTATCCCCAGTTGTTGATCTGTATGAATGAACACATGCAGAAAAGAGCAGTAGAAAAATAAAACTTCAACTTACTTAATAGGCTTCTCGATAGTGCAGTATGTTGTAAAGGCTTGAAGCTGCTGCTGCACACCGGCTAGAGAGTTAGCAAATTTCTGGTTGCTGATGATGCTGATGGTTTTCTCTATCCACTCCAAGAGATCAGAGGCCAGGGCCTCATAGCGCACAATGATCTTCTCAGCCTCAATTGCATTGTCTAAAACCTGGAGTAGTGTCAACATGTTATGCAGCGTATTACAGTCACATACACTAATAATGCAGGTTAAAAGTTATTTTAATGTGTAAAGTGTATCCTGGAAAAAGGATATATATACATATATATATATATATATATATATATATATATATATATATATATATACACACACACACACACACACACACACACACACACACCACATCTTGCATTATCAAGCACAGCATTAACATTTAGAACACCAACTTACCTTTCCTATTCTTTTACCCTCCACTATAAGGGCTTTCATCTTGGAGAAGTAATGGTAAAAAGAAACCACGTAGGTTATAATGGACTTCTCGTCTGGGTTCTCTGTGTTAACATCTAGATATGAAAAGAGATATGTGACAATTAAGAAACACTATTAAAAAAGACAATTTATTCTATAACACTAGTCAATACTGTTACATTCTAACATACAGTTGATCTAAAAAGTGTTTACACCTTGTTGTTACGGTTCCCACGCCACCTGCACAACCGCATGGCCGCACCGCAAATACCGACCCAGAAGTAGACAGGACAGAGGTCAGCTTGCTGTATAAAGAAGGCACAGCCATCTTGGATGACGCTTGCCTGTCAATGTGGATCTCCCATTTTTGTTGCTAAGCCTTTTTGCCTGTTTCCTTTCTGTCTCCTGATTCTGATTGCCTACCCTTTTTGCCCAATTGATCTTTGCCTCACTGGGTCTTGTTATGTAATTGTGAATTGTTTTATGTGTATTAAACCCTTTCTGTTGTCCATTTTGGCTGGGGACATCCATTTTTCCACTACATCCCCATGGCAAATGTGTAACAGGGGTATGTACACTTTTTATACCCACTATATACATTAAAAGATATTATAACGCAGAAACATTTCACCAACACAATTTACTCCGTCATCTAAGGCAGGAACATGGAAAAAGATATAGCAGCAAAAAACACTTGAGTATTTATGAGTGGGTCCATGTTTGGGCAAGTTAAGAATCAAATGACTCTTTTACCAGCTGTAATTAGTGTAAATAGTTACATTGTTATAGTTGTATCTTTTTTGCTGTGGACCACCCAATACGATGGACACAAATATGAATCGAATAAACTTGTAGTGAAAGAGTCAACAATCAACTTCATAAGCAGCTGAACAAACATTGCATCAAAATGAAATAAAAACTGTTCATTATAACATTATTAATTACTTAAAGCACATAAATTGCCTATATCTGTCAGTGTGACCCATCAAAGTAAGTGGGCGGGACTATTTCTGATCTAGCCTGTATCGTTTCATGCATAATGCTAGATATATCATAATTCAAGACAGGCTAGATAAGCGTTAATCCCATTTTAATTAATTAATATTTTTTTTATTTCCAGTTTTTATAATTCCTGTCATTTTGAATATTTAATTATGTTTTAAATTCCCATTTTTAATAGCTCATTATTATTTGATTATTGATGTATTTATTTTTAGCACTCAAGCATTCTAATTGCAAAAGAGACAGATGTTGTTTTCAAATGTCACAAGCTCTACATTCTACAGGACCGGAAATACAGATCCATACTTTTAAATGTACACTCCCCCCTCACAAGCTTATTTACATGGACCTCCCTCTTCCCTCCCACATCTCATCTTTTTTCTTTCAAACTGAGCCCTACAGGTCGAATTCTACCTTCAGGATCCAGGAGTTTAGTGAGGCCCAGGCTCTGCTCGGCAATGTTGAATGCCTGCTGGAGATTGTAAGTGGCATTGGATCTGGCCAGCTTATGAAACTCGATCAAATCGGGTCTGAAAAACAATAGAGCATCTGTCACAGAACATTTCTCAACATCTGAAATGGTCTGGCATAACTGCGTGTCTCTCTGTGTGTGTGGGCCTTGAAAGAGCAGGAAAAAAACAGACGACTCTGAGACTAAAACAGGAGCAGAGAAATAAAGCGAATAATTGTCAATCTAAAAAAATGAGTGAAGACGCGGGGAGCTGATTAGTGTATACATGCTTTTGTTCGCCTCGGGTCACCTGTGCCGGTGGATGAGTGCATTAAAAGCCAGGCCATCCCTCCAACATGTAGTGAAGTTCTGAATGTTCACTTCAGGATACCTGTGGGACATCATGAATGTTGATTTAGCATCTAAAGGTGCAGACAGCAGACCTGAGGTCTAGAAAGCTACGATTCTGCACATCAAACTGGATTCTCAGTGAACATTTCTGGGAAGGAAACGAGGTCACTGTCTCTCACCCTGCGGTTTTCATCTGGCACCACAGGAGAAGGGCATCCTTGGCTGAGCGGGTCTCCCTGTTGTCCTCTGTCTCAATCTTGATCACCTGGATCTGTGGTTGGGGGAGACACACTCATTCTGTTTTTCAGCTCTAATTTACCTTGACTTATGCCAGCATTGCTCATTGCTACACATTTCTCTTTTAAACAATATCAATTAAGGTTTTAATTTAATAAACACTCTATTGTATTTCAGAAATGCTAATATTATGGCTGTTGATTCATCTTTTAAATATTCATCTACCCTTTGCTATTCATATCCTGTATGGCAGTTTCCTGATAGATTTTTCATCATTAGCAACAGTAACCTTGAGCTGCAGTAGGTCACAGCAGCTAAGATATCACATGATATTCAGCAGACTCACTGGGCACCTACTCACAAACATAGCAGTTCCAGTGTCAGCACTTTCTGAAATGTCCATCAAGCCACGCATCAACCCCACATCCCAGAGATATGTGTGTGAGCGTGTGTGTGTGACGTTGTAATGCGAGTTGACTGCACCCCCACTGCCGTCGTCTTCCATGGCAGCCATTGGTCTGATCAAGTCAGCATGACGTGATGCAGTTTAATGGGTAACCCTTCCATCTTTGCCAACACACATCCATGCTACCTACAGTTGTGTTTTACAGGAAAGAGCTGTCGGCATGTAAAAGATTCCAGCTTCATTTTTACACTTCTCCACAGGACATGAACAGAAACATGAATGAAACAGCAGATTGTAACCCTGACAATTTTAATGGCACTGTAAACCACATGTAAACTGTAGCAAAACAGAATAATGCAATAACACTTCCTGTGTCATGAAGATGTTTACCATGCTTAGTATCAGTTTCATCCTTTGATCTGAAACATATCTATCTCACATTTCTCAATACTAAAATGGGTCGCGCTATCCTATTACACATAAATGAAGCATATTTTTGAACATACTTCATGTGAATTAGTGTGGATTTCAAAATAAATATAGCAAAATGGTATTTTTCTTTGCATGAATAACATCTGGCTTTCTAGCTCGACTGTGCGTGTTGAAAGTGTGTGTGCGGGAATAAGAGAGCAAGTCACTGCAGTGGATGAAGTCCTATGTGCTGACCGAGCACAGTGAGTTTCGGCAGACAGAGGGAGGGGTGAGACAGGGAGCAAGGAATGAGGACAAGGAGGGACGAACAAGAACGAGTAAGGAGAGTGAGGAGAGCGACTGTGGTGGGATCTCGCCCACCACCCCGCTCCAGCTCCTGACATTGCAGGTTATTCATCGGCCATGTGCACCATCTCCTTCCTCACATGCAAAATTCAAAAGGCCATCGACCGGCAGCTCCGGGCCACCATGCGGTGGCCGTGTGCCAGGTGGGACCGACCCACAGCTGCAGAGGCAGCGCAGCCATGTGGGCCTGGAAGATCATCCAAGCCCCAGAGTGCCTGTCTCCTCCACAGTCCCCTGCGCTGCTGCCAGAGTCGCATTTTACTGAGTCATGTCCATTAGCATAACGCAAAAGTTGAACTCATCTCACAAATGGCTGAGAACTAGAAGGGTTTGTTGTTCGCTTACCTGTGAGTCAGTCCATGCTGATGTGCTTTCGTGCGTGCGAAGGAGAGACGCTCCTTGTGTGTTTCTGTGTGTGTGTAAGTGTGGGCAAGCTGGTGTAGAATAGCCTGCCCTTGCGCCAGATCTGACTTCGGAAAAAAAAAAACAAGAACGCTGGGGTGACATTCGACACTCAACGTACTGTGCCGTCACACACTGATGATGTGGCAGCGCCTCGCTGATTCTCCCTGTGGAAACCAGGACCCCGGGTCACATGGCAGGATTTGTGCGTCATCCCACAAACTTTACCTTTCAATCTCTGCAACGCGCTGCCCACCCAACCTGCTCTGTGCCGTCACCTGTCCTCACAACCTGCATGATCCTGGTACGGACCAATTTAGCAACAAGACAAGACCCTTTCCATCTTGTGCATAAACCAGCGTAACAAGGTCAAAGGTCAATGACACATGCTGATCTCTTACACAAGCGTTAATGTGGCTTTACCAGCGGTTAGAACCTCCTGACTGTGAATCCCACACATACACACACAATGCTATCAGCTTTCTGTAAACTGTGTGCGTTGTGCTGTGCTTCTGCAATTTTCCTGCTCTATTAATTCTTGCTGTTCTGATGAGAAATAAATCACCTGGGAATCTCGGTTCTACATTCAATCAGCAACTGTCATGTTTTTAAGGGTGGTGGTAGCATAGTAGTAGTTGCCAATGGACCAGACGACCACAAAGTCCCAGGTTCAAACTCGACTTACTACCATTGTGTCCCTGAGCAAGACACTTAACCCTGAGTGTCTCCGGGGGGGACTGTCCCTGTCACGACTGATTGTAAGTCGCTCTGCATAAGGGCGTCTTTTATAAATGTAAATGTTCTTGTCTGCACATGCATCTGCAATTGTGGCCTGAGTGCATCTAGCTGGTTTGAGAAAGACGTACACCATCATCATTCCAAATCACCACCATTTTGTGATTTTTGTGAAAGGGCATATACCTCCATGTTTCTTCCAGCAAAGCTGACTGCCGGCTACAGTAGTGGCATGAGGCAGCGTGTGCCAACAGAGCTTTCACACTGCTGATCACCTCAGAAACAAATGGCTTTAGTTAAGTGCAGAGTGACAGTCTGCATTGGTATTAGGTCTAGGCCCTCACTGAAAATATCTGAAATCAGATTTTTAAAAAAAAATTCCAAAATATATATTATTAAAGACAACAAAATGCTCTATTTGTTTCATATTCCCAAGCATCAGACATGTCATGTTCTTTTATTTCATATCAGTATCTGACCATTTCAGTTTCTTGCCATGCATCAGTGACAATTGTCTATATTATTCTGAGACACATATTAATCCAACATTTGTTTTCAACCCTTGTCATGGCTGCCCACTGCTCACCAAGGTGATAGGTTAAAAACAGAGGACACATTTCGTTGTGTCACTGTGTGCTGTGCTGCTGTGTTTCACAATGACAATCACTTCACGTTCACTTCACTTTAACATATAATTCATTTATAGCACTGTCTTTTGTTCTGTCTGATATGTGTGCAAAAGCATTCAGGCATGCTTAATTTTACATTGCTATTAATATATTGTTATTATTAAATGATTTGTCATGCCAGACTAAATAAACCTGTATCCAGTACCGATGTCTCAGTATTTTTCTGGAATTAATATGTGTGGTTTTATTGCAGCCAATGAATGCAATTTATAATTTTTTTTAAACACGCCT
Organism: Denticeps clupeoides; assembly: GCF_900700375.1. Lineage (NCBI taxonomy): Eukaryota > Metazoa > Chordata > Actinopteri > Clupeiformes > Denticipitidae > Denticeps > Denticeps clupeoides. The sequence continues at coordinate 3,731,687 of NC_041725.1, read as the reverse complement.
ACCCCGTCCACATCGGCTTCCAGGTGGCTGTCTGCATGCCGCCTGTGGGCGGGGAGGTGAACCCGGAACGTTGACAAAAGATCTGAAATAAACCTGTCGACATTGTTTCCTGTGGTCCCACTTTAAAGAGGACAGCAAAGATCAAACACACACACACACACACACACACACACACATACACACATACACACTCTTTCAACAGCAAACAGAGGCAGAGGACAGGGATCAAAAAGCACCCAGCCAACACAGGGCGAGACATATCACCAGGAATCCAACAGTGCCCAATGGGAGAGGAACAGGCCGTGGCACATGGGACACATTTCCTCAGACACTCCAACGCTGCGGACTGCAATGCTGAACACTCCATTGTATTAGCATTGACAGTGTTTTTTAATGAACCCTTAGAAAAATAAAAATGCTGACGCTTTCTCAGCAGTTTGACAAGACTGCAGCAATGTTGCGGCGGAGCACTGCTGGAGTATTATATATGTATTATATAGTATATATGTGGAGGGAAAAGCATAAAAGAGCACCAGAAAATACTGCTGGTTTTGCATGTCCAAGTCAATGACTGTGTGTGCCAAACGAGTGAAAATTAATTATTTTGGTAAATTGCCTACCAGTAAGCCAAGTGACACAGTGAAACTATCATGCTAAATTGTGTTAAAATCATTGCCTGTTTCATATCTCACTTTGAATCTGATCCCAAACATTCAGTCATATGAGTCTTCTAGAACTGATACTATGTCATTTAAAACATCACTCATGTGTTTAGAATATTTTGTTGACTTATCATCTACAGTGGTGGCCTAGTGGTTAAGGAAACGGCCCCGTACTCAGAAGGTTGTCCGTTCGAATCCTGATCCGCCAAGGTGCCGCTGAGGTGCCACTGAGCAAAGCACCGTCACCACACACTGCTCCCCGGGCGGCTGTCATGGTGCCAACTGCTCACTCAGGGCGATGTGTTAAATGCTGCACTGTGTGCACTGTGTGCTGTGCTGCTGTGTATCACAAGTGACAATCACTTCACACCAATACAGGATTAAACAACTAACAAGAACCTCGATTTTGGAAAAAAGTGCATTTCCCATTTGTTCATGAAATGTGTGGCATGTGAGACATGAATATGGCAGTGCAGGATCATGCTCAGAGACAAAACAAATTGTGAACATTTTTTAAGAGCTGTACCTGGAAGCGCAGGATGATGGTCCAGATAAGGCCGAGGGTAAGGCGGTGGTTGCCATCAACAATGTCGTGAGAGCCCACATTTTCCAGATGGACCCTTTGCTCTTTGAGGAACTGCAGGGCTTTGTCCACATTCTCAAGGCAGTGGATGCGCATTCGGCCTCTGGTGGGCCTTGGCTAGGCAGGGAGAGAATGGAAACAGCGGGATGCATTTTGAAAAAGCATGACCCATAATGCAATACAGCCAAGATCATCTATTCAAAATTAGATCATTCAGGAATTATTTCATATACTGATTCAGAAGTATGCAATATACAACTAAATGGCTCTCTACAAAAAATAATGCTTTGTACATGGACAATAAATACATTTTTTTACAGCATTTAAGTCTCTGCTTTGTAATACCATGAAAAATATAACATTACAATGAATTGCAATAAACAACATGATTAGGGCTGAACAATTTTAAGAGAAAAATCGAATTGCGATTTATCTGACAGATATTGTGATTGTGATTTGCAATTTAAACTACATTTCCCCACAATCCCCCACAGCCAACTGGGTACCTCACTGCTACATAAAAATGAATGTGTGTACGGAATTGGAACAGAAAATATTCAGTTAGTGGTTCTATTGTGAGAAGAACACTGCTGTTATTTATCCGCTAAAATAATAGAATGATTTACCTGCCTGTTGCAATTGAGCGCATGTGGTTTCATTGCAAAGAGTGTCACTTACTGTCATCAAACCCAACTTTGTGGGGGGGGAGCTGGGTCTGTGATCTGGACCAGAGTTTTGTGTTTGTCCAGTGTAGCCCTGATTACCTGATTGTGTCTGCATCTGTGTCTACGTATCATGCCGTGTCATTTCTGTTTAAATAAGTCCCTCATTTGTGAGCCGCACATTTGCATCCTTTCCTTCCTGCCCTGCACCAATCCCCTGTATTTTATGCAATTCTGACTCAAATTTTACCAATCACTTACCAATCACGACATGTGGCCTGTCCCCAAAACACTGCAGCCTTCCATATAATCGAAGTAGCACAATCAAGATTTCTTGCACGTGTGTTTGTTGTTGGCCGTGGCTTTAACTTGGGACAGATGTGATTGGCGCATGTGAGAGAATTGACACTACTGATCTCTGGGCATGATGGCGTCTCCGTTTTCAGACCAAACGTAGCATGCGATCTGCATGCTGCATGTTCTGAGCTTCTGCTTTCAGACCGAATGCAGCATCCAGAGAAGCGCTGTTCTTGCCGCTGCACTTTGACCGCTGTGTGCATCGATGCTCACAGATTGGCGTTTGCTGCTTTTCAAAATACTTGCACATCATAGAAAACAGTGGGTTTCAGAGCACCACACTACGCTTGCCACATTTAGTCTGAAACATCAGCGAAATGTTATTCATTGCAAGAATGATCACAGTCATTGCAAGTTTCAAATCGCATTGAGGCCAGTTACAATTTCAGTTCAACTTGAATAAATCGCTCAGCCCAAGCACCGAGAACAGAAGCATGAATTCAAAAAATATTCGCTTAGGTGTAAGACTTCACAAAAACATGTATCTACGATCTTCAAACGGTTGCATAATCCTTTGCTGGTTATAAATACATTCATGATTATATCAACACAGTCAGTATGTCAATAAAATAATGCTGTGCATGCATTGTGTTTTGTGTTACCAACCAGGATTTCACCGGATAAAACCTCAAGGAGCCTGGTGAGCATGTAGCCATCCCGCAGGTCATTGTACAGATCTGTGATCCGACAGGAGACCCGGGCTAGGTGTGCATTCACCCATTTGGTGAATGTTTTCTTCTGGACCGCATCTCTTTCATCTAGTTAAGAAATGTCATGTTTAGTAAATTCCAACCCGTCCACGCACCTTAAAGAATTGTACATACATAAGCTGCACATAAGTGTCCCTGTGGAGCTATTAAAGGGTTTCTGCAGGATCAGAGTTTTTCTAATATGTTATTATTTTATATATTCATTTTTTGTATATTTGTCAATGTTACCTGTAGTGCAGGAGCCTACTAGTTTCTTATTTCAGGGCTGCACGATTCGAGAAAATTAATGAGATCAATATCGCTATATGATAAATGGCACATGCTTGACTATCCATAAAAACAAAATGATATAAAACGAATAATTAGTAAATCTTTACATCACTGCATATGTTATATTCTCAATACTGCAGCTTAATAAAATTAAATAAATCAATAAAAAAAATGAACTACACATTTAACTACAAGCCTGACTCCTTATCCATTCACACCTGGGCTGTCATATACGACTTGTAAAATGTGTGGGGTTCTGCACTGTTGTACATGTTGGGTGTGGTTTTGAAAGGCAAACGAAAGAACTGAGGTGTGACGATTGGTTAAAACCCTGTGAAAAGTAATAAGCTCCCTACAAAAACTCACCACTTGCCACATATGCCAGAGTTGTATATATGTTGCATAAGCTTTTCCAAATTAAATTAACGTTTCATCAAAAAAACATTTAATACGTTTACAACATGCAAAAGACCAAACACACAAATTTACAAGGAGCAAATTATATGGAAATGATAGGTACAACAGACCAGAAGTTTGTGTTCGCTCTCCGATCATTTATCGAAGTGAGACCGAGCAGCCGGTCTTAGTTCAGTCAGTCATAATAAAATGTTATAATATAATATAGTACACATAATATAATTAGAATCATTTTGCGTTCTTGTAATCGCACAACTGCACATGAGAACCCGGAAACTGCAGCACACCATGACCAGTGGATTACTGAGTGGTTGAAGCTTTGTCTCATTTGATTTAGAAAAAAAAACATGTAGGAATATACTATTCAAGAAAAAAAAATTATATAAAGACGGTGAGTGCAAAATTTAGCCATCTATCTCTGCTAATTCTGATCTCATACACAAATTTGAAATTATTTAGAGGTTACCAGTAAATGAATATATAGGGTCTGCAGTATTTTAAGACCTTTAACTCTGGCTTTAAAGATTTTTTTAAAATAATATTTAAGGCTTTAATTTTTGAAAATCTTTTAAAGATTCTTGAAGTCTTTAAAGATCCATGGAAATCCTGTATTAACAAAGTAAGATGTTACAAGATGTGTTTTTATTTTAATTAAATACATGTATTATCCAGTAATACACTACATACATACCACAAATGTTTTTTTATGAGAACCGTGCTTTTAACAGTACTAAAGTTGTCTTCTTGAGTATCAGAGTTAATCAGCCTGAAGGTATGCAATTTCTTCATCTCACACTTCCTCTGCAAAGATGCAGGAACCGTTCAGGTAAAAGCCAATGATGGCGAGCTTATTCTTTGGCCGTTATATGTCGCACAGACATATAGTACCATTTCCTCGAACATACCGTGCTGGTGAGTTTAAATGTGTTAGCCTATAAACATCCATAAATTAGCTGCATCGTTGTAAAACCCACTGTTCTCAAAGCATGAGAAAAAAAGTAGCGTCTTATAGTCTGGAATTTAATTAGACAGAGAATAAATGAATGAAGTGGACAATTTTTACTCTCCACCTTTAAGATTAAAAATTGTCCAATGCCTCCTCTCTACGTGTCCAGGAAATGAGTTGCATCCTACCTGCTAGTGCTTTTATACGGGAGCACTCGAAGAGTTTGGCGCTGGTGGTCTCGGTCTCCCAGTAACCTGAAGTGAGTGGACGGTTGTTGTTGTTGAGCTGCCGCTGGGCCTCCGCGTTGTCCAAGTCGGTGGAGGCGCTGGCCATTGCGGCTGATTCCCCGTTGGACCCTGAAATGGGGAGACTTCAATAATGCAGTTAATGCATCTGTCTAAACATAGATTAACCACAATTTATCTCTTTACCTCATGTAAGATATTGTACATTATCTTACAATCTTTCACACCCATGAATCTCAGGTATCCTAATAAAGACACAGCAAGGTGGAGGAAATGTGGGATCATTTCGGTTCATTTCAGACTGTACACATCTGCTTTATAGGACAACTTTCTTCTCCCTCAAGGAAAGAGATGCACCAGGACAAAGATAATTTTGTGGCATAGCTAGGACATGCAGTTTTGATAAGACTTGGGACTTTTTCTAAGATCTATAAGTACACATGCAAAGTAAGTTTCTGTGTGGTCTCCCAAAGATGTTATTCCATATTACATTAACTAGAAGGTCAAAGCGAATCAGACCTCACCTCCAATTTAAAGGTTCCCTTTTTTGCTTTTACATTGGTCTTGGTGTCCCAATTCTGTATCTGAAATTCAGCCTTGGTGCAGAATTACAGCCACTTTGATCCAGTCCCAGAATGAGATTTCCCAGGACGCGCCATTTCTCCATCTGTAGCTTTAAATGAGGAGGAGAGAGGCAGGACGAGGAGGAGAGCGGCCAATAGAAGTTGAGGGGGCATTTGTGGAAAGATCAACATTTACTCTTTGGTGCAGACAGGAAGTTGTGTCAGCGTTTTTCCAGAAAAAAATAAAGACCCTTATGACGACATAAGCAGAATGGCCAAACCACTCTTTACAACTATCGCCATTTCGAGCCACTGCAGGACCATAGACAGGCTGGGGGAACTCGTACTAATGTTAAATAATGATCTCAAAGTGAAATTCACATGCCAGGGGACCATTAAAGTATATAGCTTTGTGATGAGTTTGCAGATTACAGTCCCTGGCAGTCGGGTGCCGATTGATTCTTCCATCCAGAGCACCATTTCAAAATGAACAGTGAAACATGCTCTTTCAAGACAGCATAATGGTTTCTTCGTTCTGGGCTACTGCTGAAAACATGTCAGAGTAACATGGTAGCCTCTGCAGAAGTGTGTATTCTAAAAGGAGAATGCTCTTCCTAATCTTGTAAAGACACAATTATTCATAGTTTCAAGTGATTCTACATTCTGAACATCATATTCAATTTCTGATAACCAAAGTGAATTGATCAGCGATAATGCATAAATACCATAATAAAAACTATGGACTATCCGTAGTTTTGCTGTCTCCGGTCACAGTTTTATACTCCTCAAAACTGTGCACATTTTAATCAATAAAAAGTGATGTAATGAGATAGAGAGCTAAGTGATTAGCATGAGATTTAGTTCTAAATCCACCCTAATTCACTGAATTAGCTTACCCATGAATTCCAAAAACCAAGCACTCTTTGGATCCACGACTAACCTCCACAGTTGATTATAGTAAATCTATCAGAGAACCCATCTAAAGTTTGAATGCATTTGGTCTGGTAATCAAATGTTTTGTTTCATCTAAGCCCCGCATCTCTATCCCAAAGCCTGGTGCCATCCCACAATTAGGGGAGAGGCATTCTTACAAGGCAAGAGAACCATTAAAACATCATCTGCTATTAGGGGCTGGTTTTATTCTGTGTTCTGATGATCAGCTACCATGGTGGATGCTCATCACACAGTCTAGGAATGGCCCCATCCCCCATTTCCCAAACCCCTTTTGCCTCTGTGGATACCCTCCCATCCCCCAACATTTACCCCATGCTCCGAGCACTCGAGCATGAGCGTCTGTACTTTCTTACCACCTCATACACACACACATGCAGACAGCTGCGGCAATAATACAGCACGTTGCTGTCTCATTAGATGCAATCAGAATAAAAAAATTCACAGAAACACATTATTATTAATGAATTAACATAAAGTATACAATATATACTATTATTGATAATTGAATAATTTGTTTTTAATTGCACTTATGCATTCAGTGTCTGTTTTAAGTATTTTCAGTCTACTTGAATATATGTGCTTGTCATGCCATGAAGTGTAATGGCTCGACATATTAAAATGGGGGGAAGGAGGGGGGCTCTGTGATGCCACAGTGGTCCAGGACTAGCCAGGTGCTGCACATCACACACACACACGGGCGAAGATTCTAGAGAAACTCTCTCTGAAAGCTATATGATCTAAAGCAGCTTCCATCTCTTCTGTAGATGCTGTCTGGTGTTTTAAACAGTGTTAAAAAATCTGACCAAAACAATACTTGACAAATATATCACCAACTCTAAAGATAATTTTTTTTCTGCCGTATTTTTGTCTTTGAGTGGTGAGGAAAGTACACTATGTGGGTATATGGCAGGTATTCTAATAATACTGTTCAGAAGCGTAGAGCAGACCACATTTTCATACGAGGTTGCAAAAATTGGAATTAATTTAAGTCTTGATGGACTCAAGCATTCCTATCAAAAAAGGGTGTAATATCAGTATATTAGAAGAATATTCTGCAGGTTCTGGGCTTCAAACAAGAGCTACATGTCACCAGGAACCTATATCTTGGTGGCCAACACCACTGAGGGCAGAAACTAATTTAAATAAAACCATATTTCCTTAAAATAGAGCCTAACACACGCAAATCATCATTCCCTCATTATTTAAACTATTAACCAAAAATAACTCGGATCTCCCACAGCCTACACTGGGATGCCATCTGCCTATTACACCAGGAACCAAATAAAAGTTCCTCCTGTTGCCGGTGGCACCTTTTCATCAACGGACCGACATGACAAGATGGAAGAAACTGCATCACAAACTGCTTTTTTTTAATCTTTTAACAAAAGGGCACTTTCTCCCATCTTAACTATGCACACTGGATGTGATGTACACATCACTGTACATTTTGGGGCAGTGGTTGGTAACTAAAGGTTGGCGGTTCGAATCCCGTGCACCTCACTATATGTACACCAAACATCATTGCCGGCAGTGACTGTCAAATTGGTCCTTTATCCTTAACGTTCTTCAGCAAAAACACCCAGCACCTGGTGTCTGCTTATATGACAGACTTTTGGCTTGGGGACCCAACTGATGTGACGTGTGACTCTTTCTGATAAACAAACACAGCTGGCCACAGAGACACGGGCCCTGGGCGTTCTCACATATGAGAGGACGCCGTGATCACAGTTCCCGTTATTCGTCTTTCAGGACTACGTGCAGCAGGGCTGAGGGGGCAAGGGGAACGCTGTTGATGGCAGGGCACTGCAGTCCTTTCTGCAGTATGGGACTGACGCTGCTCCTGAATGTTGCAGATAATAACAATGCCACTGTTAGCATTTTAAAATTCACGCATTATGAATACCAGGTTCCAAGGTGTCTTCACAGGCAGGTGAAAACTACTGTGTGCCAGTATGTGGCACGTATCTGTCATCTTCACATTAGCTCAGTTATGTTGTAGAGTCACATCACATCTTTTCATAAAGACGTTAGTTGTAATGAGATAGAAGATTTAATGAACGTTTTTGAAGCGTAGGCCTGTATAATTTCTAGACCCATGCCTAGCATGCCACTACAATCAGAGAATCACTGCAACACTCCTGATCTTCTAGATAATATTTTGGAATTATATAAATCCTATACATTCATGCAAATATTTATTCATTTGAGCAGTCACGACTTTCTGTGTTAAATAATTACACAGTCACCTTGCTGTACTGATGCCAACATCCAGAATTAAACGTAGCATTTCATGCAGCATTTACAAGTAGTGGCCATGCATCAGGTATTATTATTACATTAGGGATGACATTTGCTTCCTCTGTGCATTCAGTGTCACCTCAAAGATTTAGATGTCTTATTCCATAAATTCCAGTGAATGTAAGGAGGTACTAGGGTTATATACAAATGGTTATGATGGTTTCTATAAAGGACTTAAGAACCCCCCCAGATTTTGGTAGCAATGGGAGGGTCTTGATACCAAGAATACTGAGGAACAAGGAAAAATAAGGATAATGTAACTATCAACAATATAACCGCATAACTATTACAGAGCTCTGATAATATTATTACTCAGATCGCATTTATTTCTCTACACATAATCATCCTGATCCCGCATATGATCATAATCAATCTACTGATTTTAATTGTGCAAATCACCAGTCTAGAGTTTGATAAAGCTGAATTCTTTTTGGCAAATTCAGGAACTTTCTGGCAAGGAAACAAGACCGTATTTGGATCAAAACATTATTAATAAATCATGTAGGCCCTACTTGTCTTCTGAGGCAAGCAAATCCAGAGAAAAAAATCCATAGACCAACATACCAGCATGTCTATAAACATGTGTGTGTGTGTGTGTGTGTGTGTGTGTGTGTGTGTGTATTCTTTATTCCTGCATGTGTGTTTTGTTGCCCTGGGTATTTTATTGGTCCTCGTCGCTGTAAATTAACCTGAAAAACGCCCCAACATGGAACAAGATGGACTGCCACAATCTGTCAGGTGACGTTGAATGCACACATTTTTTGCTGTGGTACGCTTCCACTGTATCGCTCTCTTTAAGTGATGAGACTGAGTGACGCCCTCGCCCCGGCACTGCACACTTCCCCAGGGCCAGAGTTTAAGTAGTGATCCAGTGTGCTGTGCAAGGAGGACCCGAGGGAGGACACCCCACGCCAGATTTATGTGCCATTGATATAAGTTATAAGAGATAAACTAATCCTCATGTAAACCACGGCCAGGACAGGTCCCTTTCCAACTTAGCACCATGGACAGAGCTGACGTGTGACGTCACGATTTTTTTTCTGAGGACATCCGTGGGAAATGTGGGCCCTGCACGAACCCTGAAGCATGACACGGTTTCATGCCACCATGACGTCGCGGCCAGGTTCTAACCTTAAAATGACACGCGTGACCAGGAGTCGGGGACCGTCCGAACACGGTCGAGGTCCACAACTGGCCGTGAGACGGGGACGTTTAAATAAACTTGGCCGAACCGGGCGGCCGAGAAGCCCGCATTCATCTAGCCAACACGCCACACTGCAGGTAAAAACGCGCAATATGACGTCCATTCCCGCGGAGCTCCGACGCCGGCGACGAATGACTGCAGCAGCCGCGTGGGCAGGCCGGCCTGCGGGTACGGCGGTCCTACCTTCACCCCCGGCGCCGACGAGGCTCGCTTCACCCCCGTCAGCAGGGCGACGCGGGCTATCAGAGCGCGGCGGGAGGACGGACCCGCCCGGGCATCCTCCGGTCCGGCTGGCCGCCGCGTCGTTCCGCCGAGCCGGGTCTACCCGAGGCGTGAAAGGCGTCGCCGCGCCGACGCTTCGATCCGAGCCGCGGCCGGTGCGCTCGCGTGTCCCGAGCACCGGATGCGCGCGCCGCTCTCCCCGTGACGCTGGAGGAGATTCAACAGCCGCAGAGAGAGAGAGAGAGAGAGAGACAGAGAGAGAGAGAGAAGGAGAGAGAGAGAGAGGGAGGAGGATTCCTCCAAATATCCAAATAGAATAAATCACCTCATATTGACAGAAAAACGGAATTGTTGACATTTTTGCAGATTTATTAACAAAGAAAAACTGAAATATCACATGGACCCTTTGCTGTGACGCTCAAATATTTAAGTCTGCTTCTGTCCATCTCTTCTGATCGTCCTTGAGATGGTTCTACACCTTCATTTGAGTCCAGGTGTGTTTGATGATACTGACTTGATTAGGAAAGCCACACCCCTGTCTATATAAGACCTTACAGCTCGCAATGCATGTCAGAGCAAATGAGAATCATGAGGTCAATGGAACTGCCTGAAGAGCTAAGACAGAAAAGCACCGATCTGGCCATGGTTACAAAAAAAATTATGCTGCACTTAAGATTCCTCCATAATCCTTAAATGGAAGATGTTTGGGATGACCAGAACCCTTCCTAGAGCTGGACGTCCAGACAAACTGAGCTATCAGGGGAGCAGATCCTTGGTGAGAGAGGTAGAGTGGTAGTAGCCTAGTGGGTAACACACTCGCCTACGAACCAGAAGACCCAGGTTCAAATCTGGCTTTCTACCATTGTGTTTCTGAGCAAGACACTTAACCCTAAGTTTCTCCAGGGGGGGACTGTCCCTGTAAATACTGATTGTAAGTTGCTCTGGATAAGGGCGTCTGATAATTGCTATAAATGCTGTAAATGAAAGTGTAAGAAGAACCAAAAGAGCTCACTGTGGCTGAGCTCCAGAGATGCAGATGCAGGGAGATGGGAGTAAGTTGTAGAATGTCAACCATCACTGCAGCACTCCACCAGTCAGGGCTTTATGTCAGAGTGGCCCAACAGAAGACTCTCCTCAGTGCAAGAAACATGACAGTTTGCTAAAAAAAAAAAACACCTGATGGACTGTGTGATGGTAAGAAATAAGATTCTCTGGTCTGATGAGACCAATTGAGAGTAAGATACAAGGATGTCCTGGACAAAAACCTTCTCCAGAGCGCTCAAGGCAAAGAATTACCTTCCAACAGGACAATGACCCTAAGCACACAGGTAAAATAAGGTTTGAAATAAGTGGTTTCAAATTAAATTTTTATTTGTCACGTACACAGTCATACGCGGTGTCATATGCTTCACAACAACTCTGTGACTGTTCTTGAATGGCCCAGCCTGAGCCCTGACTTAAAGCCAATTGAGCATTTCTCAGCCTGAAAGTGGCTGTCCACCAATATTTACCATCCAACCTGCCCGAACTGGAGAGGATCTGCAAGGAGGAATGGCAGAAAACCCCCAAATCCAGGTGTGAAAAAGTCTCACGGCTGTATTAGATCAAAAGGGCGCTTCTACTAAATACTAAGCAAAGGGTCTGAATACATAGTGCCATTTGATATTTCAATTGTTCTCTGTTAATAAATCTGCACAAATATCAACAATTCTGTGCTGTGTGTACATTAATGAGGAAAAAAATTAACTGAAATCATTTTAGCAAATGACTGCAATATAACAAAGAGTGAAAAATTCCACCACAAATTGTTACTGGTTTGCTTCTTCATACCATACACATACACTGTATCAGCGAATATTTCACAAAGCTGCTGCTTTTGTTCATGAAATACAGTACATGTGATATGGTACAGTACTGTAAATACTTGAGTAGAATAGAGAGTTGATGTCATACCTGTTTTCCAGTCATAATGTCCTTAATTATGGATGAAACTGTAAAAAAGATTACAGTGGACTCTCTGCCCAGCATGCCTCATAGTCAGGCCATGGTTAATGACATGGTCCACCAAAGTTGCTCTTGTGTTAGCAGATCACATCCTCCTCGCTCTGTCTGTCTTCCTGTTCCTCTACTTCTGCCTCTAGCTCTCCTTGCTTCCATGCAAAGTTCTCAAAATGTATGAAATCGTGTGTAGTGTGCATGAGCAAGTGTGTTGCAGAATTGCAACTTAAGTGCTAAGCAGCACTTTTGTTTAAAATATCTGTATACTGTCCAACGTCCAATTCACTACACGTTTATCATTACCATGAATAATTGTTCTTCCCATAGGTATATATAGCGCTGTCACTTGTTTCTTTGTCATTTCTGACCCTTATTGTATGTTGTAATCTTTTTGTATTTTTCTTGTACTGTTTTTTACATACATGTCTGCACTGTAGGAGTTGCTTTCAATCGCATTGTACATGTGTGAAGTGACACTTTAAAGCCATTCTATTCTGTTCAAATGTATTCCAGTCTTTTAATAGGCTTGGTGGTAGTAGCAGGAATAGTGTTGTTACGATTCAGTCATAGCAGCAGTATTTCCTTTAAGTTGCCTGACAAATTCCTGGACAACAGGATATTTCCTCATAATGAACGCAGTGCATATGGCCGCCTGCAACACCTCTGGCCTCTTGCGATCAGCTTTCTGGAAGCTGACATGTGTTGGTCAGTGTGTGTACAGATGGCCAAAATGGTCGACATGCTGGCGTCATTGGTCATGTTGGTTGACCATCAGGGTCTTGCTGGTGAGCCCATGCCAGTGACCTGCTCAGTTGTGTGTGTGTGTATGTGTGTGTGTGTGTGTGTGTGTGTGTGTGTGTGTTGGAGATTATGGTAGGGTGGTGGTTGTGGTTGTTTTGCTGACAGACAATGCCTTCCTCAAGGATACGTGCTGCAGGTTGCCCTTAGTCAAGTGTGTGTGTTTTTTACAAAGATTTTAAAAATGTAAACTCTGGTAATGTTACCAGAGTAGAATCAGGTCATTTGGACACATTACTGTGTATAAAATAAGTGGTATGTACGCATGTTTTTCTGTGTATTTTTAAAATCAATGTGTTAAATAGATTCATTTGTTACTGTACAAATTATTTCCACTGATATTGATCTTAATACTGTTAAATTAAGATGTAATAAATGTAATTACATGAACTAAATGTCCACTTACTACCATTGTGTCGAGCTGGATAAATCTGGACAGGGGTCTGGTAAATTCATCAATGTAAAAGAAAAAAACTGTTACTGTCTTATTATTATAAGGCTTCTCTTCACATGCCTTTTTTCTGCTCATAGCCAACCTTGGTCAGCAGTAGGAGAGACATTTGATAAATATGTTGTATGTATATTCATACAACATACATACTGTACACATGCACACATGCAAACACCCACACATTTATTATAGTTTATTTTGCATTATAATTTAATTGAAGATGGGAGATGCTTCTACTGTGTAAATTATTATGCATACAGTTTGACCTCTTGTGCACTTCTAATGTTTACAGAGAACTAGAGATGTATATACTTGGAAAAGGGTCAAATAATTAATTGAATGAAAATTCATGATCACAAAAGCACATTCTTGATGCCAAGGCAAGGGACAAAAAAACAGATGCCTGTTTACTGGGGTCCCACCCTGGAGCGGGGGGACTGGAGTGGGGGACTTTGAGTCCAATGAACCTTGTTCCGTTCTGCGATTGTTGAGGCGGCTGTTGCTAGCTGTTGCTAACCCCCGTACTCACTGGTGGACACCAGAGGTTAGGGGAGCAGTCAGGCTGCAGAAGGAGGCCTATGGGGCATGGCTGGTCTGTGGGTCTCCAGACGTAGCAGACAGGTAGTGGACGGCCAAGCAGGGTGCAGCAATGGCAGTCGGCGAGGCAAAATCTCGGGCGTGGGGGAAGGAGGCCATGTAGAAAGACTGCCGATCAGCTCCAAAGAGGTTCTGGCAAACCATCCGCCGCCTCAGGAGAGAAAGGCAGCAACTCGCTCACACTGTTTACAGTGGGGATGTGGAGATGCTGATGTCGACTGGAGCTATAGTCGGGTGGTGGAAGGAATACTTTTGAGGAACTCCTCAATCCCACCAACGCACATTCCGATGAGGATCCAGAGCTGGGAAGCCTGGGTATGGACTGTCCACTCTCATGGGCAGAAGTTGCTGAGGTGGTCAAACAGCTACACTGCAGCGGAGCCCCGGGGGTGGATGAGGTCTGTCCTATGTATCTCATGGCTATGGATGTTGTAGGGCTGTCATGGTTGACACGTCTCTGCAACATTGCGTGGACATCAGGGGCAGTTCCGGTGGAGTGGCAGACTGGGGTGGTGTTCCCTGTTTTTAAGAAGGGGGACCAGAGGGTATGTTCCAACTATAGGGGGATCACAATCCTCAGCCTCCCTGGAAAGGTCTACTCCAAGATACTGGAGAGGAGGGTACGGTCGATAGTTGAGTCTTGGATTGAGGAGGAGCAATGTGGTTTTCGTCCTGGCCGTGGAACTGTGGACCAGCTCTTTACCCTTGTTGGGGTGATGGAGGGGTAATGGGAGTTTGCCCAACCAATCCACGTGTTTTGTGGATTTGGAGAAGGTTTATGACCGTGTCCCCAGAGGCAACCTATGGGGAGTAGGGTTGCAAAGGGGCGGAAAATTTCCAGTAAATTTCCAAAAAGTTTCCGGTAAATTTCCATGGTAAGTTAAGCTTGGGAATTTTGGAAATTAATGGGAATTAAGGAGAACTAACTGGGAATATATTATTTCCAAGCATAAATATAAACAGAAATCATAAGAAAACCTCCATGCAAAATGTTTTCAACAGATATTTCAACAGATTTATTTGTAAGTACAGTAGAATAGACCACGTTTCAATAACTTGTTTCATGGATGAATAAAAACAGAAATGTTGAGTTCAATATTACCATCCCCTAACCCTGCTCATTCAAAAATGCCCCCTGTTCAAAAATCTCCACAAAGTCCCATTCAAAAGGTTAAATGAAAAATACAACTTATCATCCAAAACGTCCCATTAAACATGCAAATCTTCCTTCAAGCAATCCTCTTCTCTCATTTTTGCTCAGTCAATAGACTCTTCCTGGACCTCATCATCATCCAACAACATGTCCACTTCCTCAGCATCCAACTCTGAGTCTTCCTCTTCAGTGTCACTTTCCATCCTTGTTGAGGATGGCTCTGTGTCAGGCTCAAAGAGCCGTAGGTTTGCCCGAATGCCGACCAGCTTTTCCACTCTCACATTTGTGAGCCTGTTGCGAACCTTTGTGTGGGTGTTCCCAAACAGTGACTAGTTGATGATGATGGTGGGATTTGGAGGAGGATGGAGGCTACAGGTGCAAGGGCCTCAGATTCACATAGTCCCTTCCACCAGGTGGCTGCAGATATGTGCTGGCATGACTGCCATATTCCATCCCCTTTCCAAAGGCCTTGCTTTGTTCGATACTTTGCCAAACTGCCTAGAACTTTGCGTTTATCGAGACCCAGGTGGTCAGACATGGCTGTAATGACTGCATAGGCACCATTGATCTCTTCCCCAGAAAGTATGCCCTTGTCATATTTGGGGTCCAGCATGTATGCTGCTGCATGCACTGGCTTCATGCAGAACTCCCTCCGCTGTTCCAATGACTTGACCACAGCCGTTTCCTCTGCTTTCAGTAGTAGGAAAGTGGGCAGAATTGTCTGGATTTCTTCTTTGAGTTCTGGACATCTGACAAGATGGCACCATCCCCCTCTATCTTCGCTATTGCTGCTGCAATAGGTTTGAGGATTTTCTGACTGCTAGATACTCTTTCCCACCAACTTACCTCACTTGTTGAGTCCACAGGCTCAAATGTGTGCCTTCAATGCTCTTTGTCCTTCAGGCTCAAAAGTGTGGTCCATGTGCACATGTGATGGAGGCATGCACAGTGCCAGTAGGTGGTCTCAATAGCCATGCAGCAAGCATGTGCTCTGTACATGTGATTAAGGAATGGCATGGATATTCATGTGTATTTGAATTGCATTTGTTTGTTTTTGTCAATATAATGCTAAAATATACTTTGCTCAACTATATTTAAGTTCCCTAAGAAGAGCCAACCTTCAATTTTGAAAATTCCCAGTTTATTCCCATAAATTCCCGTTAATTCCCGTTTATTCCCATTAATTCCCATGGAAAGTTTCCATCTTTGAAAATTCTGGGAATTTTGCAACCCTAATGGGGAGTGCTCCAGGAGTATGGGGGTGGATAAGTCGTCGCAATGGGAGTGGTCACTGGAAGAGCTGGGTAGGATGACCGGAGGTGCTTGGCCTGTGGGAGGGAGGCAGAAGGTGAGTGGGAACGGGAGTGCAGGAGAGGATGCGCCGCGGGAAGGAAGGAGGTGGTCAGGCTGTGGTGGACCAGGGCTGAGGAGAACAGGACGGCTGGTTTGAGGCTATGCTTGGCTATGGGAGGCTGGAAGGTGGGGCAGCATATATGTATTGTCGTAGCAAAAGGGGGCAGGCAAATTCAAGGTCAAGGGAAGGCAAAGGACGTAGTCAAAAGGCAGAATCAATAAGGCATTTGCAAGGAAGGCTAGCATCTCTGAGAACGTAATTAAACACAGAGTGGGCAGCATCCCCCTGGCCACCTGGCCTTTACACTGGACACTCCCACCTCTGCTTCCGGGTCTCCCCAGCTGATCTTGCTCCCTCTGGTGGGCTGGAGGTGGTATGTTGGCCGTGACAGTTATCCAAATGACGTCATACAACATTACTCATTTATTCTACATCACTATCAAATTCGATCCAATGGGACCTGTACAAAACATTGCATTGCTCAAACAGATAAATGAGTGGACTATTGGACCATCTTCTTATGATAAAATGAAACAGTTCACTCCGTTTGGCAACATACTTGAAAAGTGAATTGCAAATTATTTAATTATTGTGTAATAGTTTGTAGTTTTTTGTCTGTATTTTTCTTCTCTTTTGGTATTTTTGGCTACTATACATATAGGAACTGCATTTAACCAAAATGGCGGGGCTTGCATACCAAAGAACACCAACATTGCCACTGGGCTTGGGAGCATCATGTTGTGGGAATGCTTTGCTGCAGGACGGGCTGGTGTAATATGATGACAGCTTCTTCCTCATGGACAGGTGTCTGTGAGCAATAAAGCCTACTAAGCTGTTCAGGAGTAATGGTCCAACATTTATAAAAATTAATATAAGATCAATCAAAAGAGAAATGGTGAGGAGGTTATAAATTGAGCTTTATAGTATTTACCTTGAGGCAGCTGTTCACAGTCCCGTTCAAGTTCATTTAATACTTTGTCCTGCTATTTTGGCAAATTGACGTTGGCCTCAGATGCCTTGCTCAGGTATACCAGCTTGCTCTGGTTTTCAGTAGGGTTCAGGCCAGGGGATTGAGATGAACATGGCAAAACCTTGATTTTGTAGTCATTTAACCATTGCAGGGTTGGTGTGGATGTGATTCAGACATTATCCTGTTTCCTGGTAGAAGCAGCCTGACATTTCATGGAATCTCCACCATTTTGACAGTTTATTGACAATTATTTTTATTGTTGCAATTCTTCTTTTGCACAAAACACACCTTTTTAATGTTTATTGTCACAATGTTTTCATGCTGTGTGCCATTTTCCAGGCAAGTTTATCACAGTTCCACAGTTTCAAGAAAAGTAAATGTTTCAGTTACATAGTTTGTTACATTTCCATGGGACCCAACACCTTTTACAACTTTTATTTTCATGATAATGTATTATTTTTCCTTTTTTAAAAAAACTAATTTTTACAATAGTAAAATAGCACTGTATCTGCCTAACTAAAAGCCAAACCTGTGTGGCCTTTTTCACTGACCTTGTCTGACCCTTGCCAAAATGACATGAGGAATGTGTTACGTCCTTTAGGCCGTAGAATGGCTTGAGGCGCTCTGTGTTGTGCGTGTTTCTCTTTTAGGCTGTCTGCTGGGAGGAGACCAATTCCCTCGTCAAATGGCAGCCAATCGACACACAGGACAGAGAACTACTTAAGGACCATTCCAGCCATCATTCAGGGCTCATTGTTGTGTTAGAGTTGGATAAGCCTTTGTTGTGTGTTAGTGATTAGTGTGGTTAGTTGTGGCTTTGTTGTGTATTTGTATTGTCTCTCCTTTCATGGTGTGTTGTCCTCCTGTGAATTGTTGTGTAGTTGTTGTATATAGCACTTTTGGTTTGGTTTGTTGTTCACCGCTCACGGTAAATAAAAGCACAATATTTCACTTGGGCTTGGTATCTGTGTCTTCCCACTGCACACATTCCCCTCGTTTGTTGTCATGTTTCCTGACCCCTAGACAGGGACGTGACAAATGACAGTAATATCTCTTCAGGTGTAAAATGGGATAATGTCAGATTTTTTGTTGTGTCCAAAATATTCTTTAAATTTATGACATCCATTAAGGTCAGTAAAAAAGAGTATTAAATTATTATCTCCAGCAGCTTGTCCTATAAAGATGTATTTAGGCGGTTTGGTAGGAACACTGCGTCCTATGATCTCTTCGTTGGCTAAAATGGACTCTCCTCAATGTATAAATGCCATACTTCCATAAGATTATTCTCTCATATGATTTTACTGGGGTCCACATAATGTCGATATTTCACTGTTCCAGTCAATAGGGTGTAGATGAAAAATGTATAACCAAGTGTAGCACCCTCTCAGATGCACTAGAATTTTCTATATTATTTTTGTTATTATTGGTACAGCAGAAGTGTATTTTCGTTTCATTATATGTTCAGTATAATATGTTATTTCTTGTTTAAACTGTACAATAGTATGCAGTTTATTTTGTGCTGTCCTGTCATAGAGTGGGATTGAGAGCATGTGACAGGAAGAGTCGAAAAAATGAGTTGGGGGAGGAGAGACAGGAGACAACGTGGTGGGGCCGGTTTTCTTAGTTTTACCCCTCGATTTAATTAGCGAAGTTACACGAGACACGGAGAGCAAGTGCATGCACATGTATATATATGTCTTATTAATTCGAACTATGCACCCTCATGCATGAACTATTTTCATGCATGAGGGTGCATAGTGCACGGCGGAGGGTTGCCGACTTTCTGGAAAAATAGCAATTGCCATACAGGACAGAAGTGCACGGACTCTGCATGTGGCAGAGACCGGGAAACCAGCGCGACGCGGGACGGCCCGGTGCTGCGGAGGCCTTGGACCACCCGAGGAGCGGTACGGGTGCATTACTGCACCGACGAAAGGTTTATTCTGCAGACGGCACAAGTGCAGCGGATCGTGGGTACAGTACTGGAGGAAGTTGTGAGTAGACTCAACACACATATTGTCCACCAGTTTGAGGTCCACCAAGCGCGCCAACGTAAAAGGTACCTAGACTGTGTGAACATTTTATTTTATTTGTGTTATTGTTTTAATGTTTATGTGGTGTGGGTTTTTCCCCGGGGTAATTGTTGGGGATGGAAATAAATGTTCAGTTGTGATATATAGTTCCATTGTACCTGTGATTTCATGTGTTGTGGATTTCTGTGAGTTTCAAATTCTGCGAATTATAAATTAGTGCAAAGGAGGTGAATTGCATACAGCTATAGCGCATTCCAACATGCTAGCCTGAGCCTCTTCGACACACTGTGCGAGATCATAACCCTAGACAAAATTAAATGTGCTTTGTAACTTACACTTAAACTCATCCCTTGTATGATACATAGGTGAATCTGGTGATGGTTTCTCTTAATTCTTGTCATTGTAAAAACAAGTTTAGTGGGAGTGTTACTCCAAGTTTTTGGTCAGTTTTTGTGTACCTTTTTTAGGATACCTGACTTTAAAATGTACTCCAATACGTTACACAAAATGCTTTTGCTTTATTATTACAAGTTGTGGTGACACTACTGTTCTTCAGTTTCTTATGGGGCAGCCAAGGTGCCATTGTGCATACAACATACAGACACCATATCCATTACATTCAGTCCTGTCAGTACTAACCTACCTACTTACTTAACCTATCTACTTACTACTTAAATTCAATTGGAGAATAAATATAAAAAAACTGTAGAACTATATTAAACCAACCTTAACTATAATAAAACTAGTACAAGCAATGATAAAAAATAAATACATATAATGTGATTAAACTATGTTTAAAAAAAGTAAAAATACTAAAATATTTAAAACAGTAACAATGCTAACATTTTAAAAATAGTAACAATGCTAAAATCTTGAAAGAAAAACAATGAACTGAGAACTCCAGGAACGCCATGGTATTCCTCTGGTGTCCTCAAGATGGGGACAAAAGCCGAGGTTGTTTGGCTGGTGGTGCCCCAAGAGAGAACAGGGCATGATTCAACTCTTCAATGAGGTGAGGATGATCTGTCCGCAAGCTCTCCTTCATGTCATGCAAGAACATGGCCCTGAAGACTGGACAGCGAGCTACAGAGGGAGAGAAAGAAAAGGAACAATGTTAGATCACCACTTCCACCAATCACTGTTGCCGTTTCTGCACATGTGAGAGTGGTACCTGCTAGGATGGATTGTGGGCCTGGAACTCCTGTCCTCCCACAACCAGAGAGCAGTCGGGGAGCAGGGACTGGTCCCACAGGTCCCCGAGCTCCTCAGCCATCCACTCGGGCACCTTCACCTGCTGAAGCTGTGTGTTCTCAGGACGACACAACACATGGATCTACAACAAGCCAACACAGCGGTTACTCATTTGGAGTTTAAGAGGAATAAACATGTATTGAAATGAAATTAATGTTTTTTCATTCTGATATCCAAATGAGAAAATGTATAAATTGCAATATTAGTCAATTAATGTGGAAAAAATTAAGAATTATGAATAGTCATAAAATATTCACAAAAATGTTCGCTGGATTAATTGTCTATGAAATAATTGTTTGAAACAGCCCCAGTGTGGTTATGCAGATAGAACTTACTTCACAGGTCAAGGTCAGGGTGTCATCCTGAAGAATTCCCACTTCCTCGGCCATGATGTCATCCCATCTGGCGAAGTTCGGGAGTCCGATGACAAAAACCAATCAGGGACTCAACTCTGCCCGTGTCTGTAGAGCCAAAGCACGCAAATAGGCCACGAGAGGTCAGAAAGTGAGGGAACACACACACACACACACTTAGTGTTCCTCAGTTTAACAGTTTTGAATGTCCAGACGGACTCACCTCTGGATATGGCCTCTTCTCCCTCGCTGTTCAGAATGGCCATCCTGCCCTTGCAACGGACACCTGTCTCTGGACCACTGACCAGATTGAAGTAGAAAGACAGGTACCGTTCATTCTGGAATCCCACACCATTCGTGCTCAAGAACAGGGACCTGAGAAGACAGAGATAAAAGAAATGCAGTGTGAGAAAGACGCCACCAGCAGCCAGAGCCTCGAGCAGCAGTCCAGCACTGAGAGCCTCCCGGACGCCACACCTACCATTTCAACTGTTCTCTGGTGTTGGTGAAGAACCTGCTCTCCACACAGCATTCAGCAAAGCTGAAAGAAGTTCCCTTCTCATAAATTAAACTGCACAGTGAACTGTTATGGGTATATTGCATAAAACTATGAGACCTGCATTATCAGTTCCTTGACATGAAACTTTAGTGCACTGAAATAAAGAAGTATGACTATATTAATTGTGTTAACTTTAAGGACACCTATGCAGGAATCAGGTAGAGATCAAGTGAGGAGCCAAGATGAAGAAGATGATAGAGAGCCAGCAGCCACAGTCAGTGATGGTGTTCCAGTGAGACCTGAAACACCAGCAGAAAGTGCAGTATTACCAGTAGTGATTGACAATGAGGAGTTTCACACAGAATCCAACTATGGTTTGTGTCATTACATTAGGGCTGTTGTAAGGCATTACATACATTTAGTAGAATGATCATGTTTGAAACATAATAAATAAATGTGATATGTCTACTTAGGTAATTCAGGTAAAATTGAATTTTGGAAAAAAAATAGTCAACTCTGCTATGTGCCCTTTTGATGGATATATTTTTTGTTAATTACTGTATTATCTTCTGAATAGGTTATGACTAACCTGTCAATAATGTTGATAAAAATAATAATAATATAGTTCAGCAGAACGGATGCACACAAAGTGTAACCTTTAAGAGAATTTGGGGTAAAACAACATGGCAAAGTTTGATTTAATTTGTTTATGTTGCCATGTACACTGGAGGCATTTCCTTACCATACATTTTTATTTTTATACATTTTTTGCATTTTATTTCAGGTGACTTCTGTCGGAGAGGGAGTGAAGCGGTACTTTCTCACAACGGTAATATCCAAACTCCAATATGGATTCGGCCTAAATCTGTGTTGAAAAAAGTTTTTCAAGCAGCCAGACATAAGCTGTCTGACTACATCATAACCCTGGATAGCCTTTCTATTTCACCAAGTATTGAAGTAAAGGATGTAGGTGTCACCATTGATGCAGGTCTCTCATTCAATTCGCGCGTAGATAATGTCACTAGGATAGCATTCTTAGAAACATTGCGAAAATAAGAAATATAATTTCAATGCATGATGCAGAAAAGTTGGTCCATGCATTTATTACATCAAGGTTAGATTACTGCAATGCATTACTGTCTGGATGCTCTAGTAGGTGCATGAGTAAACTCCAGCTAGTACAGAATGCTGCAGCCAGAGTTCTAACCAGAACTAGGAAATTTGACCACATCACCCCAGTCTTACAATCACTGCACTGGTTACCCATCAAATTTAATATTGACTACAAAATCCTACTTTTAACCTATAAAGCTCTAAATGGTCTCGCCCCGCAATACCTGAGTGAACTTTTAGTTCTTTGTGACCCGCCACGCCCCCTTCGATCAATGGGTGCGGGATCACTACTGGTACCAAAAGTACAGAAGGTCACAGCTGGGAGCAGATCCTTTTCCTATAGAGCTCCGCAGTTGTGGAACAGCTTGCTTGTCAGTGTCCGGGACTCAGACACAGTGTCAGTGTTTAAATCCAATCTCAAAACCAATCCAATCTGTTTTCTCTGGCTTTTTGTTAAAGTCCTAGACCCTCATTTCACTTCACTTTGACACAGTGTCAATTATAAAGTCCAGTTTATCACAGAGTCCCCCTGTTAGACACAGACAAAGTTAAATTCACCCTAGTTAGGCTGTCCTAGTTAGGGTACCGGGCCACTGTAGCACCAATATATTTCAGTATCGGTCGTACAGTGCAACCGTCTGCCGCTGCTTCTGTTTGTTTTCTCTGAGACACGGAATCAAGCGCCCAGACTACCGGCAGACTCCAGTGAAGAGACCAGCAGATAAATCCTGGTTCCTGACAACTGCTAAACGAGGACATAACATGAAATGAACCAGAGGGTCACCACAGCCACCACCACCGTTACAACTACAGCTTCAGGGATCTTCAAGTGGACCAGTAGCATCATTATGGACACGTAATCTAGACCATGACACTGACTACATCCTGGACTCCTCCAACCCTACAACTGGACTTATTATATTGTACAAATCATCACCAGCCCTGCACTGACACCATTTGCAGGCTCACTCTACCCTGGAAGGGTATCACTCTGTATCACTCCTTCCCAACGTTTCTTCCTTTCTTTTTTTTCTTTCTCCTAGTTTTTTTTGTGTGGAATTTTTCCTTGTGTGCAGAAGGGTCAAGTGTGGGGGGTGTCAACTGTAGGGCCTGTCAAAGCCCATTGAGACATACTGTATGTAATTTTGGGCAATATAAGAAATAAATGTTGTTGTTATTATATCTTTGAGTCTGTTGAAGAGGCTTAATGTCTTGAGTTTATTTCCTGTTCTTTTGCTTTTACAGCAGGAACAAGTGGAACTCTGCTATTTGAGGGTGAACCTGACCACCTCGTCCCAGTAGCCTCAGTGGTGCTTATTGAGAGCAGTCTTTTCCGGTTTGCCAGCAGGATGTTAGCCCACAACTTTTTGCATGATGGCCCCCAAGTCACAGGAATAAGCCCTGCTGTAATTCATGTGCTGTTCAATGGAGATGCAGAAATGGAAATAATTGAGATAGAAGATTGTCCCGATCTGCACATCAGGAGCATTATCAAAATGGTAAACATAATTTGATTTGCTAAACTAATCTTTGCGATCTGTAATAATTTACTAAATATCACTTTCAGGTTGAACTTGAAGAGCTTAGTCCCAAACAGAAAGATTCTGTTTCTGGTTAAGGAACAGGGTACAATATTGTACACTCTGGGTTGTTTAGTTAACTCTGATAAGGGTTATATAGACTGATGCTGTGAATAGTTTAGTAGTGAAAATTAACTTGATATTCAGTCATTTCCCACAGCTAAAGTTCTTCAAAATCGAAAAACTTCTGCATTTCATTACTCTTAAAAAATATTGATGACTTCTTTTAAGTATTGACAGTATTGCATCTGTTAGCTCTCAGGTATGGGTGCTCAGCAAGAAATTGTTGTCAAACTGCCTATTAAATCTGAACATCAGCTTGTTGAAGTAAATCCAGTTGAATTTAGTAAAGCCTTTGTCCTTATTTCCTAAGGATGTTTATTGAAACAGGTAACAGATATGAACAATTATACTTGTACAATATATGAAGTGCATCAGGATTTAAACAGTTGTAATACTTTTTATTTTTTAAATTATAAACCAAACGTTTTCCTGAATCTATTCTGATCTTTATCTTCATCAGGGACACAACTGCTGACATTCTGGGTCGGATGGGAGATGCTGCCACCTGAACTCAAAGTGCAGATTTCAGGGGGAACTTTTCCTACATCATCCACATGCTTTGAAACTGTGAAGCTGGCAGCTCACTTCAAAATCTACAAGACCTTTAAAGAAGCCCTTGTTCAAGCCATTAACAGCACACACACAGGCTTTGGACTTGATTAAGTGTTTCTGATAGAGGAAATATTTCAAGTCTGCTGAGGTTAATTTGACGTGTCCAGAGTTTTTATTTACAACCAAAATGCAAAAATATTGTTTTATATAACGAGTTTGTTTTAAATATGATCTTGTATTTTGTTCATGCTTGCTGGTTGCAACATGCTGAGTAAAAGGCTTGTGTTGGACATCACTCTTCAAAAAGTCTTCCACTGTTTCCAAGTAAGATCCAATTCATCATTTAAAGAGTGTCCTGGCCCAGGCAAGGAGGCTATTTCTTCCTCTGTGAGCTCACGGGTCAGCTGAATCTCTGGTACTGATAAGATGGCTCCGTCTTGATTGTGAGGTCCATTCCGGTCAATCCCATAGTCCTCAGAAACCTGAATGAAACAAACTAGATTAGTCTTGTTACAGCTGCATTCAAATTTCATAAGATTGTTTCTGAATACATGTGCCTGATGAATATTAATATTAGAATTTTTTACAGGTTAAGAAAAAGACCACACGCTTTGTGAACACACGCTTTACCCCTGCAGATCATCCATGGGACCTTGTCCAGAGTTGCTGTGGTGATTGATTTCTTTCAGTCTGTGCGATTACATGAACGCAAAAAGCTGCGATTTAAATGTGACCTGTTTGGTCACATGATTTTCGATTCGGTTCAATGGAGACCTCAGATTCGTGACTCACATAGACATATGGGTAGACGTACGTCAACGTCGTTGCCATATTGCGATAGGCTGTGCTGTGGATTGAAGCATATACATGTCTATGGAGAGAAGTGCATAAGCTGCTTGGGGCTGTACAAACCGCTGTATGCTCCAAACCAGATCCCGGGGGATTACATTTAATATATTTTTGAATATATTTGGCCATTATAAAATCCCGTTTTATAAGTCTTAACCTTAGCTAAGCTAGCGAAGCTATGCATTCCTGTGTTAAAGTCAGCCTCCAAACAACGTTTTGGCTAAACGTAGGCATTAACTATTTAGACGGTTCTTAGCTGTTTAGTTAACTTTTTTTTGGTTAAACGTAAGAACTATAATATGGGATTTTATAATGGTCAAATATAATCAAAACAGTTGTTTAGCCTTACCAGGGTTTGTCGTTCGACAGTAATGTTTTTTAAACACTGGGCATTTCAAGTAGTTTGTATGTTTCACTTTGAAATTAAACATTTCACTATTAGTAATTTGTATGTGACTTTTCATTAATATACAAGCAAGTGCCCTTTATCATATCGCAATATTGATCTCAATAATTGCAATATGTCCTTTTCCCAAAATCGTGCAGCCCTACCATGAATGTTCCAGGCATCTCTAAAAGAATCGAGGTTTCTTTGAATTTGTGGGAGGAAGTTTGGATGCAGGGAATAAAGATGGATTTGTCTGGATTTAGTGTTCCCTGATCTTCCAGTGAAGAGAAGAGCTGATAGAAGAGGTCTAAGGAATGTTCATATTGTTCATCATGTTCACGAAATTTAAGGATTGCATTAATTTACATTAAGAAAAATATGGGATCAAAAAGCGTGATTATATGGGACATTTTCTGTCACCAGGTGCAAGTTAAGGAGGTTCTTTATAACTTAGCCATTTATGCTAATTTAAAAAATGAATATCTTTTAGAAGGTTTGACTCATATTCATTCAACAACAGCCAAAATGGCTTAACAATAAAAAAACTGATTGCAGAACATGTCTCTAAGTACAGATAAAGGGCTACACAACATACTTATCAGCTAAAAGTTAACATATTCTAATCATTAAGCACTACATGCAGTGGAGACGCAAAGTTTTAATAGTATACTTATGTAGTTTTTAGGTTTTTTTACACATTTGCCAAAACCTTGAGGAAACTTTTTTTTTTAATGTTATCATTAAAAAATTTAATCAATTTTGGAATAAGGCTGTAAAATAACAAAATATTATGACAATACTTTCTGGATGCAGTGTATTGCAAACACTGTATTACCCCAAGAGGCTTCAGATTTTGAAACACTGTTCTAATTTAACAAACTGATTACCAAGTCAGGTGGGCGTGGCCCGGGGGGTAGTGGCTATATACTCATATAGGGTGTTTGTGACGCATATTTTGAGTCACAAAAAATGTAACACATTGCAGTTTAATGTTACAAGATCACAATAATTTTTAAACTACAATAAAAAAGAGGGAGTTGGACCTTGACTGTTCAAAAAAATTTTAATATATAGGCTTATTAATTTTACTAGTAAACTTCTTATATATTTTTTGATTTATCAAAACCAAATTATTTTGGAAAGGGATAAGAATAATGAGATCTTTTGTATTGATTCTCATTTTATCGCCTGTCCAGACCATGAGCGTGTGTTGCATACATGTTAGGAAACAGTAAATTGCATCTTGCAGCCTTAAGATTGATCCTGGTGGCAACTATTCGTATCAACTGTCATATATATTTGAGTCCAAAAATATTATCACCCCCAGGAATTATGGAACACTTCCCTGATATAAAATACATTTTTAGGCTTGTTTTATATGAAATATAGTAAACAAATCGGATATACATCAAATCACTTAGGTAGAGAGCTCAAAAGAATGTGTCGGTCCCAATTTTACAATGTCCATATAAAATATCAGCAATGGCCTCATAAATAGGTGTGTGACCTCTGGGGAAAGAGGTCCTGAAACCTGGGAGGATTTGAAAGCTGACAGAAAGTTCTGGAGCTCAGCTTGTATGAAACAAACAGTTTTTACATGAAATATTGCAGCAAAACAAACCATCGATGGTAGTTTTTATTTTATCCAGAGGATTCCCAGACCTGATGACTGATGACAGACCTGAGAGATCATTGCACACCAGATACATAATAATCTTAAATCATCCAATCTAGTAAAATTGTTAAATACAATAAATAATTTGAGATTCCTTTTTTTTTGTTCACGGGAGAAGCTTCGTATAGCGAGGATGATGAAGGGAGTGAGAGATGAAGATGTTTTGGTTTTGTGACTTAGGCAGAGCCTGCAGGAGACTTTATCTGCACTGTGAGTGGAAGAAAAGAAGGAGTCAGCTGAGCAACATGTGAAGGTATGCTTGAACCACTAGAAAGATTTTCTTTAGTATAGCCCCCTCCCCCCAAAAGCTGGTTCATTGCAGTTGGGGCCCCAGTATCATTACTAGGCTATTGCTATAATTGGGAATTGGCACTAGACCTCTGATATTAATTCATGCTTTATTATTGTTGTTATTACTAGGCCTAATAGTAATAGCATTTTTTACAGAAGCTTGCAGGTAGGTGATGTTAATGTGAGACCTGAGCCTGCTTTGCCTTGCAATGATCCTCAATTCTTGGCTCAATGTTTGATAAACATAGCCTCAAATCATCCTTAATTTGTCCACGTTTGTGGTATTTAGTTTTGAGTGCAGTCAGGTTTGAGAATCCTGCCGGAGAATCTTAAAGGTGACGTCACAGAGTTCAGGATATTCCTGCATCAATGCTGCCCAGAATGACGAAAGAGGGCAGGAGCTAAAGAGTTCCTTCAGTCTTCTGTCACTCTTCAGCTCAATAAGCTGTTCCTGCATATCAATTGATAGCTTGTTTGCTGTGCACACAAACGGATATCAAACCCACGCAAAAGAGCGATATTCCTCTTTAAAGTACGTCGCAAATTGTTTTCTCATTTCTGACAGGCGCTCAGACGCTGATTGAAATAGGGAGGAGAAATTGTGTGACGTGCATGTGTGTATTTCACAAAAACTAAAGGAAAGCTTTAACTGTAGCCTATATTCTGACTAGTTTATTCATTTTATATATACGTTGCATAAATATAACCTCACGTTTACGTATGCAGTCTCTGCAACTTCCATCCTTCATAAAATGAATTCGTATGGTTAGATTTTCTGCCTTTTTTCGTATCCGTAGCAAATATTTTGAGGGGTGTTTTTGACAATTGAGAGCCACCAATTGACGAATATGAAAAATCTAATACCCCCCCCAACCCCAACCACCCAGCTAGTCGAATGGAGCAGGACAAGTTGTTTCACCAGCCAGGGACAACGAAGGTGAACAGAGTCGATTGGGATCGAAGACCCCGTGAAGAGGGAATTTTTAGATCTGAGAGGGGGTGCAGGAGTGTAGCTAACTAATAGCGTGTTGATATATGAGGGTGCACTTCCATTTACAGCCCTGTAGGCAGCATCAACGATTTGAACTCAATGCGAGCAGCTACTGGGAGCCAGTGGAGAGAAGAGGCGGGGCATGGGTGTCTCCTGCAGAAAAAACATTCTGTTCCAAAGTTATTTGGGTGTGATTGTGTATAATATGTATACTTTT
Source organism: Denticeps clupeoides (assembly GCF_900700375.1). Lineage (NCBI taxonomy): Eukaryota > Metazoa > Chordata > Actinopteri > Clupeiformes > Denticipitidae > Denticeps > Denticeps clupeoides. The sequence continues at coordinate 3,702,418 of NC_041725.1, read as the reverse complement.
ATGATTTAATAGCCCCTTATACAAAGAATAGCATGGTGAGATTTTTTGAGGAACGCAGCTTGCTGTGTTTTGGCAGCTTCAATGAGAGATACTTCACTCCTCAACAGCACCTCACTACGAATGCACAAGGATATATGGGTAAAACTGTGTATGCCGTGGCGTGCATTATGCAGATTCTCAGGAAAATACGAATCATTGCTATTACTAATGTACTTATTTCAGGATGCTTGTATATTACCTCCACAATATTTCTCCTGCTGCCCATATTTTCACAGACCACCCCTCAGAATCATCTATAGTGGTAAATGATTTAATCCATGGTACCGTTCTTCTATCGATGTAGACAATTAACTAAATGTCAACGTGCATAACTTATTCACTGAGAGACCTTCGACCGACTCTTAACCGTGAGATTATAAGATGTAAATTGTTCAATTAACTGAGCAACTTTGCTAGATTTGGGGTGGGTGTCCCAGTGATATGAAACTGTTCTTGTTGTGGCTGTTTGCCCCCCCATTTTTGTTCATTAAGTAAGAAAATATATTACATTTGTAGTGTCCCTTATGCTTTCTTTGCTTGTTTTACCTTTCATACATGGCATTGTCATTCATCAGACGTCAGATACACAATCTGTGTTAGTCATTCTGGGATCATGCGCTACCAAACCAAGCATGCTGATTGGACCGTGCTTTAATTCATGTGTTCTCATTGGCCAGCTTGAATCTGACACAGCAATCATCCCTGCTTCTTATATAGTGCCATGAAATGAACTTTCACTTAATACTTGTAAGAGAAAGGTGTTTACCTTATTAATAATGATTCATGTTTGTATGGAATTCTTGTTTTATATTATTTAAACATACTATGTGTTTAAATATTTTTATGTTGTGAATTCAGTTGTGAATGATCATCAGATGAAACAGATAACCGGCAAGTAGGAGGGAAACAACCAAACAGCTACCAAGATGAGGTTGTGGAAAACAGTTTCATGATGCAGGCAAGACTGAACACAGCAACAAAAAATTCAGCAAGGTCTTTCCCAGACAAAGAGTTGCAAACAGGTTTGGCTTTCGATATCCAAGCGCCTTTGGAGAAGCACAAAGACTGGCAGTGTTGAGGATTGTACTGCTGCCACACAGGGTCATAGTGCAGCAGCACCCTCTGCATTTTATTTAGCCAAAAACGCAAAATCGGATGTGTAAGGTTTGAAAAATCATAAAAAACCCAGAAAAGTGGTTTCTGGGCCCAGGACTCGTTCTGCCTGGGCATGTCCAGTGTCTGTATGGTGGCCGCCGGGTGCCCCCTCCTTTTTCCTGGCAAGGGCCGCAGTTGTTCCTGTGGTGGCTCTCCCGGGACATCAGTGCTGCAGTTGTTCCTGTGGTGGCTCTCCTGGGACATCAGTGCTGCAGTTGTTCCTGTGGTGGCTCTCCCGGGACTCCAGTGCCCTGGGCGATCTCTGGATGTCTGTTGCCTCCTACATGTCGACTTCATGTCCCTGGGCGGGGGCAGGGCTGTGGTTCCCCACATACGCTTTTAACTACTTACATGGAGAAACCTTGTGGGCATGGGCATATTCAAGCACACAGGGGTACATATAAGGCCTCACACACAGGTGCATAAACACTTACTCACAGACACACACCGTCTTATTATTAGTACTGAGTGCTACTAATTAACATTTAATATTTATTATAAATATGTTGGTTGTTGTTGTGTTTTTTTTTTCTGTTGTTTCTTTTGTGCTTATTTAAGCAGGCAACAAAGCAGTTCATCAGTGTTCATTCTCAGTCCTTCTCTAAATCCCCTCCCCCTGTAAATGTTAAACATTTCTCACCTGTACAACTAGCACCGTTGTAATACCTTAATATCTTATAATAAGGTATTTTTATGTGATTTAAATGATCACATTATAAAATTAAATACACAATAATGTTGAGGGCAAACCAGTAATTCAACCCAGGCCAGGGTTTGAACCTGGAATATTCACCAGGAAGTGAATGTGTTTCCAAGTTACACCACCGGGGTTTGGTTTTTGGTTTGCCAATTCATACTGGTCCATAGAACAACCAGTAATTTGACTAAATTTAACTGCCAGATTAAACCAATTACAAGTGACATATTTCAAATAATCAAAAAAATAATTATTCAGTGTTATATATTTGTGTGGGAAACCGGAGTACCCGGAGAAAAACCCACATCAACACGGGCAGCGCACACAACTCCACACAGAAAGAAGCCAGGCCAGGTATGTGCGAGGTCTGTGTGTGGACATGTGAGGAATGTGGTGTGTGTGAGGTTTGTGTGTAGACAGGTGAGGAATATGTGGTGTTTGTGTGTGGACGCATGAGGAATATGTAGTGTGTGTGCGAGGTCTGTATGTGTACAGAATATGTGGTGTATGTGCGAGCTATTCTTGATATATGGCCTAGGGGGCGCCTCATACTAGAACTCAGTTTCTTTCTGCAAGGCAGCAGCTCTAAGCACTGTACTACCGTGTCACCAAAAAAAAAAAAACATACAGACATCACATCCATTACATTCAGTCCTGTCAATACTAACCTACCTACTTACTACTTAAATATAACTGGAGAATAAATATAAAAAAAAAAATTCAACCAAGCTTAACTATAACAAAACTAGTACAAACATTACATGCAATAGTAAAAACAAATACATATAATGTGATTAAACTATGCTTAAAAACAGTAACAATGGTAAAATATTTTAAACAGTAAAAATACAAAAATATTTTAAACAGTTAAAATACTAAAATATTTAAAACAGTACAAATACTACAGTATTTAAAACAATAACAATATTAAAATATTTAAAAAAGTAAAACAGGAATGATACTAAAATCCTGAAAGAGAATCAGTGAATTGTCCGACAAGGTCGTTTGGCTGGTGCCCCAACAGAGAACAGGGCACGATTCACCTCTCCAATGAGGTGAGGATGCTCCGTCCGCAAGCTCTCCCATCCAGGTGTTTCGATGATGTCAAAAAAATGGCTAAAAGAAAAAGAGAGAAAAAGGATGAAGCGTCTAGTTTATGAAAGATCTTCTGAAACTAAAAAACTGGCCAGAAAAAATGAACCTGTGGGAGCGTCACCCACCTCTTGATGAAGGTGATGGCCTCTTCCTTCAGATCCGGGGTCAAGTGGAGGTCGGTGAAGATGAGGATATCGACAGAGTTCTCTACTGTGAGACTCCTGCACAGAGCATCCTCACACATCCTCTTCAGACGTTCCAGGAGATACTGGGAGAGAGACAAACAGCGGCTGAGACCCTGCTGACTAAGAATGTCTGTGTGTGTGTGTGTGTGTGTGTGTGTGTGTGTGTGTGTGTGTGTGTGAGCATTAGCTACCATGTCTGCTGCTACTAGGAGATCGGTGGCCATGTCCTGTAGGTTGGGTGCTTTGCCGGTGTAGATAAAGGTCACCAGCTCTTTCAGCACCTCCGGCTCCACCCCCTGGATCTCCACACGGTTCTAGAGGAGAAAGCAGAGCTGAGATATGTTCGGTTTTAAACACTGACAGTAAGAGAGAAGCCAGAGTTTGGACCAAGCAGATCGAGGCTTTTGAATCTTTCTTTTCTGCTGTAACATGCAAAAATTTTATGAGTCAAGCACTAAAGACAGACGCAGGGAGGGAGGACAGAGACTTACGGTCCGACGTTCCTTCATGTCATGCAAGAACATGGCCCTGAAGACTGGACAGCGAGCTACAGAGGGAGAGAAAGAAAAGGAACAATGTTAGATCACCACTTCCACCAATCACTGTTGCCGTTTCTGCACATGTGAGAGTGGTACCTGCTAGGATGGCTTTGTGGGCCTGGAACTCCTGTCCTCCCACAACCAGAGAGCAGTCGGGGAGCAGGGACTGGTCCCACAGGTCCCCGAGCTCCTCAGCCATCCTGCACTCGGGCACCTTCACCTGCTGAAGCTGGGTGTTCTCAGGACGACACAACACATGGATCTACAACAAACCAACACAGCGGTTACTCATTTGTATTTTAAGAGCAATAAACATGTATTGGAATGAAATTAATGTTTTTTCATTCCAGTATCCAAATGAGAAAATGTATAAATTGCTATATTAGTCAATTAATGTGGAAAAAAATAAGAATTGAATCGAAATGATTAAGAATTATGAATAGTCATAAAATATTCATAAAAATATTAGCTGGATTGACTGTCTATGCAATAATTGTTTGAAACAGCCCCAGTGTGGTAATGCAGACAGAACTTACTTCACAGGTCAAGGTCAGGGTGTCATCCTGAAGAATTCCCGCTTCCTCGGCCATGATGTCATCCCATCTGGCGAAGTTCGGGAGTCCGATGGCAAAACCTTCCATCAGGGACTCAACTCTGCCCGTGTCTGTAGAGCAAAAGCACACAAATAGGCCACGAGAGGTCAGAAAGTGAGGGAACACACACACACACTTGGTGTTCCTCAGTTCTACAGTTTTGAATATCCAGACAGACTCACCTCTGGATATGGCCTCTTCTCCCTTGCTGTTCAGAATGGCCATCCTGCCCTTGCAACGTACACCTGTCTCTGGACCACTGACCAGATTGATGTAGAAAGACAGGCACCGTTCATTCTGGAATCCCACACCATTCGTGCTCAAGAACAGGGACCTGAGAAGACAGAGATAAAAGAAATGCAGTGTGACAAAGACGACACCAGCAGCCAGAGCCTCGAGCAGCAGTCCAGCACTGACTGACCACCTACCATTTCAACTGTTCTCTGGCGTTGGTGAAGAAACTGCTCTCCACACAGCCTTCAGCAAAGCTGAAGTTAGTGATGGTCCAGGTCAGTGAAAATCTTTCAGCTTTGCACTGTGTGTAGCAGGTGATGCTGGTCATCTTCACAGCTGGATCAGGAATCCCTCTTCTCTGGAAATGTCCTCTTCTCTGGCGATGTCTCGTCTCTCTGGAATCTTTGTTCTCTTCTGCAACCTCGTCTCTCTGGAATCTCTGAAATCTCTAAATAAATGAAACAATAGAGATAATAAAGTGAATAATGAGGGGTTTTGTACATAAAGAGACATAATTGAATATTTGCACAGGACATGACTGGAAAACAGTGACGATGAGGTCATATTTAGCCTGATATTAAAGCGCTAACAGGTTAATAAAGCGATCTCTGTTCAACATCTCAACATGCAACCAGAGAGGGACAGAACCACGTGACTACAGAACAGAAAGATGAATTTGAAGTGAAATTATATCTAGAAACGCTGAATTCCTCTTCCTGAGCAGTAAACACAGCAAACTACAGTAACACAAAAAGACAATGAAGAGTAAATAATTTTATTCTGTGTGCTGCTCACTCACTACACTGAGTACCTTCTCGTCTTTTTTAAAAATTGTGATGGTCAAAGTACGAAATATGGAAATGAACCGCGAATTCTCAGAAATACATAAATAAATGACGCCATGTGCGTGAATATTCCTATGAGAGTCTGTATAAAGCTAAACCGCTGTCGGTGGATAAATGGCGGACTGCTGCAGTATTTTATCTGTAAATAATGGCACCAGAAAGCAGATGTTTCACCGACCCAACAATGTTTCTACTTCTACTCACCAAACGCGCTGCTACTCTGCTCCTTGCTCGCAGCTCTGACGGTTAATTATAAAAATCTGCATTTCATAATAAACTTCGTCACCATGACAACGACGCCACGTGCAGCGTCGCGCCGATTCTAATATTAAAGGTGGACTGGAACTTTATTTTCACCCAGTAATTATTAGACAGGGTAGAAGCTGTTTCCTTCATGATGCTATTTATTTCTATCAGATAAAATGGGAGCTCACCGACCTCAATCACGTACTTCTGTACAGGTGGACGTAACGCAGACCGAATGCAATTTCATTAAAAACGCTGTTTTTGCTGCGGGGTTCAGCGCAAAAAATAGCAGGCGCGATTATATTTCACCATCTCAGCATGTACACGACGAAAAAGTACAAATTACAGATAAAATTTGCTACGAGGCTGAAGGTGGCGTGATTCGAATTGTTCGGTCCACCTTAAAAAACTCCAACAGCCAGAAGAGCAAATGGAGACTAGATCCTTCCATTTCCCAGGGTCCAGATGTAATACTGCAAAACGTCTCTTTTTTTCTTTAAGGTGCATTTTATTTAGTTCTATAATATCATTTTAAATCTCCTGCCTTTTGCGCGAGCATTATTGGCTGATGACGTGGGTACCTGCGTGCGCATGCGTGGTCCGGTCAGAACTTTTCTTACTTTACCGGAAGTAGATTTCTTCTGCTATGCAGGGTTTGGTATAAGTGAAGAAATCCGGTTTGGGACCAAAATTCATTTTCTCCCTACATGATAGTGCCCATTTAGAAGCAGAAGAGATCGGTAGTGACTGAGGGGACGCGTTTCTAATTGAGTTAGACAGAACTTTATTTCGGCGCTAGCATACGTGCTAATTGTTAGCAATTGGAACATGTGCTGCACCTCCTTCACCAGCGCTTTTTATGTTTTTTCAGGGAAGCCCGGTGTGAGACATTCTGCACCCACAACCCACGTTTTATTAGTTTCAGGTATGGATAAGTTTAGTTTGTATGTTATTGAGTTATATTTGTTGTACTGTATGTGTTCATATTGTTCTTATGTAATTATTTGTAGAATAATTATATGTGTAGAGATTTGTTAATTCTTCTATATATATTTTTAATGTTTAATTGATAATTGGTTAATCTGTATATTTTCCTGTATGGGGAATCAATTTATTGTGTGATTCCGGTCACACCTTTTCTTACACAATCAATATAATAAGCATTTAAATTACATTTTAAATAGCTATTTAAATGTGTCATTAATTGACACACAACGTTTTAGATATTTAAAAAATTATATATATTTATTTAATGGTTTGTGTTTCTGCACATCATTAAATAAATGTTATTTATTTAATATTTATGTAACCAAATATATCCATTTAATTAAAAAATAAAATATTTATTTCAGTGTCTATTTTTTTATTTTTATTTCGTGGTCTTGTGTTGCTGCATATGATGAAATAAATTTATCTGTCAGTGTGGGTCGTCAACACACCATAAGATCTCATTGGTCAATTTGCACAGTAAGTAAAAAAAATCTATCCAATAAAATGGATCAAGGCAAAGCCTGTCAATGCTCCAATACTACTCCAGCAGTAGGTGGCGACATTCATGAAAACTTCAGCTTTTGATGTTGGTAAAAAGAAAGCGAGACAACGAGAGAAATGGCTAAATCTTGTCCTGAGCTTTTGAGAGAAGCAGCGAGTTTGATTGAAGAAGCTTTAAGCAAAACCTCACCGGCCCCTGCTGCTCGTGCACAACAAGTACCTGTAGATCCATCACGAACACCTGTCCAAGGTAAGAGATGTTAACTATGTATCGTGCTACTAAAGACCAGGACACATGCAAACAGTTTAGATCAATCACCTTCATTTTAGGAGTCTAGCTAACTAATAATAAAGGTTAAATATGTATAATATAAATAAAAAAATACTCAGTAATACAGTCTTCGTTAGGGGAGCGGGGATGGGGAGTACTACGCAGAAAGCTAGCAAAGTGAATTAACTGTAACTTTCCAGTACATTGCAGTGAGTAGATTTGTTTTTGTTTTTTTTAAGTTGTATTTATACTTTGTATTCAATGTTACTGTTACTCTTTTTGTATTTAATGTTACTTGTATGGGTCAGAGAGTAATGTAATTTCAATTCTCTGCATGTCCTGTACATGTGGCAGAATTGACAATAAAGCTGACTTGACTTGACTTCTATGACGCTTTGCCAAGTGTATTGTTTGAGATAATGTTAATCTCGCCGATTTGATTGTTTTAAGTTAGTGCTTATACTGTGACATTTCTGCTGCTTTGCAGCTGAGGTAGCGAGGCTGTTTGCACCGTATAATGTCGGGGCGAGAAGGAATTTTATGAGACGGCCGGCTGTACAAAGCCAAGTTCATCAGAGGAGCTACACCCGCACTTTCTGCTGTTTGGCAGACCATGAGGCTGATAAAGTTCCAAGCATTCTGCTTATAGCAGACCTTCTTGCCGCTGGATTTGGAGAGCAAAAAGTGCCACTTTCAGGTGAGTATGAGATTAGAAACTTAAAATTATTTCACCAAAGCCCAGTTTGTGCTGTTTACCATACCAATTAGCACATAACTTGTGTCATTTCATTGTATGGCTAATATTTCATTATTTATTTTCATATTTGCCAGTTTTTTTCATAGTTTAGACATCAGTTATAAAGAGCTTGCTTGCAGAGTTTTAACTGATTGAGTTTTTAAGCATTAGGCCTATGTGTATTTATATTTAGGTAGTGACCATGAGCCCATGGTTGTAACAAATAAACTGATGGAAGTGTTTCCAAAGCTACAAGAAGGGGGCTTTGAGCTTCTAAAAATTGCAGGATCGACTCGCAGTCGAAACCTTGCATTACTTCTGTGTCCCAGCACTGCATGCACTCTTGTCTATCTGAAAGATCCAGCTATGATGATTGGACAAGCTACGATCTACAAGTCCACTTCAACAGGACCTTCCACTTGATTGTGTAAATTACTTTAGATATTGATTCATTATAATATAAGATGCATGTTCACTGATATTAATTATATAATATCAATATTATATTATATATTATTATTATTAGTGGTGGGCCGTTATCAGCGTTAACGTGCTGCGTTAACGCGAGACTTATCTGGCGATAAAAAAAATATCGCCGTTAATCTATTCACAAAGTTGGGTTGGGAGCTGGGTCTATACTACGCAAGCTATTGTGCCGGAGTTAAATGGTTAAACTAGATTTATAAGTATATTTCTTCTAACCATTTAACTCCGGCACAATAGCTTGCGTAGTATAGACCCAGCTCCCAACCCAACTTTGTGAATAGATTAACGGCGATATTTTTTTTATCGCCCGATAAGAGCAGCACGTTAACGCCAATAACGGCCCACCACTAATAATAATATAGTTCAGCAGAACTGATGCACACAAAGTGTAACCTTTAAGAGAATCTGGGGTAAAACAAAATGGCAAAGTTTGATTTAATTTGTTAATGTTGCCATGTAGACTGGAGGCATTTCCTTACCATACATTTTTATTTTTATACATTTTATTTCAGAAGACTCTGCTGTCAGAGAGGGAGTGAAGCGGTACTTTTTCACAACAATAATATCCAAACTCCAATATTATATCTTTATTATATCTTTGAGTCTGTTGAAGAGGCTTGATGTATTGAGTTTATTTTCTGCTCTTCTGCTTTTACAGCAGGAACAAGTGGAACTCTGCTATTTGAGGGTGAACCTGACCACCTCGTCCCAGTAGCCTCAATGGTGCTTATTGAGAGCAGTCTTTTCCGGGTTGCCAGCAGGATGTTAGCCCACAACTTTTTGCATGATGGCCCCCAAGTCACAGGAAAAAGCCCTGCTGTAATTCATGTGCTGTTCAATGGAGATGCAAAAATGGCAACAATTGAGAGAATATTGTCCCGATGGGCACATCAGGAGCATTATCAAAATGGTAAGTAACAGGTAAACATAATTTGCTAAACTAATATTTGCGATCTGTAATCATTTACAAAATATCACTTTCAGCTTGAACTTGAAGAGCTTAGTCCTGAACAGAAGGATGCAATATCTGACCTTTCCATGTCCTGAGATCTTCCAGCAGTTACTAATAGATTTTAAACATAACATCAAGTTAATTTTCAGTAGTGAAAATTAACTTGCTATTCAGTCATTTCCCACAGCTAAAGTTCTTCAAAATCGAATAACTTCTGCATTTCATTACTCTTAAAAAATATTTCTCACTTCTTTTAAGTATTGACAGGATTGCATCTGTTAGCTCTCAGGTATGGGTGCTCAGCAAGAGATTGTTGTCAAACTGCCTATTAATTCTTGTTGATTCAGCTTGTTGAAGTAAATCCAGTGCACTAAATCGTAGTTGAATTTAGTAAAGCCTTTGTCCTTATTTCCTAAGGATGTTTATTGAAACAGGTAACAGATATGAACAATTATACTTGTACAATATATGAAGTGCATCAGGATTTAAACACTGCTGACATTCTGGGTCGGATGGGAGATGCTGCCACCTGAACTCAAAGTGCAGATTTCAGGGGGAACTTTTCCTACATCATCCACATGCTTTGAAACTGTGAAGCTGGCAGCCCGCTTCAAAACCTACAAGGACTTTAAAGAAGCCCTTGTTCAAGCCATTAACAGCGCACACACAGGCTTTGGACTTGATTAAGTGTTTCTGGTAGAGGAAATATTGCAAGTCTGCTGAGGTTAATTTGACGTGTCCAGTGTTTTTCTGAATAAAGCTGTGTTTTTATTTACAACCAAAATGCTAAAATATTTTTTATATAACAAGAGTTTGTTTTAAATATGATCTTATATTTTGTTCATGCTTGCTGGTTGCAACATGCTGAGTAAAAGGCTTGTGTTGGACATCACTCTTCAAAAAGTCTTCCATTGTTTCTAATTAAGATCCAATTCATCATTTAAAGAGTGTCCTGGCCCAGGCAAGGAGGCTATTTCTTCCTCTGTGAGCTCACGGGTCAGCTGAATCTCTGGTACTGATACGATGGCTCCGTCTTGATTGTGAGGTCCATTCCGGTCAATCCCATAGTCCTCAGAAACCTGAATGAAACAAACTAGATTAGAAAACTAGATTCTGAATACATGTGTCTGATGAATATTAACAGCAAAAAGTAATTCACAATTTATCAAAGATAATTTAGCAATTCAACTTTTTAACTCCTACTTTGAGCTTTGTGAACACACGCTTTACCTCTGCAGCATCATCCGTGGGACCTTGCTCTCTGTATCTTGTCCAGAGTTGCTGTGGTGATTGATTTCTTTCAGTTCTGAGACCATGAAAGTTCCAGGCATCTCTAAAAGAATCGAGGTTTCTTTGGATTTGTGGGAGGAAGTTTGGATGCAGAGAATAAAGATGGATTTTGTTGTCTGGATTTAGTGTTCCCTGATCTTCCAGTGAAGAGAAGAGCTGATAGAAGAGGTCTAAGGAATGTTCATAGACATCTCTCCACATCCTCTCTATTCTACACTTAGGATAAAAGTGACAGGATAATTATTGTGTGGTATATCCTTACAACCCATTTAACAAATTGGTATATAAGCCTACTTGTCAAACAGATGTATTCTTTACCTCTGATTGTGGACGCTTCTGCCAGTGATGTGTGACTTCCTGTTGTTACCCCTGCTTCCGATCATAAATTCTGCAACATCAGTATTCTCCCCACATTTATCGGAACGTACCCTTGAAAGCAGGCCGTACTGCTCAACAGCAGCACTAAAGCTCTGTAACACAGTGCTTGTCCTATTATTGCCAGCCACATTCAGGTACAGCACTAATCATCTAAACCATCCGCTCCTCCATGGACAACAAATCTCCACCTGGAAGCAGTTTTAAAACAAAAAGAACCACATTATAAATGAAAGAAATACATTTGTCGGACATTTCTAGAAAAGCAACTATCTGATACCTTATGAGCTTATGGTTACCATCAATATGCCAGAAGCATTTTGGCCCTGGGACAGAATACTGCCGTCGTCTTAATACGTGCAGACGCAAACGTCTCATATACTTCTGCATCCACTCTCTGTAAAGACTCTCGCAGCCTTGAGACTGGTGGACAATGTTAAAAACAGAATTAGGTAGCACATAATACTTTTGCAGCAGGCTTTTTAATATCATACTATATTTTTGTATGCCTTTTAATAGTATGCTTTAACCGAAGTTAATGTGGTTACTGCTGGAAATTTAATTTTTCTCGAGGATGAATTAAAAAATCTATTTATAAAACTGAATACCATTAGAATAGATGAACAATGACTTCTCTAGGGCTGCAACAACGGATCGATTGAATCGATAAAAATCGATTACTAAAAGAGTTGGCAACGAATTTCCTAATTGATTTGTTATGTCGCGCGACGCGGAGACGTTTGATTATTAAAAAAAAAAAAAAACTTTATTTGAGCGCGGAGCGGAGTGAACACACTCGGTCTCTCTCGCGCACAGATGCAAGCAGAGTTTGGCACCTCATAGACAGCGCGAAAATATGCAAAAGCGACATGGCACGGCACGGGAGCACCACGGCAATGATCCAGCACCTGAAACGCAAACATGTTGGAGTGTTTGAGGAGGCAGAAGGGAGTTCAGCAGCAGGGGAAGTCGCTACAGAATCCTACTTTTGTTCCGTTTTGAAGTGAGGAACGTAATGTCCCTGGTGCTGGTGTTTAACTCGCCGCGGAGGAGAACTAGACGGGGACTTACAGCGCCACCTACAGGTGTGGAGGGGGGATGAAACAGCGTTCGGACTGTTCTCTGCGTCACCGCGTGGACGACTCGCCTAGTGTGTCCCTGAGCAAGACACTTAACCCTAAGTTGCTCCAGGGGGACTGTCCCTGTAACTACTGATTGTAAGTCGCTCTGGATAAGGGCGTCTGATAAATGCTGTAAATATAAATGTTTACCCGTCATCCAGCTTGACAAGCATGACAAGTTAGCGTTAGCGCGTTAATAACAGTAGTAAAGCAGGGGTGCTATAGTTACTTTGCATTAAAAGACTTGTTTTTATTCACTAGCATTTTTTGGACCATTCATTTTTCAATCTGTTTCAACACTGCAAAAAAAGCTTTTCTTACCTAGTAATTTTGACTCGTTTCCAGTCCAAATATCTAAAAAATCTTAAATCAAGATTACTAGACAAGAAAAATGGCATGAGAAAATTAAGTGATGCTTAAAACTTCTGTTTGAGATTATATCTCAACAGAGATTAGTTTTCTTACCCCATTGGCAGATCATTTTGCTTGTTTTAAGCAAACATTCAGTTGATTTTGAGATGTTTTTTCAGAAAACAAGACATCATTTCTTATGCTATTTCATGTGTCTAGTAAATGTATCTTGATTTAAGATTTTTTAGAGATTTGGACTGAAATCAGGACAAGTTAGAATCAGGACAAGTTAGAAAAGCATTTTTTGCAGTGTGTGTGTGTCAGTATGAGCGTTTGTGAGTGTGTGCGTCTGCGAGTGTGTGCATCTGCAGTGTAGTGTAGAGAACTGACATTTAAACAAATCCTGTTAAATTTTCTGATTTGTATTGTTCTTTTTTTTTTTTCTTTAATTATTTATCGTTCTGCCAGCTCAGGTGGCACTTTATAAAAAAAAAAGTATATTTGGCAGATGTAAAGCATACATGTATGTTTTTTGTGTTAGTTCATTTTTATTTTATTATGATTATAACAGCTCAAGGAGCAACATGTTTGTGCACTTTCTAAAGATTTTAGTTCTGTTTTTGAATAAAGGGTTGGAAATTAATGCTTTTCTTGTTTGTTTTTTGTTTTTTATCCTATTCTACGATTAATGAAAAAAAAAAATAATCGACAGATTAATCGATTGTTAAAATAACCGTTAGTTGCAGCCCTAGACTTCACCAAAATGTTATGTTAGTTCATAAAATTAAGTTTTGATGACACTGTTGCTGGTTCTGTCATACACTGAATAAAAGATTCAGTTTTAAAAAATTATTTTGAGAGAGTTTCGGTTCTAAATGACATGGGAGCAAAGTGCTAAAGGACTTACTCATTCATTAATAATGCTTAATATTAGCAAGGCTCACCATTGCTGTTGAAATTATACTCACATGCAACTCGAACAACTTAAATTAGTAAATTAAATAGCTATTTAAAATGTCATTTAAATGCTTATTTTATTTATTGAAGTGTTTTTTTTATTTATTACTAGGTCGGGTATGAGTGTAGAAGCCAATGATGTGACAAATGTTTAATTACCCAGACAAGCTGAAATACCCAGCCGGACGTGTTTGGGGAACAGGCCAGATCTGGTCACTTAGTGCTATACTAACTTTACCCCTTATCTGTACCTTAAAAAATGTCATAGTCCAATAAAATGCTATAAAAATATTATACATTAATATTTTCCACTTTTTTCATCTCAGTCTTGTAGAACTACTTCAACCTGAAACATATATATCAAATACTAATAATTTCTGTGGTTAACATTTCTTAATAAATTCATAATTATAAATTGATCCACTGTTTTTTATATTAAAAAAATGAATAAAAAAAAAATCCATATCTTTTGTCTATGAGTATGGGATGAACTCTGATATAAAAAAACATAAAAAAATCCAGTGTCAGATTAAAGTTGAATAGGTTAGCCTGTAGTTATATATGGAGATTGTTACTAGAACAATTAAATATGTTTTATCCCACTAAATTAAATTGATGAATATGAATATTAAATTATTAAAATTGAAAGAGACAGTGAGTGCATATGTGTCTGGGTGTGAGAGTCCAGCAGTATGGTACCCACTTCCAGCTCATGTAAAGCAAAGGTTGCAAATGGACAGAATGTGCATGTGAATTTCCCACATATGATGCAGGTTCTTCTAACCTTTCTGTCGCTACAAAAGCCGCACTTCCTCCTGCTGGAGCCTGCAGATTTGCAACCATTCCTGCAGCAGCTGATGAGCTAATCGAGGTTGGATAATGGTGGGCTTTCTTTTCTTCTCATCACTTATCCCTGGACTTAGAAGGTGCCACTGAGGAAAGCACCGTCCCCACACAGTGCTTACCGGGCGTCTTTCATGGCTGCACACTGATCACCAAGGGTGATGGTTAAATGTAGAGGACACATTTCGTTGTGTCACCGTGTGCTGTGGTTCACAATGACAGCCACTTCACTTTCACTTCACTCAAATCTCTTGAGGGACATTGTAGCCCAGAAAATGCTCCATCCCGTTTTTTCACTCCTGAACCTGTGACACTTCTGTGAAGTGAAGTTGGGGGGAATAAACTCAGGCTGAGGGTTGATTCACTTCTTGATCTGAAAACACCAGCCAATATGAGCAGCCCCACATGTGACATGTCACTTCACTTCACTTTTGTGGGGCAGTGGTGGCCTAGCGGTTAAGGAAGCGGTCCTGTAATCAGAAGGTTGCAGGTTCGATTCCCGATCCGCCAAGGTGCCACTGAGGTGCCACTGAGCAAAGCACCGTCCCCACTCACTGCTCCCCGGGCGCTTGTCATGGCTGCCCACTGCTCACTCAGGGTGATGGGTTAAATGCAGAGGACAAATTTCACTGTGTGCATCGTGTGCTGTGCTATTGTGTATCACATGTGACTGCACTTTGTTTGTACATAAGCCTGCAGTTCCTCTGTGCGAAGGGGACATCCTTAGTTCAGAGTATATGATCATGTCCAGAGTTGGCCACCATGTCTTGCCATCTCCAAAACGACACACATACACACTCACACTCACACTACCGATCATATTTATAATCATATAACATATTTATAATCTATATAAACAACTGCCCTGAGTCAGACACAACAGTGTAGCTTGTTCTGGTTCTTTTCCTGAATAGTTTACAACTGAAAAGACTTTTGAAGTTGGACACACCATCATTCCAACATCAGAACTGACACATACTAATTTTTACATTAGGAAGGAACCCTTAGACATACTAATTATGTCATTATGAAGCTCTCTGTCGAATTTACTACATGCGTTAGAAAGAAATATTTGCGCCACCTGGTGGACATTAATGTGAAGTGAAGTTTGGACCCTTGGGGTTAAAATGAAGTCTGAAATTTAAGGATTGCTTTAATTTACATTAAGAAAAATATGAGATAAAAAAAGCGTGATTATACGGGACATTTTTTGTCACCAGGTGCAATTTAAGGAGTTTATTTATAACTTAGCCTTTTTATGCTATTTTAAAAAACACAATAATGAAGTTTTTTAAAAAATGAATATATTTTAGAAAGTTCAGCCAAAATGGCTTAAAAATAAAAAACTGGTTGCAGAACATGTCTCTAAGTACAGATAAAGGGCTACACAACATACTTATCAGCTAAAAGTTAACATATACTAATCATTAAGCACTACATACAGTGGATCCGCAAAGTATGAACAGTATACTCATGTACATGCGAGTTGTCAGTTTTTAATTTTTTACACATTTGCCAAAACCTTGAGTAAACTTTTTTTCATGTTGTCATTATGGGGTTTTGTGTGTTTACTGCCACTGCTCACCAAAGGTGATGGTTAAAAGCAGAGGACATATTTTGTTGTGTCACCATGTGCTGTGCTGCAGTGTTTCACAATCACTTCACTTTCACTTTTTTAAGTAGAGAGCTGTTCCAATTTTTCAAGGGCCATATAAAGTATCAGCAATGGCCTCATAAATAGGTGTGTGACCTCTGGGGAAAGATTCCTGAAACCTGGAAGGATTTGAAAGCTGACAGCAAGTTCTGGAGCTCAGCTTGAATGAAACAAACAGTTTTTACATTAAATATGGCAGCAACCATTGATTGTAGTTTTTATTAAATCCTGAGGATACCCAGGCCTGATGACTGACAGACCTGAGAGATCATTGCACATCAGATACATAATAATCTCTTTAAATCATCCAAAATAGTGAAAGACTCATCAGGGCAATTGTGGCGGCTAGTCAAGGGATGTATACATGTCACAGAACTGGCTTTACTTCTGAAATTCTCTTGATATGTAGATGAGCTTGACCGTATGCATTAGTAGGGTAAAAATTACCTAAAATCTAGTAAAATTGTTAAATTCAGTAAATTCACTGACTAAATGTTTGATATTGATTCCTGGTGTAAAGTTTGGTATTGTTAAACTGTGATGGTTAGGCATTGGTAATGCATATATTACATAATATCCTCATGATATAAATATTCCTTTTTATTCATTCATACAGCGAGGATGATGAATGTGAGAGATGAAGATGTTTTGGTTTTGTGACTTAGGCAGAGCCTGCAGAAGACGTTATCTGCACTGTATGACTGGAAGAGAAGAAGGAGTCAGCTGAGCAACATGTGAAGGTATCCTTGAACCATTAGAAAGATTTCCTTTGTTTAGAATATGTACTAGTCCTAACTATAATGAGAAGGTCCTGCCCATCTTCCACTCTCTGGGCAC
This sequence comes from Denticeps clupeoides, assembly GCF_900700375.1. Classification (NCBI taxonomy): domain Eukaryota; kingdom Metazoa; phylum Chordata; class Actinopteri; order Clupeiformes; family Denticipitidae; genus Denticeps; species Denticeps clupeoides. Next base: position 3,685,426 of record NC_041725.1, on the reverse strand, counting down.
AGACAGCTATTTGCTGGTCAAAAAGCACTACTCTTTGGAGGCGATGTTGGTCTACCTGGGTAAGACAAATACATCTGATTCCCCTGATCAAAGGACCTGGTGATCTTGTTTTTTTTAACTTGTGTCCTGTAGAAAATACATTAGTTATTTGGGTGTGATTGTGTATTATACGTATGCTTTTGTGATTTAATAGCACCTTATTACTGTCCAATATGTGTGTGCTTTGGCATGTGACTTGTATTTTGTAGCTAGTAAGGTAGAAGTAACAAAGCATGGCGTGGTGAGATTTTGCGAGGAACAGAGCTTGCTGTGTTTTGGCAGCTTCAATACTTCATCCTCACCAGCACCTGACTACGAATGTACAAGGATATATGGGTAAAGCTGTGTATGCCGGGGCATGCATTACGCAGATTCTCAGGAAAATACAAATCATTGCTATTACTAATGTACTTATTTCATTGCTTCCTCTCTATGTTGCTTGTATTAAGAGTAATCGTTCCGAGAAGGAGTGGCCAGTCTTGTGTCTGAAGGTGTACCTGGGCATCAAGAAGAAACCCCGCCCCCCAGCCTAGGGCCATACTAAAACCACTTGTTACCTACAGCTACTACATTAATGTGGCGGGCAGTGGTGGCCTAGCGGGTAAAGATGCAGACCCGTAATCGGAAGGTTGCTGGTTTACACTGTTCTCGGGACGCCTGTCATGGCTGCCCACTGCTCATCAAGGGCGATGGATTAAAGGCAGATTGTCTCACTGTGTGCTGTGCTGCAGTATTTCACTTTTACTTTCCACATTCACTTTCCACATTATTATCTTCATTTCACATATGAAATGTATATATTACCTCTACAATATTTCTCCTGCTGCCCATATTTTCACAGAACACCCATCAGAATCATCTATAGTGGTAAATGATTTAATCCATGGTACCGTTCTTCTATCGATGTAGACAATTAACAAAATATCAACGTGCATAACTTATTCACTGAGAGATCTTTGACCGACTCTTAACCGTGAGATTATAAGATGTAAATTGTTCAATTAACTGATCAACTCTGCTAGATTTGGGGTGGGTGTCCCAGTGACATGAAGCTGTTGTGGCTGTTTGTCCCCCCTCTCTCATTTTTGTTCATTAAATAATTCACAATCTGTGCTAGTCATTCTGGGATCATGTGCACCACCAAACCAGGCAGGGAACAGGGCCGTGGGAGTATTGTTCTTCTTTGATCCCAGTCCTCAGGGACCTTGTGCAGATTATGGCTCCAAATTTCATCCTTATCCACAGTTGGCCTTGGATGAGGAACAAAGTGATTGTTCCACAGGGCGAGGCCCTGTGTCCCTAGGTAATGACCATGCCGACACAGCGGCTAAAGCGGCTGCTGCCTTGCATCCTTGCCTACAGTTCAATCTTTTGTGACGTCTGAGAGAGTAAGCTGTGGGCCACTGTGGGCCACGATGGTCGCCTACATTTGCTGAAACATTTCTTTCTGCTCTTTGCAAAAGATGGATGGGACCATTTGTCCACAGGGGGGAGGCTATCACAGTTAACAGCAGTGTGGTTCACCAAGGGCTTTATAGTACACATGCTTCTGTAAGAAATGTCTCATCTGTACTACCTCCATTGTAGGGAACCCCTCCCTGTGACGCAGGCGCTGTCAGAGCTACCCCAACAACCTTTTTCATCACCTCATGATGGATTTGATTAGTGATCATAGACATGTTCTCTAAATGGGTGAAGGTGTTTCCTGTGAATCGTGCCACGGTTGGAGCAGTAGCGAAGGCCTTAATCACTGAAATCATCCCTAGGTCATTTCCATCATTTTACTTTCATGAGCGCCAGATCTAAAATCATGTTTATTTCAAACGGTTCTCCTATGAATATCTTCTGACATCCTAGATATTTGTGTGCTCTGTGTGTGCAGGTACCTGTGCTGTGATACTCAGAATGAGATGAGAGAGTGGTTTTCCCGCCTTTTTGAGCATCCAGGCACATACAGACCACAGTCTTGGCTGAATTTTCTGCCGCCTCCTCCTTAATGATGTAGGTTAACGCCTGCCTTGTTTCAGCACAAGGGCGATCTGTGGCCTGCAGAGGGCTGTCAGATTCATGTGAGTGGCTTTATGGTGATGGCAGACCCCCGCCTGGGTTACGTCGGCCCCGTAATCAGGGGCAGCGGTGGCCTAGCAGTTAAGGAAACGGCCCAGTAATCAGATGGTTGCCGGTTCAAATCGATCCCCCAATGTACCACTGAGGTGCCACTGAGCAAATAATGATAATGATAATAACGTGTGCAATTCTAACCCCAACAACCTTAGACCTTGTTATTTGAAGCCAAACAGAGTCCACAGGAGCAAGGGACAGGAACACTTGATGAGCACTGATTTAATTGCAGCGTTGCTTATTCATTTAAGAAGCGCCACACATGATCCTTCATTCACTTGTTTCTTCTCTGAACAATAATTCTGCATGCCTAGTTGTCTAGAGACACACTTTAGTTAGCAGAATCATGGTATGACGCATACTTTTCCAATAGGAGCACTCCAGTAAGGGGCGGTCTTATATCTCGAGTCCCTGGAGAGGTGATTTTAAGGAAGTCTTTGGGATGGGGAGTCAGCATCTTGTTTGATTTCACCATAGCAATTCACTCTACAATCATAAGTATGAATTTACAAAATGTCCAGACGTGAATGGAAATTGTAAGGCTGTCCACGGATAAACTGGTGGAATGAAGAAAAAAAACGTATCAATGGGACACTGCTGTGTTGAGTTCTGCCAAGATTCTTGACAGTGATTCACCTAAATTTAATACATGCTTAATTTACATTTCTCTTGATAAACAGCAACATTATTGTAAAGAACATAAAATAAGACAAGCCATGCAAATTCCAAATTTAAAAATGTAAACAAATTTATAAAATGTATCTTGTCTTGTCATATGTTCATTACGCTGTCAACACTGTCACACACACCTCCAGACAGAACCCGCGGCCCCGTAATTAGAAGGTTGCCGGATCCCGAATCCTGATCCGCCAAGGTGCCACCGAGGTGCCACTGAGTAAAGCACCGTCCCCACACACTGCTCCCCGGGCGCCTGTCATGGCTGCCCACTGCTCACTCAGGGTGATGGGTTAAATGCAGAGGACAAATTTCACTGTGTGCACCGTGAAAAAATCATGTTCTGGGGTTACATCCAGTATGGGGGTGTGCGAGAGATCTGCAGGGTGGAAGGCAACATCAATAGTCTGAAGTACCAAGAAATCTTAGATACCTTTTATATTCCCAACCATAAAAGAGGCCAAATTCTGCAGCAGGATGGTACTCCATCACATACTTCCATCTCCACATCAAAGTTCCTCAAGGTGAAGATCAAGATGCTCCAGGATTGGCCAGCTCAGTCACCAGACATGAACATCATTAAGGATGAAAGAGGAAGCATGGAAGACGAACTATTATATGAATATTGATGAACTCTGGGATGCATGCAAGACTGCTTTCTTTGCTCTTCTTGATGACTTCATCAATAAATTGTATGAATCCTTGCCAAACCACATGGATGCAGTCCTTCAAGCTCATGGAAGTCATACAAGATATTAAATTTGGTTCTCACAGCGCCACTACTTAATACATTTGTATTTGCAGTCAATTTGTTCATTTTCTGTATAGGCGACAAAACTTTTGTCTTTCCAAAATTTGACCTTTCTGTCTTGATTAAATGATAAATCATTTTTCAGTGAATCATTTGGTAGGGTTTTATTTTTCATGAGCTATTTCTATTTCACCAATGAATTTTTTAAAAAGTCAAAATAATAGCAGGTGTTTCTACAAAATAGATAGGACTGTGTGAGTGTGGTGTGTGTGTGAGAGTGTGTGTGTGTGTGTGTGAGTGTGTGTGTGCGCGTGTGTGTGTGTGTGCGCGTGTGTGTGAGAGTGTGTGTGTGTGAGTGTGTGTGCGCGTGTGTGTGTGAGTGTGTGTGCGCGTGTGTGTGTGTGAGAGTGTGAGTGTGTGTGTGTGTGAGAGTGTGTGTGTGTGTGTGTGAGTGTGTGCGTGTGTGAGTGTGTGCGCGTGTGTGTGTGTGTGAGAGTGTGTGTGTGTGTGAGTGTGTGTGAGTGTGTGCGCGTGTGTGTGTGTGTGAGTGTGGTGTGAGAGTGTGAGTGTGGTGTGTGTGTGAGTGTGTGTGAGAGTGTGAGTGTGTGTGTGTGAGTGTGTGTTGTGTGTGAGTGTGTGTGAGTGTGTGCGCGTGTGTGTGTGTGTGAGAGTGTGTGTGTGTGTGAGTGTGTGTGAGTGTGTGCGCGTGTGTGTGTGTGTGAGTGTGTGTGTGTGTGAGTGTGTGTGTGTGTGTGAGTGTGTGTGAGAGTGTGAGTGTGTGTGTGTGAGTGTGTGTGTGTGTGTGTGCGTGTGTGTACCGCTTTAAGAGAGGAGGGGAGCGTGTGCTGTGATGTGATGGAGGTGTGCACTGCTGCAGGACGGCACGGCGCAGAACTCTGCAGACATGTCGGTGAAGAACGTGGCGATATTCGGGGCGACGGGGATGACCGGACTGGTGACGCTACCTCAGGCGGTGGCAGCAGGTACGACTGGCTACGTGCTTCACCGCGGTACCTGTTACCTGGTGTAACATGTCGGCTTTTTCCAGCGTCTGATACGACATAGAACTGCATTCTGCACGACGTGCGTCGGTCGTTCCAAGGACAGTCGAGTTGAATCGAATGAATCGCATTATTACGACTGACACGCGACTCTTCACGTCAGCAGTTTTACGTTGTCGGAACGGGGAAAAGAGAAAAGTCACAGAAAAGTCACAAGACCAACTCGAAATTGTCGAGTCACGATGTTCAGTTCTTGCCGAGTCATGCTTGAGAGCGCGCATGCGCGGTACGCTGCGGCCGCGTTATCGCGTCCTTCCAGGGAGGGAGTTCTCCAACACAAATATATCTAGTGAAGTCTCCACACGGCAAAATATAATAAATCAATAAATATAGATTCATTGAATTTAGAAAATCAGGATGTTCATTCCGGGATTTGGCATGTAAGTGAACATTCTTCATTCGAAGAATGACTGTCACGAGTGAAAAAAATGCTCTTGCTATTTCAGAAGTTGAGTCCAGCTGAGTGTCTGCAGTGTAATCGAGTGACGCCCCTCTCGCTGATAACCCCCATCTCGCAGCCCCACCCCACCAAACTGTAGCGATAGAGACTACAATCATCCCCTCCCATTCGCAATTCTTTTATACATCATTTTTATTTGACCTTTTTTGTCTCGTTTGATTCTCTTTAATCGTAACCTGTGATGCTGTGTTTATAGGTTACAATGTGACTGTGCTGGTACGAGATCACGCCAAACTCCCTGCTGACCACAAAGCCTCCAGGGTTGTGGTGGGAGACGTCCAGAACAAAGAAGATGTGAAAAAGACCCTGGAGGGTCAAGATGCCGTAATCATTGTCCTGGGGACCAGAAATGATCTCAGTGAGTTTCTCCTCATAATCAGAAATACTGACAATTATGAAAGTAAAAGTGAAGTGATTGTCATTGTGATACACTTCAGCACAGCACACAACGAAATGTGTCCAAAGACACACTGTGTGTGTGTGTGTGTGTGTGTGTGTGTGTGTGTGTGTGTGTGTGTGTGTGTGTGTGTATATATACACGTACACACACACAGTACACGCCAAAAGTTTGGACACACCTTCTCATGTAATGTGTTTTCTTTATTTTCACTAGCATTCACATTGGTAGATTCTGACTGAAGGCGGTACACACACACACACACACCTTTATATTTATACAAACACACACACACAGTCCTTCTGACTGAACACGTGGCGTTATGTACTTAACAAAAAAAGGTGAAATAACTGATAACACGTTTTATATTCTAGTTTCTTTGCTCTGATTACTGCTTTGCACACGCTTGGCATTCTCTAGATGAGCTTCAAGAGGTCGTCACCTGAAATGCTTTTCCAACAGTCTTGAAGGAGTTCCCAGAGGTGTTTAGCACTTGTTGACCCCTTTGCCTTCACTCTGCGGTCCAGCTCCACATAACTCCACATGTGTTCATTCATAAAAATAAATAAAACACATTGATGAGAAGGTGTCTCCAAACTTTTTGCCTGTACTGTATACACACACACACGCATGTATGCACATACATTCATATTACTGAGCATGAATAGCCTGAGCCTGATATTTATCTATACACACACACACACACACACACACACACACTATAAGGTGCCCCCTAGGCCATATATCAAGAGAAGCTTACACATACACCATATATTCCTCATACATCTACATACAAACCTCACGCATACAACACACACACACACACACACACACACACAGGCTGCTCCTTGTACTGCTTCTCTCCTCCTAATTTGCATTTAAAGCTACAGACACCAAAATGGCACGTCCTGGGAAATCTCATTGTGGGACTGGATGAAATTGGCTTCTGCACCATGGCTGAATTTCAGAAAGACACTTCAGATACAGTATTAGGGGAACACTATACAAAGACCTATATAAAAAAAATCATATCGGGTATAATATCTGTGACATTGTATTTCTATAAACAGGTCCAACTACAATGATGTCTGAAGGAACAAGAAATATCATAGATGCCATGAAAGCACGTGGAATCCGAAAAGTTGTTGCTTGCATGTCAGGTGAGATTTACTATTTATTAATATTATTGTTATTAATTCATGCTGATTGCCCACAAAGTGTAACCTTCATTCAGTTAGAAATCTACTTATCTCTCCTCTCATATTTCAGCCTTCCTCCTGTGGGACCGTTCCAAAGTGCCCCCACGTCTGGTACCCGTCACCGAGGACCATGACAGGATGTACACTGTGCTCAAACAGTCAGGACTGGACTTCGTGGCGGTGATGCCGCCGCACATCGCTGGTTTGTACTCTTTATTGCCTCAGCAGTTTGCAGTGACTGGGCACATTTGATTCGTTCTATTGTTTTATTTTATTTTTTCCCCATGCAGGTGACAAGCCCCTGACTGAGAAGTACACGGTGACTGAGGGCACGCTGAGAGGCCGGGTCATTTCCGCATACGACCTGGGACACTTTTTCATCAAGTGCCTGTCCACCGCTGACTGGGATGGGAAGACAGTGGGGGTTTGTGGAGAGTACAGTTAAAACCTCCAAAATGGTGTGCCTTTTACATCTAGTTTCATATATTGCTAAATTTTCATAGGACAAAGGGAAAAAACGTGTGCACTAAGGACTAGTGATTATGCTAATTTCTTTAAAAAAGTAAATCTGTTAAGCAAAATATTTTTGTATTCAACTACTTCAAATAAAGAGACATGTCAATCACACATTGTACTAATAAATCATGATGACTTTGTAAGAAATATTTTCCTAACATGAAATTCAGGGTGTGTGTTGTTCACCTCAAGACACCCGTCTCCATTTCCCCTGTTCTACACCATCCACCACCCATAAACCTTCCTCACTTCCTCCTGCCTGGCAGCTCCATCCTCAGCATCCTTCTCCCAACATACTCGGTGTCTCTCCTCCGTACAAGTACAAAGCAACGCAGTCTCGCTTCTCCAATAATACCAAACTGCTCCTCCAATGCGCTCACTCCTGATCCTGTTCATCCAACACAAACCTCAGCATCTTTTACTCCAATTCTGCCGTCTGTCTTTTCATCAGTGTCACTGTCTCCCACCTACATGACCTCTCCGGTCTCACTACTGAATTTCGATGGTAACCGCCCTTCAGAAATGAGTCCTCTCTTCTCCTCCCATTCCACCCTGTCTGCACTCTCCTCTTCACATTCTTCCTCTTTCACACTTCCCATTGCTCTGGACGGCCGAGCCCAAGTATCTGAACTCCTGCTCCTTCTTCCCCTCTCCTCCCCTATAAAACAGCCACTCCGACTGGAGTGGGAGGAGTTCTGTAATTACAGGCTCCTCCTACAAAAAGGTATACACAAACAAGACAGAGAGAATGCGGACAGCACATCACATGACCATGGGCCGTAACAGCTGACATGGGCCGTCATGGGTGTGTTGTGCACTGTTGCTGTGTGGTACTCCTTAACCCAACCCTAACCGGGTTTCTGGTCCAAATCGGGTAGCTCCGCTACGACACTAAGAGTTGTGGGTTTTTGGCTGGAATGCATTGTGGGTATGTGGCAGTATTAAAAGAAAGAAACAGAGGTGTGTTACGTTTCCCGCTGTCCTTCCAATAATTTACACACACCTCTCCAGGGTCTCTTCCACCTGCACCCTGCTCTCATGACGGACCACAGGGTCATGTTCAAACATTCAAACTCCTGCCTGATCTCATCTGTCAACCTGTCCATGACCATAGTGGACAAAAACAGCTGTCCCGCTGCCCTCATACCGATCCTACACACACCTCCCTGCCAGTCCCGACGTCCGCATCGTTACACTCAACGACAGTGACCCTAAATGTAATGACATCAAATTACGCTTAAAGCTCACCTGATCAAACGAAATGCCAGCCAGCAGTGGACACATGCCCCCCACAACAAATGGCCCAACAATCAGGCAACATCCTAGCACCTAGGCCTAACTGGGGCAGCGGTGGCCTGGCGGGTAAGGAAACAGACCCGTAGTGTGAAGGTTTTTGGATCGAGTTCCAAATCGCCAAGGTGCATCTCAGCAAAGCACCGTCCCCATACACTGCTCCCCGGGTGCCTGTCATGGCTGCCCACTGCTCACTAAGGGTGATGGTTAAATACAGGGGACACATTTCGTTGTGCTGTGTTTCACAATGACTTCACTTCAACTGATGCTGAGTACAGACACACCTTTGTAACATTGCCAATGCTCAAAAGAAAAAAAAACGTGACATTGTATAATAATTTACTAATACCGTTTTTTATTTGTTTTAAGTTTTCTAATTTTCTTTTCCCCTTGAATGAGGTAACTAATTCTAATCGGCTGTACAACAATACGAACTTCAGGCCGGTAGGCGGCGCCAGTGGCGCCACAACACCTGATAGCAGACGGTCGACGCAGCGAGGAAGAAAGCGACTGGTTCCAGGGCGCATGCGCAGCAAAATTCCTCCGTCTTGAACCTGCGGTCTGGCGGGAAAGGGAAGGAACGCGGCGTCCCCCGAACCGGCTTTCGAAGAGGAACATGTCGGGCCGCGCCGACCTCTGCTGTTAACCTCTTCCAGCCGTAGAACCTCCCGCACGTGTGGACGCAGCCGCCGAGACGCGACGCGACGCGGTAAGCAGGTCGAAATGTTGTTATTGCGGCGAGTCCGGCCTCCCAGATGAACTTGCTTCGCGTGTAACGATATAAAAAAAAAATCTAATCATGACCCTGTGGTCCGTGGTGAGAAGAGTGCAGCTGGTGGAGACCCTGGAAAGGTGGAGATCTGCTGTTTAATAAATGCATATTATTAGGAGTCACTATACCATAGTTATATACTACTTATATACTAATAACTATAGTTATTAGAAGTCGTGATTCGAACCGGCGACCTTCTGATTACGAGTCCGCTTCCTTGCCCGCTAGGCCTTGTCATATATTGAAGACGGTTCCTTGCCTGATTCTTCACGTTTTCAGGTGGGAACATTTTGAGAGCTGTGCTGATGATGAAGGTAGCCCTGACTGGTTAAAATAAAAGAACTTGTCCCCCACGTCTTGGGGTAATCCACAATCTCTTCCTTGACGGGACGTTTCACGATTATTAAGACCAGCAGACTATTCGCAATAATTCGCATGGACATCTCCATTTTAAACTGGTATTGAAGGTGTTTTCTCTTTTTTTTTTTTTTTAACCGGCAGGTTCAGAATGGCTGCGAGAGGTCAGAAGAGGAAGCTTCCCTCGGATGCAGACGGGCACGGTGCGTGGTGGGACCACCAGCGCCAGTCTGTGCTGGACATCTCGCTGGACAAGTTCCAGCGCGACCAGGCCCTGGTGGAGCCGAGCCTGCGCCGTTCGGTCTTGATCTCAAACACCCTCCGCCAGATTCAGTCCGAGGACCTGGCACTGATCCGGTCCCTGCCCAACCCCGAAGGATCCCTGTCCTCTCCATTTTGCAACAGTTCAGACTTTTCTTTACTTTTGGAGGACAGTGGAGATGAATGGATGTCTGGATCTTCAGAGGAAGACGTCTCACTGTCCACTGCCATCTCTTCTATCCTGAAGGAGCTGGATGGGGCTGTGGAAGGCGGAGGCTTAGAGGCCACGCCGCCCCACCGGATGCCATTAGGGTCCATTGAAAATCTTCCAGTTTTCGAGCATGGTGCCAAGCGGGACCCCTGGAAGGCCAGTCGGCCCTCAGAGGACGTGGACATCTCACACTACGCTGTCCCTCAGAGCCTCGCCCAGGAGCGCCTGGTCCTGGACATCCACACGTCAGCGCTGGAGCCAGAGGGCAGTCAGGAGCTGGTGAAGTTCTTGCCTTTGCCAATCTGCTCCCCTTATTCCTGCTCCTCCGGTGCAAGTGTGAAGGAGTTGCACGAGCTGGAGCACATCATGGAGATCCTGGTGGAGTCGTGAGGCCGATGCTCTAGAACGGCCGCAAATCTCCAGCAGAAAAAAAAAAAAAAAAAGCGACATGCCCTACGTAACAATGGTCCTTTCAACTTCTCTTAAGGGAGATGAAATTATCTTTATATACTTTAGACTGATAATGACTAAAAAATGTAAAAGATTGCACGGTTAATATCCATTATGGTGAACTATAGAAACGTCGTTTCAGTACAGTCCACGTTGAACGTTTCTGGCCCATTTTTTTTTCCTGGAACATTTCTGGAGTGCACTAAATAAAAAGTGCAGTTATCTGTATCTCGGAACCGGCCCTTTTTGTTGAGTGTGCTTTAATTCCAGCGCTGTGACATTAACTCGCCTCATATTTAGTACCTGGAGAACATTCCAGATCTGCCTGTTGGTGCTCCTCAATTTGTATTTTAGGTTACTCCTCCCCTGCTGGATTTACTGATATCCTGATTTATTAATTATGCAGTTTTCACACAGTGTCTGTGATGTTTTTTTTTTTTTTTATAAAAGTGCTGTATTATTACAATAATGCTGCAGGTAATTTTTATGTTGGCTTTTATGAAGTCAAATATGAACAAATTAGGTTCTTGTGCTGTGAACAAGGTGCCTTTTCATGGTTCAATGTGACATGTCCTGAGGGATAGAATTGTACTTGCAAAACAGATCATTTCAAACTTTACCTTGCAGTTCATGGTTTTGGTTCAAAAGATTTGTAACAGAAATTCATATTTGAAAAATGTGAAAAATCCATTGTTATTGTTGTTTTGTTAACCAGCTCCATAGTCTAGTATTTACTCTAATCTTGTTATATGTCATGTTTAATGTTTTATTAGCGTTCGAATGTTCCGGTTATTTGGTCAGCCATTGTTTTTGCTGTGACCTGTAAATGCACTTTGCATGAAATGTTAATTAATTCTAGACTATATTTAAAAGTAGTGGTTACGCTTTCATTACCAGCATCCAAGATGTTAAGAGTGTGTGGATAAAATATATATAAATATATATATTTAATGCAGAACGCTGTTGGATGTGGAGGGGCTGCTGCGCGGAAGGATGTCTATGCAAAGCTGTACATTTTTACCCCGAAATAAAGACTAAAACCAGACTATTTGCCTCGCCCCTTTCCTGCCTACAGAGACATGCGGTTTAACGAGACTTTTCTGTCTGACCTGTGCAGTTTTGGTACGAAGGAAGAGAAGGTAAATCAGTTTCCAGATGTTTCAGCTGAAAAGGCCCTGGTTTAAAAATCCAATCTGTGACAAACTGCTGCTTGATTTTTTTTTTTTCCCAAGAACTTCTTGAGGCTAGATATTCGCTACAAAGAAGCTCATTTCTGATGTTCATGTTTACACTAGTCCCTGGGCCAGCGGTGGCCTGGCGAGTAAGGAGGTAGACTCGTAATCGGAAGGTTGCAGGTTCAAGGTACCGTCCCCTCACACTGCTCCCAGGGCGCCTGTCATAATTAATTTGTTAAAAGAATAGAGATGAGATTGAGATTCAAGAAGAGAGGAGAGTTTTATTGGTAGTTTTTCGAGGGGACAGAGGGATCTTTAGGTCCTACTTACAGACAGCATTCATTTTTACTTTTGGGGACATCTGCAATGGTCTTATTAACAGGAATAGGTTCCTATATAAGATGTGGAAAAAAAACAAACAGCAGCAAACTTTGAGGAGTTTTGTTTTATTGGGGCAATCCAGCTATAAAACATTTACATCATACTCTTCATCATACTAACAGTTCCAATCACCATACAAAACCTATATTACAAACACTATACAACAAAATATCGAGTTTAACACCCACCGAATTAAGACTTCACAGTGAGCTCAAGGTAAAAAGACCGTCACCTTCTCACACAGGCACATTTAAGGTCCACTCTTTTACTGCATTAGGTGTCCGATTGTAAAAAAGAAAAACTACATTTCAGATGAGCCGTTTAAAAACAAGTTATGCTTCGTCAGTGTAGACTTTCAGCCATCAGCAGCTACATGAACAAACCTTCATCCTTATCCACCCCCCAACAAACGAACTATTAATACAGAATAAAAACACATTTACTGTGAAAGTCACCGTGCGGCATCTGGGCCTGGAACGGACTGAGCTTCCTGCTAACTCAGGACAGCTGGTGACACGCCTCCATTTTTGGCTGCTTACTGCTGACAGTCAGGCACACGACAATGAAGATGAAAAGCAACAGTCCTTCATCTGTTGATGGTGTTGTACGACGTCTGGGACGCTACGTCTAGGGGTTTTGTAGCAGTCTTATCTGCTTCGGGTGGACCTTCCTCGCGTCCCTCTTCCACGATCGGCACTCTGTCCTGTTGTTCGTCCTCCTCACAGGCAGGGAGGTGGAAGAAGGCGGTGAAGCCGTGGAGATCAGCCAGCTTGTGGAAGGTGCGCAGGACCAGGTACATAAACATCAGGCCCACAAACAGGTACACTGTAGGATGGACATATTGAAAAGGACACAGTTAACAAAATGACAAAAAAAAAAAAACAACATGCAACCAATAGGAACAGTTTTTTTGCTTTTATCTTGTTGGTCCAATAATTCTGTATCTGGAGACTCTTTCCGAAATTCAGCCTCGGTGCAGAATTACAGCCACTTTGATCCAGTGCCACGATTTCCCCAGGACGCCCCATTTCATTGTCTGTAGCTTTAAGGGGGAGAGAGGCGGGACGAGGAGGAGAGCAGCCTATAGAAGTTGAGGGGGCATTCGCCGAAATGACATCATCAACACCATTCACCAACCACAATGTTTGCCGTAGACAGGCGGCATTTTCCCAGAAAAAATAAAACGAACCCTCTTCAGAGTCTCGCAAGATCGAACTAAACAAGTACATTTGTGCTCATTTTTACATCCAAGCAACTGCAATGCTACGTATGTTTGGAAGCCATGGCAGTCGGTGGAGATAATGTTTTAGAGGAGGGGTGCGAAATCCTCTTGCTGAAAAAAGCATCAGAAACGGGAGGTAACCTTTCCCATTATGATGTCATAAGGGGACAAATCACTGATTTGTCCAATCACTGAAACCCTAAAGAGGACCTTTGAACACGAGGTGAGAAAAGCTCAGACACCATCACCTTCTGTGCCAATGCCAAGAAAGTCACACAGGCAGAGAAAAAGCTTCTAATCCAAAGAAAAATGTCACATTTGTACAAACCCTGGCACTAAAAACATAAACCGGCTTTAATATGGACTTCATTCCAGTCTCATTAAGCGACATGATTAAAAATTATTATGCATCTCTTTTAAGTGCGGACACCTTATGAACGTGATGCAAGGAGTAGACAAGGTCGTTATGCAAACAGAAAGTGGGATTTAAAAGATGAAGAACCTCCCTCTTTCACAAGCTGCTGTGCAAACATCTAAATATGACCATCTTCATTACGGCAAACCTGCAACCATGTTTGTGAATTTTGGATATTACTGTAGCGGTGAAGCAGAGGGAGATGGAAGAACAATGACTGCATTGGACAGGTCGATGGTAATCACATCCTGCTTTTCAGAAGCAACGTTCAAACCATCCTCACCCTCGGGTGCAACACAGGGCACTCATTTTGTTTACCAAAGGAGAGGTGTTTAGTACTGGTAATTACAGGGTGCGACACTGACAGTTTAAAATGGAGGCGAGGCATGCAAAAAGGTTCGATAAAGTATGAAAAGCCATGGAAATGGGATTTTTTGCGCTGATCCAGGCATCATGAGATGAATCATGCTGCAGGCCTGTAATATTTCACCTTCACGGTGCAGTTTTAAGTAAAAAAAAAAAAAAAAAAAAAAAACAACAACCACATCATGCAAAATGGGATGCTGGGCTGGACAATGCAGTCATAAAAATGACCAATTTCTTCATTTGCTGATAGGACATCACTACACTACCAGTCAAAAGTTTGGACACCTGGGGAGAAAGTTTTATTTTATTGCCCAACCACAACACAGATGCTTTGCTCATAGGACTTTGGTTTTCTCACCTATAATGGAGACCTTGTAGAGGGCCCTCAGCTTCTGATGAGGCTGCTCTCCTGGCACAAAGTCTCCCAGTCCAATGGTGCAGAGTGAAATAAAACAGAAATACAAAGCATCCAGGAAGGACCACGGCTCTTCTATCCTGCTGAAGACCAGTGCTGGAACTATGAAGAAGCAGACCACCACCAAGACCATCAGGATGGTGAAATGGATAACGCTCGCCACTCGGGGCGCCAGGGCTCCCCGCTGTTGGAACAGGTTGACCGGCCTGTACGTCACCAGGTACATGAGGCGCTGGACACAGGCAGTCAGGACTAGCATGGTGAAGGGAACCCCAAGTAGAGCATAGACGATGGAGAAGGCCTTCCCTTCATCAGAGAGGGGGGTGGTGTGGCCATAACCTGGATAGAAACAGTCAATCAACATCCACATTCGTATAAATATGAACATTTTGCTGAACAGTCACATTTAGACTATGCAAACACAGGAAATCATCTACAGACTGTAATCAGCCAATCCCGTCCCTCAGCTAATACAGTTGTGGCCAAGAATTGAGAAAATATTTGACCCTCCAGAATGTTATGAATTGATCAGATGAATTGCAAAGCCCATCTTGGTGAAAATGTTGATCAGCACAAGGCTGGTGATCCTCCTGTCCTGCTGACTGAGATAAAATGGCAGACTGGGTGCTTTAAAAGTTCAGATCAGATCAATAACTTCAAGGAGAGAAGTGAAGAAGTGAAGAAGTCTTCAGGGTGCTCAAGAAAGTCTGCAACAAAAGTAGTCTAAGGTGAGAAAAATTGGCCATTGAATAAATAACTAAAATAAACGTGCATGTTGGTAGTTATGCTGGTTCTAACCGCGATAATGTCGGTTCGGGCTTTTAAAAACCGGTCTTTTAAAGCCCAATTCGTGGCTACATCTACTCTGTCTATCTGACGAGTCCCGAACGCCCAGGCGTGGCCTTCGTTTTTTTTTTCTGTCGCACCACTGAGAAATGAGGTCACATGTGCAACCAAATCGCACTCTAGAGCCCTGAGGTGGGATCACTCACAATTTTGCCTTCCAAGAACGCATGTTTTTACAGCATAATGAAGCACCGTGCCACAAGTAAGTGGCTTAGGGAACAAAACGTTGCAATATTGGGTCCATGGCCAGGAAACTCCTTAATCCAACATTTTCTGACAAACTAAAAGCACTGATTAGAACGGGTTGCCAAAAAAAAAAAAAAAAAAAAAAAAAGAGACCTAAACACAGCAAAGACCTGAAACGGTCTCAACTGGTGGACTACACAACATTATGAAGTCATGGGATACCAGCATTTGGAGTCGTTCATGCAGATCTGCGGAGGCCATAAAAGAACTTGTAAAACCAGAAATGCCATGACTGTACACAGTCCAGGTCGGCCAAATCCTGTTCTTTGTGATCAGGTTTTGGGTTTGACCCGAACCACCACAACACTGCATTACTTGCACCCCTTTAAACACGCACAGTCAGCCCAGATCTACGCGGCGTGTACGAAGCAACATTTGAAACGGCCTTTTAGGGCCTAAACCAGAAATACATGAGGGGCGTTTAGCACAAGATGAGCGGATGTAATAAAGACGTCCATGTCATGGTGAACGCTGGGTTACTGGAGGATATTAACAGATGATGAATGAGACCCTTTGTTCATAGGAGGGTTACTCCACGAGACTTTCTCCGTAAGGGGACTGTAGTCAAGGTAACACACTAAACACAAGTGGGGTTTTTTGTGTGTGAAATAATGTAATTACTGGTTGAATTAACTTTTAAACTAATACAATGGCATCACCTACATAAATAGACTTTAAATATTTGAGGGGATAAAAACTTTATTTTAAGGTTTCCAGAACTACTGAGCATCTTTTACTCTACAATTAGATACTTCCTGGTTTGATCATGTTTAAAGATGCACATGCACCACAGTAGATGTGAAATTAGATCTTCTGTGTGTTTGCCTCCGTTGACATGAGGCACTGGATTTATTTTTCTTAAATTCTATGAAAACAGCAGCGGCCCCGTAATCGGAAGGTTGCCGGTTCGAATCCCGATCTGCCAAGGCGCCACTGAGGTGCCACCAGGCAAGGCACCGTCCCCACACGCTGCTCCCTGTCATGGTGCCCACTTTTTACCAAGGCTGATGGGTTAAATGCAGGACACATTTCACCATGTCACCGTGTGCTGTGCTGCAGTGTTTCACAAGTGACAGTCACTTCACTTTCACTTTAGAATCAGCAACGAGTTGGAATAAAATTAAGATCCAGGAGACCTAAACACAGCAAATGCTGAAAACACGATGAAGCTGGAAAAAAATCCTTCCCATTCCAACCCAACCGCATGTGGTTACTTACTTCTAAGTATTAATATTATATATTTCAATCGCTGACATGTCACATGAATCCGCGGTAATCTGATCCAGTCCTTCGGGTTGCGGAGATTTGGCTAAATCTGATAATCCCGAGCATGCATGGAAGTTGCATTAAATAGTTTTATTAACCCGTTTCATGGCCCAGCGTGACCAGGTTGAGCTCTTCCCACCCGGGACAGGGGTCCGTGCAGCGGAGGTCGAGAAGAACTGACCCAGATTTAAACAACACGAACAATCGGGAAAAGTATTTCTGTAGAGGTGAGAGATGGAGAGATGAAGGTTACGTTGAGGAACACCGAACTCGCGTACCGACGGTGGTGACCAGGGTGCTGGCGAAGAACAGGGCCGCCGCCAGGTCCCAGTTGGCGGCGCCGCTGGCGTTGTGGAGGGCGGACACGCCGTACTTGTTGGCCTTCAGGACCTTCTCCAGGAACAGGTCGAGCGCCGCGCCGTCCACGCAGCTCTGGTTGAGGAAGCGCTCTCGCAGGGAGGCCAGGTCCAGGCGCAGCCGCTCCTCCTCGGGCCGCTCGATGGCCGAGAAGACCAGGGCTCCCAGGACCAGGTAGGCGGCGTAGAACAGGACGAAGCCGGCGAGGAAGAGCCAGGACCTGCCCGCCGAAGACATCGCTCTGGGTGGATGTGAGGGGCCCGAGGGGAACCGAGAAGAAGTCCTTCTCCCCACCCCCTGAGACACGTCGTCCGGCTGTGAAATTTACTCACGATCTTCTTCTTCTTCTTCTTCTTCTTCTTTCTGGCCAGGAGGCGACGGGTCACGTGTGTCCGTCGCGTCTCGTTTCGCGTGGATGAAGTTGTACTGCTCCGTGTGTACTTTGGCTTCTCGGCGCTGAAAAGTCAACACGTTCAGCGGCAGAAAAGAAAATCAAACTCGCACACTCGTCAAGAATTTCAAACTCTGCGCTTTATATTAAAAACTCCAGCAGGAATATGCGATGCACTGATTTAAAGTGCTACTTTATACTGATACTTTATACAACAACTAAGTGGGATCGGAAATTCTAAGTAAAGGTGCGTGTCCTGAGGCACCCTGACTTTGGGTGGGTTGTTTTTTTTTCCTTGGGTGCTGAGCTGCTGGGGGCGGGGCCGGCGCCGCCCACGTCTATGACGTCACGAGCCACGTTGACGTGTGAGGAGCAGTTTATTTCAGATGGAACGTGGTGCAGAGATAGAAGAGCGAAAATTGCATCGATCCGATACTGATACCAGCTTGGAATCGATCGATCACGGAGGTAACACACTCGCCTATGAACCAGAAGACCCAGGTTCAAATCCCGCTTACTACCATTGTGTCCCTGAGCAAAAAAGTAAAGTAAAGTGAAGTGATTGTCACATGTGATACACAGCAGCACAGCACATGGTGCACACAGTGAAATTTGTCCTCTGCATTTAACCCATCACCCTGAGTGAGCAGTGGGCAGCCATGACAAGCGCCCGGGGAGCAGGGTGTGGGGACGGTGCTTTGCTCAATGACACCTCAGTGGCACCTTGGCAGCTCGGGAACCTTCTGATTACGTGGCCGCTTCCTTAACTGCTAGGCCACCGTGAGCACCGTTCCAAAATGCAGTACACCGCGTACACACACGCACAGCCACTGTCACATCAACAACAAGCTTCTTTATTAGTTTCTTTATTAAAAACCTTAACCCTAAGTTGCTGCTGGGGGGGCTGTCCCTGTAAATACTGATTGTAAATCGCTCTGGATAAGGGCGTCTGGTAAATGCTGTAAATGTAAATGTAGGGATGTGCGGATTTACATTTACAGCATTTATCAGACGCCCTTATCCAGAGTTACAGTCAGTAGTTACAGGGAGCAACTTAGGGTTAAGTGTCTTGCTCAGAGACACAATGGTAGTAAGTGGGATTTGAACCTGGGTCTTCTGGTTCATAGGCGAGTGTGTTACCCATCCCTAACACACGCCCACCCTCTCGAGGCCTCGTGCTGTGGATTTGCACACTAGTGCCAGTATCTCACACCACAGCACTACCCCGAATCCATCCCCCATAGTCTAACATGACTACATACCCCACTGGTCAAAGGTTTAGGGTCATTTATAAATGTCCTTCATTCTGATGGGAAGTCATTTCTTTCTACATTAACAAGTCTGTCACTTTAAAAGCTTCATAATTGGAAAACCATTTACAATTGTTTTAGTAGAGCTGAAAACAGTTCCACTGGTTAAAGAAAGAAATGGTTAAATTCACATTAGTATCTAGTACATCACTAGGGTCCGACTACATCATTATTTCAAAGTTTGTGAAAAAATTTTAAACCCCCCCCCACTGGGGATGCATGTGACAGTGTTTTTTTTCGGTCTCCATCCTGGGTAAATAGGGAGGATTGCATTAGAAAGGGAATCCAGTATAACCACTGGGGCAGTGGTGGCCTGTTGAGTAAGGAAAAGGACCCAGATCTTTAAATCCCAAACTGCCAAGGAGCCACTGAGCACATGCTGCTCACCAAGGGCGAGGGGTTAAAAGCAGAGGACACATTTAGGGACGACCCCCTAACGGAGGAGGAGGACGAGGATTCTTTTTGTGTTCCTTCTATTCAGATGAATCAGATTTTTTTCCTGTTAATTATGAATTGTTGTGTACAGCATTCAACAGTTCTTTTTAGAAACAGAAAATAACTAAACACCTTATTCGAATTATAACATTATATAGGTTGTGCCAGCCTACCTATTATGTGAGAGTAAAACAGTGAATCCATTTTGATGGTGCATACACGATACACTGTTCTGCAAGCATATCCAGTAACACAAGAAAGGCTGGTCGCCATGGACATTATTCAGAGCACAATCTGAGCACCGTTCCAAAATGCAGTACACCGCGTACACACACGCACAGACCAATACGATACGATACAAAGAAGCCACTGTCACATCAACAACAAGCTTCTTTATTAGTTTCTTTATTAAAATTTCAGCAACTCAGTGGCACTACTGCCTGGAATATAGAGCAAGAAATCACTATTTTCTTTTGTCATCACCAAATCATTAAAAGTGTATTTTTCCCGAGGAGCAGTGGCCAAATACTTGAAGATTGCTAACACAAAGGAAACATTAATAGCACAAACACAACCGTGATTTCTTCCTGGTGCACAAAATATGACACAAAATAAACACAAACCATCACGAACATATCATTTGCTTTTGGTGCGACTAGATGTGTGAAAATAACGAATTAGTTTCACCCAGCCCGGAAACACAGACAGCGAAGTTTGTTCAGTCAAAAACCACAAAGGACAAGGCTGACATCTGCATGTGGGACACGACGTCTGGAGGAGCAAACATTCCTTGTGCTCAACCCCGATACCTGGAGTATTCTCACCAGCACCACAGACATGTTTACTTGCCCTAAACGTCCCACGTGTTGCGCTTCAAACGAACAATGAGGGCGTTTGTTGCAAAAAAAAAAAGCGTTTCAGGCCATCCGAACTTAAAATATCCCCAAGTCCCAGTTTGTTTCTTCAGAAAGCCGAGCCCACATGATGTTTTGGTTGCAGTGGCCTTGCAAGCCAGAATGAAAATGTCAAAGAAAAACGTTCCTGTTGAAATGATCATGTGATAATCTCCTTTTCCCACTGGAAGAGTTTGGATAAGGTCTAGTCGAGGAATCATGATCCTGACGAACATCCATGAAAGGTGCCTGGACAGAGAGATAGACTTTGTTTAACTTACAGCTTTTCAAATACACTTTACAGTGCACACAGTCCAAAGAATATGTCCTCGTGTCCTACAGACAGTTAACATTAATGGGTCACTAGGCATTAATGGGTGTTTTTTCATGAAAATAATAAATAATCATTGAAAAAGTTTGAAGTAAGAATGTAGTTAAACCCACATCTGCTGATGCAGGAGATACTTTACTAGTGTGAACACACACAAAAAAGTATTTGTCAACCACTGATTGTGCAAAATGTCCCATTTAAAAAGACTTCATTGTCAGCATAGGTACATTTCAACTGTGAAGACAGAATGTAAAATTTGTTTGTATCTGTGTAAAAGATGCATGTCCACACCTTCAAACAGTCAGACTTCAAGACCAGAGAGCTGTCTAAGGACACCAGGGACAAGACTCTACACCTACACAAGACTGGGACGAGCCAATCTACAACAAGCAAGAAGAGATCAACTGTTGGAGAAATTATTATCTCCCTCGACCTGGGGCTCCATGCAAGACCCCACTTTGTGGGGTACAAATGATCTTGAGAACGGTGAGGAAATAGCCCAGAACTACAAGAGGGGAACTAACTGGTCAATGACCTGAAGAGACCTGGGACCACAGTAACAAAGGTTACTATTGGTACTGTAAATTCCGCCATATAAGCCACTACTTTTTTCACACTGCTTTTACAATGATGCAGGTAATTTATGAATTTTTATGGGCTAAGTAGCTTCGTGCCACCAACACATTTAACCTCGGCATATCAGACCAGTGAAATTACCAAACAGGCCACAGTGGACCAATGGAAATGTTTCAGCAAACTCAGTCACACTTCATTCTCCAGATCAGCCATTCTGTGCTTCGTGCACAGACCCTCATCATGGGAAAGACATATAAAGAAATGCATATAATGAAGAAATGCATATAATGCAACTTTCAAGTTGAAAGCGATCAGTCTGGCTGTCGAAGAAGGAAATAGAGCTGCTGCACGTAAGGAAGATGGCGATACTGATCAATGACTTTTGCGGGTAGGTTCTCCACAGAGAAAGTGTGTGAAAGTTGCATACTTTTAGGCTGCTCAATTCCGATACTAATGACAACTTTAGTTCTGAATCATCCAGGGTAGAACTGGAAGAATGTCATGTGGTCAGATAAGAACAAAATAGAATTTGTGTTTGGACAGGGAAGAATGGTGAGTTGCATCCCAAGAACACCAAACCCACTGTGAAGCATGGGGCTGGAAACATTGCAAACCTGGTGAAGACAGGAAACGTTCGACCTCTTCCAACCAAGGTTACATTATTAAAGTACTGAGGTAAACTTTTAAATTGACTTGTTTTGCAAACTAATTTTTGTATTCGTAAATTCAATGGAATTTCCTGGATTTTTTTAATTATGATGAAAATAACCGACCTCTCTCATCTTTGGGAAAACTTGCACAACTAGTGGCTGCCAAAAATGTTTTTGCCCCACTGTGTGTGTTTGTGTGTATTAGTACATTGAAAGACCTTTTTAACTGCTATGTGCTGCATGCTGAATTGTCTTAATAAATATTTTAATTCAATTCTCTTTGCTTTCAGCTCTACTCATACAAGAAAATATACTTACTGAGTCATGCTGGTCTAAATGCAGTGACTGGAGTAAAAGTTTCTGGGACAAGGATTCCAGTCGCTTATACTTTAAGCATATCATCATGTTCAAGTCTTGGAATCCATCCAGTAAGCTTGCTTGTCTAAAAGGAGTGAGGGTCAAGTCAGTGATGCACAGTTGCTCAGAACATTGCTCTAAAAAAATATGATATCATTCAGTGGTCATTATGTGCTGAATGTGGCTGAATTAGCCAAACAGACATGCAGTTGTCACGCATGATCACGCATGACACGTCAACTGCAATTTTCTTTGTATACGTCCCGTGTCGACCAGAAGAGGGCGACATACACTAAATGGCCAGTAATCCTCATTATTTGAAATTGCACCTTATAAGATTCACAACATACATGTTTGCCACACACACTTTAGCTAGAGGCATTTAACAGACAAAAAGAATTTTGTCATCCTGCAAAAATCTGTTTTCTACACTATGACTGTCCTAAGGTGGGACAATGGCAAGTTAAGCGTAAGAGTGTCCTAGATCATCATAAACGCCAAAAAACATTAGTGTACAATTGCTGACAACATTGTAACTAATCCTGGTCTGACTGTTAATATCACAGGCTAAATTATACACTTGCACATGCCCTCTTTTCTGACATACCCATACTCCTTTGCAGTCCTCTTCTGCTCTGTGCCTGTCCGCAGGAGCTGATGCAGTGTTGGGATTCCATCTGGGTCAGAGGTCATGGCTGGCAATGGTGGGAAGGCTTGCAGAAATAGCCTGGGCTACAGAGACAAAAAAAAGAGACCAGTAAGCTTTATATATGATGACTGTAAATCGTGTTTAAAGTTACAAATGACCTTAAATTTGACAAAGTTTTAACATAAATGCCGCAACAAGATGAATAGTCATAGCTTCAAACAAATAATCAACTAATTCAATTAAATGTTTGCCCATCATAGCAAGTTAATGGCTACTTTAGCTCACAGATTCATAATTTGAACACAATTAGGACACCAATGTGATTTAAAGAAAACAGGAGCATAGGTTCCACGCTTATCAATCAGGCCATTAAAGATTACTTATGAAATTAAAAAATCCTGACGTGTGATGATTATGATATGAATGAAAAGACTAAAGCAAAAAAAAATAAATAAATAAATGTACGGAATGCAAATAATGGTCGTACTACTGCATTGTCCACAGCATCCCAGGGCCACCACTGTCCCTCCGATGTCATCTCCTGCCTGTCACCAGGATCGCCCACCTCCGGTGTGAAAGCGGTCCAAATGTCGCTTGTCGCTTGAGTTGGGCCAACTGTCCAATCAGCAGCCCAGGATGCAGGACTGCTCCCATGCGCCGGGTTACTGAGTGCTGTACGGAGACAGCAGAGATTAAAGCCGCGCTGCACGACCCCCAGGGCGGATCTTTATACATTCTAAAAACTCGGCTGGATAGGCACCTTCACATCTGACCACTGGACGCTGAAGCGACACTCGGCAGCCATTCTTTTCATCATTCACAATTACTTCGGATGCCCAGAGACAAAGGATCTGTCTGTGCGCCTGAGGCAATTTCACCTTACCCATAGGCCTTTGCGACTGAAATCCTTCTAGCTGCTATCACGTTGATAATGAGGCTCTGAAGGGCCGAGAGCCCCTGAGCCTCTGAGCCTCCGTCCGTCTTATACTCCGCCCTGTGCCCGAGGCTAACACGGACTTACATTCCAGAGCCACATTCCTGCCGGCGCTTTAAATAATTAATACCTTCACACAAGTCTGAGAAGAAGTCTCAGGGTGGTGCGACGTGCAAAACCCCAACAGAAGAGAGAGCCTCGTCTGTGTCACTTGACGCAGTTTCTTGAAGAACTGATTTGGTTTCATTGGTCTAATTAAAGCCCAAACGAGAGCCCTCGTGGTTCTTCGCTGTTCTACAGAAGCAGCTCGTCCATCTGAGGCCACAAGGATCTTAACATACGGACAACACTTACCACTGTCCTCCAGCGTGGAACAAGGCACTTGGCGGTCCTCCCAGAGAAGGTTCTCACCAGCCTGCATAAAGCCTCCAAACTCATCCTCTCCTTCCTGTCCTCCCTCCTCGGCGGTCTGGCTATCGGTGGCCACCTTGGCCTTGTCGTGTCCCGTCTTTGGCTGGAGTTGTCCCACTCTGGACCGCTCTCTCGCCCGACCCGGGCCCAGGAGGGGCGTTGCCATGGCTCCCAGAGGGGCAGGATTAGGGTGAGCGGTGGGGACAGCAGCGTTGGAAACAGCAGTACCTGCTGTAGGACCTGGATTCGGGGAATTATTAACACCCGGCGGGACCCGGAGTTCTTCATCATGTCCCTTGCAGGTTGCGAGTGTCTCCTCCGTGGACTGTCCAGCACTCCCATGATCCTTTCCAGCACAAACAGGCATCTGCAGTGGAACTTGCTTTTTCACCTCATGGACTGAATGGGGCTTCCCTTTATTGTTAGAGTGCAAGACACTGAGATGTCCCTCGAAATTAGATGTCTCACTGTGACCCTCTGTCTCCTTGTCTGCTTTACGGAAGGCCTCAGGGTGACGAAGATTGGCTTTGGCACCTGTGTCAGAGTCTTTAGAACAGCAGTGTGTGGTCATTTCAGTGCAACAGTGTCCTTGTACCCCAACTGAATCTGGCAGGTCTGAAGACCATTTGTCACCTTCTTCTGTACCGCGTCTGTCATCACTGCGATCCTCTAGCATCACATCCGGGCTGCTGCCGTGGACGGCGTCTCTCTCGGGTTCTGTAGGTCCTTCAAAATGGTTTCCTCTGGGACTGGGGATTGTGAAAGATCTCTGCGGGACATCTGGTTTCTCAGCTTCCTGGCTGGATTTGACGTTCGCAGGTTCACCACTGGGAGAGATTACTGCATCGTGTGCTGTACCGTTATTTAATCGGACCGGTGCAGACACGGTTCTAACTGGACCACGCCCATCCTTTGTCCTGCCTTTCCCTCTTCGCATCATCCCCCTTGGTGTCTTTCGTCCCTTTGCATCCAGCTTTGTGCTCACCAAGTTCCGCTTAGCCTCATCTTCCAGGCCCTCACCCACATTCGGGGGTACAGAACACTCCCCACCCGGGCATTTAGCCGTCCGTGCCTTCCGCACAGACCAGGGTTTGACCCGGGACGCCCCGCCGTCCTGTTCATTTTGACACGCACCAGAATGGCCTCTTGCCCCCCCGACCCTGCCCACCAGGCCCACAGGGCAGTTCCTGCGGCTGCCGACGGCGCACACGTAGCTGCGGCCCTCCGCCTTGAGCAGCAGGCACCGCGTCTGCGTCTGCCGGCTACCTTCGGAGGACTTCAGCGTTGCCACGGTGACCAGCGCGCCCAGGCCCGCGTGCCTCGTCCCCGAGACTCTGGAGCCCGGGGCTGTCACGACGGCGGGGCTTTGTCCTTGATCCAGCCCGGCCCTCTGAGCAGTGTCCAGGGAGAGCTGGCACGACTTGGTGACGTGAGGGGCAGCCTTGCCACGGACCTTGGCGCCGGTGGCCCACGCTCGCAGGCTCTTGATTAGCGACATGTCTCCGAACTCGAGCTGGCTGATGAACGGAACGCCGTTTTTCCGGCAGTCTTGGAGAACCGCCTTGTGGCCCCTGGCCGCCGGGAAGCATGGGTGGTTGTTGTTGTTGTTCTGCTGCAGCATTGTCCCCAGGACAGCGATGTCCTCAGGTGCTGGTGTCTTACAAAGAGATCTACAGAGAAATAAAAATATCATCATTAAACAACACAGATATCATACGAAACAACAGTTATCATGTTAATGCATGAGATTTTGAGATGAATATTGATCCATCTTTTGTTTGCATCATTGTAATCTTGTCACGATTAGGACAATATGTACAACAAAGTGTATCCCAGGTCGCAGGCTGTGAAGCGGATTCCAGCCATCAACTGATCCATCATTCTAGCATGAATATGAATAGAAACCTACAATTTTATACAAATTCACCGGCATGTTCTCATCTGTCATGCGACATACATCCCCACCAGTCGCGTACTGTTCAACTCTAGCATCGCAAATGTCGTCTCATCACCTCCTACCTCAACGAATCTTGGAGACTCGCGATCCCCGGCGTCGAACGTTTCAACGCAAGACGACAGACTCTCCGAAGGACGCTGCGCGCCGCCCGCGGGCGTCCCCATGTTCCACCTGTCGCGAACGTGGGGGCGATTTAAAGCGTGCGTCCACCTGCCGCCCGCGGACCCGCGATGTGACAGCGGGTTCAGCAGAGGAGACGCATCGCCTCTGCAATAGCGCCGGCGGCCCAATGAGCGCAGAGCGCCGAGTCCAGCGGGGTTGCCAGGTCATGGAATATAAATCGGTTTAAATCGGCGGAAGAATTATGTTTAACAACTATTTCTTGACATATGTGATCATGTTTTTGCTTTTACTTGTTTAGCATTTGGGGCCTTTTCTTGCAAACAAGCACTATTCCGAACATTTGCAGCACCCTTAGAGGTTCTCGTATTAAGCGGGTCTGGCAACACCGAGCTTGAACCCCGCATCGCCTCCCCCTCCCACACACACGCACAGTCACGTTCTGTGGACGGAAGGATTCTCTACAGTGAGGTCAGATGCAGTGTTTCATTTAGTCTGGTCCCGAATCAATCATCTTCAATGCTGGAAGTTAATAGGAATATTTTAGAAAAGATGGTTTTTACGTTTATACAGTTTCCTTGGCGCACTGATTTGTAAACAGAGGCGCAGGTACGGGGGGTGGGGGTGTAGGTCATAGAAGCCCACTAATATTAACCATCCATGTTAGATTGAAATATTTTCAAACATATTTATTAAATATATTTTTGTATTTAATCTTTTTTCAATCTATCAACCAAACGGAACGAATATATATCGTTAATTTTTAGATTAGGTAACAACATTAGCAAGGCCTGACTATAGTCCCCCCCTGCACTTGGTACGACCCAATTTGTCTGGATGTCAAAGAGCGAGAGAGCGAGAGAGGGAGGAAGGAAGGAGGAGACAGTTAGTCCAAAACAGTATTTTATAAAGAAAGGTATTTTGCTCAGTCAGTAATTAGCACACTCACTTTATAGCCAAACATGCTGGCTGAATTATCTTGTCTAGAATTTCATTTCCACTGTCATTCATAAGAATACCATCATAGACCCAAAAAGCCGAGTGTATGCTTTCCGGACCACGTTTAAAGATGTATAAGTTTGTAGTGTAGTCTGCACGTAAGGGGCAAGTTGCCGGCCGCCTGACGCAGCCTAGTTTAACAACGTTTATTTTTAATATAAAAGGTTAAAAGGTAGATTGTACTTTGTAAGATGATGCAGTTGGCTGTTCATTTCAACATATTCTGACTCATACTAAATAAATCTTTTTGTGGATGATTTATCACCAGACAGGAGGCCGGGGCTGTGCAGGAGGACGATAGCAGCAGGGTAAGATTAAGGAAACTCCATCAATTGTGCATGTTGATGCGGTTACAGGGCAGCAATGGGCCCAAAACCTATTTCTTTCAGGCATATTTAACATCAGTTTTGCAAATTACTTAGTTGCTGTTATTTGCTGCAAAAACTCTACGGTGCTAAACAATAAAATAGCATAAAGACTGATGTCTGATGTCTTGGTTTGAACATCTGTCTGGACCACAAAGAGGGACCATATAGCATGTCTTCTCATACCATAATGCCTGATAATCAGAGAAACCCAATATTCAAGAATTTGTAAAGTATTTCATTTGTATTTGAATTCTCATTTTGGTCCTGACTATTTACAGTACATTTAGACTTAATCTTAATCAAGCAATTTATATATGGTATCCATGCACATTTATTCACTGTCCAGTCTTTCTTATTAATTTGATGACCGTACATAATGCTAATAATTATTATTAATTGAAGGAAATGCACTCTGGGGAAACAATCCACAATTATGGCTGAATGCAACTGCAACATTCAATGCAATTGCACTGTTTATGTTATCTTTGTATTTTCTGTATAGCCTCTATAGCCTATGTTAAACATTGTTGTAGTTTTATACTTTTGTGCTTGACAGACACCATCATCTGGAATAAAATTACTTGTATGTGTTTGCTCAGAATTCTGATTTTTCACTTGGGTCGCACTTCAATCAGTGCTGTGACAGTAAGAGTCCATGTGTTATTTTAAAGGTGAGGATATGGTATGATGGGAGGTTCCTAATCTCTAGCCAGCTACTTTAAATCCGCATATTTTTCTGTTTAAAAAAAGTTGGCATGTACCATTTTCGAACTGTGCCTGTTGATTCTTCATCATTTCACCTCCAATGGTCTCTGCTACAGTTTGTAAAATAACAGGGGTCTTTATCCCAAACATTCTGGGATTAGCATAATTTTAAAACCCCCGTTCCATAATTCTCCTGCTATAATTCTGGCTGGATATCTGACCTCTCTCCTTGGCAGAATTATATTCATTGTTTTTTTTCCTTACAGATGAATAGCACACCCATTAATGTATTTTCATATTTATTTATTGTCTTAATCAAACTAGCATTCAAATATCCACAGTGAACATTTGAAAAATCATGCTAATCATCACAGAACCATATGTAAAAATATTTAAATAGCTTTGAGGTTAGCAGTACACGGCTTAAACCACCAATCAACAAGTGCATGCATTTCTTAATTATGCAGAAAACCCTGTAGACTGTAATTTGACAGAAAAACAACTGACAGGAAAAACTGTGTATATACATTTTATAACATTCCAGCACACCTTTATATTATGAAAAATTATGTAAAAAGTTATGTAATGAATGAACATTCAAATGTAATTATTTTGACTGTACAGTATAATAATAATCTCAGCAATGTCAGAATAAAATTAGACTAAATTGTGTGAAAAATAAAACATCTCTTGAGTCAAAAGTAAAACATGATATAAAGTAAATAGAGTAAAACAATATATTATCCACATGAAATCAGCACACCCTTATATAAATACATTGGAAACATATGACAGCAAATTGTGTATATGTGTGTGTGTGTGTCTGCGTGTGTAAAGGCAAAGTAACAAGTTTGAAACGTACATATATAACATGAGGAGAAGATGTAATAGTTTCTTGTTCACATAACTCTTAAGAGGAGTGTGAACCATGACTCTGTTCAGTTCCGGATTCCACAACTGTGTGTTTTGATGACTTTGACACCATGGTAACAGACTCCTCCTTGGTGGTGGTGATGACATGTTCTTCTTTAAATATACCCTGTGCTGAAAACTCTAGCTGTGGTACCTGGACATGAAAACCACCAGATGCTTCATCACAAGACCACTCACATCGTTCTTGGGAAATGTGACAGGTTTCACTTGATTGGGAGCTAAGAGTGACCTTAGGTACATTGAACCATGTTGATTCTTCTTGCTCGTACACTTCCTCTCTGCTATATACTAAAGATTCTTCTTGTCTCATGTGTGCTCCTCTGGAAAAGCCCAAGGAGAACTTTGGAGAAGCAGACTGAGAGTTATCTCGCTCCTTTAGCATTTCTGTCCTGGCTTTAGAGGATACTACAGAACTTTTAGCCTCATCCACTTTATCTGTTTTCTTCTTCAAACCTTGG
Source organism: Denticeps clupeoides (assembly GCF_900700375.1). Taxonomy (NCBI): domain Eukaryota; kingdom Metazoa; phylum Chordata; class Actinopteri; order Clupeiformes; family Denticipitidae; genus Denticeps; species Denticeps clupeoides. The sequence continues at coordinate 3,655,697 of NC_041725.1, read as the reverse complement.
AAATTTTTTTTGCCGGATTTTACCTTCAGTCCCTTGCTTTCTTCATCAGTCTCTTTTGTAATTAGCATTGCTCTTATCTCAAGCTCTTCTTCTCTAAGTGTGTTTTTAGAATATGGCGATGAAAACTCAACCTCTGGCATCTTCAGTTTACCAAACGTAGATCCATTTCTTTCTACATTGGTTTCCAACCCTGTGCCATCTTTATCAGTGTCTGATCCTTTTGGAGTTGCATCAAATGAACCATTCCTTCCGGAAGGGCTCATAACCTTAGTAGTTGTTAGCATTCCACCAATTGACTTTCCATTACCCTCTGCCCGTTCTTCAACATTTGCATCCCCTCCCTTACCCTTTGAGTCAGACTTTCCAAAATCTGGTTTCCTTTTTATCTCAGACGTGCTCCCTTTCTCTGAAACACTTAAATTTAAATTTTCTGTCTCAGGATTTACCAAAACAAACACTGCTCTCTTCACTTTGGGCATTTGTGGGCCTTGATACTCAGGTTCTCTGTGGGACAGCCCTTTTACTTTTGGTGTTTTAATGGTAACCTTGGCGTCTGGTGAGGCAATAGAGGGCAAAGCAATACCAAACTTTGGAATTTTCTTTTTACCATCTTTGTTTTTTTCTACTTCATTGTCCTCATTTCCCAAAACATGAGACTTTTTCCCAATATCAAATTCCAATTCAGGAAGTTTAGGTGCTATAATTTCCAGATGGGGAAATTCAGTGTGGACTGGGACTGAAAAACTGACATCAGGAAAAACTTTATGTGGTAAGTGTGTCTTGGCCTTTTGACCCTCAACATGGTCAACCTCAGAAGCAGAATCTTTATTTAGTTTCGTTTTTTTCTTTTTTAAATAGCTGCTGTCTCTCTTGTCTTCTTTTCTCTGTTGGACATCAGTCTCTAATACTGCAGTCTTCATTTTTGGCATCCCTATTTTGAATTTAGACCCTTTAACTTTTGGTCCTTTTGTATTTCCTTGAAAAATAGGGGGGCTCAGATCAATGTCAGGCAATTCAATCTTTTTCCTGTTTTCCTGTTTCTCTTTATCATTTGAAGAACTAATTTTCAGATGCTGGGGTCCAGATTCTCCTTTTGGCAGTGAGCTATCCATGGTTGCCATTTTTATCTTTGCCACCGAACTACCATCTACCTCTACTCCATGGGCATCTTGTGGAGGTGAAAAGGCCACTGTTGGTATTTTAGCATGTGGAAGGGATATATCAATTGTTGGTATTTGGAGATCTGGCAGCTCTGTTTTTGTACTTTTAGATGCAATTTCCACTTCAGCTACATCAATGTGTACAGTTTTCCGTACTGTAGGTGATATGTTTAACATTGGCATTTTGATACCTGGCATCTCAACTTTACCACCATCACCCTCAATGTCCAGTCTGGGTGCATCTACATCTCCTGGTTTTCTTTTTGGAAGTGAGATTTCCACACTTGGTATTTCTACATATGGCATTGCAAATTTTCCATCTTTGGCCTTTAGATCTAGCGTCTCAATATGTCCCGTTTTTCCTTTAGGAAGTGAAATTTCCACAGAGGGCATTTTGATATCTGGCATATCAATTTTACCACCACCACCCTCAATGTCCAGTCTGGCTGCATCTATGTCTCCTGGTTTTCTTTTTGGAAGTGAAATTTCCACAGTTGGCATTTCTACATCTGGCATTGCAAATTTTCCACCTTTGGCCTTTAGATCTAGCGTCTCAATATGTCCCGTTTTTCCTTTAGGAAGTGAAATGTCCACTGATGGCATTTTGATATCTGGCATCTTCATTTTAGTACCTTCAGTCTCAATTTCCATTTTTGGTACATTAACATGTGCAGATTTTCCTTTAGGAAGTGAAATGTCCACTGATGGCATTTTGATGTCTGGCATCTTAATTGTACCACCATCACCCTCAATGTCCAGTCTGGGTGCATCTATATCTCCTGATTTTCGTTTTGGAAGTGAGATTTCCACAGTTGGCATTTCTATATGTGGCATTGCAAATTTACCACCTTTGGCCTTTAGATCTGGTGCCTCTATATGTCCAGATTTTCCTTTAGGAAGTGAAATGTCCACTGATGGCATTTTGATATCTGGCATCTCAATTTTACCACCATGACCGCCAATGTCCAGTCTGGGTGCATATAGATGTCCTGGTTTTCCTTTTGGAAGTGAAATATCCAATGATGGCATTTTGATATCTGGCATTTTCATTTTAGTACTTTCAGTCTCAATTTCTACTTTTGGTACATTAACATGTGCAGATTTTCCTTTAGGAAGTGAAATGTCCACTGATGGCATTTTGATATCTGGCATCTCAATTTTACCAGCATGAGTGCCAAGATCCAGTCTGGGTGCATCTATATCTCCTAGTTTTCCTTTTGGAAGTGAAATATCCAATGATGGCATTTTGAAATCTGGCCTTTTCATTTTAGTACCTTCAGTCTCAATTTCCACTTTTGGTACATCAACATGTGCAGATTTTCCTTTAGGAAGTGAAATGTCCACTGATGGCATTTTGATGTCTGGCATCTTGATTGTACCACCATCACCCTCAATGTCCAGTCTGGGTGCATCTATATCTCCTGGTTTTCGTTTTGGAAGTGAGATTTCCACAGTTGGCATTTCTATATGTGGCATTGCAAATTTACCACCTTTGGCCTTTAGATCTGGTGCCTGTATATGTCCAGACTTTCCTTTAGGAAGTGAAATGTCCACTGATGGCATTTTGATATCTGGCATCTCAATTTTACCACCATGACCGCCAATGTCCAGTCTGGGTGCATCTAGATGTCCTGGTTTTCCTTTTGGAAGTGAAATATCCAATGATGGCATTTTGATATCTGGCATTTTCATTTTAGTACCTTCAGTCTCAATTTCTACTTTTGGTACATTAACATGTGCAGATTTTCCTTTAGGAAGTGAAATGTCCACTGATGGCATTTTGATGTCTGGCATCTTGATTGTACCACCATCACCCTCAATGTCCAGTCTGGGTGCATCTATATCTCCTGGTTTTCGTTTTGGAAGTGAGATTTCCACAGTTGGCATTTCTATATGTGGCATTGCAAATTTACCACCTTTGGCCTTTAGATCTGGTGCCTCTATATGTCCAGATTTTCCTTTAGGAAGTGAAATGTCCACTGATGGCATTTTGATATCTGGCATCTCAATTTTACCACCATGACCGCCAATGTCCAGTCTGAGTGCATCTAGATCTTTTGGTTTTCCTTTTGGAAGTGAAATATCCAATGATGGCATTTTGATATCTGGCATTTTCATTTTAGTACCTTCAGTCTCAATTTCCACTTTTGGTACATCAACATGTGCAGATTTTCCTTTAGGAAGTGAAATGTCCACTGATGGCATTTTGATTTCTGGCATCTTAATTGTACCACCATCACCCTCAATGTCCAGTCTGGGTGCATCTATATCTCCTGGCTTTCGTTTTGGAAGTGAGATTTCCACAGTTGGCATTTCTATATGTGGCATTGCAAATTTACCACCTTTGGCCTTTAGATCTGGTGCCTCTATATGTCCAGATTTTCCTTTAGGAAGTGAAATGTCCACTGATGGCATTTTGATATCTGGCATCTCAATTTTACCACCATGACCGCCAATGTCCAGTCTGGGTGCATCTAGATGTCCTGGTTTTCCTTTTGGAAGTGAAATATCCAATGATGGCATTTTGATATCTGGCATTTTCATTTTAGTACTTTCAGTCTCAATTTCTACTTTTGGTACATTAACATGTGCAGATTTTCCTTTAGGAAGTGAAATGTCCACTGATGGCATTTTGATATCTGGCATCTCAATTTTACCAGCATGAGTGCCAAGATCCAGTCTGGGTGCATCTATATCTCCTAGTTTTCCTTTTGGAAGTGAAATATCCAATGATGGCATTTTGAAATCTGGCCTTTTCATTTTAGTACCTTCAGTCTCAATTTCCACTTTTGGTACATCAACATGTGCAGATTTTCCTTTAGGAAGTGAAATGTCCACTGATGGCATTTTGATGTCTGGCATCTTGATTGTACCACCATCACCCTCAATGTCCAGTCTGGGTGCATCTATATCTCCTGGTTTTCGTTTTGGAAGTGAGAATTCCACAGTTGGCATTTCTATATGTGGCATTGCAAATTTACCACCTTTGGCCTTTAGATCTGGTGCCTCTATATGTCCAGACTTTCCTTTAGGAAGTGAAATGTCCACTGATGGCATTTTGATATCTGGCATCTCAATTTTACCACCATGACCGCCAATGTCCAGTCTGAGTGCAACTAGATCTTTTGGTTTTCCTTTTGGAAGTGAAATATCAAATGATGGCATTTTGATATCTGGCATTTTCATTTTAGTACCTTCAGTCTCAATTTCCACTTTTGGTACATCAACATGTGCAGATTTTCCTTTAGGAAGTGAAATGTCCACTGATGGCATTTTGATGTCTGGCATCTTAATTGTACCACCATCACCCTCAATGTCCAGTCTGGGTGCATCTATATCTCCTGGCTTTCGTTTTGGAAGTGAGATTTCCACAGTTGGCATTTCTATATGTGGCATTGCAAATTTACCACCTTTGGCCTTTAGATCTGGCGCCTCTATATGTCCAGATTTTCCTTTAGGAAGTGAAATGTCCACTGATGGCATTTTGATATCTGGCATCTCAATTTTACCACCATGACCGCCAATGTCCAGTCTGGGTGCATCTAGATGTCCTGGTTTTCCTTTTGGAAGTGAAATATCCAATGATGGCATTTTGATATCTGGCATTTTCATTTTAGTACCTTCAGTCTCAATTTCTACTTTTGGTACATTAACATGTGCAGATTTTCCTTTAGGAAGTGAAATGTCCACTGATGGCATTTTGATATCTGGCATCTCAATTTTACCAGCATGAGTGCCAAGATCCAGTCTGGGTGCATCTATATCTCCTAGTTTTCCTTTTGGAAGTGAAATATCCAATGATGGCATTTTGAAATCTGGCCTTTTCATTTTAGTACCTTCAGTCTCAATTTCCACTTTTGGTACATCAACATGTGCAGATTTTCCTTTAGGAAGTGAAATGTCCACTGATGGCATTTTGATGTCTGGCATCTTAATTTTCCCACCATCACCCTCAATGTCCAGTCTGGGTGCATGTGTATCTCCTGGTTTTCGTTTTGGAAGTGAGAATTCCACAGTTGGCATTTCTATATGTGGCATTGCAAATTTACCACCTTTGGCCTTTAGATCTGGTGCCTCTATATGTCCAGATTTTCCTTTAGGAAGTGAAATGTCCACTGATGGCATTTTGATATCTGGCATCTCAATTTTACCACCATGACCGCCAATGTCCAGTCTGGGTGCATCTAGATGTCCTGATTTTCCTTTTGGAAGTGAAATATCCAATGATGGCATTTTGATATCTGGCATTTTCAATTTAGTACCTTCAGTCTCAATTTCCACTTTTGGTACATCAACATGTGCAGATTTTCCTTTAGGAAGTGAAATGTCCACTGATGGCATTTTGATGTCTGGCATCTTAATTGTACCACCATCACCCTCAATGTCCAGTCTGGGTGCATCTATATCTCCTGGTTTTCGTTTTGGAAGTGAGATTTCCACAGTTGGCATTTCTATATGTGGCATTGCAAATTTACCACCTTTGGCCTTTAGATCTGGTGCCTCTATATGTCTAGGTTTTCCTTTAGGAAGTGAAATGTCCACTGATGGCATTTTGATATCTGGCATCTCAATTTTACCACCATGACCGCCAATGTCCAGTCTGGGTGCATCTATGTCTCCTGGTTTTCCTTTTGGAAGTGAAATATCCAATGATGGCATTTTGATATCTGGCATTTTCATTTTAGTACCTTCAGTCTCAATTTCTACTTTTGGTACATTTACATGTGCAGATTTTCCTTTAGGAAGTGAAATGTCCACTGATGGCATTTTGATGTCTGGCATCTTAATTGTACCACCATCACCCTCAATGTCCAGTCTGGTTGCCTCTATATCTCCCGATTTTCGTTTTGGAAGTGAGATTTCCACAGTTGGCATTTCTATATGTGGCATTGCAAATTTACCACATTTGGCCTTTAGATCTGGTGCCTCTATATGTCCAGATTTTCCTTTAGGAAGTGAAATGTCCACTGATGGCATTTTGATATCTGGCATCTCAATTTTACCACCATGACCGCCAATGTCCAGTCTGGGTGCATCTTGATGTTCTGGTTTTCCTTTTGGAAGTGAAATATCCAATGATGGCATTTTGATATCTGGCATTTTCATTTTAGTACCTTCAGTCTCAATTTCTACTTTTGGTACATTAACATGTGCAGATTTTCCTTTAGGAAGTGAAATGTCCACTGATGGCATTTTGATGTCTGGCATCTTAATTGTACCACCATCACCCTCAATGTCCAGTCTGGGTGCATCTATATCTCCTGGCTTTCGTTTTGGAAGTGAGATTTCCACAGTTGGCATTTCTATATGTGGCATTGCAAATTTGCCACCTTTGGCCTTTAGATCTGGTGCCTCTATATGTCCAGATTTTCCTTTAGGAAGTGAAATGTCCACTGATGGCATTTTGATATCTGGCACCTCAATTTTACCACCATGACCGCCAATGTCCAGTCTGGGTGCATCTAGATGTCCTGGTTTTCCTTTTGGAAGTGAAATATCCAATGATGGCATTTTGATATCTGGCATTTTCATTTTAGTACCTTCAGTCTCAATTTCTATTTTTGGTACATTAACATGTGCAGAATTTCCTTTAGGAAGTGAAATGTCCACTGATGGCATTTTGATGTCTGGCATCTTAATTGTACCACCATCACCCTCAATGTCCAGTCTGGTTGCCTCTATATCTCCCGATTTTCGTTTTGGAAGTGAGATTTCCACAGTTGGCATTTCTATATGTGGCATTGCAAATTTACCACATTTGGCCTTTAGATCTGGTGCCTCTATATGTCCAGATTTTCCTTTAGGAAGTGAAATGTCCACTGATGGCATTTTGATATCTGGCATCTCAATTTTACCACCATGACCGCCAATGTCCAGTCTGGGTGCATCTTGATGTTCTGGTTTTCCTTTTGGAAGTGAAATATCCAATGATGGCATTTTGATATCTGGCATTTTCATTTTAGTACCTTCAGTCTCAATTTCTACTTTTGGTACATTAACATGTGCAGATTTTCCTTTAGGAAGTGAAATGTCCACTGATGGCATTTTGATGTCTGGCATCTTAATTGTACCACCATCACCCTCAATGTCCAGTCTGGGTGCATCTATATCTCCTGGCTTTCGTTTTGGAAGTGAGATTTCCACAGTTGGCATTTCTATATGTGGCATTGCAAATTTGCCACCTTTGGCCTTTAGATCTGGTGCCTCTATATGTCCAGATTTTCCTTTAGGAAGTGAAATGTCCACTGATGGCATTTTGATATCTGGCACCTCAATTTTACCACCATGACCGCCAATGTCCAGTCTGGGTGCATCTAGATGTCCTTGTTTTCCTTTTGGAAGTGAAATATCCAATGATGGCATTTTGATATCTGGCATTTTCATTTTAGTACCTTCAGTCTCAATTTCTATTTTTGGTACATTAACATGTGCAGAATTTCCTTTAGGAAGTGAAATGTCCACTGATGGCATTTTGATGTCTGGCATCTTAATTGTACCACCATCACCCTCAATGTCCAGTCTGGTTGCATCTATATCTCCCGATTTTCGTTTTGGAAGTGAGAATTCCACAGTTGGCATTTCTATATGTGGCATTGCAAATTTACCACATTTGGTCTTTAGATCTGGTGCCTCTATATGTCCAGATTTTCCTTTAGGAAGTGAAATGTCCACTGATGGCATTTTGATATCTGGCATCTCAATTTTACCACCATGACCGCCAATTTCCAGTCTGGGTGCATCTAGATGTCCTGGTTTTCCTTTAGGAAGTGAAATATCCACTGATGCCATTTTGACATATGGCATTGTGATTTTACTTCCCTTGGCTTCTAAATCTGCTGCATTTATTTCTCTTGCTTTTCCTTTTGGAAGTAATATGTCCACTTTTGGCATTTTGATTTCTTGCATGTTTATTTTAGTACTTTCAAATTCCATTTCAACTTTGGATACATCAATATGTGCAGATTTTTTTTGGGGGAGTGATAATTCAACTGTTGGTATTTTGACATGTGGCAACTTGAATTTATCACCTACGGTTTCAGTATCTGTGGTCTCAATGTCCCAAGATTTTCCATGTGGAAGTGAAATATCCACTGTTGGCATTTTAATATGTGGCATTGTGAGTTTGCTTTGATCAGCCACTAGTTCTGGTGATTGTTTTCCTTCAGATTTTCCCTTTGGAAGTGGTATTTCTATGGTTGTATTTTTGACGTCTGGCATCTTAATTTTTCCACTTCCAGGCTCAATTTCAACTTTGGGATCATCAATATTTGCAGATTTTCTTTTCAGCAGGGATATATCCACTGTTGGGATTTTGACATGTGGGATCTTGAATTTAACACCCATGGGCTCTAGTGCACCAATATCTCCAGAATTGTCTTTCGGAAGTAATATGTCCTCTGTTAGTATCTGGAGATGTGGCATGTTGAATTTCACATCCTCTGTTTCCAATTCTGGTGGAGTCATATCTCCTCGCTTTGTTGATGGAAGAGATATCTCCACAGATGGGCTAGTAATTTGAGGTGCATTTATGTCTGCAGATGTTCCTTTGGGGACAGAGATGTCAATGTCAGGCAATTTCATCTTTGGCATCTTCAATTTACTTTGTCCTCGCTCACCATCAGTTGTCAAATGGGAACCTGAACCAATTGAGATGTCAGCTTTAACTTTCGGGAGAGCAACATCCAAATCCACCTTCGGAACAGTTATATCAATAGTTGGAATTTTGGGAATCTTGAAAGGGCCGTCATAAACTCTGATGTCAGTTTCTGGTACATCTACCTCTGCTTTTGGTAGTAAAACTTCACATTCTGCTGTTTTTGATGCTGGTAGGGATATTTCAACTGATGGCATTTTGACATCAGTCTCTTTACCACTGACTTCTTGATCAACTTTAGATAAACCTGAGAAAGGCATTTTAAATTTTGGCATTTTCACTTTGCCTTTTAATTTGCCATTAAGGTCTCTTTCAGCAGAATGCGATCTACCCTCAACACCTGGAGGTAAAACATGCGCATCAAACTCTCCGCTTTTGGATTTTCCTCCAAATTTAGGACGAGAAAATTTCGGCATTTTAAGAGTTACATCTGGAACATCAAAACTGATTCCAGAAGATGGTCTGCCTCCTTCAGCTTTTAGTAGCTCAATATCCTCTCGGTCAGCTCCTTTTGATTTTTGAACAGCAAAATCCAAGTCAACCCTTGGTGCAGATATGTCAACTGTTGGGAGCTTAACATTTGGTAGTTTTATAACTCCACTATTGTTACCAGCACTGTTAATATCTGTAATGACTTTACTCTTATCAGTTGAAGCATCTATATTCAAATCCGATTCTGCCGATATTTTAGGAAGTGAGATGTCTACATTTGGCATTTTAAACTTCTCCACTTTAATTTCAGGTTCTTCACGTCTGCCATTTGTAAATGAAATGTCTGGTGATGGGATATGAATTCTGGCACCTTTCATTTCAGTTTTATCTAAAATAACATCACCTTCCAGAGCTTTCATTGTTGGAAGTGGAACATCAGTTGTGGGTATTTTGAACTTTCCTCCTGATGCTTTAGCATCAACATCACTGTCTCCCTCTAATTTGCTTTTTGGTAGAGAAATCTCTGTGGTTGGCATTGTAAATGTTGCTCCATATCTGCCATGATCTTCAGTGTCATCTTTTCCTTTTGGAAGCGAGATGTCAAATGAAGGTGCAGAAATATCAATTTGTGGGATCTTGAACTTTCCTTGAACTCCTTCAATAGTTTTCCCTTTTGATGCTACGTTGAATCCACTAACATCTGGGCCTTCAATTCTCATGCTGCCCTCTGGTAGCTTTATTTTTCTTAGGTTAATATCTAATGCTGGCATTTTAAACTTTCCACCTTTTCCCTTTTGACTGTCAATATCTCCATCACCTTTCTGTTTTAGAAGGGAAATATCACTTGATGGTATGTTAAACCTACCACCCTTGACGTCAGGCTGTTTAACATCAATTTCAAACTCAGAGGACTTTACTCTTGGAATTGAAATTTTGAATTTTCCTTGTTCACTTCCACAACCTTCAAAGTCACCTTCTCCATCAGCCTTTGGAAAAGGTATGTCTACCACTGGCATATGGAGAAATCCACTTTTAATTTCAGGTCCATCTACATGCATTTCACAACTGGAAGATTTTGGAAGTTTGGGCATTTTTAACGTTCCTTTGGTTTCTTCACATTCAGGGCTGACATTATACTCCGCTTTGGCTTTTGGAAGAGAAATATCTATTGATGGCATATGAAATCTGCCACTTGTAACATCATATCCTTCAAGCTCATTTGTACATTCTGTAGATTTAAAACTTGGAAGTGATAGATCAAATGCAGGCATTTTAAATTTTCCTCCTCTGCCAACATCTCCCTCGATATTTATTTCTGCCTCTGGTGCTTTTTCCACATCAATTTCACCTTTTATTTTCTCTTTTGAAAGAGAAATGTCAGCTGCATTTTTTTGTGCTGTCATTTTTGGCAAAGAAATGTCAAAGCTTGCAATGTCAAGGGCTCCTTCTACGTCATCTTTAAGCTTTCCAGAAGGTATCTTAGGTAGGTTTATGCTCTCTGTGGTAGACTGAAGTTCTGGCGATTTGGTTGTAGGCATTGCAATTTCCAACGTAGGTACTGTTATTGTATGTCCTCTAAAAGGATTTCCATCAACCTCGTCTCTTTCGTCCCTCAAATCAAGGTTGGGAACAGTAGGCATTTTATTCTTTGACTTTGCCTGTTTTTCTGTCTTTTCCCCTTGCTTGCTATGTACTTCATCGGAATGATGAGGCAGTCTAACTTTTGGGACTTTTGGGATCTTGGGCATTTTTATCTTGGCTCCCAAACTAACATCTGACTCAGATTCAGCCTGTTCTGTTTGATGAGGCAGGCCTAAGGCGACTTCCAGTTCAGCGGGGTTGATCCTTGAGCCGTCTTTCTCCTTGAGATCTGGTACATTAACAAGTTCAACTTTGAATTTTCCCTCTGACCCTTTCAGTTCCAAGCTGTCCTCAGAATATGTTGATTTAGCCTTGGATTTTTTGGGTTTATGGAAGGGTATCCCAAATTTGCCAACCTTACTTTTGACTTTGATATTTTCTCTGTGCAAATCTGCCTCTCCTTTTGGTGCAATTATATCATCCGTTGCGGCACCCACTTTCATTTTCTTTTGGGGAAACCTTATCTTTCTGCTCTTCCTGCTGTTAGGGGTAATTCCTTCAACATGCTCTGGTCCCTCTGCAGAAACTTTCCCAGCTCTCTTTGTCTTAAATTTTGGCAATGCAAACTCCACTTCTACTGGACTGATACCCAGCCTATCTGGGGAGCCGTCACTGTCCAATTCTGTTCCAGTTCTCACATGTTTGTTCTCTTTAAGCCTTTTTAATCCAAATCGTCCTCCTCTCCTTTTCTTAGCCTTGAAGGGTTTGATGCTTTTGACACTCTACAAGAAATTGAAAAATAAACATTTAACACTATACCATTTTATAGTGTAGTGGGTCTGTGCTGTGTATATAGTCTTAAGTTTGTAAGTACCATTTTAGGCATCTTGGCTCTGGGTCCTTTTAGCTCAAGGCCACTGGAGCCTGGATGTGTAGTAACCTGGTTTTCTGGCACAGTCCGCTTCAGGAAGAAGGAAACTTTGTAAGGTTCTGCACACTGCAAAATCTTCAGAGCATCTTCATACTTCACATTGTCAAAGTAGACTCTAGCACTGAGCAACTGATCGCCTGTTTAAGAAAAAAAAATGCATGGGAAAGTAATGATAAAGAAATGATGTAAACTTTTATCTAAATAGCTTTTTAGTTATATTAAATAAGTTCACCAAAATGTGATACCTTTCTGGAGACTCAGCTGTTTTGCCGCTGGTGAGTCTTTTAGAACATCTTTGATGAAGATGCCCTTCTCTCCTCCACCTGTCACACTGTACCCACTGGCTCCAGCCTCTGCCTCAGTCTCCACAACAACCTCAACAAGATCAGATGCCTGGGTCTCCTGTGGAACAAACAGTATGACTGAGCTCTTTCATATGCACACCATATCATAGGAACATCTACTGCATTTATTACATGCGGATATTTGAACTTTTGCTTCCTCATGCCATGACCACTGATTAAATTTACAGAAACATTTTATATTACAGTTAAAAATACAGATTTTCTACATATTCATATGTTTAAATCAATATTTTTTTTTACATGTATATTTAGTAAATTCAACATTTGGCCACACGCATACGGTTTCTTTTGATCTTGCATTGTTATTGAATGGTCTGAATCATAGGAGGAAAATATAATTATATCTTAATACATTGTGTATAAAATACCTAGGGGTAATTGGGTGTGGTGAACCCGACCAATTGCTACAGTATTACACTGAAGTCTTACACACTTTGCAAAACACAAGATTTCACAAGAACATAATTTCATAGCCTTGAAACAATCATACCACCATGTAGCACTCCAACCTATCCCAACACACACACACACACACACACACACACACATTCACAAATGCACACAGTTGAACTGAACACACACACATTTATACAACCTCATGCACAGCAGGGCCAGGATAATTCAGGTAGAGATCTTACCTTAAATTACCGTATACATCCCACCTTGATGTCTAACGAACTAGTACAACCGTGAAGCAAAACATAAATCTGCAGCTTCTTTAATAAGGGCAAGGTTGTGATGTGCAGATCGTATTTATATCTGTGGTCAGGGAGGTTGAGCCCTAAAAGATTCTGATTAATAGCGCAAGTGTGGGTGAATTGAAAGTTTTTAGATGAGATTGTGCTGACTGACAGCCTGGGTTTGGATGGCTGAAGTTATGTTTTATTAATAGCTTATCTATTGTTTCTGTTAGGCTTGTCTCAGTTGACGTCCGGAATGTCAGTCTGATGGGATTATAAATGTCAGTCTGTGTTCTAGAAATGGCAGAAATGTGGGCTCTTTTTTATAACCAAATAACTTTCACTTTTAATAAATCTTCATTTATTTTTTGAAATTGTTATTATATTATTATTCTCAACCTACTAGTGTGTTATCATCAGGCTTCATATACAAGTGAGGAATACTGATAATAACTAATTAGCGGGTAAGTATGTCTACAAAAAAAAGTTGAATTTGGGTAAAAATATATAATGTGAAGAAGACACAGTTATTTAGACATTTTAATTCCTCAGTGAGGATGACAATTGTGTTTGACCAGTCAAAAGTCTGCAGTGTTTTCAAATGGCCTTTTGGTATTTAAACAGAATAATTGTGTTAATGAGCACTTGTGTAGTGTGATTAGATTAGCTAAGAAATATATTCATGAATGTACACACACACACACACACACACACACACACATACAAAGATTACCAAACAATTGTTTTTGAGTCCCAATTGAATGCTGTGTTTGTTAACCAAAGTCTGTGACTTTAAAAGCTTCATTCTTTATTAGAAAACCTTTTTTTGATTATTTTAGCCGAATACAGCGATAAAACTTTTCCTGTTTGACGTGCCATATAATATATATTCAGAAATAGAGCGGTCAAGCGTTCATTAGCCAAATACTGGATTATGACTCCAAAATGGATCTAAAGTTCAGTTTTGTGTTATTATAAATATCGACTCTAATTAAGGGGTTACATTTTCAGTTTATTGCAGATTTAAAGAGTTGTGACAATAGTCAAGTGTCCAAGCATGATTTTTCTGGTTTGCTAGGCTCAGGGTCTTCTCCCTCTTACCCCTGAACCATTTTTGTTCAGTGTTGTGTCCATTTCGTCTTGCATAGAGTGAGATGTTTCTTTCAGCTGACTTCTTTTCAGACTCAGGACCTCCTTCAGCTCTGCATGGAGTTTTTCCTTCTGAATCTGAAACCCAGGTGAGATGACATTTTAGTCAGAAGCTTTTTCAATGCTGCACATTCTGCTCAACATTTCATATATTCTTGCCACATCTGAGAGATAATTCAACATAAAAAAAGACTTGATATATAAATAATGTATAACAGTTACTGGTGCAACACACAATAAACCACCAAATGTCTGGTGTACTTTTAATACGACGTTTTAACCGTTTTTCAGTGGGTTCCAGTTTATGGTGATGTGCTGTGTAAACTGCACATCATGTAATCTGACCATCAGACTTTAAGACACTCACCACTCTCTCTGGGCTTTCCTGCTCATCCACAGATGCACTGTGGTGGTGGGAGAGGTGGGGAGCTGAGGGGGCTCTGTCCGAGGGAGGAGAACGCCTTCTGTCTTTTACCTGTAAAGACATTGGGGTCAAGAAGGAGGCACGATTTCAGAACCAAGGCTACACTCAGGGACACAATGGTAGTAAGTGGGATTTGAACCTGGGTCTTCTGGTTCATAGGTGAGTGAAGATAACGATTACCTGCATGATTTATAATCAACATGTTTGAAGAGCTTTTGTCTACTTACAACTGATTCTCTTGCCTGGGACAAATCATGGTCGTCTTCCAGTTCTATATCAGAGTCTGCAAGGACAACACAATAATCACAATCTCGTACAGGACACGTCACTATTGCCTGAAAAGGACGCCTTCTAAAAATACAATTCCTTGGAATGTGACAATATAAAAAATACAGGCAAAGCCAAATCAGTGATGGTATTTGTTAAATCACCCAAACAGCACACACACACACAACACACACACACCCCACTCAAATTTCTTATGTTGTTATCATACAGCAGTTCTTCTGACACGAGGTGACAGGAAAGTATCAGAGTTTGGAACTGTGCACGTTCAGGATTCTTTCCATGATCATCTCTTATCTCTTGTATGCGGGTCCCCTGGGAATTCTCCGTTATCACTTACAAGTATGTAGTGCCCCACCTATGTGGTCTTAAAAGATCATGTTTCTATTAGGCATTAGGGATCGTACAGTATTCTATATCAGTGAACTTCTCATGCTTTGCCAAACGGTGGTGTCAGATGTCACTGTGTACGGTACACATTGCAGACATTAGCAGCTTACAAGCCTCAGTTTGTGCCTGCAGCATGCCTGCTAAGCAAGTAGTACATGCACGGTGACCAAAAGTCTGATGTACACTATCAGAAATGATTCGAATATCAAACGATTCGAAACAACTGAACTCAAACATGTGGAGGCAGTCAGTTATCACGCCCTTCTGCTAGTTATTTACCTAGTGATAGAACTACTTGACTTGTCTGACTTTCATTTAATAAAGTTCTGGGGACGTGACAAAACAGGCCTGGCGTGAGTGAAAGAGGCAGCTGCTCCAGTTAGATGGGGACTGGAATACTCGTCATAGCTGAGCCCAATCACTTTATATAGACCAGAAGGCCCTGACCCACATCTGCATGATGTCCTGCGCCGGACTGCAACGTTATGCACTTGAAAAGACACACAGTTGAGTTTAAAAGTAGTTTGTTGGTCGAAATGTAACATGTTACGTCTACCGGAATAAGAAGTCTCCCACCTAACAGAGAAAATCATTCAACTCCTACAAAACCAACAGGATTTTTAAAGATTGTATATGTGACGTGCATAGATAGTCAGTCAAGGTGCACTGCTTCAGATTTTTTACAAAATAATTTGCATTTTGGTGCAGGCTAAGCCCCAGATCAAATGAAGATTAGTCTTAATCTCAATATTAGTAGATGTGGCAGAATTGCTCAAGGCATTTGATTGACATGTACACTTCAATGGTGCAGATGTCATTTATATCATAAAAAAATGCTCTTCTTTTCCAAATCAGGTCGATCAATTCATATGGAATAAAACTCTTCAGCTCAACTCCACACACTTCCCAGTCTCAGAAATGTAGAAAACGGCAAAAGAATTCTTTCTCTTTCCTGGTCCACAACAATCCCACAACAGGGACTCTGTAAAGGTCACTGGCAGTTGTCTGTCAATTCACTGTTTATGTGAAGACAATGAGGAGGAAGCCCCCTTCTGCATTGCTTGCATTCCCAGAAAAGTTCGGAAGTTCTGAACTGTTCACTTACGGACCAAGACAAGGCAAGGAACATGCACCAATGCGCATAAATTAACATGGGACACATCTGTCCCTTCGTTAAACTTCCTCATTCAGCAAAAACAGGGAAGCCAAGTAGTTTTGTACAAAAATACATTTTCATAAAAACATGCAATCTGAACAAGTGTTCAACTGCTGACCCAAACAGCTCAAATTTGACAATAAAACACCTAAAAATTACATAGATGTAGACAAATAGAAAGACGTATAGCTACCAAGTGTGCTCTTCAGTCCAACCACATTCTGCAAGCGGATCCCAACCTCAAGGAGGCTGTCTTTGCGCAAGGTCAAGCAGACATGTCTCACTTTCGTAAAAGTTTGTTGAGATGCTAAGTAAGTTGGCCCCATGCTATAATGAATAGGCTTCAGCCTGCTGCTGCCTTCAGCCAGAGAGCAGAGCTGTGGCCCTCAGCTCCATCTGTGAACATCTCTGTCTGCCTAAGTGGAGACAGGCGGATGTTGGAGAAAATCCAGGAATCTAGTCATTGTCAGGCTCTGGCAGGAAAATTGCCCCTCCCGTGGCTGTAAGCAGTGAAACAGGAAATGCCCCTTTGCAAACAGGGGCATTGAAACCAAAAAAAAATCTGTTATAAGACATAAATATAATTTCCCTTGCAAAAAAACTGAGATTCAGCTTGTTAAATGTGTCAGTAATGACCTGTATGAATTCAATTTGGTGTATCAATACTGAATAGATGCTGAGGGGAAGTTAAGGTTCTGATTCTACAAACTGCAATGACAAGAGATGCTTTTCCCCAATTCCTGGCTCCAAATGCTTGTGCTCTGAGTACAAATTCATACTAAATAAAATTAGCAACGTCTTCCTTTCACTGTAAAGGCTTTACATATTTTAACATTCATTCCAGGGACAGGAGTGAAGATTTTTGTTCTTGAATTTTTGACTGGGAATAGATTTCTGAACTTCATTCTGTTCCGCTTGGGCAGTAGGAAGGAATATCTGCATCTTTTTGTTTATGTTTTTAGCATTTAACATGAATCTTATGTCTCCAGATAACATAGTCAAAAATTCATGTCTTCAATTAAAATTAAATTAAATTAAATACTGTGATACTATTACTATAAATTAAAATATAGTGATACTATTACTATAAATTAAAATATCATGATACTATTACTATAAATTAAAATATTGTGATACTATTACTATGATACATGCTTCAATTGCATCACTGGCAATCGACAAGTTATCAGCAGGGTTCAACTTTGGAACCCCGGCCTGCTCCCCCTCACCTCAGGAATGGCAGTATCCCATTAACATGATCGTCTGCCGAGTCCTTGGAGGAATGCCACACAGATCACTCATTACACATTACGCGCATGCTACGCTGGCATGAATTAGGGTTGGGTACATACCAACCACCCACATAATAAACAGATGGCAACAGGTAAAAGCAGAACTTGGGATTTTATCTTCTTTTAAAGTAGACGGACAGTTCTGCAATACAATATAATGCGATGTCAGAGCGAACTCAGACTTGGCCTGTAGAAGATGTTGGATTGTCTTTTTTGGATCCCCCATCAATACGTTATGCATCAGAAGAGCTGGCAGATTTGTTTGATTTGTCCCCATAAATGCATGTAAAACAAGACCGAGGCCAGCCAAGTGGTCCCAGTGAGGACAAGGAGCGCGCCAACAATTGCGGGATGGCCGCTGTTTACACTGATGCCGCAGGAACAGACACTTCACCGTCGCGTGTCCTACAGAGACACGCACACTTTCTGCTTTGACAGGCCACTTGCTGTGCTTCTGTTGCAAACGTGCAGTTGCGTGAGGCTTAAAAAAAGTTACAAAAGTTTCTAAATCAGATGATGGTGCTAAAAAAATTATTCCACTTTGACAGAGGGCTGGACAAAATGGAGATTGATACAATAACCTTTCATATGTCATCAGACAGTGTACATATATATAACAGTGTACATGCATATAATAAAATATGCAGCATGTTGCCACATCCAGTTATCCAATAGTTGACGCCTCAAAAAAAAAAAAAAAAAAAAACTTGACACCCTACCTGTCCTGTATCTGCGTTTCTGCCGGAGGCATGTACAGCGGCCACAGAGTCAAGTTCTCGGTCTTCTCTTCCCCTCCAGGTCTGTCCAAAATCCTAAACCCAGACTCAACCTTCTCAGCTGAGTGATCTAGACAAGTGCCACAGCATCTCAGAGTCCAATTGGACGAGCTCGGTGGTCTGCCCCATATACGGCCGCCGAGCGAGGGGAGTGGCACCGGGGAGGAGTGGGAGGGTTGGGTTTTTTTGGACGGGATTGACCGAATGCTTCCAGGCTGCCGATTCCAGAAGGGGAAAATAGCCGCAACAACAGAACAAACGTCCCTCTGCCGAAACACGCTGGCGCGCTGCCTTGTCTGATTGTAGAACTGCAGACAAAACAAAGCCAAATGCTGCCAAAAAAAAACCCAGACAGAGAGTGAAACTGGCCGGACTATTTTTATCCCAAAACGGGCAGAATTCAGGGAGACTTGAGGTTGTATTTTTAGAGGGAAAGCGTGACTCCTCTTTTCTGGGCCCTAGCAGCTGTTGTTTTGATTCTGCATGCACGCACGCCGTGAAATTCTCATCCCGTCTTAACACTGGGAGTTCTTGATCGGGTTCCACTCTGCCACGGGACGAAACCCGAACGCCGAGGGTGGTGCTCACGCGCCCGCCTGCGCGGCAAAACACACGGCTGGCCCAAACAGCTGACCGGGGTGTTATTCCATCGGCCCCCAGGGGACGGGAAGACCGTGCGCCACTACCGCCGTCATTGTGTCTTTCTGCTGGTGCCACCCAAATTTTTTTTTTGGTAGGGGGGTCAGTTTGGCAGAGCTGAGGAGGCACCGGCAGCTCGGCAAACTCTGCTGTCAGCAGTTCCGTCAGCTACATCCTCAACAAGGAACCTAATGTGGTATTCAAATTTAATCAGAATGATTGATAAAACAACTCCAGCTTCAAATTCTGCCAAAAATATCCTTAAAGGAAATGCAAGCTCTAAACTGAGGATCAGGACAGGATTCTAGTTTCCTTGGAGGAAAAAAGGTCCACTAATTCAAAAAATGAGCCAGCAATGTCAGACAGCGAGAACAATGTTCATAACTCGTACCCTGCTCATCAGCGTGTATTTATAGAGAAAACGGGGGAACCTCCCTGGATTTGTACTGATGAAGCTGAACGGGGAGAGATTGCATTGTGACCCCCAACTATAAAAGACAGGAGAGAATATCCACCGTTCAGGCAATTTCCTTCAGGATTAATAACGTTTTTCTGATTCTGAATCGGATTCATTTTGACACGACATGCAGTTGATGCCATAGAGAGATCATGTACAGAGAGAACGCACAGTACAGAGAAGGCCACAGGAAAATTAAAGAGAAGATTTCTTATCAAGACTGTTGTTCCAAGACAAAAAGAGCAAAAGCAGAGGAAGGTCTTCTCCTTCTCATTTCTTTCCCAGGTAAACTGTGTAAAACAAATTATCGTTTTGAGCAGTCCTTTCTTCATTCATATTTTATAAAAATTTTTTTTGCTATTATAAATTATAGCTGTAGTACTATCCTATGGGAATGTTTACAATATTATGTGTTTTTTTCCAGAACAGCTGAGGGGGTCAAAAATTGGGGTAATTGACATTTTTGTTAAAATCGAGATTTAAATATAAAATCGGACTACTGTCAAAAGGCTACATATAAATCCTTAGTTAATTTTTAACGACCAAGACATTGTCTTTTTTTTTTGTACAATTTACCAAAAGTAAAATTTCTACCATATTTATGTTGTTATTGTACGGGACAGCCCCCCACGTCCACCCCACCCACGAACCTGCACTGGAAGGAGGTGTCCAGGTGACTCTGAAAATCCCACGCAGGCACTCACACATGGCAGAGGCAGGACTCAAACACACACACTACATATACGATGCTAAAAATGCCAGATGCTCCCGATGCGACCCCCCTTCTGTCGAACTAGCGGCGGTGGGCCGGCTGGGAGAGGGTCCCTGCCATATAGAAGACACAGAGAAATAGCGATGGCGAGACGGACAGAGGGGGACAAATGGTGATGTGGAAAGAGGGAGAGGGGCAGCAGCACGGAGGCAGAATGCTGCCTTGGTGTCAGCAATTTGAGGCCTGCAGGCTAAAGCCCCTGCCTTTTGTCCTCTTGTGGGACAGCTTTAGCAGCAGCCCATTGCAGCCTTGTTATTGGGGCTTAGTGGACACTGGCCCGCGGACCCCATGTCAGAGCTCTGAATCGCCAACAATGTAATCAAAAGAACAACACATTCCCTCACAGGCCTGGCCTGTAAACAGCTCCCCGGACAAGACCCCAGTGCTTCCATTCCAGTGTGGAAACGAAGTCGGTTTGGCCCGTCTTCCACTGTGAAGACCTTTAGGTCACCTGTTCAAAGGCAGGTCTGCAGGTCACACACACCAGCCCGTTCTGGACAAGTCAGCAGACGTGCCGATTGTGTTGTGGCCGACAGGGTCATGTAGGAGGGGTAGGAATTCTTTTCACAGTCCACAGTCCACCTTTTTTTTCCATGACCCTGGGTTATGAGTGTCCAAAAGAAAGGTAGTCATTATTGGTCACTTGCAGTGGTGGACGAAAGACACAATCCAGTACAAATAAAAATCCTCTCTTTAAAATAGTACTCGGGTAAGAGTACAAAAGTGTT
Organism: Denticeps clupeoides; assembly: GCF_900700375.1. Classification (NCBI taxonomy): domain Eukaryota; kingdom Metazoa; phylum Chordata; class Actinopteri; order Clupeiformes; family Denticipitidae; genus Denticeps; species Denticeps clupeoides. The sequence continues at coordinate 3,634,826 of NC_041725.1, read as the reverse complement.
TACCTTCAAGTGCACCTAAGTGCCAAAATGAAAAGGACATTGATTTATTATGGTTCTTTTATTATGTTTTATTATTACAGCCTTTTATCAGAAATGTCTGACGTTCATTAAAACAGTCAAAATCATAAAACCATTTCCATTATGTGAAACACAGTGAACATTTCCAAGGGTTTGGGAAGAGGAGAAGTGTAGTTACAAACCTGGAAAAGTCAGATCTACAATAATAAGAACTGGTGTTTGGATAAATTCAGAAGAAAGAAAGTCAGGGGGCGGGGCTTGCGTGTTTTTTGCCGTGAAGCTTTATCTGCTGCACTAAACACGAGAGGAGAGTTACTAAATGCTCCCTGTCATCTTGAATATTTATGCTAATCAGATTTTAATAGTCTCTACTAGGCATGTAATTATATTTAGTGCCATTCCGAACAGTAACTTTACTTACAAAGCAAAGCAGTGGTGACCTAGCGAGTGCAGTGGTGGCCTAGCGGTTAAGGAAGTGGCCCTGTAATCAGAAGGTTGCCGGTTCGAATCCCGATCCGCCAAGGTGCCACTGAGCAAAGCACCGTCCCCACACACTGCTCCCCGGGTGCCTGTCATGGCTGCCCACTGCTCAGTCAGGGTGATGGGTTAAATGCAGAGGACAAAGTTCACTGTGTGCACCATGTGCTGTGCTTGCTGCGTCACATGTGACAATCACTTCACTTTCTCTTGTTTTATATGTAGGGACGATAACGTCAGTGTTATTTTGATTGTCGGCACATTCCGCAGTTATATCTCAATGTAATGACTCATAAATGAAAAGGCAGGTTTTGCATAATGTAGTAGAATGAATAATTAAAAGTAAGATATTTGACTTTGAAATACAGTGGAGATAAAGTACAAAGTCTCTCCAAATAAAAATACATTAGTAAAGTACGGATGGTAGCGAATTACATTTGCTTCATTACTGGTCATTTGTGACTTTTAGTACAACTTTATCCAGCTGAGAAATCCTGTTTTAGGGAACAAGTTGCTTTTTTCTGTTTATACACGCTGGGCCTGTTCATCTCATTCTTTCTACTTCATACTTCAATTCATATTTGCAGTTTTTGTAAAGTTGAATGTCTATGTTTTGCTTAGACATTCTCTCTGTCTCCATGTCCTGTTGGCCCTGCTGAGAACCGTGCTGCCCGAGCCCATCCCGGGCCACTGGACCAGCCCACCTCAGCATAACACAATTCATCCCGTTTGTCCACTGGTTTATTTTAAGAAACTTTCCCCTAACCTGGTTAGCAGCCAGTCGGGAGGCATGAGGCTTGCTGTAATTTAATTTCACTTACACCATTCTCATCTATTAATGGACAATTCAATTAAGTGTCAAACATAAGAGAAAAAGCATGAGCGTACGTCACGCACCGAATCAGAGAGAGTGTGGCGAGTCTGTGATGAACGGAGTCGTTTATTTCAACTCGAGCTGGAAGGGAACAACAGCACAGGAAGTCTGCACTAAATCAAAGGCCAAGAAATAAGGGCTGATCTGGAGCTCAGGAAGGATCTACACGCGTGTTGAAAAGTGAGGTTGATAAATGTCTAATATCATTAATACCATTCTATTTCACATTTTTATACAAAATGGTGTTCAGTATAATACACCAACACTTCATCACCATATATTACTCTAAAAGTATTCAATGGAAATCTCATTTATTGTGAACACATCACAATAATGAAATATTATTTTCTTGTATTAAATAATATGTGACATTAGCAATAAAATGACTTAGATGTTTAAAATGTTGTACAGTATATATAGCTTATAACAACAATCACAGTACAGTTACATATACACACACTTAAATATTTTAATATATTAGCTATAGGTTAAGTGCACTTTTGTTTGGAGGATATTTTCTTGATTTTTTATTTTTAAGTATAAATACCACACAAAATAGTAAATTGCTAATTATAAAAACTAAACGCCAAATTATCTTTTAAGTCCAATCAACTTAAGTTCTTTATTTGATCTTTCCACAGAAAAGACACTCACAAGTCAAGCTATATCTGCACATGATTATGATCATCATATATGAGCAGGACGTGATCTAATCCTACACCTTTTTCATTCCAGCAAGTTTAAATGTTTGATTTAACAGTATTGATTTAAAATATTGATTTAACAGTATGTTGTAATTATCATGGATTTTTTGTATGTATGTTTGCGATTGTGGGGATTATAATCGATCACATCATGTTTTCTCAGTGTTTCATGTGAAACCTCAAGTGCCTTTCCATGCCTGTATTGTGATACGTAGTCTGATACGATATGAGCCAACACTACTACTGAAGACAGAGAAAGCAGGTCTTCAATGTTCTTCTGGGCTGCTTGGCTTCCAGGTTGTCCTTCATGGTATGCAGTGTTTAACCGTGGCTGGAATCTGAAAAGAGAATGCCACGGTATACGTGAAGTTTAAACCACATGCAGTGGCAGGTCAGCGCAGGATGTGGGTGAATTTTCAGGAAACAGGAGACACGCTTGCATTCTTAAACCAAGAAGTTGTGGCGATTGCTGTCATTCCCGATAGATCTCATTACGTGCAATTTGGACGCAGGACAAACCCAACCCAACCCGCTCTGTCTCTCTCCCATGAGTGAGACTCACACACGCACTGACCACGCCTTGTCTTGTAGTGAAGTGCCCCAGCACCCCAGAGGGCATCACCAGACCCTTCTGGGAAAGCGGGTGGGGACGCCTCAACATGACTGCTGTTTGCACCCTCGTCACCAAACCTGCCCACTGTCACTGGCGGCTGGTAATTAAAGTGCAGATTGTGTCAAGATACAGGGACAACATGCAGACATGCAGACACACACACACACAATCGTATCACGGGGGTGGGGAGGCTAAACTTCTCAATAGCAAGTATTCCAAAAACACCAACTCTGTACATTTCTCTCGTACTTCTCTCACAACTGGACCATGATTGCGTGGTTGGTGCGTGAGCTCCAGCTTCAACGTAAACACAGGACATCCTCATTCAGGGAGCAGCTTCCTGTACAGGGCCTTGACCCACCCTGGCATCCATCACGTACAACGCTGACCCCTGAAGAGGGTCACCGCCACCCTGGTCACCACGAAAAGACAGAAACAAACACAGGACAGAATAAGTCACAGGACACTGATGTCCGGCACTGGAAATAAACACAGATTTTTCATTCTTTTCCACCTCCCCCAGACACTTCAGCACTCAGTACCTTTACGAATGTGTAGTTTGTACAGTACCAAAAGTTGGTACTGCAATAGTTACACAGTAACTAAAGTGTTTAAACATGTGACTGATTCTGCATTCAAGACAATGCAGACTCAGTTATGGCCTGATGGAGTTGTGGGCAGCCATGACAGGGGAGCAGTGTGTGGGGACGGTACCTCGCTCAGTGGCACTTCAGTGGCATCTTGGCAGTTCAGGATTCGAACCCGCTACCTTGAGATTATGGGCACGCCTCCTTACCCGCCAGACCCCCACTGCCCTCGCTAATGTCTTCTGGGAACGTCCAGTGGAACGAAACTGGGCTTGATTGGTAAGAGACAAGTGTAATGTTGTTTTTATGTGCCTTCTTATATAAATAAAATAAAAACAAATACAATTTGAATTTCTTGACAAGCCCTTTTGTATAAAGTATTAACATCGCCACCTCGTGGCAATTATGCGCGTCTGTAAATCCCGGTCAAAATTACAATGTCGCAATGTAGCGTCCTGACATTTAATAACTTTAATTTAAAGTGTTTAAGGACGATAGCGGTTAATATGGGAGAGTTACACGGCCATTATTTTTATTATTATCATTATAGGAGCGCAAGGGGTGTTTGTTTCATAAAGTGTCTATTAAACGTGTTGTCTGTCTGCAATTGTCTTAAGGATTGAGATAAAAATCCACGAGGTACGGCGCGACATGGGCCGAACGGATGCTTAATGATCGAAAAACGTTCAGCCAGTATAACACTGGCAGCAAGTGTCGATGATTTTGTTCACAGACATTCTCGACAACAATCCACGGAAAGTTCTGTTTAAAATTACATATTATTAGAGAAATTACGCAACGCAAACATTTCACCACAGATATGGAAATAAAACAGACCATAAATGTAAATGTACATATGAATATATATATAACCTATAACATAACAAGCAATAAATCGCTGCATCCGCCCTACTCACCGCCATCTTTGGACGGACGACAAGCTCCGCCCCTCCGGATACAGGGATGCGATTGGAGAAAAGGCGACCAATGAATCCTTTTTCTGGACCCGTGAGGGCGGGGTGGGGGTGTCATTATATTTTTGTGTAAATTAAAAAATAACACTAATCATAAAACTGGGCGTTTTGTGTGTAGCAAGCAGCTATTTGTATTTTTTTTTATATAATTGTAGATCTGTCTGCTACCTGTGATTGAAACACTTTCCTTTTTCTTTCTTTCTTTCTTTTTCTTTCTTTCACTGCTTTCAGCCAGAAGTGACCAATTGCCGAAATTAATCTGAGATGAAAAATAAATTGAAACTGACTAGGTGCTTTATGTACTTGGTGTGCAGTGTTTAACAACTCCAGCAGCGCCTGCACTAAAATGATTGTCCTCTGTGTAAAGATGAATGACAAAGATACCCAGGATGAGGTATAAGTGCAATTTATTGAAAACATTAAAAGCTGGAAGTCATGGAAAAAAACTTTAATTCCCCCAAAAGGGAAAGAAATCAGTCAGTTGTCATGCCAACAGACCAATGACATTTACAAAAATGATTCAAATGAATATATATAAAGCTATAAACACTTCAAAAACTAAATACACAAATGACCCTTTTTGTATATTCATTCCTGAGATTTATCATGATGTAGTGGACATTATTATTCATTATTACAAATTGTGGGCATATCGCCTTTATGCTGGTAAAAATTACAGAGAGGCTCTGATCCAGAGTCTTCTTGAAATAGCCTGTTCAAGGCTTGTGAAAATGAAGACGAAAGTTTACCTCAAGCTACGCCTCGTGTGAGTGCCATCAGCTGACATCTTACAGGCGCACTGCGCCTTGAAATGGCTCAGAAGAACTGAATTTCTGCTTTTAAATTTTGAGTGCAAGTCAATACCTTTCATAACAATCCTGTTTGTAATATTTAATATTTGAAAATTCATAAAAACCATTGTGTTATTCGTGTTTATAAAAATTGACCTGCAATGATCTGGTGTTACAATACTGAAACTACAGTACCAAAACATTCCTTTTTAAAATGAAATAAAAACAGCATTATTAAACAATTGAAGGCCAGTGTTTAACCAGATTTCACTATTAGAAATTAGAATTAGAAAATTCACAGTTTTCTAATGAGAGGAGGTCCGTGAATGCGCAGCTGTCTGATGCCGTATGACAGGCCAGTGCGGCCTAGCACCTCATTTTGTCCTGGTCTGTATCGTGTGTTAGCCGTGTGCTGTAGGGAGAGTCCCAGTCTCTCTCAAATACAGAGCGCAGCTGCTCCTGGACTGTGGGACCTGGGGACTGTGACTGGGTCTGATTCACCACCAGTGCAGATCCCGCAGTGTTCACAAAGTAGTCCCCAGACCAGTTTGACGTGCCTGGTTGAAAAAAAAAAAAATGTTGCCCAGTTCCATGACACAAAACTTTTATCCCCAAAAAATAACTATGATATCAGCATTTTTTTTACATGCCGGCATCATAAAATTATACCTGACTTACCAATATAAGCCACTTTATCAGTGACCATGTACTTGTTGTGATTGACTCTGGCAAAGGGAATCAACTTCTGCTCTGGTGTCGAAGGGACAGTGAAGATTTTCTGTCAAAGACAAAAATCATATCAGCGATATTGTGATACAGTACTATTATTATAATTACAACATTACTATACATGGTATTACATTGTGTAATATGCTACTCATTTTGCATGCACGTTATATGAAATGTTACATGGACTTTAAAAAATTATGTAAAAAAGGGCAGTCAGTCAGTTACTAAATGCTACTAGTTTGCTACTAGTTTTGTTCCTTTGCATTTGCTCTTCAGACAGCAATGACAAACAATGCAGAAATCTTGAACATGCAACAGCGGTTGAGAAAAAATGCATTCTTATCCAAAAGTAAATAGATCTATTGTCCGCAGCCTTGGACAACCTGCAGGTTAACACAGCCGATCCTGTACCACCTGAGATGTAGGACACTCACCACCTGGATTTCCAGCTGCTTACTAAGACTGTTCACAGCAGCCAGGGAGCGCAGGAAGGGGAACATGATGGGCTTGGTACTGTTCCAGCAGCTGATCAGCAGATGGACCCGCACCCTTCGCTCGTACGCCGCCCGCCGCAGCTCAGTGTCTATTTCAGACCAGTACCTGTGGGCACCATTTACATTTAGAGCATTTGTCAGACGCCCTTATCCAGAGCGACTTACAATCAATAGTTACAGGTACAGTCCCCCTGGAGACTGTCCCCTTGCTCAGGGACACAATGGTGGATCTTTGTAGGCGAGTGTGTTACCCACTAAGCTACTTACACCTAGGTCAGAAGTTACTATTATGGACTGGAGCAACACGGTGACAACCAGGGGGAGAGAAGGCAGCCTTGGTAATGTAACTATGGTAGCCATCAGAAAACTCATCAAGACATTCTGCAATCAACACTGCACCTTGTGACTTGTCCCCAATTTGCTGACTATTTCAACACAGGTGAACAAGTAAAAATCTGGGATATTGACCTGTGATTAACAACAGTTTCTGTAAAATTACCAACGAGACAACCCTGGTGAAGCCATGGTGAACGTTATGGTGCATGCAACAATGTGGAGAATGATCAGAAAGTGGTGGTGGATCTGCCTCTATGGAAGGGACGCACAGACTTGTACAGGATAGATGATGGCACCATAACTGCCATTAGGGATTGGGATGAAGTATATAGACCTATTGTTAGATCCCTCACTGGTGCAGCGGGTCCTGGGTTCCTCCATCTCAAAAGCAGCAGGACCCAACAGTCAGGCATGCATACAAGCACGTTGGAGTCATAAATACAACCAAGTTGCTGCAATGACATTTCAAAAAATTACTGCTTCAGTTTGTCAGTTTAAATTTCGAATTAAGCACTCTGTAGGTGGATCATTTTGTTGCCCCTTCCAATCAAACGATGTGGCATCCTTTTGTTCCCAACATGTTACCCATTCCCTATCAGTATGAATTTGTTTTCCCAATTTTTGTAAGTTTTCCTTTTGAGCAGTGTATATTATTCTATATCATGCAGATTTATGCAAAATCATGCACAATAATATAGCATTGTTTTATTTAACTTCCAATTTAACTTAACTTCCAGTAACACAAACTCTTGTGCACTGCAACACAATAAATGCTGTACTCCACACAACTGATCACATGGTTACGTAAACTGCGGCAAAAATATCTGTAATTCATAAACATGGGTCTGATTTTCCATTTTCAGGGATTACCGTTTCTGCCGAGAAAACTCCATAGTGGGCAGGTAGTTCATCACCGCGATGTAAACAAACTGCTCCGCGTCTCCAATCACGCTGAGGATAGCCTGCAGGTCAGGGGTCCTGCCCTCAGCACAGAGAGAAGGGGGGGAGCTCTGAAGGAGGAAAAAAATGTAACAAACATTGCTCATGATGACACAAAATACAATTACACCTCACACATTCATTACGGTCACAGTCGGACTACTTAGAAGCAAATATTATAAAAACCAAAAGCAGACACTCCAGACATTACTGGCCGATGTGTTAGAATCATAACTCCACACGAGGGCAAAGGTGCTACTAGAAAAACAAGAGCTGAGGAACCCTCCTCATACCGAGAGATAGACAGCGGAGGCTGTTGCATTGAGCTGCATGTCCATGGGCGTGTCTTTGTTGTAGGAGGTGGCGAAACTACTGGGCCATGGAGACGGAATGGTCTGGCCACTCTCTCCCAAGTACCAGTATGCCTCAAATATCTTCTCCAGGTCTTGTGCCAGGCAGCTGCAGTCATAAACCACGGCCCCCAACTCTTTCACCTGCGCACAGAAGCACAACCCCTGCTACAGACCCAAAAAGTTCTGGAAAACACTGTAAGGTCATAGCATGATCCCCTGTCTGCAGCAGCAGCGTCCCACCTGAGTGAGGGACCTCCAGTCCATGTTAGCACTGCCAATGTAAATGTGCTTCTTGTCCACAACCCAGAATTTGGTGTGAAGAACCCCCGTTGTCAGTTTTTTCATGTTCACCATCCGTACATCCGCACCTGCAAACCGGTACCATACAAATACCACTATATATAAATAAGAACATTTTATCTCATCATAGCACTAGATGTATTCTCTGCACACACACATTACATATTTTGTACACTAACATTTACTTCTGCTTCTTTGTGTTTATTTTAACGGACGTAGGGTGCAGGAGTTAAAAGAAGTCTTCACCTGAGCTTTTCAAGAGGTCGAGGTCGTTTTGAGGCTGGGATTGAGATGGGGTGTTGACAGCAATCCGAACTGCTATCTTGCCAGACAGCTTCTGTAATTCCTGCAGGATTGTCTCCCCCTTTAAAATGGTTAGGGTTAGTTAATGTTCACCTGAAATACAGATAGACGTACGAAATCATAAGTAGCATAACATCATACACCAGGAAGGTAGCAGTGCTCCTTGGCACAGATTCTCCAGTCTCTGGATGGACAACATTCTTCCAAAAGGTATTCCCACATTTGGTGTTTTGTTGGTAAAGGTTCATATTCTTGCATATTCTGAAATAGTCACCCTGGGACAGCAGTCATTACATCCCATAAATTAGATTAACGTTGCATGGACACAAACAGCGTCAGCAAAATGACCTTTCAAATGAGTTTCTCAACTCAGTCTTTCATTTGAGTGCAAAAAAAAAAAAAATGCTTCGTATGAACACAACAAGCTGATGAACAATGCTTCCTCATTCAGTGAAGGGGAAATTTCAACATGCAGACCATGTGGTGCCACGAGGAAGCACAAGCACATTCGAAGACCCAGATTAAGAAATGCTCACGTGACCTTCCGGGAATTAAACTGACACAACCTGGCCCTGCAGATACATGAGCAACACCAGGACGTTCCTAGCTTTTGGTTACCAGTTGTTATATTGCATCACTCAGTACGCGCATAAAGGTGCTACGTTTGTTTAACACGCTGATGCACTCTCACCTGAATGGCGGTCGGATCTTGAGTTTTTGTGTCTTTATTTGTCAGTGTCCAGTAGAAGGAGGCGATGTCGAGAGTACTGCCAGCCTCCTTGATGAGGTTCAGCCATGCATGGTAGATGGAAGGGAGAGTGTTGTTAAACTCCATGCCATCGGGAATGCTTTCCACTAAAACAATGCTGAAGAAAAAAAAAAAAAAAAAAAAAAAAAAAAAAAAAGACATCTGCTCAAAACGTTATTTCATCTGTAAGAAAGTTTTGTAGAATTCCAACTACAGTAGCCAATAGAATCACATTCTTAGCAAAAAAAAAAACTTTTCAGTTTGAGCTCAGCCGTTGTCTTACTTGCACGGGTCAGAACACGAGCTGGGCAGGCCTATCCGAATGGCTGGCATGTCTGTGGATGTGGTGCTGGTGAAGACAGGCAGCAGCAGGGTTTGGAGGAAGAGGAGCATCAGCAGTAAAGTTGAGAGGCAGGTGAAGAGCAGCACAAATCTGTAATACTGCACACAGACGCATACATATGCGATTCATTTATTTAGCACAAAAACGGGAATTTCAGATTGTCCGTTTGGGAATGTTCCAACACTGAAAACTATTTAAACACAGGAAGTAGCAGAAGGGGCCAGATAACTTTGTAATTCATAAAAACTTTCAGTCTGCGTCCACTTTTTATGGGACATCACTGTGTACATTCAAATTTCATTTACACAACAATCAAGGTGTCAAGTGGTAGCCTAGTGCTGCCAAGGCAAGGTTCCTTCCACACACTCTTCGTTGTGTGCAACATGTGGTACGGTTCTTTCACTCTGACCAAAAAAAAAACAATCTATTTCATAAAACAAACAACAATGATGTTGAGTTATATGTCATATAAGAAGACCTTGCGATGGAGCGTCTACCAAGAGACAACCCTACATGCAAATAATAAGCTTATATGGTGTGATCCTGTGATGAATGTACCACCCTTTATTATATAAAAAGAGAGGAAGCGGAAGAGACGGCAGAGCTTTTGGAGGCATGGTCGTCTCTGATCGCTCTCCTTGCAAGTAAAAAGAACTGCTTCGTGTCATATCTCTCTATTTTATAAGTGTTGGATAAGACGGATAACTCTAACAGTAATATATAGTAAGTAATGAATAACCTTTTTAAAGTGGGCATCTCTTCTGGTTGACTCTGCATCAGACAGCTGTAAGAAGAATCTTTTATCACCAACAGACCACATATCAAATATCTAAAAATGTGCAATAATGGCAGAAGTGAGCTTACCTTCTGGTATGTGACATCAGAGTTCAATTTTGCAGACATTGTTCAAGCACACTTAACTCTTCAAGCACACTTAACACTTTTAAAAAAAAAAAAAAAAAAAAAAAAAAAAAAAAGAAATATATATATAATCAAAAAAGCAAATCGGGAAGGAAAATGCACACACACACACACACACACACACACACACACACACACACACACACACACACACACACACACACACACACACACACACACACACACACACACACACACACACACACACACACACACAGTTGCTGCTATTGTGCTGCTATTGTCTTGCCTGGGATTTCTATAGGTACGAGCCTCCATCCATTCATAATGGAGAATGTACTGGGTGTCGGCACGAGTCAAAGTGAAGTGATTGTCATTGTCATACACAGCAAGCCGAGCACACGGTGACTCAACGTGTGATGCAAAATGTGTCCTCTGCATTTAACCATCACCCCTGAGTGAGCAGTGGGCAGCTATGACAGGCGCCCGGGGAGCAGTGTGTGGGGACGGTGCTTTGCTCAGTGGCACCTTGGCAGTTCAGGATTCGAACCGGCAACCTTCTGATTATGGGGTCAATTCCTTAACCGCTAGACCACCACTGCCCCAAGTATTGCGTGCTGGTCTATCTCTCGTCAGTTCAACTCCAAAACAGAAGCGGATCATGTGGGACAGAACGGTGTCATGTGACGCCGGTCAACACTCGTTTTCTGGTTAAATCGTGCTTTTGCTTACTACATTTGGAGTCTTAACAAACACTGTGAAGCGATTTATAACAATGTAATTTTGTACAGCCCCAAAACCACAAGCAGCAAGTCTCAGTGGGCTTTACAGGCACCACAGACGACACCTCCTCTCTGGACACAGGGTACGACTCCCTAGAAACCTCACATGGAGAAAACCATGACAGAAACCTTAGTGCAGTAGTTTTAGATCACAAGAGCCTGCTTCAGGTTACTGCAAATGTTCAGAAATTCAATTATACAACGACTATTTTCCTGTGTAATTAGAACGCTTCCCACGCTACGTCTTAAACGGCATTACAGTAATAAAACCAGACTAACACACGAATAATTACTGACGTTAAACACGCTGTAAATAATTCCTTATTTCAGCAAAAACAGGTTTTTGACTAAAACTACAACTCAAAAGCGGACTTTTTTTATGATTACGTGAGTGCAACTGAAAAAAATGACCCGTTATGTTGATCGTGAACTGGGACCATTAATATCGTGCAGGTCCACGCACAGCACGCAAAAACACGCAAAGGGTGACGGGAGACACGTTCGAACGCGCCGACCGCTGAGCTACAGTCAGTGTGCAGAGACTCACCGGCCCGGCCCCACGGGAGGAACACGCAGCACACTTCCTCTTCTCACGCGACGCCGCGGTTATACGCGGCGGGCCGCGGCGTTCCGGGTCACGTGGCCGCGCCGCGGTGACGTCACCGGGGGGCCGAGATCAGCGTCGCACTATCACGTGCACAGGTAGAGGGGCTTTATTTATTCACGACTTCATCAGTCAATTAAAGAAACGAAGAACCTGGTGGCTTTTATAGAGCGAAAGTGCACAGTTTCAGAGTCTGAATCAAAACAAGAACTTGAAGTTGAGTTTTATTGTCATTTCAGCTACATACATGTTAGACCGTACATGGTGTAACATTTAAACCACGTAACATACTGACATAAAGTGACTGTGTGTGACACCAACAAACTACATAAAGTACAAACAAGGGACATTGCAAGAATAACATTTTACAAAAAGTCATGTAGACAACAATTAGGCAGAGAGCGCTAAACTAGTGAAATGGAACAAAACGAGACGTTTTGTGCTCTTGTTGCAGCAAGCAGTGAAGCAATGCTTGCAGGGGCAGTGGTGGCCTAGCAGGGGCAGTGGTGGCCCAGAGGGGCAGTGGTGGCCCAGCGGGGCAGAGGTGGCCCAGCAGGGCAGTGGTGGCCCAGCGGGGGCAGTGGTGGCCCAGCGGGGGCAGTGGTGGCCTAGCGGGGCAGTGGTGGCCCAGCGGGGCAGAGGTGGCCCAGCGGGGCAGAGGTGGCCCAGCGGGGGCAGTGGTGGCCTAGCGGGGCAGAGGTGGCCCAGCGGGGGCAGTGGTGGCCCAGCGGGGGCAGTGGTGGCCTAGCGGTTAAGGAAGTGGCCCTCGTAATCAGAAGGTTGCCGGTTCTAATCCCGATCCGCCAGTGAGGTGCCACCCAGTGCAAAGCACCGTCGCCACACACTGCTCCCCAGGGTGCCTGTCATGGCTGCCCACTGTTCACCAAGGGTGATGGTTAAAAGCAGAGGACACATTTCGTTGTGTCACCATGTATGACAATGACACTTCACTTTCACTTTCAAGCAGCAGCCATGATGGCGTGAGGTGTGGGGGGCAGAGCTGCTGATGAGTGGATATTACGAGTAGTGACATTATTAAAGAATTATGAACATTATCAACAATATTTCAGACTCTGTATGATAGGTGGCATGAGAGAGCAGAATAATGTGGAGTCCGGAATAAATCTGACTTGAGTTCACCAAAGGGGACGATTTGGGCTGAAAGTTGTTTTTGTTGCTTTTTTATTGTGGTGTCTCTTTTATAAGTTACTTTTTAGAATCATTTGGCCCCTGATGGAACTCCAGAAAGAAGAGAGCTTCTCCTGTTTCTTTTTTTGACTGCATTTGCTGCTCGTACTTTCAGTTTCGGTTTAAGTACGTCGTCATTACAAAATCAGGAGGAACTTTCACCAGGAGATCGTGCTTCTGTGGCAGGAGGTTTTTGGTCTGAACCTTGGCGGTGTAGTGACAGCATCATCCAGGTCTGCCTCTGTTCTCCAAACCACTGAACTATGTGGTGATCGGCTGCGAGCGGCAGATCTGTGCTGACGACCTCCTCATTGTGTTATTAAAACGCGAAATAACAGTACAGACAGATAACAGTAGAGAAACACCTAAAATGTCCGATAAAATCACTATTCTTCAGAGCTCCGTCTCACTCACCCACTTTCTCTGCAGTGACGCCGCGGATTACCGTAATGACCGAAAAATATGCCGTTGGAATTATTTTTTTAATTGGGCAAACGGTTTAAGATTTACGGTAATTTAAGCGCTCCTCTGTTCAATTTTTCTGTGCGGTTATAGGTGATAATTTCTAAGTTTGAGAAATGCCATGTGTGAGCGTGTTGAAATGCGTGAGATTTGAAAGCCCTGTCTCAGAATCAGGGGCCAGGAGCAAACAGTGCCCAGAGTAATAACCGAGGAATAACCAGTGCTTCAAAATGTACTTGATTTAAAATACATTTGAAACGGGAAAAGCAACGCTATTGTCGCAATACAGAAAAGAAGAGGAGGACCCAGGGGCGGATTAAGACACACACACACAGACACACACTCCGGGAACCGTCCCAGGATCCACCGTGACAAGTATAGAGAGTATTCTATGAACTAAAGTTATCTGAAACCAGTTTTCTACCATCCATCTTCCTGTTTCTGACTTCATATCATATTCAGAATCAATTTCATTTCGTAGCCAGTTGATATACGATTTGCTACAGATTAAACTTTAACCAGCAGGTGGCGCTGCAACACAATCCATCTCGCATCACGCCAAGTCCGCAAACTGAGCAATTTTACTCATTAAAACATATTCCCGCTCATATTTTTTCCTTAAATGAGGCTTAATAAAAATAAAACATACACCGCCAGATGCATATATTTTTTACATTTGTCGTAATAACGAAAGAATGGAATTATTTGAAATGAGGTGTGAGCGCATGAGGCCGAAGGCAGCTGGAAGCTTGCAGTTCGTTAACGACGCCTGTTTACATCGAGCACCTTTTAATCGCCGCAGATTGTTGAGGTTATTCATTTATTCAGGGATAAAAAGCCAGGCTGCGGCCAACTGAGCCACTTCGATCATGGACCTGAAAACAGCGCGCAGGAACCCGTGCAACAAAACGAAATGCTCGCAATGTGAAAACCAACGATCGTCTATATACGTAGATGCGTTATGGCGAGTCTATTTTAATAATGAAATATAATATTACCACCGCCTGACAGCAAAACAACGACAGGAATGACTAAAAGTGAATATGAAAACGCGCATTCTCTATTATGCTGGTGATGATTAAATGGCCTGAATGTGTATTTTATGCGGGTTCAGGGTCTTCACATCCCATACAGTCAGGGCCAGGACCGCACACACACACACACACACACACACAGAGAGAGAGACACACAGACACAGAGAGAGAGAGAGAGAGACACACACACACACAGAGAGAGACACACCTGCAGACACACAAAGAGACATACAGACACAGAGTGAGAGACACACACACACATACAGAGAGAGACATATATACACACACAGAGAGAGTGACACACACGCACACACAGACAGACAGAGAGACACACACACACAGACAGAGAGAGAGAGACACACACACACAAACACACACTCACGCCGACACACACAGACACACAGAGAGAAAAACACACACACACAGACACACACTCACGCCGACACACACACATAGAGTGACACAGACACACACGCAGACAGACACACACTTGCGCCGACAATGCGCGTTTTTTGGAAAGCGATATGTTTTTATCAGACGATCCTTAACACATCACTTATTCCCGCCGTATTTCCGCGTGTGGAGTTCCTTGTAATTCCAGTCCTGAAAAAAGCGGCAGGGATCAGATAACCGCGCGACATCCCTCCCTCTTAATTTATGCGGATCCTTGTCTGCCGGAGGTGCAGGAACCGCGGACGGTGAGTAAAGCTGGAGTAAAGCTGGAGTAAAGCTGGAGTAAAGCTCGCCTCCGGTTACATCCAACCGACAGGATCGAGGAGGAGCTGCAGTTAAACACACAAGAAATAACGACCGCGTTCAGCCGCGTTACAGGGGATCGTTCCGGGATAGAACTATGAAATCAATCCAAAAAAGCATTTATTAACCAGAAATATTGGAACCTCCCAGCAGGGTCACCGAATTCCTATTTCGGAGCCAGATGTCTGCATATGTCATACAATGTTATTGTAATATAGGGCATGAGCATGTATTGTGGCCAGGTCACAACTTCTGTATAACCTTTTAAAACACACACACACACACACACACACACACACACACACGCACACACGCAAAAAGGAAACTTGGCTTCAGAGTGCATGCCAACCGATGTTGTTAATATTTAGCATCCATAACTGTTCAGCGCCCTGATTGCATCTTACTTACATGATCGTATTTTTTGATCGTATGACCTACTCTTGTATGTCAGTGACATTTTATGAATGCGTCACATGTGTAATGCGATCAGAGATATTTGACTGTGGGTGGATAAGAATCGTGTCATATACTATTATGAGGCTGCTAGGTCATAATTAGCCCTTTTAATGTGTTAATTATTATCCATTTGTTATTTGTTATTTTTTCTATTAAAATCTACATTGTGTAGATTTTAGTGAATTAAGCGCACAATGACATCCATAAATGTTTTCCTTTTGTGTCGCCCATTCATTTACAGCCCGTCATACACACTACCAATATATACAAACACACACACACACACACACTCGAGCACACACCGCGACACACAATTTCCTGTCCGATGAAAGGGCAAATAAAGTCATCATTGCCCAGGCTTCAGACAAATCTGAGAAAGGCAGAAAGCTGAAACTGGAGCTGTGCAGTGTTTGCCACGTTTCTGTGTGGCTCACACAGGCGCCGTCGACTGGGTGCGTCTGGTGACAGTGGCAGGCCGCAGCCAGCGAGCGAGAGAGGGATGAAAAGCACGTTACATACACGCCGGAGTAAACGTGGGCCATTGTTGTAACTATAAAAATATCCTCACCTTTTCCCCCAAACCGGGCCGCATTTATGGCCCGAGAAACACAGAAGTATCGGGGGGGGGGAGGCCACGCCCAAGCGTCATAAAGCGTGTCTGTTTCCAAACCCTTCCACGGAGAATGGAACAGACGCAGATAAGGAGCGGTAACAATGGCAACGCTGCCATCCAGCGATGTGGGCCGTATTGCACACCGGTAGCCGCGTGACAAATACGTGAGCCATTGATCGTGTGTGACAATCTTCGGGGTTTCCGTGCTGCTCTACGCCTTTTGTATGGCGTTGTTTTCAGTTTTTTTTTTTACAGCGTGAAGATCTTTCAGCTATAAGGTTCTAGCCAACGTGCCTCTTCCTCCTTTAACGTAATAATGAACTGACTTATCAGCGGAGTTAGTATCGCATCAATAAGCATGTTGTTCCTCATGTGGTGTGTGGCAGTTCCGTATTCTCCTCCTGGAACATCCATATGTCGGTAGTGCACACACACACACACACACACACACACACACACACACGGAAACATACACTCAGGAACAAAGGCTTAAACAAACAAAAAAAATCCGGATTGGAAGGGGAGAGGATCTAATCCACCAAACTGGAGAGCTTTGTTAGCGGGCTCTGCAAGTGGAATGGGTCCAGAAGCTTTTAGGCTGGGCGTGTGCTGCACGGCACCATGGGATGGACACACCTGTTTGCAAGCGGCCTCGAGGCTCCACCTCAGACCTTCTACGTCTGACAGATGAAACACACACACAGTCACGAAAACGTCCATGACAGACTGGCACGTTGTGCAAAATAGACCCTGGCACCCGTCTGAAAGGCCAAGCTGGCAGCCAAACTGTGAACCGTCCTAAATCTCTCCGAGCGCACACAGGGGAATTTAACAGGCCTGTTCCAGGAGACCACGAGGAGGTCTGATGCCGTTTTATGTGTCTCTGTAGACCGTGGATGAAACAAGAAGCATCTAGTCACTGTCACGATGTAACTATAAAGCTTTGCTTACTGACCGGGTCCTGATATAGAACCAAATTTTACAGTGCAGCTGACTAAGCATTTCTAGACAGGCAAAAGCAATCGTACCAGGCAGCGCCACAAGAGTAGAGGTCAAATCAGGGGAAAGCAATCAAAAAAATTGTTCTTCAACCCCAGGAACAACCCCAGCGACTTTTTTTTTTTGTAACTTATCGTCGTCTTGGAAGCGAATGAGGGATGCGATTCGCGTCTGGATGTCACTGGGTCTGCACAACTCACAGCAGGAAACCTAAAGCTCCCTCTCACTGTTTTCAGGGCTCTTTGGACCAGGTGACCCAGAGCATGTGAGGGGGAGAGGGCAACACGGGACAGTTTGTTCACCCAGGTGAGAGCTGGCAGATCAAGATCTGAGCAGCTTGGGTCATAAAGCAACAGAGAGCGAGGAGGAGGAGGAGAAAGAGGAAGGGGCGGAAGAGCTGCCAGGGTTTTTGGGAACGGGGAGAGGGTGGACAGAGATCCCAGGTAACTGATTAGCCAATCCGGTCGAACAGGGACAGTGAGCGGGAAGAGGTGGAAGACCAGGGGGCTGAAAACTATTGATCTTGACTTCAAGGCAACAGTCGATTGCTGTCAGAACAGTCACAGGAATGTCGGAAACACTTGAAGTGAAGCATTGTATCAATACTGACAGTATCCTTCGTCATGAAGTGTAAGAAGACAGAACACGTCGCTTTCATTTTAATGGGGGAAAATGACCAAATGCAAAAAAAATGCCTAAATCGGCCAAAGGTCAAAGTTCATAGGTGACAAATCCCTGTCCAGGGCCAGTATCCCCATCCTTATCACCTCCCTCGCAGTCCATCCCAGCAGCAGACAGTTGGACCATTGAACCACATTCGCGGAGGGGCGACGTCCCAGCAGTCCCAGTGTCCGCGCCACCTCCGGCGAACCCCAGTCCCGCCGTCGCACCCCCCGCTGAGCTCAGCAGTTGGTCTGCTCCCTGCTGCCCGGCCAGGTCTGGCCTTATCTGCAGCTGTCCTTGGCCCCCAACACCTGCAACAGCAGGCCAGAGCACACCGCGGCTTAATCATCAACCAGGACTTCCTCTTATCCAGCCGAGCCGGTCTGCAGGTCACTTACTGGAGCCAGAGGCAGAGCAACAAACAGGTGCAGAGAAAATGTCACCTATTTACGTCCATTACTATACAAGTATATTATATTATATTTAGTCACATTTAGTGAAACATAGACCTCACATGGCAGCGCCGACAACACACCATGGCCCCAAATGAAAAGTTTATCTCATTCATAAATAGTCATATTGAGTCCATTCCCATGTCGAATAAGCGGAAGAACTGGTATCCAGCTGGTATATGTGTATCATATACCAGGAGGCTTAGGAAAAGGCCGCAGTTTTGATTGTGAGTCAGTCTTGTACTGACAGGTTTTGTAACAGATATTATTACAGCGCAGCTACAGCAAATTTCAGTTGTCACGGCGCTCTGGAAACGCCATACCTCTTGAGGGTGGTGCTTATTGGAATATACTTCATTTCGGGCCTGCTGTACCCTTCCTGGTCATCAGAGACCTGGTGGCAGGCTTTGACCAATCATTAATTTGGATGGTATGTGACCGCTTTATCAGTTAGCAAATTTCCAGGTCTGTATGTAAAAAAAAAAAAAAAATGTTATCGGCTGAACTGCTCGAGGCATGCACACACTGCACTTCACAACCGAGAGATTCGAAAAATATATTTCCACCAACCCAACTGAAGGAAACGTTGATGAAACTTTTATAAATAAATCTCCAGCTAATAATAAAAAAAGAGTAAAATGTGAGAAATGTCCAGGTTTTTCCTGTCATGCTCTTCCTATCAGAGATTGTTGCAATGAAAGAATGAGTGGAACGTGTGTTTCCAAACACAGTCGTCCTGAAAGCGCCAGACTGGCCCTTCAATAAGATGATGCGATGAATCCATGAGACGTTCTTGAGTTCTGTTTGCAGGCCTGTGCCGGAATTCCCATCCTTCATTCCCTTGTGGGCAGCGGCTGATCCGCGTCCAAACCTTTGCTGTTGTCTCAAGGTGCTTATTTTGGGAGGTTCACGTCAGGAAAACCAGTCTGTCCGTCCAGGGACACATCCATCAAAGCCTGATCCACAGCACAACGATTGGTAGCAAACAGTCGGGCCCATCAGTAATTACCATGCTGTGCGACATTAAGGAATAATGCCGTGTGGTTTATCGGTTGGAAAATAACGAATCTTCAGGCGATGGAGGTTCTGGACAGCATTTCTGTGCAGGAACCAGTCACATCTAAATTATTTGCCAACAATGACAAATGACTGCTTCAGTCAATGCATAAAACGTTGCACATGTATTAAACCAGCAAATGTCAATTCTGGTCGACTATATGCCCGAATGAAGCTTGCCTCAATGTTACGATTCAGTCGCTGATAAAAGCAACAAACATATCTACTGCCATAAACCGAAAGATTCAGGTCCTTTGTCCGCTCCTGAGTCTGGGTTATCGCTAAGGCGGAGGCAACGGTAATTACCGAGTTTTATTGCTTGGTGAACGTTCCATTCCGCCACTACTACTACAATCGGTGAAATGGGCAACCGGCGATCAGAAGCGATACGAGTCAAAACATTGTTTTACCGGCCGCATGCGTAAGTGTGTTGTCTTGAAGGCTTGAGGAATTTATGATGCTCAGGGCTGTGAAGACCTGTTTGGCTGAAGGTAAACATGACTTAAATAAAGACGGCAGGGGAACAGTGGTCATTCCAAATCTGCAAAACGTCTTGGTGCCAGGCATTTAATAGAAGTGCTTTTAATGTTTTTCATTTTAACTGCATAAGCAAAACTACACTAAAAAGAAAAATTATTGTAAAATGTATTGTAGGTTTAGATGATGCACTGTTTGTTGGAGAAAGAACAGGCAAGATTGAATCTCTCGTCTCCTTCAGTGGAAGCCAGGTAATGAAAGGGCAAACATTCAAAACCGGTTATTCCTTTAACCTTTATAAGTTTCTGAAAGTGTCAAATTTTGAATTTTGATTTCAAAAAGAAATAGAAACTATAGTTATTTTTACAGTAGAAGAATTCCACGGCAGAAAAAAATGAACACATGGGTACAAACGAGATCACTAAAGGGTGGCTTTGTGTGTCTGAGGAGTGATCGCTTATCTTCAGGTGAATCCGCCCAAGAAAGCCTAATCGCTGAACATCACTGCAGGTGGTCTCCTTGTCACCATTGTCCTAGAATCCCTCTGTATTCAGTTCTTCAAATACATCTGACTGCAGGAGGGACCTGACCAACCTCTCTCTCTCTGTGTGTGTGTGTGTGTGTGTGTGTTAGAGAGAGAGAGAGAGAGAGACGGCTCATATCCAGGCCGCCACCACAAGCACTCCACAACCTTCTCACAGTTGCCCATCACTTGTGGTCGGGCCGGCCTCACACAGAGGCTTCTAACTGATCCCATTAAAAGCAATCAGCCCAGTGTTTGCTCAGTAGTAAAAGCCTAAAGGTACCCCTCCCTTCTCCCCTACACCCATCCACCCCCAGTCCATCCTCTGGCCAGGTGTAGACCTGCTATTAGCTGACACACATACACTATATGGGACAGAGGTGGGACAGCAAAACCCTTTTCTACATACATGACATCTACATCTGATGCATTTGTTATGTGGCTTAATTGATCCCTAAAATTGGTTCTTCTGATGGTAAATTTGAGGTGTGTGGCCAACTGGACAAACTGGTTTCATTTAAAGTTATACGAACCTTTCAGCCCTAGCCACGATGATGAGGTGGTTTTCATCCTAGAATGAAGCACCTGCCATGTGAAAGAGTAAATAATCCACACAATACCGATCAGATGGACTCCGCTGCATTCTCTCTTTGGCTTTCTTTTTTCCTTATTCTTTCAAGCAGGCAGCTAGCTATTGTCTGCTGATGATAGTGTGTGAGTGATCTAATTGTGCCATTCCCTGCTTTCCTCCCACAGGCGGCACGGAGTGCAGTTTGGTGTAAGCCGACTGTAAATGTAGTCAATAAAATGATCAAACCCGGCTTAATAAACAGTTTATTTATTTATTCTGATTCATTGTCCAAGTATATTAATGCACACAAGAACCTTGTACACTGTACACTGACATGTATTCATTTTAACAGTTCAGAAGTGTGATAGGATATTATAATGCTGATTCTTTATCTGTAACACATAAGCATTTGTTATAACTCATGCCCATCAATGCTGTGAAGAGTTAAACACACTGGCTCCTGACACCTATCACACTAGTCCAACTCCACACATCGACATGCTAAACCCCCACCACCCACGCCCAGCACCCTCAGCCCCTCCAGCGCCCCCTAACCCCCTTCCCCAACCCACCCACCATATTGAGCAAACAGGCCGAGCAAACAGTGAGGAGTGGTTGACACTAACTGAGAGAGGTTCCCTTGCCTCCTTCACCTCTCCACCCCCAACCAACCAACCAACCCCACCCCACCACCACTACCACCCCCTTCACCTAGAGCCTCCGCCCAGAGCTCAGGCAGTGAGCAAACAAAACGGACTGCGGAACAAAGCGGGGGATGAATAATCG
The DNA here is from genome assembly GCF_900700375.1 of Denticeps clupeoides. Classification (NCBI taxonomy): domain Eukaryota; kingdom Metazoa; phylum Chordata; class Actinopteri; order Clupeiformes; family Denticipitidae; genus Denticeps; species Denticeps clupeoides. Next base: position 3,612,942 of record NC_041725.1, on the reverse strand, counting down.
GAGGAAAATGTCAGCGTTTCATCATGGCTGGCCCGGCCTACAGGTTACCCATTAACCATGAGCAGAAGTGCTCTATCACAGCGCTCTATCACTCCCCAGCCAGCCACACCACAACAATGGAGCCAGAGTAGAGAGGAGGGAGGGCACACAAATTCCTGATAGAGGAGTTCAGAAAGAAAGAACTAAAGATGGGGACAGCAAGAACCAAAACGACGCCAAAAAGGAGGAAAGAAGGAATACAAATGTCACAAGATTCAGGCTTTGTCTCCATCTTGTCTGTCTTTTTTTAATGTGTTATACATGAAACGTAGGTAGGCAGCAGTCTAACCATAATAAATTTACTTTTAAAGACGCGTGTCACAGTTCAGTCACTTCACTAATAAATGGAACAGAGTAATGCATAGACAGAGTGCAGCAAACAGTTTCAAAAAGATTCAAACAACCTCACAAACTCAAATAAAATTTGAAAACATTGACGTCACCACTCATTTATTTATAACCCATATATATATGGACCTAGAAACTGAGGCCATTGACTTACGATCTTGACAGGTCCAAATCAGACCATTCTGAAGCCCTCCTTAAGCAATATTCACCAACATGTGGATTAATCCTGGAAAAGTGCCACAAAAGGCCATGCAAATCAAGAGATACTTGGATAGAGCGTGGGTCCTTGAGCTACCCTATGGTGAAGATTGTGCTTATGGCTCATACTCCCATATATATCACGCCTGCTACACCACAACTACTTGAGGGTTGGCATGTAGGGAAGCATCATGCCAAAGAACACGAGCAGTTCAAAGTGGTATATGCATATATTTGTGAAATTGTTATATTATATTACAAGTAAACTAAATTAAAAAGTATTTTAGGGAAACATTTAAGTCTGATATTCCTATAGCCAGACAGTTTATTCATTATATATTAGTATTGAACTGTCCATGGTATTAGTCCCATGGTAATTATGAAGCTGTATTGGTGCATCTTTGCTGCAGACTTGGCTTTTCAGTCAGTACATCATCCTGCACAGCAAAGTTGCTATCTGTAAAGCCATGACCACACCTACATATCTCTGTATCCTGGGACATTAAAATCTGTTTGGAAATCACTGTCTGCATATATGCATATGCAGATGCATCACAGAGCACTGTACAAAAAACAAGATAAAATGGCAAAATAAGGACCTGGGGAAAAAAAGAATACTTTCAATTGTTTCGTAAAACATTATGCACAATGAACTAAATGAAATTCAGCCTTAGATAGATGAAAGGTTCAACCTCCTGGTCTTCTGTCTTGTGCGAGGAACAACATGAAGAGAGTGAATTGCCATGCATTTAAAAACTGGCTGGGAAAGATTGTCCATGTAGTGCTTCACGTGTTACAGATCGTAGGGCAGTGGTGGTCTAGCGGGTACGGAAACGGACTGTCCCCCTGGGCGCCTGTCATGGCTGCTCACTGGTTAAATGCAGAGGACACATTTTGTTGAGTCACCATGTGCTGTGCTACACAATGACAGTCAGCTAACTTTCACTTACCTTCACCTGGAACTCCACTGGATGCCATTGTAATAAACGCAAAACCAGCATAACATGAGCTCGCTTTTTTTTTATTTACTTTAGTTTGCAAATGCAAGGCAGACTTTTATCTAAACCAGTAAACAGTGTATAACAACACAAGGGACATCATTTAAATGGTACATAATTGATAAAAAAAAGGTACAAAGCTAATCTTTAAACATGATTCTGGTGGTGAAATAATTATAGTCTCAGTTTTGCATAAATTCTGATCAGTGTAGTTATGATACAGCCAGCCATGAATCCAACATAAACAATGTAAACCATGTAAACCAGGTTCACGTGAAATACGCAGACCCTCGGCTATGCCTGCCCCCAGGAACCCAGTCTTCAGTCTCCCAGTCCACGATAATATTGGTGAAAATTGGACTAAATTAGTAACTCTACAGCCATTAAAGAACTCACTGTTAATGAAAGTTGGAGAGCTATCTATCTCTCTATCTATCTATCACTGCACACAGTGAAATTTCTCCTCTGCATTTAACCCATCACCCTGAGTGAGCAGTGGGCAGCCATGACAGGCACCCGGGGAGCAGTGTGTGAGGACGGTGCTTTGCTAAGTGGCACCTCAGTGGCACTTTGGCGGATCGGGATTTGAACCGGCAACCTTCTCATTACGGGGCCGCTTCCTTAACCGCTAGGCCACCACTGCAACCACAACTATCTATTTATCTATCCACGTACAACGTTGCGTATAAGTAATGTAGTGGAAGTTTGAGGCATTCTAACAGTAAAAGTAAAACACATGTCTCCTGTACAAAGGACTAAGTGTTGCTGTGTGTCAGGGGAAAGGTCTGGGGAGCACACGGGGGTTTTATTCCACCCCGGTGTAAGATGGGCGGGGAGAGGCCTGTCGGCTGTAGGGAGGGGCTGCTTCTGTAAATAAGATGTCTAATTCATGGAGCGGATGTTTTTAAGGAAACAGTCCGAGGATGTTGCTGTGAAAGCGGCACCTTCCAGCGCTGTCCCTCTCTCCTCTCGAGGCCGCTGACCGGGTCTCCTTGCTGTTAATGTGCACGTGTGTGTGTGTGTTTTTTCCCCCCAATCTCATTAAACGGCATCATTTTTGCCAAGACATAATTCCCTCATTAGCACGCGTATTAAACTGGCCCACTAAAACAGACAGTGGGGCGTTCCTGGCGAATGTCAGACACACTAGGCTCACTGAAACACAGGCGACAGACATGCTATCGTGCAAGACGGTATAAACCAGGATGTGGAAACTTCATGTCAGGTCAGTTTAGGTATGGGGTGAGGGCAAACCTCCTACCTGCACTGCTACTTTGTTGTTTTCTTAATTTATACTTCTATTTATGTGAAGCGTGGGGAAGGCCGGTGAACGAAGTCGTGTTATTTATTTGGTTTGGAGCCGTGAAGTTGAAGCAGTGAAAAATCACCCACCGTATCACTAATTCCGTCCTCTCCGGCCGCCGGAGGAATGAATGGACCGTGAGAGGAATGGAGTAAAACAGACGTGGCCTGTGTGCAGCACTCCGGACGACATGCTCACGTACCGCATACACCCAGACACACACACTATACAGAGACATTCATTATGCACGCATGAACACGCATGTCTACACAATGAACCCCCCCCCCCCACACACACACACTCGTTACACACACGATCATCGACGCACACGTCAACACTCCCGCAGGTACACGCCCAAACCTCTGTCATGGAGAGGACTCGAGTCAAATTAGCCAAACACTTCTCCACCGGCACCGTTCTGGTCCAAATTAATCCCCAAACAAGCAAAAATATAGACAAACAAACCAACATGGGGAGGAATTTACCTGCAGGTAGGGCGGTTTGAACACCTATAAAGGGTCATTTAAGTGGGATTTTTTTTTTTCCCAGGAAATTACGTACTGTGGCCTGTCACATGGGTGGGACACGATACAGTCATATGCACTTTTTATTGCATTAAATTATAAACACACCCCTGGATTCTAGCATATGTCCATTCAGGTGAAATATTTGGATATAAAAAAAAAAGCAGCCCATGAAAAATGTATCTTTTCTCCATGATACAGGTTTTGATGGAAAGGGCCATGAACCCATGCATTGTGTGAAATGGGGCACTTTCGTGGGAAACATCATATTTTTGTAGACAAATGGCCGTTGAGCAGGAGGTAATACATAAACAGAGAAAAAAGAGAAGGAATGAGACGGGGATTGAGAAAAAGGAGTCGGACAGGGCAGGAGGTTGTGTGAAGGGAAGAGGGAGGGTGAGTCATGAGAGTGCACACATTGTTAGCACCGTGAAAATCCTCACAGGTTCCTGGAAAAAAAAGTGTTGCGTGACACCAGGATGCAAGACGGGTCCTGAGAAGAGCACCCAGGAGAGGCGCCCAGCGCTCAGTCCAACACTGGAGGGATTCTGAACTTTCACTGACTCGGGGCAACAGATTGGCCAGTATACACATCAATGAGATAAAAAAAATGATATCAAATATCAAATGTCTCAGAAAAAATTGGGCACAATCAATAAAACAGACATAGACTACTGATTGAAGTGTATGGGTTGTTTCAGGTGCGTTTGAGTAGAAAATATAGAAAATATTACTAAATGGAAAAGACACGATCACTGAAAAAGCTAGATATAATGATTTAGTTGAACCCGCATTCGCTGATTTACCAGATACTCAACCAGACACTCAAATTAAATGTTCTCATTTGTACTAAGATTATTGAAAAGGGGTTTTGAAAAATCAGGGAAGCATTGAATGTGACACACTTGCATTAGTGACACAGCATTCCATTGACATTTCCAAACAACAGGATTTCGGAATTTATAAATACAGTCTGATCATATACACCACTTGCAACTGCATATATATATATATATATATAATGAATCTAAGAGGTTTTTCACTCGCTCTGTTATTTCTTTCCAGATCTTTTCTTAAAAAAACATGTTTGTTTCAACATCAGCATATTTGGTCCCAGGGTGTCTGGCGAAGGAGTCTCGGTTCCATCTCAATTTAAAGCTCCCTGTTTATCGAATCTTTTTCTGGCGTTAACCTTGCCTTCATTTGAATAAAGTACACAGCGCATTTTACGGGAACTACCAAGAAAAACCAATCGCCACTGGCCCCCTTTTCCCCCTTCATATTTTCGACTTCTTTCCAAATTGGTTATTCACAAAGCCGTCCATGTTTTCGTTTTACACCACGACAACTCCAGCACCTAAGAAATGCCTTGCAGTGAAAAAGAAGCTAAATATAAACCTGTAAAAGGTAGCTTTGTACCAGCGGGACGCTCCGGAGAGCGAAGGCGAGGGGCAGAGGAATTCTCCCCGTGGCCTAACTGCGAGGAAGGAGCCAGGGGCAGAACTTTTTGCCCTCTATGAAAGGGCCGATTGTCCGGGGCTCCTGCGGAGCCAGGAAAGTTGCCCCGGCGGTGGTTTGGTCCTATCTGCCAGGAACGCGGGAAGGGAGAGGGCGAGGACGGGGCTGCGCCGGAGACGCCGCTCCCGGCTCGGGTCAGATGCCCGTCAAGAAAGAGCTTTTGAGGTGCTTATAAATATCCGCCGTAGAAGCGCGCGGGCCGCAGACGTTCAAAAAGGACCCTCCAGCTGTTTATTTAGACAGCGGCCGGGGGAAAGGGGGGCTTTGGGAAGACAGGGAGGGGAGAGAAATCAGGTATTTCTGGAGCAGAGTCTTCATTGAGAAGAAGGAGCCATTGAGGGCGTCGCCAAAGATGGCTGGCCGCTCGCTGACGAAACACAGCTTTACGAGAACGGACAATACCCGAGGATAAGGGCCATTTTACATATGGAAACATTTTTCCCATCTGTCCTCGTTGAGACTCGTCCTAAAATGGTTTTAATTCGTATTTTCTATAGTGTTTTCTTCCAGTGCTTCCAGAAAAAAAGGCAGAAATATCCCAAGTACACCCGAGCATTCACAACTTTCCTTCATTTTCTGCGCCCTTTCAAGGTCGAATAGATCGGGTGGGGCGTGTGTGCAGCCATTTTCAGGTCTGTCCCGGTTTTTCAGTGCTATGCTTTTCAGGTGGTTTCCCTGCTGTAAAATAAACCAGATCCCTCTGAGGACTGTCGAATTTCCCCCCCTTATCCTGACTAGTCTCCCAGTCCCATCCCTACAGCACCTGTTTTAACTGTAGTGACAGTATCCAGGGGTTTTTACCCAGCGCCTGCTTTTCCCCGCACACATCGTTCAGGAACTAGTCGAAAGCGACAGAGGCTACTGTGCTCTATGAAAGCTTTTATTCTTGTATCCTTCATCAGATCTGTTTCACCTCAGTCCTGTGTCGCTAGTTTCCACTGCTATGCCCATCTTCCCAAACTTCCATAATATGTCAATGCATTCAGTTCGGAACGGGTGGAGTCAAGTCAGGTTCCTTCTCAAGGAACACTGAAAGAAGAAGGACGCACCAGAGCTCAGCTGAAAGTGTCCTTTCAAATAGTTTTCTATATATTTTTCATTTACAAACACGTTAAGCATTGCAATTATGCAGTATTGCATGTGGACTGAATATAGAAAATATTAATTGAATCCATTGTAGGATGGACATCTTTAAGTGGTCTGAAAACATTCTGTATACACTGTTAATAATCAAATTGTTTAGTTGCCTCAAAGGAAATATTGCTTTGAAACCTGAGCGATCATGTACAGGTTTTCTCCTCACCCACAGCGAGAAACATGTCTGGTGGTCGTACGGTCTGCTGTTTGTGAACTTGGAGGACATAGAACTCATTCATCCCACCCGGCCAGATCACACTTCCTCCCTCAGCCGCCGCCACCAAGCCCCCCCAAAAAGACGACGTTCACAACGCTAAAAGTTACAGCAGAAACCATAAATCGTGGTGAAACGTCATCCTACGAAACCGTAGAAGGACTAAGATCGTGTGGCTTTGGAGCAGGCCAAGGGCAAGGAAGGTGTAGACAGGGCTGTAAAAGCCTGAAGAGATATGATTCATTCGGAGATGGGCCGGTCAAGGGAGTGTCCAGCTTTATGAGTCTGTGTTTACGCGCAAGCCCGATGGAGAGAGGGACGGAGTAAGAGAGAGCGAGTGATAACGTATATTATATATTCAGGCTCGAAAGCCCCAGGTAGTGACGACTTTGAGGGTGACGCCCCTTGGTCTGTTTCTTCGTTTCTTGTAGTAGCCAGTGACTGAACAAGATGCCTTTCAGGTCACTACCACTTTCTCCAAGGGTCATGAATATAAGAATATTGCAGTGGCTGCGTGCGTCTGTGTGTGTGTGTGTGTGTGTAGTCCCATCGGATTCCCGCCCGGCTGTGGGTTTGCCGGTGAATGATGGGATTGTTGCCCTCGTGCCTCGGTGTTGTTTTTAGGGCAGCTTGTCGGTAACAGGAGCGGCGAGCGGCCCATCAGGAGCCCAGCGCAGCTGGGTTCTCGTGGTAGCTAATTGTTGCAAATGAGGGCGGAGCCCCCGCGATGGGGAGCAGGGCTTTGGGGTGGGGGTTCCCACCAAACTGCGACTTCTCTCGGACTCCTCGGCTGCTGGGTGGATTGGTGTGTTTTACCATCTTTACTTACTTTACTTTTACAGCATTTACCAGACGCCCTTATCCAGAGCGACTTACAATCAGTAGTTACAGGGACAGTCCCCCCCTGGAGACACTCAGGGTTAAGTGTCTTGCTCAGGGACACAATGGTAGTAAGTGGGGTCGGAACCTGGGTCTTCTGGACCATAGGCGAGAGCGTTACCCACTAGGCTACTACCACCCTACCATCTGAAACACACCAGACTATTTTTTTTGTTTCCTGTGGTGGGTACAGTTGTCATTTTTTTGAAGAAAAAAAAAAAAACAACTTCCTGTTGGGATCATATGCCCAGGTCACCGGTATCTGGGCCAGGAGTGAGTAAAGTTCAGGTGTACACAGGTCGCGTATCCGGTTAGGGCGGGGCTCGTCTGCATTAGCCCCTGTCCTTGATAAGGGGCAGGGTGACAGAGGTTCAGAGGTCCCTGCACCTTCCTGCTGCACCTACTATCCGTGCTCCATCTCCTGCATTCCGGCTCAGCTCTTTGGGGGAAAAAAGAACAATGTTATCGTGCGGCTGCCTCAACCGTTAACTGCATCACGCAGCAATTGTCGTGCCGCTGAATACCAAAGATTAAAAGCTAAGCACGGATTCATGACTAACAATGCAGAGTTTAGATGTTGTTGGCACTTTCCCATGATTCCTTTCAAACCTTGAAATATGCCTGGTAGGAGTGGACTACTGTGGCAGATGTTTTGCCGGCAAGGGTTGGTTCTTGAGAAGAGTCCCCTTCCATTGAGGGGGAGTGTCCCCTTGTCACTGAGTAGTTGATAAAATGATGTAACGCCACTATCTACAGCAGCGTTGCAACTTCAGACAAAGGAAGATATTTGAGGGATCAACGTTTAGGTTGATGTTTAGATCGGTGTACAGATAGAGAGAATGTTAAGCACAAAGGAGGTGGCATGGTGGAGATGCTGATGATAAATGAGTGCAGAAGGAATGTCCACCCACATCTGGGTTCCATGTGGACACTTTTGCAGGGACAGATCAGGAAGAGGGTGACAGCCCTGACTAGACCTAAAGACAACATGGCAGGCACTGTCCACCAGCTTGTAAATCATCGAGACACAAACACAGAGAGAGAGAGAGAGAGAGAGAGAGAGAGAGAGTCTCTCCAGCCTTTAATGGAAAGAAAAAATGAAGAGAAACAAAAGACAGAAATGTCCTTTTTGTATCAAATTTTCTGTTGAATAATTTTTTTTAAAGCAAATTCAGTAAACTCTTTAGTTCTCGTTGTCCTTTAAATAAGTACTTTTAAAGTCCTTTTTTGTTAAATTTACTGCCAAACATTAAAACCACCTAGCCGATTGTGTAGGGCCCTTTTTAATCACATTTAACATTTTTTGGATTGTGGCATTGTGTATTACTATGTGAGGGTGAAAGAGGCAAGGTGTACACTATTCATCAATATAATCTAATATCGGAAACATATTATGTTTTATTTTAACAGAAGAAACCAGAATCTGTGTCCGGAATCAGATCCTTCAAACTCACAACTCTCCATTTCATATTTGCATACTCTTGGCATCGTCAAAAGCAGCTTCCTGAAATGCTCATTAACATGAGTGAAAGAGAAGCATTAGACCAACGCATTAGTTACCCTCATGTTTAATGGTGAATCTAAAAAATATAAAAATTATTCAATGAGAGGCTGTTAATAAATCTGGGCAGCAGATCAGTGTAGGGTCCCACCAATCATCCTAAAATAACCCCCAGCCGCACATGTTGTATCTTCGTTCCCAACCTAGAAGAAGTTTGTACCTTTAAATAATTCCGAATAACAGTTTTGCTGGAGTAAAATCGATTAACGTCTGGCATTTCTCCTGCCTGTGCCGTGGGCACAGCGGTCAAGTCTGAATCAGTCTGATGCGGTTCTTGTAGGGGAAATTTAATCAGGTTTTTTTTTTCCTGTATTCCTCTTTCAGTCTTACCTAATCAGGAGCCATTTAACAACACCCTGAACCAAAAGACCAAAGTCCATGAGTTTATCTCCTGCTTGCGCGCACACAGACACACACACACACACACACACACACACACACACACACACACACACTCCTGTATGCATGCTGGCAGGCTTCCTCGCAGCAAAAGTAGCTGCAAACAGAGAACCAGTCTGATGTTGGTTAAAAGTCGGAAAGAGCAGATGTTCCTGAGGGATATTTAAGTATAAACCATTTAAGTTATTACGTACAATTGCTCAAATATTTCTTCATCATAATACTGCAGAAAGCCAGTGATGCAGACGACAAAATTCATTGGCGTTTTTTTGAAAGCTCTTGATCTTAGTTTCTTGATTTTATGAGTACAAACTAGTAATCAGATATTAATTTTATAATTAATGTATGGTTTAAGTGTAATAAGAATGTATTAATTGTGCTATTATTTTGAGACTGTTTGGTTTGATGTAAAGAATATATCCGTCAGTCCTTTTTTCATTTTTAATGCACATGTCCATGAAAGAGTCTTCTGTGACCACACTGAGAAAGGCATTCATTGCAATGAACGAAATTCAAACACACACACACACACACACACACACACACACACACACACACTCAGGCTCCCCTTTGCTAATGAATCTCTCTCTTGTTGGCGCAAATCACTCAGGTGGCGAAACCCTCATAGGTCCGGCTCAAACAGCCTGAACAACGGCGTCGCCCAGGGCATGAACAGGTCGGCCCTTCTTAATCTTCCTCCCCCCTCCAGCACACTGAGAAATGTCAACACAGCCAAGCCGCAGGTACAGGATACAGTAGAGGATGCATATTTGCATAGAACATCTTCAGGGCACAACAGGAGACCCACCCACTGGTGCCCAACCTTCCAGGATTTCCTTTTGCGAGACACTGTTCACGCCCAGCATGAAGGTCCTGGCTATTCACTGTCTGTCCTTGCTTCACACATGCTCTTATTAAAACTAAGAAATTTATAACACAGCTTTTTCTGCATAAGATGGCACTGTTTCCATATTCAATGATTCATTCGTTGATTTAACAGCAAAGATATTGATATAGATTTGGCACCTAAACACATGTGATTTACTTTTTTTAGTAGCTGGCCACAGAAGTGCCATCTGGTGCGCAGGCCATCAGCTTCACGCCGTTATGAGAAATGCCAAGCAAACACACCAGCCTGCGGCCTAATCAAGCTCGCCTTGGTCCTGCAGCAAGGGGGCGGAGCAATTCATGCCCATTTCCTGTTGGCTAATAAATCTCCCCTATCTTTCCCAGTGTCATATCTGTGGCCACATCCCCATCAAACAGCTATTTGTGCAGCCAGGCTGGGAGTCATTGCGCCTGAGCGTCAGAGAGAGTTTATTTTTTAATTCTGGCCTATTGATCGGGGTGCCGCTGCTCTGGCGTTCCTCTCTTGTTCATTACCACATGCCTGAAACTTGATCAAACTGTATTTGTAGTGAGATCTGCAAATGGGCCAGTATCTGGACTGTGCCCAGTAGGTTGGGGATAAATTATATCAATATTCACGTGTCTCACTAAACAGCATAAGGGAAAACCTTAACATTACTCAGATGGTTCTGAAAAATGACTGGAGGAATGTATACCGTAGTGATGACAAAATGTGCAGCCAGATCTAAATAATCAAAGGTTTATGTGTAAATTGATTTTTTTCCATTCTTGGAACATAGAAATACACCAAAATCTGGCAAGAGGAATCACACATTTTGTTTTCTTGTTTTCTTTCTTTTCATGACCATTTACGTTGGTAGATTCTCACTGAAGGCATCAAAACTATGAATGAACACATGTGGAGTTATGTAATTAACAAAAAAAGGTGAAATAATTGAAAACATGTTTTCTATTCTAGTTCTGCTTTGCACACTCTTGCCATTCTCTCGATGAGCTTCAAGAGGTCGTCACCTGAAATGCTTCTCCAACAGTCTTGAAGGAGTTCCCAGAGGTGTTTAGCACTTGTTGGGGTCCAGCTCACCCCAAACCATCTGGACTGGGTTCAGGTCCGGTGACTGTGGAGGCCAGGTCTCCACGTTTTGTTAAGTACATAACTCCACATGTGTTCATTCATAGTTTTGATGCCTTCAGTGAGAATCTACCAACGTAAATGGTCATGAAAATAAAGAAAACACATTGAATGAGAAGGTGTGTCCAAACTTTTGGCCTGTACTGTGTGTGTGTGTGTGTGTGTGTGTGTGTGTGTGTGTGTGTGTATATATATATATATATATATATATATATATATATTTGTGCCGGGCCTCGAACCTGCTCTGTTTGCAAGCATGCGTCATTCACAGGCACCGAGAAGGAGAGGGAAGAAAACAGGGTGCAGCTGCTGGCTTGAGGTGGCAGTTCTGCCCGACACTACACTTACAGGTTAATCACAGTGTATAGGTCCCCGTGCCGTGCTCCCAACGCACCGTTGTGTAGCCGTGGATACCATATCAGCGACGCCGGACCTATCTTATCGAGCATGCCGCACCGACAGCTTGGGCCATTGTGCAGCTCATGGAAACGAGTGGCTTTAGATTCCCACTGAGCGAGTCAGGGCAGAGTCTACATTTTACCTCTGCTTCCCAAGCCAGGCGCTCAACCTTCCCAAGCGGGGCGCAGCAGGGACGTGACGGCGGAGAATGGGTTTGCGCCGCTGCGTGACAAAAGGAGGAAAATATTAGGCGGTGTTGAGCAAAGGCCACGAAAGGCCTGCGCTGATTCGCGCGGCCATTCAGATACCCTCCTGCAATAAAGGGGTTCTTGAAAAAGCGACACCATTCCGAACAGAAGCACTTCATTCATTTCTACACGCTCCGCAAACACAATGTTCCAGGCTGTGCCGTGCTATTGTGCCAGCCTCTTCTTTAACACAGGTGACTCACCGGGACCGTGTTACAGGCTGCCTGTCCGTGTCCGTTTTACTGATTCTGGAGGCTTTCCAATGACAACACCAGCGGATATTACGGTCCCAGCAGATGGAACCGCACAGTTGGGGATCTCAATGTACTTTTGATTGGTACCAGGCTGACACCGGGGTCAGACGCCCAGCCTGACGAATGTTTAATCTGAATGATGAAAAATGTGCCGGAGTTATGCGGGAAGAATCCGTTCCAACTGGACTTTTTTTTTTCTCTGAGGGAGAAATTCATCAGATATTAAATGACTGGGTCATTCTTTCAAATACATGCATACATGTTAGGTATGATTCTTCTTCTGTTAATAAAAAATGTGAATGTCCATTATAAAAAAAATACTACATTTAATTGTGCCAGAGATATATCCATGTTCCTTCATAAAAAAATAAAAAAAACTGATATATTACAGCGGCTAAATTAATCTGTGATTATGTGAGTAATGCAAAACTCATGCTAATATGTTTTACATGGTGATTTTCATAACTTCATATAAATATGCTGAATGTATAATTAAAAACAAAACAAATGAAACATCCATCATTCAGTTTTGTTGGATTTTGTCTGTTTTTTTTTTAATAAGAAAAACAAACACCATAACAATATCCAAATCACAACATTCAAATCATTGTACATCCACCCTATATACCAATAAACATATATTAACAAATGTCTGAAAGCGAAAGCCACATTAAATAAACATCGTCTCTTGTAACTACATAGCATCGATAATTTTAGTTCTGACCTGAAATTTGGTTTCCGTACCTCTTGCCCCATTTCAGTCGCCGGAGGCGCCCCACTACCTACGTGACACCATCAGCACCGGAACAAAAGCCGAGTCACCCTTAACTTCATCACACTGATCCAATTTTCGCCTGTGGATTTCCTGCAGTTACAAGGCTTTGTTGTAACACACTCTATCACTCCCCTCCCCAGCTGTGCAAAATGGTGAGAACCCCTAGTGCAAAGTACTGTATGTAAATGCTCGCGGGCGCATTTCCATGCCCCCCCCTATCTGAGTAACTGTTACACCTTTGCTCTCTGTATTGCCCCAGTGTAGCATGTAATGCTGGGAGGAAAGTGATGCTGAAAATGTCATATGACTGTTGTTGTGATTAAAAAAACAAAAAAAAAACTTTTTACCACAGTTGCATCAGTTACTCTCAAATTTGATCTTTTGAGAATTATTTTTATTAAAAAAAAAAAATTAAAAAAACACAAAACGAGATGTAGCGGTTTTGCCTCATCTTGTATTTAGAGATAATTCTTAGTTTTTTTTTCAGAAATAAAAAGGTACAGTTTCTTTGTGAAAGAAAGCATTAGGTTGTAACACACACACAAAACAAAAAGTATTCCCTGTATTGCAGTAACAACTGCTGTATGCAGTAACACAAACTTCCTCTTTCCCAACAATCTCCTTAAAAACAAAATTCCCCAAATCACATTTGTGTAACGTTATATAACAGCACTGTACAAGATATATTACTTTTTCCCTTCATAAATAAATGCACATCTCTTCACTCAACTTGTATATACAGATTATGGACATACTTCAGAACCAGACTGTATCTTTATGCCTTCATCTTAGAAAGGTCTGACCCAGATGTTTAAGGTCCCTGGATAGGGTTCTTCATAGGGTCATATATATGGAAAAATATTACACTTTCTGGGTCCGGAGGCTCTTCATGTTAGAAAAAAAAAGATCAATCCAGTAAAGAGCTGCTGACAGAAAAAAAAAAGATGTGTAACTGCGCAGTTCTCCAGCAAATCTACTGACGACGCTGCCATGTTATCTAGCTTGATAACCAGTGGCTCCTTCGCGCTGAGGCAGGCCTAAAAAGCAGCTGCCATTTTGTCTCTACAAAGTTCAGAGCTCTTGCTTGAAGTTCTTTGCCTTCTCCGTGTCTTTCAGTCTCCATGTTAGGACGCATTCAAGACTGACCTGCTGTACAGGGTCTGGTAATAAGCACCAGAGTCTATGGCGGAGGGGCCTGCGGAATCATAAATCTGTTTGGTGGCCACTGGTGAGGTGGAAGCATATCCGTTGTATGCCATCACCTGGTCTTGGTAGGACTTGAGTTCCATCTTCTGCTCGTTAGACATGAGGTTGGTGATGGAGAAAGGGTGGTTGAAGTTGTAATGTGGGTCCATGGACTTGAGTGGGTCATTCTGGAGGTCCAGGTGCTGCATGGCGCTGGGCAGGAGGTGGGGGCTTCCCACCATGGGCTGAGACTGGAGGTGAGAGCCTGTGGGGGCGATGGAGGAGGACACGGAGGAGGGAATGGACACCGGGGAGCTCTGGAGCAGAGATGGTGGGGCAGGACACTCCAGCTGAACTAGGCTTCTCTGTTGCTGCTCCTCGGATGAAGACCCGGGGTGGGAGCTGTCAGAGTGGGCCGAGTCGGCTCCCTCCGAGCCGGCGGCTGGGCTGTGCTCCTCCTGCAGACTGTCCCCATGGCCAGCCTTGGTGCCACCTCCCTCCTGGGATTTCCCTGAGTTCTTCTTGCCTGATTTGTCCTCAATCTTGAAACGCTTTTGGCGGCGCAGGTAACAGCCATTCTCAAACATGTTGCCCGAGTTGGGGTGCAGGGCCCAGTAGGAGCCTTTTCCGGGCTTGTCAGGGGACCGCGCCACTTTGACAAAGCAGTCGTTGAAGGACAGCGAGTGGCGGATGGAGTTCTGCCAGCGCTGCTGATTCTCACGGTAGTAGGGGAAAAGGTCCATGATCCACTGGTAGATCTCGTTGAGGGTCAGCATTTTGCTGGTCGACTGCTGGATGGCCATGGTGATGAGGGAGATGTAGGAATATGGCGGCTTGGCGTGCGTCAGCGATCGCCGGTAAGGTTTCGGCACCTCCTTGGCCCTGTTCAGTGAGGTCGGGGAGGTGTAGCCAAGCTGGCCCATGGGCTGAGCCATGTTCTGGTAGTGGGAGAGGGAGCCAAGAGAGGGGGCTGAGGAGCCCAGCTGGGTGAGGGGTCCCGAGTTGAGGGAGGAGGGGACAGGGGACAGGCTCATGTGGTTGGCCCCGCTGCCCATTGTGGCTAGAGGGTTGCTGCTGAGACCCGCGCCGGGGTAGCCCATGTTCATGGAGGTGGTGGAACTGGCCGGGTTGAGATTGATGTAGCTGTTGAGGGTGCTCATGGAACCCAGACTTGAGTTCATGACACTAGGTGAAGAGTACATCTGAAAGAGGTAAAAGGAGATGATTTTCAAATAATAATCAATAAACAACAACACCAATAAAGACATTCATTCGCTTTTTCTGTAATAGTGACAAGCTGTTCTGTCTCTTTCCTTCACTTATTATACACTAAAAGACACGTACACCGTTAATTAGGTTAAATTGTTAGAATCCAACATTTCTTAATGATATAAATCAAAGGCTTTGATCAGCAATATTCTAAAATTCGATAAATCTTTAAATGAGGTATGAAAAAAATAACAGCAGTACTATTACTGTGTTCCTAATTATTTTAATTTCTGGCAACCCAAAATGATCCATTTAACTTAAAAGAAATTACATGAGCGGATTTGTCGGTTTATACCGCGTTTACCAATTAACAAAGTAAATATTTTTTACATGCTAATAATGTAAACGTTTTGTAAAACATGCGCCGGCATTAATTTCATAACGACTTTACCAAACCGGTCATCGAAAGCTCTTAAAATTATTTTTAGTCATTTAAAAACTGTTTTCGATAAACAAGACATTCTTGTAATATTTTTTTTTCTGAGCATTTATAAAATAATAATAATAATAGTGTCAATTGAATCACTGATCAATTTAAATCGCAAATTTAACCGGGCCAGTGGGAAACACTTATTTATTCTGATCTTACCTCGCTCCCTTCAGTGTAGAACGCGTTCCACTCGTGAATTTCATGGGACTCCATCTTCACCGAGCTCAACATCCCAAACCAAACTCTAAATGGCTCGAGGAAGGGCTTTCTAAACTACCACGGATTTGGAGATGAATTAGATGTCCACTTGCAGCCGAAATGGTTTCAGGAAGATCCAGGTTTCCCAGAGTCAGTCCAGGTTCCACGTAAATGCAAAAAAAAAAAAAAAAACCCACGAACGCAGACGATTTATCCTGAACGAATTCAGGTTAGTTCAATTTTGTCGTCTGAATTTCACTCCTTCATTTTCTTCATCGAAAGATCTGAAGCGGGAGAGAATCGGCACCTCTCGAGTCCCCCTTTCCCCCCTCTTTTCTCCCCCCTTCTTATAAAATCCCGCAAGTGCTCCCTGGAACCTCTGCCGCTGCGGAGCGGTTCTGTGAGCGCGCGACCGAGTACCGGCCAGGTCGGGGGCGCGCTCCTTAAAACGCAGGTGAGGCCCCGCCCCCGGCCCGCCCCCGGCCCCGCCCCGCCGCGGCTCCGTTTGAATGCTGGCGGGCGGCTTCGGGACGCAGGAAGAGGGTCTCAAAGGTCGCTCTTGCCCCCTGGTGTTCTGTATATTGGGCCCGGGACGCATTACACATCAGCCCCTTGCCAGAAAAGGAATAAAAAGGCACAATATTCCACAAATATTCCCCCTTCTTCTTCTCACCTTTAAAAAAAATATTTTTTTCCGCCAAAACTCACATTTATAGACTTCTTTTTGCAGGGATCGTCAGTTTTGAACTGATGTGGTTAGGACGTAAGCTTGTCAGCAGTTAAGCTCGTCAGTGGGAGGTCTGAAATCGAGAAGCTGAGGTGTCGTGCCCCGAAGCTGTTAAATCCCCTCGGCTATCACTTCTAGAAGGTTAATGGCGTTCGGCAAGTTTGTGATTGTCTTCGCTCGGACCGAATAAAAAAACCACTTGCAAATATGGCCGAATTTACGCGACTCGCCGCGCAATAATATCGGAATAAAACGTAACCGCGCGACACCGCGGCCGGATCGCGGGTCCCCGGCCCGTCCCCGCAATACACATCTCCGCAGACAGCGGCATCTGAATATCAATGCGTTTCCTAATTGTTAATGAATGCAGATGTAATTGATAAGCGCGCAGGTGGTCTACAGGATTACAGCGGCGCGGACGCGCGCGATGTTAGTTCCAGCGCGCGTGCGCGCGGCCCCCGCGGCCCCGCCCTCACCTCGGAACCGCTGGCAGAACCTTCTGGAACCGTATGCGCAGTCAAGGTAGGCCACGGGGTGTGACTGTAATATTGCGACCCGCCATTTGGACCAATCCTAGTTTTATTATATATAATACATGTATGTATTGCATGTACATAATTTTTAATGGGGGGGCGGCTCGTCATGACTTGACAATTTGTGCAAATGGCCATCCGAGAGGCATCGTTTCCTCTGTAATCCCTGAGCCTTTTGGAGGTGAAACCTCGAACACACATCAGCACATCCTCTCTCAGACTGGCCGGTTTTAATGCCAATGCATCGTTCATTAACACCTCAATAATTAGTTAACAATGGGCCCTAATGGGCTGACACTAATGGAGGAAGCTGGAGATTTAAAACGCTACAGCGGTCCAGGACGGAGTTTTATTAAAGGTGGTTTTACTTCTCCACGCGTGGACATCTAACAGAATTAAGCTTATTAAAAGCAGGCTAGAAAATCCATTTAGATTCTAACGTAGTTTTGCTGCGTAATACTTCGCGCTCGAGGTTTTGGTTTGGAGATATATTTTTATATAAATATTATAAATATATATACAGTATATAATGTAAAAGGTAGCTGGCAGTTGTATATTAGAACATAGGCGATCAGAAAGCACACATCCCCTCACTGCTGGACGCTGCCGCCATCTGCTGGACATGCCCGGTACAACAAGCTGGAGTTCATAAAAAAAATAAACTAAAAAATACAAAGTTGTCCAGTCGTAAATGTCACAACTTTGTATTTGTATACAAAGTATATTTTGTATGGCCTCTATTTAACCCAATTAATTAGCTGGCTTTGAACTCTCTCTCTCTCTCTCTCTCTCTATATATATATATATATATATATATATATATATATATATATATATATATATATATATATATATATATATATATATATATATATATATATTTGTGTGTGCGATCACCTAAAATGATTAAAAGTAATATTGTAAAAACCAAGGTACATCACGGGTCAGATTCCCACATTTGCAGGTGGTGCGACTCCCATCAACTGGATCAAGAAGCGCGTGTGGGCATGGGACGTCTTTATTCAGGATCCAAAAAATGTTCAAAGATTGTCACAAGCCTGTCAATTGTCATTTAAATACAAATTAAGCCTGAACAAAAAAGCTGAATTAAAATAATATACTGAACAGCGCTGTTTGCATCTGCAAAATATCTGTACTTTGCGCATTTTCTTTCTATAAAACAAAAAAAATTAAATAGAGGTACTCATCAATAACATTCTTTGCAAGTGTGCCCCTTGGCATAGATAGATAAAAGCTATATATGGACCTTTATGAATTATAAAAATTAGACAACAGTATTAAGCCTGCACTTAAAACAGTTAACAAAAATATATGCCTATTTATTGAGTTCCTCAATTTAACCATCAAATGGCATAATTATACAAATATAGTCATCTAAATGAGTGTCATACTATCTTTTGGGTCCTCCCAGAGGGGCTTAAGATGTAATATTCATGTAGCGCAATCTTACCCATATACATCCCTGTTTATTGGTGAAAATGTTTTGCCACAAAAATATATGCTACAGCATTGTAGAATACACCAATTTCTGCATGAATCTATCTTTGGTTTCCTATGCACTCATATACTTAGTGGTACATATAGCAGTATGGTATCAAAACTAGAGATTGCACATCTATAACCATTGAAAGAGCTATCATTTCTTACAATCTACATACGGTATAAAATACACAGAAAGACGTAAGTCATACATGCCGAGTTTTAAAGATGCGTGGTGGAGCGATACTTGTGGGCTGCCGTCTGATCGCGGCGTGGTGGTGGTTCTAATGTCCAAGTGAAACAGACAGAGTGGAGAAGTAAAGTAGACCTATCGTGAAAAACGGGCTTCTGGCAAACAATCCAAGCCTGTCTCCTAGTGTAACATTCAGGGTCATCAGGTTTGAGGTGCACATTTTGGTCGTAAAAAGAAGGCTTCTCTGTGATGAGGGATATATCTTTATCTATACATATTTTTTTAATATATATATATATATAAATATATATAGCATCTCTACATGTGGATTGAAATTTGGGCAGAAATAAAAGCCCTAAGTGAGCGGCTATGTAAGGAGGATCTGATCGGCCTCGTTTGCTCTGGGCTGGGGGGCGGGGTTGCTGCAAAAACAGAAGAAAAAAAAATAGTTACCACAGACTAATAACAAAAACCAAAGAAAAAAGTTTTTTTATTCAACTTCCATGAGCAAAATGTTACCTGCGAGGGTATATTAGGGGTCCCGTTCCTTCTTCACTTTAACGTCTCCGGCCAGGATTGTGGAGATCTCGCCCTGCATGAAGGCCCAGGGCACGTTGGAGCCCACCAGGGGGCACTTCTCCCCGCTGGGGCAGTACACTTCGCTCCCGGAGCCCTGGCTGCGGATGAAATCCCTGGTGCACGGGAAGCAGAATTTGTGACCCGGGACCGAGGGGCACTGGACGAAGTGCGTGTCCTCCAGGCGTTCGTGGCAGATAGTGCAGCAGAGGGGTGGCCCTCCGGCTCCGGAGGGCTCGCCGGCCGCGGACCCCTGATCGATGCTCCCGGTCAGGGGCATGGTCACCGCGTGTCCCGTCCCCGCGCTGCTCCCGGCCGCGCCCGGCTCTCCGTTGCGCGAGGCGAGACGCCGCTGGCCCGACGGCAGGGGACTGGCGCTGCTCGGCCGGAGGGCGGCTGAAGAGTGGGGCAGCCCGCTGCTGCTGCCGCCGCCCGGGAGATCTTTGGGCGACTGGCCAGCCGTGCCTACGTTGTCGGCGACGCTCATGAGCGCCGTGATGGGCGACGGGTCGCTGCCGTGGGGGCCCAGTCCCTCCTGCAAAGATGGCGGCTGGCCGGCAGCAGGCAGGGAGGTGGCGGGCATGTGGGCAGGAATACCTGGGTACGTGCCCAGGGCCCAGTGCTGTCGCAGCTGCTCCTCGGTGGGCAGCCGTTCTATGCCGCTGCCATCGGGCTCGGGAGAGGTCTTGCGTCTGCGGCCCCTCGACGGGCCCGGTCGGCCCATGTGGCATATGGCAGTGGGCAAGATGGAGCAGCTGGCGTCCAGAAAGGGCTGGGGGAGGGCATCTGGTCCAGGGGCGTCTTTAAAGGCTCTGACCCCATCGCTGAGAAGCTCTGAAAGCTGTCGCCAGTCTCCGGAACCGTGGCGCTTCTCGTATTCTATGTACTTGTAGCCGGAGTTGATGACTTTGCCGGAGTCTTTCTGGCAGTCGTGGAACATCTGCTTGACCAGGGCCAGCAGGCTGGAGAACACTTGGCCGGAGCCGCAGGGGTACTCCATGAAGACCTTCAGCTCAAACTCCAGCCCGATTTTGGCGTCAAAGGCAAACACGCGGCCCACAAGGCCGTGGTCCTTCTTGAAGCGCACGTTAAAGGGGGTGCAGCCGGAGAGGGCGGCGAGGGTGTCGCGCACCGCCTTCGGGCGGCCGGGCCAGTCCTCGGTGCGGTTCCGCACGCTCTCGGACAGTTCGGCCAGGGCGTCGGTGTTCCGCTGCCTCTCCCTCGGGTCCTTCTCGAACTCCGGGCTCATGAAGGGCGCCACGCCCATACTCATCCCAAGGGCCTGCCGCTTGCTGATCTCGTTCAGGATCGGGGCGGAGATGGTTAAGGGGGTCGCCCCCGCCCTGGCGCTCAGGGCGGGCACCGCGGCCAGGAAGCTGTGGGGCGCCCCCACCAGGCTCTGCGCCATCAGGCTCGGCGGCACCGCCCCCACCACGGCCCTGCTCCTGGCGTTAGGGCTCTGCCTGCTGACCTCGGGGGGGACCCCGTCGTCCAGCCGGGGGAGCCCGTTGGGAAGGCGGGCGGAGCCGTATTCCCCCCGCGCCCGTTCGAACCGCTCGGCGGGCGGCCGCCCTCCCTCCGCCGGGCCGTCCTTCGCGGCCGCCCCGTGCTTGCCGCCGGCCTGCGGCCCCGGGGACCGGCCGTCCTGCATCACATGTGTTCTTTTGAGCTGCCGGGCGGTTTCGATCAGGAGCTCGATTCTGTCCGCGCCCTCGTAGTTGACGCACCCCCGGCACACGGCCTCGCTGAAGTCCCAGATCATCGCCCACGGCATTTTGGGCAAATCGCAGAGGTAGCACCATTGCCGCCTGGACGATGCCTGAGAGGAGGAGGACATGTCTGACAGGCCCTCTCTTTCTTACGGTCTCAAATCCCGCCCGGCGATCAGCCAGCCTCTGGTAGCGCACTTTAATATCCTCCCGCCTTTGCCCCGAACGCTGTACTCACGAAAAACTTTTTTAAAACTCCGATATTTCCCCCCCAAAGTTTGTATTTTCTCAAATTCTCCCTTCGCCTCGGAAGAGTTTCTCCTGGAAGACGCTGGAAACTTACACAACTATGTCGCAGTGCATTCTGGGACTTGGAGTTCCGCTAGAGCAGCGCGGAGCCATACAGCTCAACGGCATGTTCCAGTGTACTTTTAAACAAATTATATACATACGCGTGTGTACTATGTCTCAATTTACGCAATGCTGGGAAAAAAAAGTTCGATGGGTGTAATGTTCGCTTAAGACGCTTTAGCAAACATTTATCTTCGAAGTTATTAATATGGCTGTATAGATTTGGCTATGGTATAGACTGCTTTGCAATTCGTTAGAATTTACACACAGAGCCTATAATTTAGCTAAATAAATTACAGTTTGTGTCAGCCACTGCATACGTTATTACGGTTTTACATTCTCCTAGTCTCTTGCGATTTTTCTACTTCATTTCCCAGCTTCCATCGTGAAAGGAGTGTGCGACGTCATTTCCCCCCAACTGCGCATGCGCGACCGAAATTACTCACATTGTCTTATATAAGAAGAATTAAGATTCTGGACGCCTTTATTACACGTTTATCTTAAGTGTCCTGACAAAGCGTGGAATTAAATTTTAACATATACCGAATATTCTTATTTTACCATCAAAATCATTGTCACATCAGATTTATAGGGTCATTTCATATATTCAGAGATGTGAAAAAGCATTGGTCATAATTGGTGGTTTCAATGGTCATTAATGCAGTCACATCAGTAGCTCAGGCTGTATCTATGGAAACGCACCTTTCCGATTTTTACCAGGGATAATGGTATCGTTATAGGCTCAATTTGTGACAGTCATGTGCATTCTACACATGGTTCATGTGTATTCACTGTTTCTCTCTTTATAAACCACAAAACAAATGTGGTAAATGTCTAAAATACACAAGTGATGACTGAATATTAATATTCACTGTCTTAATACAAGATAATTTTGTAAATAAGTTTGTAAATTTCGCCACTAGATGGAGACATTCCACTGCTTGGTTAATGCTTACTTCGTTTGCCGGATTTATTACAGGATTGCAACAATAGACGAAGACTGGTGTGAAAAACAAAAATTGTATGTGTACGTATATAGTTACATTACGCATGTTTATTCATATTCGCTTCATTAAAATATTAGTAATATTAGCTAAAATTTAAAAATGACTATTCTGATAAAACCAATTTATGCTTTTAAATGAAAGATCAGAAACACACGCACAAACAATAAAATGGCCTGGTAAGGTCACAGCAGATGTTTCCCATTCACTTAGTTTCTTACCTTCTCAGCTGGCTGCAAAGACAATGTGGAGAATATATAAAAGAAAGGGCATATGGGGTCCCCCACTCCAAACAATGTATGTGGTGTGGGGGATGGAGGTCATGCATTGAAAGTCACTAGATATCACATCGACTGGAGCCTTTCACTTCCAACGAGGAGGGGGAGCAGCAAGGGTTTATGTGAAAGCTCATAAACCCATATTGCAGGGATGGAAGGGTTTACCCACTGCCATCTGTCCAAAATAACCAGAAGAGCATAACACTGTACCATGTAATAGTGCTTTTTGTAGCAAATAATAATAATAATAATAATACAACTGGCCTTTTAAGTTATCAGTTTTGTTTTTCCAGAATTATTGTGCAAATACAGCAGCATTCCTTCAAACCTTTCTACAGTGGTCATGCAGAATAGCACCGTAGTTTCTGGGTGCCTGAAACATTATAAACGCTGCAGTGCAGGACCTCAGCTGTGAATTTCTTGTCAGAAAAAGAAAAACTCTCACGCTCAAAACAAATTGGACAAGTTCCTACAGGATACAAATGTAGGAAATATAGTGAACAAACAACAAATACATTTTTCTTCATTTATAAAGCCCAATTAAAGCTAGTCATGGTTCGACATTGTATAACAAATGCTCAACACATTCTTTTTTATTTTTTAGTAACATTCTTGTTACTCTTGCTGAATTTGAATTGGAAGTAAATGCATTTCTTTTGCCAACATTCTACACATCCCTTGTGAATTAGAGCCAGTGCTATAGAATTCAAGTGATGTGTGAAAGGTAAAATTCAGTAGAATATACTTCAGTTTGGGAAATATTTTCCATTCTGACAAAAGAAGCACATTTCGAAGTGCTTTTCTGTTTGAGGGCCAATCATTTAAAACAACATATCTGGAAACAGACACTTTGTTCTGAAATGGTTATCATTTCAGAGCATAATTGCCAATAAGACTATTAAAATAGACATTATTTAATAGGCAATATTTGTTTTTGTAGTAATTCCTGGACCTCAGAGCAACAGAAGGAGACGTTACCAGAAGTTGAAGTGAGCGCAGTCTATACATCTGCCTTGGCTTTGCTAGGGAGCGTGCACGCCGAGCGAG
Source organism: Denticeps clupeoides (assembly GCF_900700375.1). Lineage (NCBI taxonomy): Eukaryota > Metazoa > Chordata > Actinopteri > Clupeiformes > Denticipitidae > Denticeps > Denticeps clupeoides. The sequence goes on along the minus strand of NC_041725.1, from coordinate 3,589,149 downwards.
CGCAGACCGAGCCTTACACTGCAATGTGAAATAGTGGGAGATGATCGCTTCTCGAGTGTTGGCCACGGCCGACGCAATGTCACCTTGACGAGAATCTGGACTAGCAGGGGAGGCTCCACATCTGTCTCTGTGTGTGGACTGTTGGAGTGTGTGGGTGTGTGTGTGTGTGTGTGTGTGTGTGCTGGCATGTAGGTGTGTGTGTGTGCTTGCCCTGCAGTAGACGGCTGGTGAATACAGAGGATCTCTGCATTAAGCCACTTCTTGCTGAAGATGACAGAACCCTGCACAGGTAGGGTGCCAGTTTATTTCATGTTTTATAGCCAGGTACAATCGTTGTTTTGCTCTTAGTAGCACCTTTGCAAAGCATCAAGATTTAAATTAGATGCTTTATTGGCAAAAATTATAATTTTTTATTTTCTTTTGATAGAAAGATCTATCTTAGATACCTGAAGTAATATAAATATATTTATTTTCCTTGTGCTACGACCCATTTATGACAAGAACTTGAAATGTACTCTGTAGCTCCTTTTCATTATTATTTTTGTTGTGGTTGTTATTGCTGGTGTAATAACCGTGTAATAAATATTTAGCGTAGGCCCCTGTACACACCCCGACCCCCCTTTACCCATCAGCCCTGTGACACCGGGGTGATGTCGTGATGCGGCGTCCGGAGCGACGGCGCCTATTTTTACATCCTCCGTGCGCGCATCCTCCTCTCCTCCTCCTCCTCCTCCTCCGCGCCCCTCCCCGTCACGTGTCTCGTCCAATCGCCTGGCCGCGGGGGCGGGGCCCGCCCGCCGCATTCGACAGCGACGGGCTGCGCCGGCGGTGACGTCACTGGACACCCTGCGCTCCGGCGGGCAGTAGTGGCGAGGATGCTCTGAGCGCAGGACTGCAGCATCTTCTGCACGGAGGCCGCGGAACCCGCATCTTTCCGGCTTTGTCTCCGGGACCCCGCAGACGTCGAGCTCCGACCGAGTACCGGCGTCGCCACCTCCCTCTTCCATGTATCCCCCCCTCCTGGCTTTTAATTCGTCGCATATCGTGGCCATTGTCTCCGGGAAGGGGAACGCGCAGCCTGTCCCCGGATTTGCATTGATGTGACGTTCCTTCAGGTCCAGCTCTGCGTCTGTCCCCCGGCGAAGGACACGACCCCCCCCCCCGTCCCCTCCGCGGTTCTGCCAGAGGGGAGAGGACACTGCGAATCCGGCGAGGAACGTCGCGCACGCACTTCTTTTCCCGCGGCCGAAGACTCGATCTCTGGTCCGGTCTCTGGTCTCCACCCGAGCTGCTATGAAAATGATGGCCGGCGGGGCAGCGCAGCAGAACGGGATCTTCTCCAACCCGCACCATCACAGTCAGCAGCCGCACATGGAGTCCGACCCCCCCGACTCCCGCAAGAGACCCCTGGAGACGCCGACCGAGGCCAGCAGCACCAAGCGCACCAACACCGGCGGTAAGCGGCGAACCCGCGACGGGGACCTGGCTTCAGTCGTGTCGAATAACGGGCCTTCGGTGCAGAGAAATCAGAACGATCATTTAAATACTACCGCTTAGAGCGTGATTTACTCTTTTATCCCACTGTTTAACAACGTGACAGCATATTGCATTATGTCCTAAAATTATGAGGGATTTCAGAATTTTTCTTAATATAACTCATTTAAATTTGGATTCACTAGACAGTAGGCTCTATATAAAGAATGAAAACGTGGCAATAGTTAATAATACTGAGGGATTTTTTAATGGCATATTTTGAATGTATTTGGAAGTCTACTGAACGGCGCAACACGTTGGACCCAGTAGCTGCGTTCCAGATACTTGTTGCGCGGCCTGCAGATGTGGTCGGGGGAATTAAATAAAAGCGTCCCCGTGCTTTCAGTGTTAAAAGGGATCAATAGTCGTATGCATCACAAAGCAGAAGAAAAAAAACCGGAAGCGCACCGCACCCGCGGGAGTCATTACCTGACCAGACACTTGCTAACTCGTCCATTCCACTCTTCATTTGCTCAAATGAATTGGTTTGGATGATGGAGACAACCTCGTGGATCCTGATAACTGGAGGCAATCTGATCAAGGCTGAGTACAGATGAAATGTGTGTCAGCAGTCATGTGTACGTGTGTGTGTGTGTGTGTGTGTGTGTGTATATATATATATGTTCAGCACGCTGAGGCCGTATTTTTGGCTTTATTCGCTGATGGAACTGGACATGACCGTGTGATTTCCCCCTCTGTGAGATTATTGCTTTAGGAAGGACTTTGCTGGAGCTCTTTGTGAATCCCACACTATGATGGCGTGGCTTGCCATGCTTTCATCAAGATCAAGGAATGCACCGGCAACGTACATTCAGTAAATGCTGTTTCGTGAACGCAAATTGCCGGATTTTAGGTTTACCTGTACGTGTGTTTATATCCTCTCATGAACTTGGTAACCACCGCGGTTTCTTATTATTACTGAGCCATGGCCGAGAACCTTGTAGTAGCTTTTGTTTTCTTGCGGGACGGTGTCCACATTACCGCATCCGCTTGTTTACAATCGTTGCGCGTTAGTAATTGTCTGTCAGTGTAAATCAGTGTAAAAGTAGACTGAAGATGTATTGGTACTTGAATGTAGAATAACTCATCGATGTTCGAAATGGTTGACTGATGTACACTTAGCTAAAGTGGCCAATCGGAAAATGGGTTCTTTGGGTCAGTTGCACTAGAGGGGACATTACGTAAGGCAACTTGGCCCGGCTTGCGTGTGCGTTCGTCGTTGCGGGGACTGCGCGTTTGCCAGGAGGATATGAAAATAGGTTCCCGACCCTTCCTCGAATCCCCATCCTTCAAATCGCAGCACCTAATAAGATAGACAGAGCAATTTAGTAAATGGAGGGACTGGCACCAGACTGTCCTGGCGGGTGCCCTTGGCCGCCATCGTGAGGGGACTGTAAAAGTGGAGGGGGGGAGGTAGGGAGGGACGGCGGTGGGTGTGGGACGACTCCCCGTGACCGCGTCTTCGCCATGGTACGTTTCACGTGGCACCACGGATCGACCTCGTCGATTGCGGCAGAGGCGCTTAGCGTAGCGTCCCTCCCGTCCTCAGGAGCTCTCCCACCCAGTCGATTAACGGGGGACGGCGCGTTACGCTGCTGCGTTGGGGCATCCATATTTAATACAGGGATTAGCGTTAGCAAGTGGCGCGAAAAGGAACTTCCTGAAGAGCATGTCCAGAACTGGACTCCCGGCTTCCCCGCCTCGCGGCGGCCTTCTTTTTCGTACAATCCAGCATTTGTTGGAAATGGATTACTGTGCTGCCTCGTGTCCCTTTAAATCAGGGCTCTCGAGACTCCACCCTTCCACCTCCTTGTTCTGTTCGTCAATAGCGCACAGCCGTCAAGCCCCTTAGCAACCACGGCGCGGCCCAGGCTGCCGATCGATCCCGTACGACTACTTAAACGTAAAGGGGGCGCTACTTCGCCTCCTTCGTACAAAGAAGCACTGCGTCAAAGAAGAACGTTGTATTGTGGCGGCCGGGCGGGGCCTTTTCGGGGCGAATGATGCTCTCGTTAACGGTGTCGCCCCATTGGGCGAGGCGGGTGCCCGTCTGTTCGGCGCTCTGCAGCAGAGTGGGAGACTCGATGAATATGGATGCGAGGATGTGGATGAAAGGAGCGTTGCAAAGAGGGGGGGGGGGGGGGGGTTCAGCCGCCTCGCCAAACTGTCATGGCGACGGAACAAAGCGTGACGCCTTTCACACTCGCTGGCACAGAGAAAGAGACAGAACGAGAGAGAGAGAGAGAGAGAGAGAGAGGGCCACTCAGCCCCGAGACCACCGGTCTTCTCAGCATGCATGGAAAATGATGGACTTTTAATAAACCGCCAATCATAACAAAGCAATAAACGAGTAAACAACGCGGCCACATTAGCTACAAAAAATGCTAAGAAATGCACTTGGTTGATGTGGTCGGCTTGAGATGTTTCATTTTTAAACAGATATTGAAATGTGTGTTTAGCCGTTTGGACTGGTGCTATGTCCCCCAGCACCGGGATTAGAGCGTCCAGCCGACTCCAGGCTCCTGCACATTATTTATTGGGGCTCCTGTTGCTCGTACATGCTAACACTCGGAAACGTAGGCTCGGGGAAGCTCACACACGACAAACCCGGGAAATCACCCAGTTCCTGGCTGAGAACTGGGGCGTGGATGTTTGGATGACCTTCATCAAGCCCGACATCCGGTTTTCTGGATGCTTTTAAACCTGATTGGTGATTTTTTTTTCGTGTAACGGCTGCAGCACACAGTCTGTTCGGAACGGACGGAAAACTTTTACACAGAAGAGGTCAAATGAGGAACCTCAAGACTCTTGGCCACTTGTGTCGCATGCTGTAATGCTGGAGCGTTGGTTCACGCGTGTTTGTGTGTTTTTCGCACTTTTCGCTGGCCGCGATGGCTCACTGTTGTCTCTCGTAGATCCTCGATCGTAGAACCTGCACCTTCGTTGTTCACACTTGACACATATCATACATGCCGGGAAATATATTATCTGGATTATCAGCCGCGACTTTAAACACATCCAATAAGTGACGTCCTAATCTGTGTTAATAAAAAGGCCGCGGCGGCTGCGGCGTGGATTTGTGCTCGTCTGAACTTTATTCAGGTCATTACTCCGTTGCGTCGCATGAAATCGGGATCCTCTGACGTGTCACACGCGGGATTAATATCTCCAGCTGGATGAACGTAGCAACATGTGTGCCGGACTCGGTCATGCGGGTGTCATTTTCGAGACGCTGTGCAACATTGCTGGGTTTGTGTGTGTGTGTGTGAGGGTGAGAGAACTCTGTTATGTATTAATGTCGTACCGTATTCATGAGATCCCTGCTATGGTAATCGAGGGTGATTAAAATTAGTCTCATCCGAAAAAACAAAAACGAGGGCAGTCGCGGCTTTATTGGGAATCTGGGTCATTGCAGGAGATGTTTGGCGGTGCTACTCCAGAGATTGAGACAGGGGTTTTTTGAAAGATCTACTTTCGTGCCAGCACTGTACAGTGCCACTTGCCTCTGCTTACGTTAAGGGGTAACTGTATTTATGCCACCCCGATAGACACGGCCACTCAGGACTGCTTCCAAACTGTCAAATGCATTAGAACCGAACCTATAATTGTTTTTTACATTTTTGTTTTAGTTTAGCCTTTGCGTCATTTTAGATTTTTATTTGTCCTAGTTACATCTATTTTAGGTTTTATTAGTAAAGTTTCAGCCAATCAAAAGTCTGAGCATTTTAGTCAGAATAATCCATTGGTCTAGTTTTAGTCAATGAAAATTGTATTTTTTAGTAAAGACAATTCTATTTAACCCAGTCAATAAAGTACAAGTACCTAGTAGAATAGACCCTTTTTTATTCATTGCACAATTAAAACAAGTTTATCTTAATGGTATTACCTTATAGGATTTTTACCTTATAGAATCAAGAGTACTCTACATTCATTCAAGACTTCATTATAAAGATCACGTCGTCTTTTTCTCCCAGCTATCTTCATCAAAAGTTCATTGAGAATATTTTGTCCAAAATGTCTTAGAAGAAAACAACTCTACTCCAAGGTTATCAATCTGGTTTCAGAAAGTAGCGCAATGCAAAAAAATATATATTAAAATGCGTTTAATATACTGGGAAATAAAACAGAAGCACATTATGTTAAATTTGACTAAATGCTTGTAGTAGAGTCAGTTTTTTTTCTGGACTCCTAGGCCAAATCTAGGTGTTCAGTAGCCGAAATGCTGGAAGTGCTGGAATTACACATCCTCACAAATATTAATCTGTGCATTGATTATTTAAAATGTTTAATTCAAAGATGTCTGGCCTCATTGGTTACAAGAATGATGCAAAGTGGAATCACTCATTATCCATATATTAAAACATGATTCAGTGTTACTTTTGTCCAGGATGCAGTTTATTTTAAACAAATTAGTAAGCCTTTTAATGCCATGTTATGTCCTGTAAGATTAGACAGGCCTTCTACATTACATTCAGGATCAAACCGGGTGAATCAGTGATGATTCTGGTATCAATAAAATCTCTCACACCCTCGTTCTGTCGGCCACTGGGATGACATGGGTCTCACACAGTCTGAACGCGTTGTGCCGGTGCGAATAATGAGATTTACTCAATAATGGGTGGTTTATTAAAACACTATCAAACCTCTCTCCCTCATAATCCAACGCGGCTCTCCTCAGCTTTGCAGCATTTTTCAGGAAAAAATGATGATAAAAGAAATATCTGCTGACTTGCTGTCTTCTCAGATCGCCAGACAACTTGTCTCCCTAAATTGTGATTATTTTACACTGCCAACAGTGGTCTTTGGGGGGGTTCTTATCTTATTAAAGCTCAGTATCGTGAGAGAAATAGTTTTCCTTTTTGTTCCCCGTGGGAAATGCAGCAGAGTGCTGTGTCTGCACGTAAAAATAAAAAAAAAAAGATCCCCTCCAAATCTAGATTAATGGTGGTGGAATATTAGGAATATACCCGCGTGGCAGTGATGTAAAGTCAGCGCTGACCTGATTAGCCGGTAGATAGGTGGTGGGTTTTTTCAGGCTCAGGGTGCAGCCACTGGTCCAGGTCGAGGTATCTGTGAATCCCTCGGGTTGTGTTCCGGCTCCAATACTGGAGAAAGGAACCAGTCACTCGCTCGCAACCATTAATTATTAATATGTATTTTTAAGTATATTTATTTTGTGTTGCATGTCTGCATTTTAGTGAATACGGCCTGTTTCCGAAAGTGTCACCTCTATAAATAGTTTGTGAATTGCCACATCTGCCACCCTCTCAAGCGGCGTGTCGTGTTCGTTTACAATGGATTGAAAAAGAAATGTTTGGTTCAGGGGATGAATGGATCATGAACGTGTCTGTTAACCCCGCGCTCTTTTCCTGTTTTCAGAGGAAGGCGAGTACTTCCTGAAGGTTCTGATCCCGAGCTACGCAGCGGGCTCCATCATCGGCAAGGGGGGCCAGACCATCGTGCAGCTACAGAAGGAGACGGGCGCAACCATCAAACTGTCGAAATCCAAAGATTTCTACCCAGGTGAGTCCCCAAGTGTCCACAGTGTCCTGACGGAAGGCCGGGAAGAACTTCTTCTCTTCTCAGAAGCAGTTTGTCATGTCTTCAATCATATGGTGCGAGTGTCACTTTTAGGGCACCAGGCCACCCCCAGCACATGGCCTTTATCACATCAGGAAATCAGTGGGCCCACTGCGTGTTCTCGGAGTCGACTTAGAACTCCTGCGTGATAGGTTTTTTTTTTCCTTCTCTCAGACTTGTGATCCAAGGAGCTTTTATTAGCGGGGTGTCAGGGAGGAAGTGTGGAGGAGGCTTTTAAAAGCGCATTGTCTCTTCTTCGCCAGTGGCCCGGCCAACAGGCCACCTCTGTCCTTGGCCAACGGTGGCAGATGCCAGATTCACCATACCTCCCTTTCATTGCTTACTGGCACCGCTGTTAAGGGCGGCCTTGAGTGAAAGGGCCTAGCGAGGGAGGAAGAGAATGAATAAAATAAAGAGAGCAGAGGGATGAAGAAAGAAGCGGCTGTGAGGTCCCGTCCCTCTTTTTCCCCCCCTGGCATTTCCATGCCATGAATTCTGTGTGTTTTTTTTTTTTTTTGGGATTTGCGCTCTTTGAAATCAGATATTTAACACTTTCTGTTGTGTTTGTGTGCATGGGAGAGAGAGCGTGAACGTGTTTCGGGGGTGGGGGGAAGGGCTCCTTCCTTTCCCATGAACGGGGCATCTGTATGCAAATGAGCGCAGACTTTTTCCTGGGCATTGACTCAAAGAGCCCACCTGCTGCGCCACCACAGTGAGGGGTTCGGGGCTGGGGCTCCGGGTGCCTGGACGCGGCCTGAAGAAACCTCAACTGTAGATGTGCCGCAGCGGCATTTAACTCAGAAACAATTAGTCGGCTGCGGCAGTGTTGGTCCGAGACAGGCAACCATTCATTACCACAGAAGCAGAGATTTATTGGACACCTCCCTACCAAATATAGCCTCCGCAACATTTACTGGAGGAAGAGAAAGAAAAAAAAAACGGCGGCCATATTTTATAATGACCTTGCGCCGCTGAAGTACACCGCTCCATCTTGCGAAGGCTGATAATACTTAAAAAAAAAGTGACCCATCTGTCTGTCTTGTTGCAGCTGCCCTGCGCGGTGCAGTTAGGTGAAGGTGACGTGTGTTATGCTTCCCTCTTAAAAATGTCATGCACCACATCTAGGCCTGCAGGCTGTGCCAGAGACGCCAGGCGAGTATTCAACAGCGTTACTGTCTGAAAAATGGAAGCAATGAATTAATGCTTTTTATTCCAAATGGCCTGCTCATCTATGTCCATTAGCTCTCGGAGGTTATTCAGAATGATCAGGTTTCAGATCTTGGCACTGCTAGAAAGCTCTGTACATGCCACCACTATCACAAACTGTGTTTCTGTGCTGCTCAAAAGATTGGCGGCTGGGTTGGGGACCAGCATGGCTCACTGGTGAATGTCAGTAAAGGAAGCGGCCACGTAATCAGAAGGTTGCCGGTTCGAATCCCGATCCACCAAGGTGTCACTGAGGTGCCACTGAGAAAAGCACCGTCCCCACACACTGCTTCCTGGGCGCCTGTCATGGCTGGCCACTGCTCACTCTGGGTGATGGGTTAAATGCAGAGGACACATTTCACTGTGTGCACCGTGTGCTGTGCTGCTGTGTATCACAAGTGACAATCACTTCACTTTGTCTTGTCTTTGTCTCTATTCAAAAGGTATTATTAAACTATATAAACTAGTAAATAACAATGTTATATTTAGTTATATTTAGTTTCGTTTCACTAACCTGAACTTAATATTTCAGAAGACTGTATTCATGTCTGATTATAATTGGAATTTTGGTCACCTTATAATAATCATTAAAACATTTAAAGTTTGACAAGAGCACTCTTGGAATTAAATATCAAAGTGGATAGCTTAACAATAATTAGTTTCGCTGTAGTTGTAAAAAAAATGATAAAACTCACAACTGATATTTTATTGATTTAAAGTGGCTTGTTGGCACCGAAGAGCCAATGCATGAATAAACGTACATTTTCTTTCCTATTTTTGTATAATATAGTGAACCGATGCTAAAGAGCAGGCGCAGAACCACATTCAGAGCGCCTCTCGGGAGGCTTGGGCCGGTCCCAGTCTCTGTGCGTCTCTGGATGAGGGCGAGAGCCACAATATTAAGGCTTTGTCTTAATCCCGCACCATGATTGCGGTTTTCAGTATTTAATACCCCGCCGAACGCGCCGCCCCCCCTCCTCCCCCCTGCGCATTATCGACATTACTGATTTCGCTCTTCTAATCTGCTTAGCCAGATTAGAAGGGAGAAATCAGATTTTTCTTTTTTTTTCCCCTAACAGAAAGATGCATTGCTCCTATATTATGTCTCACTTGTGGGCTGGAATGAGTATCCTGTTTATTTGTTCTTCCTTGGGATGTTGAGAGTGTCTTCGTCCAGATGAGTTGTGGTGGATGGTTTGCGCTTGAAGAACGCTCTAATGAAACATGTTTTTCAGGGTTGCCCCACAATAAAAGTTTCGTGACCAACTCATTATGTCCTCGATTTGGTCGCACATGGGCTAAAGGCTGAATCTCTTCTGCAACACAAACAGATACGATTGTTTCAACTCTTCAAACTGAAGACATTTATGCTGCCGTGCAGCCAGTGGCTAGAGTTGGGAGGACTTCCTGTGCCATGAAGAATAGAACAGAGTGCCAGACGTTCCTTACTACAGCACGGCCACTTCTGTCACTTCAGTTCAGCTGACTAGGTGGTGCAAGGGTCGTGATCTAACTCCCAGCGATCGTATTTATCAGCAGGTCTGTCTGTCTCAGGGGTACGCTGCCGCTCTAAAGCACGTTCGCTTCTGAAACCGTTTACAGGAGTGAGTAGTTATGTACCTGCTTCAGTGATGCTGCGACCATGACAGCAGCCAGCAGTACTGCACCTCAGCTCTTATAAAGTCTGATTAACACGAGCAGATCCCCAATCACGATCCCTGATCACAAAAACTGCTTCAGAAGTGTTGAAAGGCGACACAAACAGAGGCAAACAGACAGAGAACAGACGACCTCTTCTCTCCCGTGCTGAAATCACACGGCACGCAGTGTCAGAGCCGCTCTGGACGGGGCAGGGGTCCACTGTGGGTCAGCGGCTGGTGACAGGGTGTCCGGAGGGCAGCCGACGACCCCGGAATCCCTGTGGCTTCTTGTTTCTCTCATCCACGCCTAACGCCACACACACAGCAAACGGCTGTGGGCTGCGTAATGCCCCAGTGCCAGTCCGTGCCGGAACCCTCTTTCACGCAAACGCACAGACACACACACACACACACACAGATGCAAGCTCACACACTCACTTATACAAAGGAGCTTGTGAATATGCTTTTCCTCGGCTTCTTATGGGAAAGTGAAAGTGAAGTGATTGTCATTGTGAAACACTGCAGCACACGGTGACACAATGACATGCGTGTCACCCTTGGTGAGCAGCGGGCAGCCATGAAAGGCAGTGGGTCCCAGTGGTCGAGGTTCAAACCTCCAACCTTCCGGTTAGAGTCCAATTAATTTCCTGTGTCACAGCGGATAATGCGGTGGCCTCACACCTCCAAGGTCACAGGTTTGAGTCCAGGCCCTAGGTTTTTTTTGTGTGTTTCGAGTTTGCTTGCTCTTGTCCCATGTCGGTGCGGGTTTCCTCCGCGTCCTCCGGTTTGGTGGCCCTACGTAGGTCTGAGTGTGTGTCAGTGACCCAGGTCCGGATTCATTCCCTCATCACTGTCTTGTTCTTCCATGACTGCTCTGATTGTTTTTACTAGTTGATGCCAGTTTATCCCCTTAAATCTGCAGGCAAGAGTAGATTATCCAATTACTATACTTCATTAATGCTTTTAATTCATGGAACAAAGACGCGGACATTATCTGAATTTCCATTCAGTCTTTTTTATTTGCCTTAAAACATTTAAAAAAAAAACAATGTTTGGTTGTTTCAGGGTTAAAGTGTTTGTGCTTTGACTAGTTTGTCATCTTGCAGCTTCCAGTTAACGCTGATGACGTGTGCGTAATGAGACTGACCAGTCAGCACATGGCTTGAATGAAGCCGCCCAATGAGAGAGGTCGCTGGAAGAACTGAAAATGAATTCCATCCATCCATCATTTCTAGAAAAAAAAAACTATAAAAAGGGTTTTGGTTGTATATTAATACTCACCAAATATTCAAATTGATGACTGTTTGAGTGTTTTCAGTCACGGTATCCTATCGTTGTCCTCACCAAACACGCAACAGAACTGTGTCTCCAGTCTCAGGTCGAGGGCTTTAGCCTCGCCTCACACACAGCTGGCCTGTACTGTGAAAAAAGGCTTCAACAGCCGATGAAGCCGATCAATCAGATCAGTACAAGACATAGCTAATCAATGGCAGAGCAGGACATCTTGCAAACTGTAATGCCTAATTGGTTTCCTTTACTTCACGTATAAATCACGGAATAGTATACACGATGAAAAAAATAATTTTCACATCTCCTTCTCAGCCTCTCGCTCCCTATCCTCCTCTCTCAGGGACGCAGGGCTTCGTTCAGGCACCATATGTGGCTTTTTACTCAGATATAATGAAAGAGCTCTCTGGGACCATCTGCAAATAGAACCGCGCAGATATAGCGGAGGTCAATTCTGTGGGGACGGCCAAGTCCGCGCCTCCCCACACAATCACAGATATGGCCATTGATCTTCCACGTAGCCAGACGCTGTTTATTCCTTCAGATGAATGGTAAATAGGTCAGGTCGAGAGTCTGTAGATGGAACAGCTCTAATTTCCTGCTCCATATTTAGATCACGTTCTCCCATCTCACAGTTTTCTGGCCTTTAGCGGCTAAAGCAGAACTGCCAGAAACAGCTGCAGACAGAAAGTATGATCTGTTATAATCTATTCATTACAATCTTTGTGACGAGACACTGCAGTCAGTCGTGGGAACTGATGGTATGCATGTTAGAATGGAGATGTTGAATTCTGCTCTGCCTCGTCCCATTTCTAACAACTAGTGGCAGTGGTGGCCTAGCGGGTACGGAAACAGACTCGTAATTGGGAGGTTGCTAAGGTGCCACTGAGGTGCATCGTCCCCACACACTGCTTCCCGGGCGGCTGTCATGGCTGCCCACTGCTCACCAAGGTAACGTGAATATAATAACATTTTTAAATAAAATACATGGGGTGGCTTCAAAAAGGAGGCAAAATGAAAATTATTTCAATATCATCTTCCAGCTCCTATACAAGTGATTTAGCGAATTCGGCAAAACTCTCATATGATGCTGTGTCTCTGTATAACCAGAGACGGTAATGACTTAGCAGAATCTCCAGTAACAGATACAGCTCACGGGCCGCACAGTTTTTAGGGTCAGGCCCGTCCCCGAACGTCAATTTTGTCCACCAATGGGACAACACTGATACGTCCAGTCAAACAAAAACTTCATCCTGATTGGCTACAACTGTGCTGTGGATGGCTTATATGGGGGAGGGGGGATTTGTGTGTGTGTGTGTGTGTGTTGGATTACAGCGCAGTATAATGTGCAGGGAGTCAAAAAATAGGCTGCCTCTATCCTCCTTTTGTGCCTGACATGACAAAGGTCTCCCAGCTGTGCCGTCTTCTCATGAGGGCTACGGCACAACTGCCGCGGCAACCGGGCTTAGGCTCGGCACATTCTGTCACCATGCAAGCACGTGTGCGAGTTTCATCCCAACGGCAGACACCCTCCAAACCGTAACTTTGAGAGAGTAAGAAGTGGTTTCTGTAGCGCATCTGCTCGGAGAAAGCCTGCATGCTGAACAAAGTGATAAGAGGCTGGAGCGAGAAAGGGAAAGAGGAGAAAGGAGGCGACGAAAGAGAAAAGGGAGGGAGGGAACCAATTACGCTTCCAGTGGTTCGAATGGTCGATGAAGGGGGCCAACTGGGAAGCACAATAGACAGTGGTGGGCCACTCTTAATGACAATGGCGTCTTTGACATTGTGACCGATCTGCTTCTTAAGAGTGGAGGATGGGGTTTCCCATCTGCCTGAAGAGTAAAGTGTGCGTATCTGTGTGTTTTGATGGCACTGTAATGATCATCCTTGGGAACTTGTAGGCTCCAAGCTCCCATGTGTTTTGAAAGTACGCTTGTTCCGGTTCATTCCATCTTCTGAAAGTGAAAGTGAAGTGATTGTCATTGTGATGCACTGCAGCACAGCACACGGTGACACAGCGAAATGTGTCCTCTTGCATTTAACCATCGCCCAGGGAGCAGTGTGTGGGGACGGTACTTTGGTTTTTAAAGAAAGGAACATAACAGATTTAAAAGCTGATCAAAACAGATGGTTAAAGAATTTTTTTCACGTCATGGATCTGTAAACACAAAAATTATTCATAATTAACTAACTCAAGAGCTCATCAGCTAACGCGCCAGCTCTGGCAAAATGTGCTGAATATTGACAGGGAGTGTCCATTGTGCAGCATTAAATCGTGAAAATATGATTTCAGATGATCAGGTGAACGTGTTCTTACTACAAGAATGCCAATGGTACGTACATCTGAAATTATATTTTCACGATTTAACGTGACATGCGTTAGCCTCCGTACAATAAGACGCATCATATTAATAGATGCTGAGAGCTTAAAAAAAAAGTTACGTAAGACGGGGCTGCCTTTGTGTCCCTGTCTCCCCCCGTCAGCACAGTTGGGCTTGATGAATGTATCTGAGCAAGGCAGGCGTCCTCCTCTTCTGGCTTTCTCTCCGTCATTCTCTGTGCCTTTTCTGACGAGCTCATCAGAAAATCCGCTGCTTCCTCAGCCATCCTGATTTTGTTCAGACCCAGAAAAAAACAAAGCACTTCCCAAAGGAGGGCTTTAAGGGATCTCATTTGGGCATGTTCTATCATTTAAAAAAAAAATATCTTCCAGAGGTAAAATTCAAATGTTTCTAAGATCAAACCATATGTACGACATTATCTCTCTAGATGTCCTCATGTTTCTTTATGGCTATTTACTGCAAACAGCAGCAGGGCCTGACATGCAGTCTTGTGCAAAAGTCTTAGGCTCTATTACAAACAAGTGAATACAAAATCACTGTTGATCCAAACCGCAAGCAAAAGCCCCTATATCAAACTTTGAATAAAATTTCGATTTATCTAAACCATTTATTGCAGAATTTCCTTTTTTGTCATTAAATAATGACACTGTGTGTTTAGAGAATGAGATCCTGTTCTGCTATTGTTTTTTGGCCATCAATACATTGTTGTTCTCCATCTGTAAAATTTCGCTTGTAGATCATTCATTAGTTGTGTTTTACACTATTAGATAGCGCTTCCTGAACAATTTAACTGCTGAAAACAGTAAAATAGCAGCTTTTCATTGTGTATTAATATAAATAGCTAACATCTTTAATGGCAATCAAATACGGCTATGCTAATAAGGCCATCTGGTCACCCCAACACGCGCTGTCCCCATCGTGTATGCACATGGGTCTCTGAGGACCCCATGAGAGCGCTCGGTTCTATGATTATGGCATTCGCCACAATGGGCACTTGGCGTGCATCGTTGCTGTGGCAACGACCTGGGGCCAGGGCATAAAAAAAGCTCCCGAGTGCTAAATCATTTAATGAGCGTGGCTCTTTAGTGATGCGATTCGGGAGCGCCGTGAGTTCTGCTCTTCGTCTCAGCAGTGGACTCCTCTGCATTGTCTTTTAGAGAGGAAGCGGGGCACCTTCTTTAAAAACCAAAAGCACCGGGGTGCGGACAAAAGGAACAATCGGGGTTCCAAGCTGCATTTTTTTTTTGCATTTTTTTTTGAGGACTCTTTTCTCAGAGGGGGACAAAGCTGCCCCTCTGTTACCACCCCCACTCCTCCCCGCCCCAAACACCCACCCTCCTCCACAAGGGTCCGGGATCTGCAGCTGCCTCCTGTCCTCTCACCCGCCCCTCCCACCACTGGCAACCAATTTCTCTAATCCCCCGAATGACACCTCCTCCCAGAAATCCCCCTCTCACACACACACACACACACACACTCAAACTTGCATGCAGCCTGATTCATTTCTGTAAATGTCCACAAAGCTGTCAGCTGTTGGACCCCCCCCCCCCCCCACCTCCAACACGCGCAGTCTGCGTCGCCGTGGTAATTACGGCTGGACGGAGACCCACGACCAAAGCACATTTGAAAGATTATTGTACACAACAATAACCTGGTCACATTTTTGTGGCTTGTTCAACCAGACCTGGTCCTAATAAGGCCTTCTGGTCACCCTCCTCCATGTTTGTTCTGCTTGGAAGCTTGGACGTGTTTGCTGATGGGTGACCAGTTAAGGTGCAGCGTGTATTAGACTATGTATATTTTATATTAATATTCTATATTAGCACATTAGAGAACACCGCATTGCGTGACTTTGTCTTGATTTCCTGGCCTACTCGCTTTGTTTTCTTGAGGAAAGACACAGCAGAGCATCCGGCCGATAGCTAATTGCTATTTTCCTGATTACTAATTGCTGTTTTCTCAGCCCTCCGTAGCTGGAGCCCATCTAACACATCCAGAAGCTGAAGAGGACGGGGCTTCCTCCAGAAAGAGAGAGAGAGAGATAATAATTAATTATAGTTCTCCTGTGTAGGGTGGGGTTCATTAGAAGCAATGCCATGTGATTCGGTTATGATTCAGAGGGCTGCAATGCGTGATAAAACAATGAAAGAGTTATGGATTAAAGAGATTTAAGAGTCTGTAGTATCAGTATTACAGTTTGTGACTAGACATTACATGAATGTAGTTTTTTTTATAGGTTTTACATGTTCTGACCTGGGTGTGATGCATGCAGGGAGGACCTCAACAGACAGGTTTTTGAGTGGACTTTCCCAACAGTAGTCACCAAAGTAAAACACACCGTCCCTTACAATCACCACTTTCAACCAGGGTTACCAACTTTCTCAACCCTAGAAAGAGAACCTGCAGAGCAGTTTGTGAGTTATCAGCGCTTCATTTCACCGGGCCATAATAATAGCTCTTTATAAATTGATGGATTTTCTAAAGGATGCGGCACCCCTGGAACAATCATAGGCACGTTTGCATGAGCTTTGCCTGCTTACAGGAGTCGACTATTGAGCGACCAGGCTGTGATCGGAATACGGGACTGGAGCTGCCCCGAAAGCGACAAATCAAATCCACCCACAACTCGGGATGTCCCGGAATTGGCAACCCTAGTTTCAACCCCCTCACCTCCTCTATGCCTCCGCTGCAGGCAGGTGCAGGAGTAGAAGGCTGCTTTTGAGGATCCTTCCTTCCCCCTTCCTCATCCTTTCCTCTCTTCTCAGAGCGTAGCATCACAGAGGCTGGCTAGCGCCTCAGACCGCGTGCCAGCATCTTAGCAGTGGCCGAAAGCCAACTTTAAAAGCTTCGCTGCTGCACTGGAGAACAGAGCCAACCCTCTCTGTGCCTCCTCTTCGATCATCGGGCGCAAACACACACACACACACACACACACACACACACACACACACACACACTGTCGCACACGTTTTTAGCTCCGTACAGAGAGGCCTCCTAAAGTTAGCATGTCTGCCGAACCGCTTACCTGCAATAAAGTGTGCGTCTGAACCCATCGCTTTATGACATAATCTGAAGGGAAAACTCCCCGTAAAAGAATGAATGTCATTTTCAGTCGAAGCATTCGATGCCCATATGGAGAAGCTCAGCCGCGAACATCTGCTTTCCTCTGTGTGCACCACCGTCTCTGCCATTTTAAAATAAATTGCACCTTTTTGTTCCCGTACAAGCGTTAAGGCGATCCCCCTCCCGAACTAGGCCCGGCTAGTTTTTTTCCGCCGCAGCTCTGCTTCTTGGACTGAGCGTGCTGCGCTTGAGCGTGGAAGGGTGATGCTCGCCGTGTTTCTGTGCTCAGGGCCTCGGTTGGCTCCGGCAGCCCCATTGCCTCACTGAAATTCCAGCTGCATAAAATAGAGAACAGATTGTGTATGATGTAAAATGGCAAGCATTCTCTGTCTCCATGGATAAGGTCATCTGTTGAGTAAACCCACTGCAGATTAATACAAGTAAAAGAGCAAAAGGAAAACAGAAAGGAAGAAGAAAAACAATAAAAGCGCTCAAAGCTCGTGACACGCTCTGCCGAGGCAATAAAACCCGCAGGACTTCAGCAAAATCTCGGTGATGGCCACCAGAAGGCCATGAAATAAATCTTAAGAGAGGAAAGAGAGGCTGGTCCAGGTGGAAAACAGGAGCGAGAGAGAGGGTGCGATAAGGATTGAGGTTGGAGATGGAAACTCAGACAGGCTGGGAGGCAGCGATAAGGCCTTGGTACGAGCAGGAAGGCCGGGGGAGTCCTTGCCAAGCCGCCTGCGAGGCAGCTGGATGGGATGTGCACAAGGAGAGCCGAACTGGGACCAGACTAGTCAACCAAGGGCTCACTGGGAAACCACTGATCCCAGATCAGTGCTCCTGCTTCCAGACAAATGTCACAATTAAAAGAGTTTAGAAAGCGGAGCCAGCGGTGGTGCAGGAGCTTTGGTTGGGGTGACATGTTGGAGCCAGGCCACCTGACGTGAATTAGCCCCCCCTCCCCAACCGGAGTTTAGACAGATTCTGATGGACGGGGGCCGGTCGGAACAGGTGTGGTGTTTGGGCGGCTCACTTGTATGGAACCAGACTCCTCCAGAGGGAGATGCTCTCAACGAGCTGAGGACAGGCAGGGTCCGGGTGGGAAGGGCTGAGAGATGTGTTTAAGGGTGTGTGTGTGTGTGTGCTTCCATATGCCTGTGCCTGGATGATATTGTCTGATGGTGTGTGTCTTATCTGTTCTACTGGAAATGTCAAACATGTCATTATCACCATGTATAGTTACATTGCTACTGCTAACACACACACATTTGCATACACACCCATATACACACTCCCTATCAGGTAGGTCATGTGTTAGAAGGAGGAGAAGTGTAATGTAAGAAAATATGATAAGGACCAAATGGTGATCCTTGGAAACATTTTTTTGGTCCTTTTATATCTCCTATGTGTTGTTGGGGTACTGTAGCCTAATGAAAATCCCTAAACAAGTGCTTTTAATTTCAATTTAATCTAACAGTAAGATTATAAAACATAAACTAAATTGTTCAGTTGTTAAGTTGTCCAGCCTGCCATATTTGTGTCAAATATGTCAATTAGAACATTAAACAATGCACACTTTCAAGTATGTTTCAAAAAGTAATAGATTATATGTATAAAATCTGTAAGGTTTTATTTGTTTCTTTCATTTCAATCATTGGTATATGATCTTATCTGCTGACGAGAGTGAGCAGTACCTGAGCCAGCGTGAAAAAGAGAGCTGTGGACGCGGCATTCTAACATCATGATAAATGCTCTTACATAGAGAACACTGGAGAAACGATGCATAAATACCACTTTTTAGACATACTGGAGAATTCTATGCAGATTAGAATAGAATAGAATAGAATAGAATAAAACAGAATAGAATAGAATAAAACAGAATAGAATAGAATAGAATGTCATTTGAGGTCACGGATGACATGTGTCAGTACCTGGGTGGGTAGAGGGGTTTGTTGTGATCCATGTTTGCTAAGATCAGAGGACTCTGGAGATAGAGACAGCCCTGCATGTTCTCTCGCTCTCTATCTTCCTCCCTCCCCCCCTCGTTCATCAGTCAGACATTGAGAGACTCCTTCATTATTGATGCATGGTGGGTCGGGTGGTGGAAAGGGGGATGATTCTTAATTAGGTTGTCTGTGCTGCGTGGCACCCTAGAGGTTTATGGAATAGGAGGTTTGGGGGTGGAAGATCAGACTGCGTCCTATGTAAATACAAACACACACACACACGCACACACACAATTCTCTCTCTCTCAGTGTAGAAGCCCATCAATCACTGTTGGTGTCATCTGTGCAGACCAGGAATTCACACCAGCTCCATTTACTACACAGAGCTGCAGGGAGATTGTGTTGGACTCTCTCTATGTGTGTGTGTGTTGGTTACAGCATAGGAAAGAGAGTGAGTGCGTGTGTGGCCACAGATATATTTAAGCAGTAGACGATATAGAGATTCAAGCTGGAGCAGATCACATTTTAAATGACTGCACGTGTGTGAAGTTCCTGTCTGAGATGCAGTTGAGATGCATTAGTGTCAGCCACAAGCCATCTCTTTAAAAAAGTGGCCCGGCTCTAACAAGGAGCCAGGAACGAAGCATCTTAGGATTTTACACCCTGGTCCCACTTTACACTCTTCTCACTGCAAATCATCGTTGCCGTGTTTCGGGATGGGCTGGGTGAAATACTCTTTCATCTGTAGAGGAACTCATATTGCTGAGGTTCTGGACGCGCTCACTGACACTAAATCAGGGCTGAGTTGTGTATTATAAAGAGACATGAACATTCATTAGGCATACCATTACATTTTCATACATAATTTAGGCCAAAAGTTTGGACACAAGTTCTCATGTGTTTTATCATGTGACTTAACGAACAAAGGTGAAATAACGGAAAACTTTTTGTTAAGTACATAGTTTTGATGACTTCAGTGAGAATCTACCAATGTAAATGGTCATGAAAATAAAGAAAACACATATACAAAATGACAAAAAAGTGTTTATATTGCCCGAATTTTATAATAAAGTAAAACTGTGATTTTGGAAAAAAAGGGCAAATGCAATATAATTAATCACATTTAATCACTGTTCAATAAAGTGCTTGGGCATTTACTGTTTGCTTTTCTAAACCATTTACATGCAAAATAATATGTGCATTTCATGCAAAAAAACAATTTCACATTAATACACATTCTACCTTTTGTAAAATAAAAGTGCTCCACATTTGAAACCAAATAAATAAACATTGGGTTGACCTCGAGTACAAAAAAAGTTGTGCTTGCCTGCATAATGAACTGGAACCATGATATTAAGACCACGCTTTGAATCAGCTGATTTGTTTGCTGGCGTGAGTTTGATTCTTTCCTTTGTTGTTCTTCCGATTCTCAAGAAAATGTTTGGGTATTGTTTTCGCTTTAAACTTAGCACTAAGAGTCAAATTCTGTAATTTTCTGTTTCCGTGAGCCAAGCCTAACCGTTGTGTATGTGCGCCCATGCGTGGAACCGATCGGGAAAGTGGTCCAGATTCGCCACCGACTGCTTCTTTGCCATCGCATTGTGTCGGTGTGTGAACGTCCCGCCTCAACCGGAAACACGTGTAGTGTTTACATTTCCAGCATTTATCAGACGCCCTTATCCAGAGCGACTTACCATCAGTAGTTACAGGGACTGTCCCCCCCTGGAGACACTCAGGGTTAAGTGTCTTGCTCAGGGACACAATGGTAGTAAGTGGGATTTGAACCTGAGTCTTCTGGTTCATAGGCGAGCGTGTTACCCACTAGGCTATAAGCACCCTTTTATTTGTTGGATTCTGCGATTCCGCACACGTTTCCCACATCATCATCGGGCCCTAGCTGTGGTGCAGTTTCATGGTACGTCTGAAACCCTTATACCCCCTGAATCACTACACAGCCTCGGGGCTTGGGACAGAGCGCTCTGATTGGCTCCCCAGGCTTCAGATCCTCTCTTTAATCTACACACCAGCAGCTGCGTACGTCCTGTCTTCCTCCATACGATACGGGCAGGGCGGCTTGATGCAAATGTCAGTGGAAGGCATTTTGGCGAAATGTCAACAGTAGGGATCTGCGATGTTTGGTCGGAATGTGAGATGAATGCAACAACCACTCCAGGTTCGAGGCGTTTTTTTATTGCCAGGTTGCATGTGTGGAATAAAGAGCCGTCTCTCGCCGCGAAGCTCTCGCCGGAGTGCGAGAACGTGAGGAGGGGAGGGGGGAGGCGTGTGCAGCGTGAGCTTCAAGCTGTAGAGAAGACGCCATCGCTTCAGCTGTTTGCACCACATGCGCCTGTATCCCTGGCGACACGGTTCTGTAAAGGCCGCTGCAAGTGTGTGTGTGTGTGTGTGTGTGCGCGCGCGCACTTTCTCCTGCAAGCAAGGAGAAAAAACGGAGGGGAGAACAGAGAGAGGGTGGGGGAGAGAGAGAAAGCCCAGGACCCTCAACATGAGTGACATCACTGCGGAGGAATCCACTCTTTCTTCCAAGTCTTTAGTTATTCTTTTGAGACTTGTCTTAGTCTTCCTCTGTTGTTCTCGAGCAAAATGGGGTCCGTGTGAGAAGTGGGCTGTGTAGTCCACAAGGTGTTACTCCCGAAAATCACACACACACACACACACACACACACACACACACACACACACACTGGGAACTCACTTTCTCACACACACATTTTGTGTGCCTTCTATGGTTGATTATTACATTATATTCTGCATGTGATCACACACATTCCCCACTCCTTATAAGGATATTCAGCCTTAACCAACTTAATAAATAAAAACACACACACACACACACTACTGGTGACCTCATGCCCACTCTGTGTCATGCACAGACACTGTACACTCTTTTTAAGACATGTAATGATTTCACATGGAAGCCATTTTCCAAATTTCCCACATCCCCTCCGCCTCGCCCCCGTTCTTGCCTGATTACATAAACACATGCAACACGGTGTCAGACCCAGCCTCTCCATGTTAAAATAATAACACATTGCGTCATCAGCAGCTGCCCCATAATATTTTCAAGGGGTCTGCCCGTTGCCTTGGTGACAGCGCTCATTCATGTGTATGGATTGACCTCCGTCACCCTCTCAGAAACACACACAGTGACGAAGCGGCTACATCTCGCGTGTTAGGGACAATTGCATATTGCGTGTGTGGAGATGCGGTTTGGTTTAGGCATATGACACAATGCTACATTGTAACGTGTTGTGGGCGCTCATAACTCGCACAATACGCCTCCACTCCCACGAGGCCCGTGTGTTTAAAGATACCGATCAGCTGTGTGTGACGGGCCGACAGGAGGAAAGGGCGACGCCTGTTTCCATTCTGCCTCGCTCTGTCCCCGCGGTGTCCCTCTCCCGCTTCCTCTCCAGGCTCCTCACCCGTTTCCCTCACCCTGGGCAAGTTGCTCTCTCTCTTCCTCTCAACCTAAAGCCAGGAAACATCTGTAGCCGCGGGGCAGGGTCGAGTGTTCCAGGACTCTCTGGGGCCACGGCTTGGAGTCGGAGGGCCGGGGCCCCGCCTTCACTCAAAATGCAGCTCTCACCCCGTCATATTCTCTGGTGGAGGCTGGGTGGACGGGTCCCCTGTCCCAGCAGCGGGGATTTTAATTGGTTATTGAGCCCAAGGTACTCGCTTCCAAGGGGTCGGAGATCCATCAATCCCCCCCGCCTCCTTGCCTCAGAGCTCCTGATTGTAGTCAGCACTTTGTAAATGACAAGAGAGAGAGGGATAGAAACAGCAAGGGTGAAAGAGAGAGACGGGAACGACCTCTCTTCAGTCTTTATTTAATTGCTCTAATTCATTGCTCCAGTTCTGTTTTGCATTTTTTACATGGGGATGAGTTCAAGGTAAAACAGAGACCAAGATAATATTGCAGAGCTAATATTTACCTGATTAGCTCTTGACTTTTTCACACTGCTAGGGTCACTGCTGTGTTGTGGTTTGGCCTTGTAGATCAGGATTGATCCCACCCACCCTGAAAGAATATCTCGGCATCCATTACTGCTGGCAATTGACGCCTTCATCATGACACAACATGGATCAATATGGATCAGTTCACTAACATATCTCACCAGGATGTAAAATGATCAAGTCGTTGTGTGGGCTGAGATCAATGAATTTAGAATAAGAAAATGAAAAAAAATACCATATATGGGGTTGAGTATTAAAAAGAATTGAAAAAAATTGAATAAATGAACAAATACGTAATGATAATGTGCCAGTTCATATAGTTCCATTTTTTTATTTAAAGTGAAGTGATTGTCATTGTGTCACAGCACATGGTGACACAACGAAATGTGTCCTCTGCTTTTGACCAGCAGTGAGCAGCCAGGACAGGCGCCCGGGGAGCAGTGTGTGGGGACGGTGCTTTGCTCAGTGGCTCCTCGGCGGTTCGGGACTCGAACCGGCAACCTTCTGATTACGGGGCTGCTTCCTTAACTGCTAGGCCACCACTGGACATGCATTATCCGAACATTAGCTGAAAGCCGCCCAGTTTGGCGGTGTTAGTGTGCCTGGTAATGAGAATCTTTTAATGAACATTTTTAGTCTGGAGCCACGCTTCCAGACAGTTCCTGCCTTGTTTTCTCTACTCGGGAATCCATTTTAATCCTCAGCGAAGGTCGCAGTAGAAAACCCACCCAGACCTTTTAGCTGCTGCGGCGGGAGGGGGAGCGTGGCTGAGCGTGTGATGTGACGTGTTGCAGGACTCCCAGGACATCTCCCTGCTTGAGGAACGTCTGACTCAGAAAAAGAAAAGAAAAAGCCTTTCAGTCAACCACTGACACGGGTCAAGTGGACTGTAAACGTTTTCGTACTGCACTAAGTAGATAATGTCGTTTGGAAAGAATCATTCTGGGGTTATATTTCATGGTCTTTGTGTAAAATAATAATAAAAAAAATCTGATTCATAGATGGTTGATGGTTCCCTTCCAGCACTTGAATAACGTGTCACCACTGTAGTTCATGCAGTAACTTGGACCGACTCGAACCGCATGAGTCACAAAGGGTGTGTGGGGATAATGTATGTCCCTGTGTTCTCTGTGGGACAGAAAAACAGAATAGATAAACATATCAGAATGTCACACTCCCTCTGGGGAAAAGTGTGTGTCCTCCTCAGTCCCCCCTGGCTGCTTACATGCAGTACACAAACACACACACACACACACACACACACACACAGACACACCAAATGCAATATGTAACAAAGCATATTAATGTATCTACCAGTCAATGGCTATATATGAAATTAATAAATCAATCTTTCCCATCATATTACTCAAAAATGATCTTTATCATGAAAATGCTATTATTATTGTAATATTTTTTTTTTACTGAAGTATCATTAAAAACACAAAATAGTGTCAGCAGCGTTTGTTCAAGGGCCTGTTTTAGGTTTTAAATGCTGGTTGCGGAAACACATCACTACCACAACAATGCCGATGGTCTCGGCTCTAATAATCTGCTCCACCCCAGCAGATTGGGAGCTTTAAATTTTTCCCACCATGAGCTGGTGAGTCCTCACTTCCACTGTACAAAATATTTAGAACTTTGAATCCAACCCTAACACAAACACACACACACCTCAGAATAGTGTTCTAAAGCCGGAAATACCAATTTTCAGAGGACAAAAAGGGAGAGATTTTTATCCTAACTTTCATAAGAGCATGAATGTGCGTTCCTTTCCCTCGACTCACGCAGACACTCATTACTGTAGCTTGGCAAGGAGTGTTATTCTTGTAGCGGGGAATCTACTTGCTTGTGCTTGAGGGCAGCTGTGCTGCTATGAAGTGTGACACCAGACACCCTCCCCGGTCCCCTAAAACATAATGAGGAAGGATTAAGAGCGAATAAGAGACGCAGTGCAGGCCGAGCAGAGTTGGGCTTACTTTGAAGCCCTGCAGGACACCGCCGCTGAGCGTCGGACCCGCTGCCCCGTGGACCCGGTGGTGAGGAGGCGTCCCGTTCGCCCTCTGAGGAGATTAGAGGATACGCGCCGTCGTGTTTGAATTAATTGAACACGAAGGCCGGAGTGAGACTAATAATGGCCACAGCGGATGGGTGGCACGAAAATAGCAGCCGATCCATGTTTGTGTTTTTGCAGCTGTCCCCAGTGGTCCATCGCCCTCGTGCGCTCGCCACAGCGTGGCACCCAGCAGATGTTCAAAGTCATGTGACGTCCGCTGATTTCATTTATCCAACAAACCCCTTCAAACTGGTACCGGTTCCACTGGACTTCATTCGTTCTTTCAAGTCAGTAGGTTCCTATTCTGAAGAAAAACAACTGCATCAAATCCAAACATGCATTTCATCAAAAAAATGAAAAAAATTGATGAGGTGAGGGAGAAATAGCGGGATAAATGGCCAGAATCCATTATTCAAGCAGAAAGTGAGGGGAAAATTATGCTCCATTTTATGAGATGGCAAACATGACTAAACAGTGAGCTGGCATCCGGCTCGGCCGACCACTGCAATTTCGGACAGTTAAAATAAAAAAAAGGGGAAGCAAACTGTGGAAATTTACTACGGAGTAATAATGTTTTTTTTATATCAGGGCTCGGAGCAATCATTAAGAACATGTGGAGCACACACGTTGGTCCCACTATGGTCCAACATGGCAACGTTCCGTGTTAAATATCCCCTCTTCTGTATTCTCTCTCCCCAGGAACGACGGAGCGGGTTTGTCTGATCCAGGGCACAGTAGAGGCTCTGAATGGAGTCCATAACTTTATTGCAGAGAAGGTGCGGGAGATGCCCCAGAGCGCACAGAAAACTGAGCCCGTCAGCATACTGCAGCCGCAGACAACCGTGAACCCCGACCGCGTCAAGCAGGTGAGCCCATGTCAATCAAAAATAAATTATCGTCCAGCAGCCACATCACCTTTACAAACGTGGGTTTAATTAAATGCTGCAATACAGTCCCTAACCAGTTTAGGCCAAAATGGAGGACGCCCCAGCAACATCATAAATATAAGATTCATTAACATTTTTTGAAGGCTAGTAATTTATTTTTAGATTTATTATTTTTATTGACTGTCATCCACATGCACATTTGAGCATGCAAAGCAGATGTAGATTTTCTACTTTACAGCAGACGTAATTTTCTATCTTTACTGTATTTAAATTCCCCCTTGTAAAATGTAACATGACTACATACGGAATACAGAAAACATGTTTGTTGTAATATTTCTATGTACCCAGACTTTTCTAAAATCAGTTATATTTATTCTGTTACATCCCATTCCTGATCCTGGAGAACACTGTTTTGTACAGTGATTGCACAATATCGATTTGGAAGACTTAAATAGCATATGGTAATTGATTCATACTTAACTTACATGTTGCTTGAAGATTAAATGGTTAGTTTTGCTGGAGAGGGATACTGCTGCATATCTCTGATATGCAGAGATATACTGTATGACACATTGGAAACTTGGAAGCTTTTTATTTGGAAAGGTCTCTTTTCCCCCCTTTGGGCCAACTTTAAGAAAAGGGGGTTCTTTTTTTTCAACGTTGATTTCCTGTCCAGAAGCTGCAGATGTAACCTCATCTGCCTGGTCCTTCTATGGACCGACTTAATGTGTGACCCTGGCGACGGGGATCCATGCAGATTTCTCAAGCTGCTCTGTAAACAGGATCACATCTTTTGGCAGCCCTATCTCCTCCTGCAGGCTGTGGAGAAAAAAGCTGGAACACCTCAGAGGGGTGGAGGCGAGTGATGAAGGCTTCTCTTTCAACGTAATCCAATTCTCAGACACTTTGGGTGAAGGTTCAGCAGTAATTAAGTCCTTTCTGATCTTAATTCAGTAATGTGATTGCCGTAATTGTAAAATTCAGTGATCAAATTCAGTCCTGGACTTAATTTATTGTTCTTTAAAGAAAAAGGAATGAAACATTATTCCAAAGTTATCTACAACTCCTTTGCAGTATTCTGTATTCTGTTGCATAGTGAAATGTGAATAATATTTGGTCCAGAACCCCTCTGGATCACCAACTTCAGAATATTCAGACCCGAGGGTCCTTTAGAGAAGGCATTGATCCCGCATCCAATCTCTTTAAGTGATTATCATCACCAGTCACTCCATGATTGCACTCCATTGATTTTCAGTGGCCGTGCATTGTTTTTCACTCTGGCCACCTCGGCGTCCGGTTAATTAAATCGGCCTGAGGGCAGTGCTCGTGATTCGTGGATTCTTCATCAGTGTATGTTTATGTGTTTTTTTCTGGGCTCGCTGCTCTCTGTAATGACAGGCCGCAACCTACAATCGGGGAGCGAAAGGGCGCGGCGTGACGCCTGCCGCAGACGAGCTGCCGGCTTCGTTAATAATGCGCGTAATTATAGGCTTTATCAGATGAGCCACGCACCTTTCCCGCAACTCTGCAAGCACTGCACATTCTACACCTCGGTCCTCCTCAGAGAGACTTGGGCGCATGTGACCAGATAACTGCTTGCTGCTCACCATGGACGCTTGAAGAAATACAGAATTTGGGGTTCCCCTTTCCTGGTACCTGGCTGCAGATGTCGGGGTTTTTGGGACGTTTGGGCTCCTTTCCATGGAGTCTATTTGGCAACATCGCTCACTGGGTGTCGTAGTCCAGCAGCAGCAGCACGTTGTTGCATTTTAGCACTATTTTGATTCGGTGAGTTGTGGCACGATCCGAGAAAGCGGGATGACGCTCCATCCCGTCGCTGGCTTTTCTCCACACATTGTGCAGCTGTCATGGAGTGTGTCTGAGTACGGAGCCCCTCTGGAATCGGGGCGACGGACATGTGGTGTCACATTAAGAGGCTGCTGTCCAAGCTCACAGCCATTGGCCGTTGCCTAAGTGAAAGTTTCCCAAAATTATTCCCAAAATCTCTGCCTTCAAAGAATTTTGTGTCTCGTACATTTCTTATGGGAGACTTCAGACAATGTTAAGAGCATACTTCCTATGACCTTTAACCCAGACGACCAACACCTGTTTCCACATCCTGTTATTTCCCCCTCTAAAACAGGAAATAACCTCTAACTTTTAAATGAAGTAAAGGAACAATAATCATCAAAGGAGCAAATTCCTTATTTTCTGAAACGAAACGATATTTTGGAGTTATTCATAGTGCCCCTGTTACTATAACGACGTGACAGTTCTGTGTAAACAACAGCCCACCCCCTCGCACAGACTCATCCACACTGCACAAAAGTGCCCGGCCATCATTTATACTTATTGTGATCATTTACTGTATAAAGCACACGAGAAGAGGAGTTTCTATGGCGACTTGATATCACTCGGCGAGCATCAGCAGCACCAGTGACGCACGTTGAGCCGTGCGCGCTCTGACTCTTTCACAATAACACCATTTTCTATTCTCTTTATTTTAAAATTCATATACAGAAAACATTCACGAATGGCAGGTCCTGCAGACCTTGTTTCTGAATAAAATGTGTGGGCGATCTGTCTCACAATGATCATCACAATTACAAATGTCCTGTGCTTAGAACCAGACTACAAGCAGTTTTCTGTTTCTGGCATGGAGGCCTTCAGGACAGGTAATATTTCACCTCACACTCAGTAACTGCAATTTGGAGTTAATTTGAACAAAATCACATACACATTTAAGGATGGACATAATAGGATACGTTTGTATTTTGAGATTTTTTCAATTCTTCCAGTAAAGGGAACCTACAATGGTATATGATGGGATTAATTTATTATTCATTTGAATAATTTATTTATTTAATTATAAAATATCTTTATTTATCTAAAAATGTGTTAAGACCATCAGATCATTCCCCTCTAATGAAGGCTTTTATAAAATTAATTATGAAACTTGTATACTGAACAGTTACTGTCTTCATATAACTATATTATTTTTCATAATATTTTGACAGCTATGCATGACAGGAAAATGGTAATGTAGGTGAAACTTCGTAACTGGAGAAGTGATTACGCTAAGTGAGAGCATTATTCCAAACCAACCCTGCTCCTGCTACACCACCGATCCTGGTCGATTCAATTAAGCATGATCTCCAATCTAATAACATTTCTCCTTCAACGCCAGTCCGAAGACGGCCAAGTCAGGGAGCTGGGCTGCCGGCTGTTAAATGAAAAGTGAAATCAGGAACACTGCAACCCAAACATGAAGAAAAAAAACCCTTCACCCTCTCTCTCTCTTTCAGTCTGCTCTCTCGCTGTCTCGCTGCTCTTCCCACTCCTTCTCTCCTGAGGCTGTCGCTGGTGGCTGCCTGAAATATGTTATGCCTTTTTTAACCTTCACATCCATCAGCTGGCTTAGAAAAAGGTCACTTTCTTTGCTAAGTATCGATCCAATTTGGAAAAAAGCTGGAAGAGGGGGAGGCCTTACACAATGTTTGTAGTCTGACAATGATGTGACCGTCTCCAATTCTAAATCAAGACTTCTCAGAACAGGAAGGATGGATGTCTCGTGATGTGTGTGTGTTAAGGAGGGTACATGTTCTCTACATATATGTGTTGCCGTCTTTGCATATGTGCGTGATTTATAGTTTATATCTTGACCTAAGAACGATCTAAGAAAGATTCACAAAATGGTTCTTTCTAAGGGTGAGAATTGTGGTACTTATGTACCATAAAGGAACGTGTAACCATATACTGTGAAATCTGGAAATGTACTGGTGACTAGAACAAAAACTAATTTCCGAGCAAATGGCATGTTGCATGTCAACCTCAATATTGTGGTTGTGCACTGGAAACGAAAATAAACCCCGCCCTCAACTGGAACGGAGGTGGTGCGTCCCATACTGGAGTCTCTGTAGCCATCATGGCGACTCTGACTTCCTTTCTCATTTCCTCTGTTAATCAAGACAGGAGCGAGGTCTTCAGAGTTGCGCTTAGCGGTTATCAGAGTAGTCATATACCAAAATAAAAGTATATTAAAACAAAGTAATAATGCATAACTATCAAGGATCCGCACCTCTGTGTATGTAATATGTATGTGACATGATTATTACTGTAGGACCTCTCAAATCTGAATAAATGTAAAAAAGAATATATCTTCGAATATTTTCAGTACTCAGGCACAGTCTAGCTGTGAAGACGTACTTCTGCACCCACCGCCCCACTAAGAGCGTGCTACTGTAAACATGGTGCACCTTGACCTTCTGTGACACGTTCACTGACAGCGGCAGAGACAGTGGCCTTCCTGGAACCGCAGAGGAAAATCAATAATGAATTGCGGCCCATATTAATTATAAATATGTAAAAGGGCAACTGTCCTGTAGGTCTAGTTTAGGGTTACTGTAATGCGCAGCGACAGGAGATGTCAGAACAACAGGCTGCGTTTGAGTGGAGACGCTGCTGCTGCAGCTCTCTGAGGAGCCTGAGTGTGTGTGTGTGTGTGTGTGTGTGTATGTCTCCCGGTGGAGATGGGCAGGGAACGCGGGGCGGTCCTGTTTTAGAAGCAGCCATACTTCGGCCACCAAAGGGCAACCTATATTTGGGCT
Source organism: Denticeps clupeoides (assembly GCF_900700375.1). Lineage (NCBI taxonomy): Eukaryota > Metazoa > Chordata > Actinopteri > Clupeiformes > Denticipitidae > Denticeps > Denticeps clupeoides. The sequence goes on along the minus strand of NC_041725.1, from coordinate 3,559,027 downwards.
CATTAACACATATAATTACTGAGACTCACTGAGTCAAGGTTTGGACCAGGAGTGTCCTGTATAAGAGCAGGGTGTGTTAGGTGAATGCACAGTAGTGCTGAACAGCATTTAATGTGCAAATTATTACAGAAATGATCAAGATTTAAAGCATACAGTAGATGTGAGCATTGAGCATAGGTGATTATGTCCATTGGTTGTATTCCTGACATATTAAGGTACAGTATTCATACTAGACCACGGTACAATATGACATTTTCTCACAGAGGCCATTTACTTTCTGAACTATAACACATTTTTTAATACAATTAATTGTCATTTTGTTACCAACAAAACAGAAGTACTTACACAGCCATCATTGAACACAACGCAGGCAGTCCGAAAAAATGGTAACAGGGCAACAAAGTTCAGTTCACAAGAAATCCACAAGAGCTGGGAACATAAAACCTCATTTTGTAAAGGCAGACGAACTCTATAGTTGTCTTACCTTCGCCCCAAAATTCCGTACATGATTATTAGACACACCCACCCTTTTCAAATCCCATTAAAACCCATTAATCGTCTGTTTAAATGTTGTGTACTCTGGAATAGATTTACTCAGCTTTACCATGTGGTGTTATGGGCTCAAGACGAGGTTAAACGAGTAGCTTAGCCTAATGCTGGCCATAATTTACACGGAAAATATAAGCCTAGTGAGCGACGTGACGAAGGCGTCCCTCTGGCAGGACAAGACAGGAACGCTGCGAGAGGAGGGATGACAGTCCGGCTGGGAGAGTGCGAGGATTTGACAGGAAAAGTTACACAAGCGATTCCGTTCAGGAGACCCTCAGGCTGCCAAACAACAGCCAGCCTCAGCCTTCAGGTGGCAGATGCGAGGACGAGAAGATGCGTCCCGCTATTTTTAACCAGTGGGGTTTCAAGTCCCCCGGTTCCATCGCGTAGCCCCTGAAGGCAAACAGAGCCGGGGCCGGATGGCTAAGCCTGGGATCAGGAGACAGACGATTAGTCCAAAGTCCAGCGCTTAAGACTTCAAAGTGCAAACATCTCTGTGGCAGAGTCATACCCCATCTCGGGCAAGGAGGAGGCGGGAGCGGCCAACAGTTGCTGTGTGCGTTGCCGTGGGGGTGTCTTTGTGTGCAGACAATAGCGCGCCTTCGTGCCACTTGCCCAAACACAGCAGGACGAGCCTCCGTGTAGCGCCATAGCAGTGGAGATGGGAATTTGGGGAACACGGAGTGTTCGGCTTATTAGCTGGGGCACACAAGCGGAAGTGAATGGACAAAAAGCCCACGATGTGTTTCAACAAAGGGACAATAAGAAAGAAGGAGAGAGAGAGAACGTTTTTTTATGGAATTTAGGCAACATCATGATAATAATGCCAGTATATTTGCATTAATATCACAAATAAATCAATAAACTTGTGCACCAGTGGTGGCCTGTAGGGTAAGGGAGCGGACCCGTAATCTGAAGGTCGCTGGTTTGAATCCCGGTCCGCCAAGGTGCCACCGAGGTGCCACTGAGCAAAGCATCGTCCCCACACACTGCTCCCCGGGCGCCTGTCATGGCTGCCCACTGCTCACCAAGGGTGATGGGTTAAATGCAGAGGACACATTTAGTTGAAAATCACTTCACTTTCATTTTCAAAGCGAGTGCCAAAGGTGTAGGACAGTTTGCTCATGACTCCTGGTGGGCCTCTCCCCTGCAGCACACAACCTGGTGGAATGGAACATCTGCATATTGAAAGTGACTGCTGGTGAATCCGCAGGATGCCAAAAATTGTGAAAACATATTAGTGTCAGTGCAGTGATAGCTGGCAGGGACATGTCTTCTTTTCTCAGTCTACCAGTCATGCTTGAAGGAACCATTCACAATTTTTGATCATTAAATCATTTGTCCTCCAGTGATGTTGTTGCTGCAGTTCAGAGGAATGTAGATATCCTTTAATCTAAAATATAATCTAAAAGGAAATATAATATAAAATTGAATGCTGTGGAGCATGCATGCCATTATGCTTAATGTTGTATGATGAAAATGTTACCTGAACAGTGAGTCGCAGGAGGGTGTAGCATTGACCCCCCCTCCCTTCATCCCTCAAAAAAAGGTTCCTCCACCCGGCGTTTAGATGCATTCAGGGAAATTAGCGCTCTGCTTTTACCTCCAAATAGCTGCATTAATCAGCAGTTCGCCATCCAAACGCCATCCAAAAAACAAAAAGATTTCTGTAGGACGGAGGATGAAGATGCTGATTATTTCAGATTAAAGTGGGCACTGGCAACGGGACAGCAGTGCACAGAGAGAGAGAGAGCGACGTTTAGAGATGGGTGAAGAAGCAGGGTCGGACAGATCATGGCACAGAGGGACAGACAGGTCGACTGAGGAATTAAAAGCAGCATGAAAATGAAGAGGATAGAGTGGAGAAAGGAGAAGAACAGCGATGTACAGTAGATACAGTGTTAAATGAAAAGGAAGCAGGAAAAGTGCTTTAAAGTGCACTCTGGTTTTTATAGACTGACTGAAGTGCACTAAAAACAAGGCTGCTCCTTGGTGTGTGTGTGGAGGGGTTAGGGCCAGGACACATCACACACACTGAGCTATTTATTCCCGCAGCATTATCCGACCAACAGCGACAACATGTTTGCGTCTCCACTCCAGCACAATGCTGATCCGGGAGGATTTGCGTTGGGGCATTCTGCGCATAAATCAGCCAGAGTGACAGGAACCTTGTTCCACACACAGCCCGTGTTGAGAGCCGTGATTATCAGAGCACAGGCCCGGTATTCAGGTATTGAATTTATTGGGGGGAAGGTCATGGTTGTGGATGGAGCATTCAGGAAAGCTGCCTCATATGGTTTAAGACCAGCAATAAAGTGCAAAAAAAATTGAATACATAAATTTGCAGGGACTTTGCACGCGAAGGAGCCTGAAGATGCGTTGTTAATAGCCATGGCTGATAATAAAGTTTAATTTAAGACTGGGGTCTGGACAACCTTGATAACAACCCCAAAAAAACAGACGTAAAAAGTGAGTCCTGTCCGCTGTTATCGTTACGGCCACTTCGAGTCAATTGAAAAATGTTCTGTTGTTGTCAGTGGAGTGCAGGCGTTTGGTGCAATTTGTTATGCCGCAGTGGATGCACCGGAGAACCGCTGATCAATGGCCCTGCGTTCCGTTCTGAAGAAAGGAGAGGTTTTTTTATGCATGCAGGTGAGCTGATTAAAAGAGTGAACGCAGGAGAAAATACCCTGACTCCATACGTTCTGCACCATTCTGCTCCTTCTGATGCACATCGGCACTTTCCAGCGCTCTCAGTTTTATGGGTTTTTTTTTTTAGCTGAAGCAGTAAAATGTCAGAATCAATGCCGAATGAATAATAAAAAAAGTGTGATGCAGGGCTGTGGCTAAGCCTGGGTGTCTGGAGCAAAGGAAAGAAAGAAAGAACGGTGAGAGGAGAGGTTTGCTCAGACAATTACTTCCCACTACCTCCCTCGTTCTGCTCTTCTTCATGTCCCTTTTCTTCATGTCCCTTTTCATCCACAACCAGATAATGGGCCTGAAAATAATACAACTTTTAAATGCTATAAAAATATTAATCAGGCCCTATCATTAGCTACTAATATGTAAAACACCCAAGGTATTTTATAGGTGGTTTATGTATAAACTGTGTGTCATACCATAGGGAAATAATGAATAGCTCTGTTTTCACCCAGCTCCACCCCCCTCACTATCCAGCCCTTCTATTAAAAACCACCAAAGAGATTTGTCCTTTTAATTTAATTTCCTTTTCCCCTCAACACAAGCGATATATCACCCATGTGATTACCTGTCACTGGAGGTTCTCCTGATAAAATGTTCAAAGTGTTGAGTGTGTGTGTGTGTGCGCCTTATGTTGGTCTGGGTGAGGGTGTGTGTACAGGTGCTGTATTTAGGGACGCAGGTCATTGCTCAGTGTTTCAGTGGCCATTTGGGTTCATATAAAAGTAGGTGGATGGTGTGATTTTGTGTGAGTGTGTGTGTGTGTGTGTGTGTGTGTGGAGGGAAGCAGGGCGCTTGGTTGCTACGCATCATTCTGACTCTCTTTCAGTCCCCCCTGAATGCTGGAGTTTGTTTCCATGGTAACGCTGACCCCTGGGATTTGCTGCTTTTCACGAGGCGGCCCTTTTATTCTCATTGATTCACAGCCTCGAAACGACAAGAAACACACACACACATGTGAACACTCACACACCTTCCCCTCTCTGCACACACACCTCCTTACCTGAAAGCCAGACCCACTTCCGCTTTTGTATGTTTATTCTTGAAGTGAATTCTCTTCTGCCTGCATAACTGTTGGCCTTGTTTCCGTTTTTCCTGCCCTTCACTCGGCTTCCTTCCCTCGGTTTAGGAACAAACCAAGTTACTGTTTTTCCCCTTCACAACGATGCGTAGAGAGATCAATATTATAGACACAAATTTGCATTAAACCCTCGTTTCAAGAAGTGGCTAATCAAAAGTGAATTAGTGTTCTCATTGGGAAAGCCCATCAACAAGCCTCTGCATTTCATTACAGGCATTAATTAAAGGGAATGTATCAATTTAAACAGAGTAAACGATGCATGATGTAATGAGCTCAGAAATAATAATAATGATTAAAAATCTATTCTGCTCTGCTTCAAGCAGCATACAAACAGTCTAGACTGTTGCATACAAGCTGCATTCCCATTACAGAGTTGTGCAAAAGCAAAGCAATATTGTCAATATGCACATAAAATGTGGATTTAGATAAAACACAACTTTCAATTTAGAGATGGTATTCAACAACAAAAAATTCCTCCTCTGCAACAAATTTACCTCACCATGCATTTTATGTCATGCGTCACATAAGCATTTTATTTGAGAGATAATCTTATAATTTGTGCAATTGTAAGATTAATGGAACTGCAACTAGAGACTTCGAGATATCGTTTTTGGCCTTAATAAGACAGAGCTGCAGGAAGAAGAGCTTCTCTTACATGCATTTCCTCCATTGTCTCCTACAGGCCAAGCTGATTGTTCCCAACAGCACGGCGGGTCTGATCATCGGGAAGGGTGGTGCCACGGTGAAGGCCGTGATGGAGCAGTCAGGCGCCTGGGTGCAGCTCTCTCAGAAGCCGGAGGGCATCAATCTCCAGGAACGTGTGGTGACCATCAGCGGCGAGCCGGAGCAGAACCGCAAGGCCGTGGAGATCATCGTGCAGAAGATCCAGGAGGACCCACAGAGCAGCAGCTGCTTGAACATCAGCTACTCCAACATCACCGGCCCCGTGGCCAACTCCAACCCCACTGGATCGCCCTACGCCAACTCCGCCGAGGTCATGCCGGCCGCCGCGGCCGCCGCCGCCGCCACCGCTTCCAGCCTGCTGGGCCAGGCCAGTCTGGCGGGGGTGGGGGCCTTCCCCACCACCATGTCCAGCTTCTCAGGTAACGACCTGCTGGCCATCACTTCAGCCCTAAACACGCTGGCCAGTTACGGATACAACACCAACTCCCTCGGCCTGGGGCTCAACCCCGCCGCCGCCTCTGGCGTCCTGGCGGCCGTGGCAGCAAGCGCCAACCCTGCAGCCGCCGCCGCTGCCAACCTGCTGGCATCTTATGCCAGCGACGCCTCCACCAGTGCCGGCCACCCTGCCGCCTCCCTGGGAGGTTTCACGCTGGGTTCCCTGGCGGCTGCCACAGGTGCCACCAATGGCTACCTGAATGCCGCCTCACCGCTGGTGGCCAGCTCACTCCTGGCCACAGAGAAGCTGGCAGAAGGTGCGAAAGACGTGGTGGAGATCGCCGTACCTGAAAACCTGGTTGGAGCCATCTTGGGGAAGGGCGGGAAGACGCTAGTGGAGTACCAGGAATTGACCGGCGCCCGAATCCAGATCTCCAAAAAGGGAGAGTTCATTCCCGGCACCCGGAACCGTAAAGTTACCATTACCGGATCCCCTGCGGCGACACAAGCAGCACAGTATCTGATCAGCCAGCGAATCACGTATGAGCAAGGCGTACGCGCCACCAATCCCCAGAAGGTGGGCTAAAGCCGAGGATGGAAATGGAGAAAAAATCGTGAGGGCTGGGGGAGGAATACAAAGAGAGAGAGAGAGAGAGAGAGAGAGAGAGAGAGAAAGAGAGAGAGAAATGTTGAAGAATTCATCCACGCGTTTATTCGTGTTTATCAGTATTGAAAAAAAATTATGAAATTTCGGAGAGGGAAATGCCGAAACCAAGAAAAAAAAAAGTGTACAATGTAAATATTGGTTTTATTTCTTAAGTCTTGATCTTTCTGGATTTTTTACACATATAATTTTTTTGGTTTGTGTTAAAAATTTCTTTCATTCTTTTCCCCCGCGCTGTTTATTTTGTATATGTTTCCCCGGACAGCAGTGAATGGCATTTTAAACTGGCATGCTGCCTCACTGCAGTCCCCAAGAGGGGAACAGTTGGAGGGGATGTGGGGAGTGACCTAGAATCAATGTCCACCCCGCTCCCCCACTACCCCCTGCCAAGATGACGGATTAGAATATATATATATATATATATATTATTCTATATATATTAAAAGAATGCAAATAGTTTTCTTTATATATATAGAAAGAAAACTATTTGCCTTCTTTTAAATTGCCCCAATAGCCCACAAACCGAAAGCTTCTCCCCTTCTTAATGTCTGTTGAGACTAAAAACATGCGCTTTGTGCAAGAGATCTAAGGAGAGAACGAAGAGAAAAAAATCCCCGTAGCCAATGGCAACCCCCCTCCCCCAGCCACACACGTTTACTCCCTGCCCCAAACAATCCCCTCCCTCGCTCCCAGACACCCCTGCACCTCTGAGGACTGCAGGCCGAGAGGGGCTACGGCAGGGCGGGGAGGGGGGCGGCGGCCAGTGCAAGTAGAGAGGACGCCCGAAGCTCCAGCCTGGTCTGGCTCACCCTGCTCTGGTCTGAGTTGATCGGGTGCATGTTTGTCGTTTCTCGGGAGGGATGCAGTCATGTGCACCTCTTCGGGTCAGAATCTGAAGCCAAAACCAGAGCGCCTGGAGCTTGCGGCATTTTCTCTATGTGTTTTGCAATCTGGTATTATGAATATAATGATTATTATTGCTATTATCGTCATTACAAAATATCATCATCATAAACATTATTTATTAATATAATTTCATCCATACGGACTGAGGTATTTTTCATTTTTCTTAATCTGTGAAATAAGGTTGATATGAATGTAAAGACTATTTTTCATTTAGTTTTTTATTTAAGTGGATTAAATAGCGTGTCTCATAGCGTAATATATGTCTGATTTAAACCCAGTGAAAACTGCACTGTTGGCACCGTCGCTGGAGGAAAAACAAAAAACCAGTCAGCTCTTTGGTTCCAGTGCGGCATTGAGGTGTTAAAGTGGAACAGGGAATGTGCGTGCACACACACATATATACACACACATACATTAAACACACAAGAGCCACACAAGATCCACACACATCCACAATACAAATTGTGGTGCTGAAGGTGTGAAACAGGACTAGGACAGGAGAAGTTTAAATTTTGGGTCGCAACATGGGCAGCAGTGTTACCTCAGAATGCACTGGAAAGGGAACTACAACCAGAACTATTTTTCTTTTGGTTCTAACAGATTAAGCACTTAGAGCTGAACATTCTAACCAAGTGATGGTTTATTGATGGGCAAATGAAAGAAGAAAAACTGTTCTTTTGAAACTGACTAGTGTAGTGTAGACATGAATTTTAGCCATGCTTGGTTCCAAGTTGTTTGCTTCTGAGATACATTAGTCTGTGGCCATAACTTTGGCTGGATCACTGAGGATTGTTGTCGTCCTGTATGACCTCCAGAATTCCCAAGTTTGTGGGACCCTATTTGAGAACTGCCCACAAAATAAGCATATGCTGCTAAAAAAAAAAAAACTTTTTAAATGTTAATCTGAGTACACTGAATCTTGTCTTGATGCACTGTGAAGAGTGGGTGCTGTTCACCCCCAGCCAAAAAAAAAACTAAACAAACAAAAAGGTCAGGGTTATGTGCAGTATATACAATTTCTCAAGAAGGGACTTCACGATTTAGAAATTACTGAACATATCTCTGTGGAGTGAATATCACTATCAGCTCTACAAGAGTAAACGAGAGGTGGAATATACAGGCATATCCCGGTCTGAAAAACTGAACCTGCTGCTGATCGGACAAAATTGAGCTAATCGATCATATCTTCATTCTTCCTTTCTTCCTTTTTCTTTCATCTCTGGCAGTTTTCAATAGATGATCCTGGAGTGTGAGAATGACAGAAAAGCTAAACAGCAGCCCAGCAGAAAGCAGTGAGAATAGGAGAGGTTGCGTTAAGAGGTGTAGAAGTGGCCAAGCAGAACCCACAGGGTCAGCTTTATATACCCCTTCATTTTTAACCGTTGTTGGCATTTTCTGTGCCAGGTCTGGCCCTTTTAGTCTCTCAAACACTGAAATCAGTTATGACATGTTCTGCTGAAAAAGGAGGAACAAAAAAAAAAACAAAAAAAAACACCTAGATTTGTATGAAGGGCTGAGTGGGACAAATTTCTCTTGCCCTAATGCATTCTGAGTCTGCTCAGGAGTGCCATACCCGTCAATTGGAAACAAGAAAAGAGGCGGTGGTTAAAGCTTCCCTCTCGCACCATTGCTCGTGGAGCGACGGTGAGCATATGTCTCCACAGCTTGGTAAGGAGGTTTCTTTATTCCCATTTAATACCATCCACCCCCCCTCCTCCTCCTCACGCACCAACCCCGCAACCCCCCACACCTGTGTACGTCCGTGCACAGCCTCCCCATTCTGACACATCACCCCTGAGACCCCCTGTCCCATCTCTCCATGGGTGACAATGTCTGGCGTTGAAGTGCATGGCACACAGCCGTTTATCGGAGATCTTAGCGGCGACAGCAGCGAACGAGGCGTGGCGGCATGGTCTGTTTGCTAATGGAGAAACGTGCTTGAGTCGATCATGGACACAAAGGGGTTTCAGCTCTTTCATGAGCAGCCTGGCTGATCTATATTGTTGGCCCAGCAGTCAGCTGAGAAGCTTGCTTCAGACGTGTGCTAATCGTACCCTTCACCCACTAATAAAGGAAGCATTTCAAATCCTTTAAATGAGGATCCATCATATCTATGTTTTGACTTATCTGTAGTTCGATCGCAAGTAGCCTTTAGCCAGTGCTAGCATGCTAAGATACATAAAAAGGTCCATTCACGCTCAACGATGAAACAACGATCATTCTTATCTTCTCAGATGGTGTAAGATGGTGTAAAGTTTGTTTGCTCTCAGCGACCCGTACAATATCAACACAAGCACCCCACAAAGACACTTACACACACCTACAAATATCTTTAGCTTACATGCTAAAGATGATATCCAAAACACATAGGCAGAAGCAGGCAAACTGGATTTGGATTTTACAACTGTGACAATATAATGTGAAAAAGACAGACTGATAAGGTGCCAACGAAGCATGTGAAAAGCTTTGTGGTTTTCTTTAAATATACAGAATGCCCTGTAAAACAGGAGCAAACAGGCTGTCGTCCATTAATGTTTCACTTGTGTTTTAAGGGGAGGACGAGAAGAAATGTGATGAGTACTGGAAGCAATATTCGTAGTAGCATGTTGTCCTGTTATGTCCTTTTATTCTGTCTGTTGTAGGAGCTTTGGATTTACATAGATGTTGGATAGGTTTACATATTTTTAAGTTGTGAAGATGCTGCTATTTTATATGTGATGTACTAAACATGACGTTAAAAACATATCTGATCAGTCATTTAGCAGGTTGTTCTCGTTCCAAGAGGTGTAATTACATGGTAATAACATAACTGTAATAATGAACTGATAAAATTAACTTGTGCCAAAATAGAACTTTTGCAGATTCAGAGACTGTAAATGTGTGATTTAAACATTAGATAAGAGTAAACTTACTTTTGTAAAAAAAAAATGTGAAAAGTGCCAAACGAACCACATTTGTAAGTTAACTAGAAACAAATTCAGAGCATCTTTTGTTTAGTAAAAGTTAAATTGACTTGTTTAGTTGAGAGTTTTATATCCCCAAATAAATAAGATATTTGAAAATACTGGAGAACGGTGGCCATCTTCTTAGCCAAAAGAGAGCAATCAGTGCCAGGCGGCTATGAGTGGTACTTTGACAGGGCTAAAGACTGCCATATAGATAGGTTAGCATGGATAAACCTGAGTAAGTTACCTGCTTTCATAATTCAGCATTTTATAGTTCTGAAAATGTATTTTGTGGACATAGATGTTATCTTTTTTGCACGTCTATATTGCATGGTATCAAAGTGAAGCGTGAGCAAAAAAAAAGGATAAAAAGACTTCAAAAAGTCCTACCAAAAAAAGAAATAGGCAGTGTGTGTTGTTCATTTTGAAGACCAATCTTTGCATGCCAATAAGTCAAGCGTTTTAAATTATTTTTAAGATTTTTTGGATTTTATCTTGCTAAGACCAAGCTGGGAGGTACTGTAGTCTATAAAATCTTGCCCACAATAATTAAAATCTGATCAGAAAGAGCATTGTTGTTATTTTGTTAATGCCCTCAAAATGGAACATTAGAAAAACAATTGGTCAAACTGAGATATTTAGCTTCTAATTAGCACATTGGAAATTTGGGGTTTAAACTACTGTTTTTCTTTGATATTAGATCTTGTCCATGAATGTACTCATGTGAACATAGGTTTGCATAGGTCTTTTGGTCATGATATGCGATTCTGTGTGTGAAAATGATCATCAGGGCAGCTGTAGCTGGCCCTCACGACCTGTCTGTGTTACATCACCAACTCTTTGCTCATATCTTTACGCATAGTGTCCAGATAATATGCGGTTTAGCTTGCTCTGCTTGCCACACACCTTGAAAAAGATCCTCTATTTTCTATCCAACCACACAATGCAAAGCATCTAGCTCATTGGTGCTTTTCAGCATTTCTTGTCGCCCCTTGGGGCCTTTCCTAAGAAAATGCTCAAAACATGGTGCATGCTTATGTTTGATCATTTTTGGGACTGATGTTTGCGGGGAGAAAAATCATCTCAAACTCATTGGTTTCTCAAAGTAACTCCCTGAGCAAAGAAATGTAAGAACATGCTGTCTTTGATTAATACTGAGTGATTGGCACTAAAATGTAATTGGTGGTTCAAATGATCACAGGCCGTAGGAAATAAGGAACAGCCAGCATGCCATAAACAAGATTCTAAAACTCAACAAAGCTGTCCAGTCACAAGAACGTACCTCTGCGTTTATTTTTAAATCTCTGCAGTGCCAAAAGGGACAGATTTTAAAGACCCCAGTCATTTTCCACTGCGTCAAGATTCTATCAATTTTTCAAATGTGATGTGCGAACATGAATGTGAGGAAGTGGAAAATGACTGTTTGTGGCATTTGAGTTCAAGTTTGCTGCTGTCGTTCTGCTATGGTGTTGCTGTTGCATGCTGGGAATATCTTTGAAGACTGCGACCATGTCCATAAGGTCAGCGGATGCAATGCAGTGCAAACGAGTTGGTGATGCATCACAATTTATTGTACTCTGGGCATCTGGCGGGAGCCTTTTGCTCTTCTGACCCCCCCACAAGACGCCCTCACAGCCACCCTCACAATACCCAAAACCCCACGCCACCACCCCTGTGCCCCCAGCCATGAGATGATTCCTCTTGGTCACTCTTGAACTTGTACCCATCGAAGCACCAGCAGTGTTCGACTACATTTGTCATATCACTGTTCAGTTCTCTATTTTGTCTTTCTTTCCTGTTTTTACTTTGTATGATGCTCTTTCTCTCTCTAACCTAGACCAACTATAACAAAATGCCATTCATATGTATCCTGATTACTCTCCCTTTCTCTCCCCCCCCCCCACACCTTTTTGCACTTCTCACTGCCCCCTCTTTTCCAACCACACTTTTGCCCAGTACCCCTTCACCCACACTCTCTCCCCTGACCTGAACCCCCAAGAGTTTCTCCCGAGTGCCAAACAAAACAGTACCATTCCAAACTTTTTTGAGTTTTCTTGTATGTTGGACATCCATCGGACGTACCCATGAAGCCAGCATGTCCCTCCATAACATGATGTCAATCATGATGCCTCAACATTACCCAAAAGAAACAAAGTCAGAGCAAATCAAAAGCAGACCTGGATTAACATGGTTTTATAAGATTAAAGGCTGGCTACCTCTCATAAACTGCTTTTCCTAATTCTCTATCATCTCTTCAACCTCCAGGACATCATTGATTGTGTGCCATACTGTTGGCACTTGTCACTTTTCCTCACCCCCAAGTCTCTCCATTTGATTTTGATGGGAAAATTTTGCAAAAAAAAAAAAATCCATTTTAATGACAGCTTTTTTTCTTTGCCATTAAAACACGGTGTGAGGAGTGTAAACGTCAGCTGCGCAGCCATCTTCTGTCTTCTGAACCTTGAACTTTCACCCTTCATGAACTTTATTGACCTTTTTCCTCCCCTTCTATGTTCATCAAACTGTTTGGACTTAAAATCTCCATTCCATCACCAAACCTCTTTGAGACTGTGCAATTGTAGTTGTTATAATTGGATTTCTTTCTCCTTTTATTCTTTTTTTGTTGCTTATCATCATTGGGAAGTGAATGAATTAAAAAGAAAAAAAAAAGACAAACGGAAAAAAAAACAGATAGATATGCTAAACTGTTTCTCCATAGCTTCATTTTTCTCTCATTGTAAATATTTTGTCAGATTTTGTTCAACTGTAAAGAGCAGTGTGTTCAAAAGAATGAGGCCGGCAGCATAAAACGTGCTTTGTGGATCTGCTGTTCAGAGCAACTCAGCTCCACCAGGTCTTGTTTCCACCAATTTGCAACTGATTGTATTTTGAAGTCACATTTACTTGCTTTTAGCGTCACGCATTCACCAACATCCCATCCGAAGTGCTTCAGGATGGAGAGAACGATCCTCACGTTGACTTTGTGAAAGGCATGCGTGATGTAACAACTGCTTCCATACACTCCATTGTTACTGTTTCAGCTTAGCAGTTCCTGTAGAATTAGAATCCCTGTTCATGTGATTTCATGCATGGCAATTATATATTATGGCACCACAAGTGGGTACAGACTCTCGAAAGACCAGAAACGCACCTAGCAACTGTGGTAACCGTAAGAAAATGGGAGTTTGTGATTTGATGATGCTGCCCACTGTCATTTTCATTTAACTGGATCAAATGGGAATCACAAGCCATTTCATTGACTAAGCTTCAAGCTCCACATAGTGTTTTATGCTGTTGGCCATCTTTCCTGATAACACCTCACAAACTATTCATTTCCAACCTACTACTATACACCATTAATAAATGACAACAATGACTAGAAAAGGGAATGACTGGAAAGATAAATTATTGTTTTGTTAGAATTTTAGTGGGTTTTTAACACCATTCATTACCTGACTTAAAGAGTATTGAATATTTAATGTAACTGTAGCATTGTGTTTGTTAAAAAAGAGAATAGTAGTGAGTTGTGTTTCTTGACTTGTGGATTACCAGTGAAGTCGGCAATTTAGTGCTAATAGATATTAAATCGTTTTTTTAAGGAATATTATTTTCCGACCGCAACAACAGTCATTATAAATGTTCATTTTAGCATCACCTGTCTTCTGTTGTCTTATTCCTCACCACTCACTACACTCAGTGTCATCCAAGTAACACATTGCAAGTTTGTGCCTGAAACCATGCGCTCTTGGGAAGGGGCCATTCTGTGTGAGTGTGTGTGCTTGCACGAAAGTGTGTGTGTGTGTGTGTGTGTGTGTGTGTGTGTGTGTGTGTGTGTGTGTGTGTGAAAATGGGACCACGACAGAAGAGCCCGGACGGGTGGGTGTTCAGTGTCCAGTGTCCACTGAAAAGCTAAAACCTGTATGGTCTCCATTTCCCCAAATGGAACCTGCTGATGTTATAGCTGGGAACCCATCATGTGAACCGAGTCAGTTCTGATTGTCCATAACCTTCCTTCCTTCTCCCCAGACCACTTTCCACCACAACCTTACCCCCCGAGTCATCACCACCACACACTCCACACCATGTGATGTTCTCCATCGATAACATACTACTCGACCAGACCCACATTAACTCTGTCTCCATATCTGCCAAACGGAGGCAGGTTGCCAGTCAACCTGCTTCTCCACAACACTCAATCCATTCTTTTATGACCACCAGAGGGGCCAGGCCCGACCGACAGATTAAAAAAAGGATAACTCAGGGCGTGTTCTCGATCTACCTTATTCTGCATACTGCAGGTGTTACTGTCCACTTCTCTCCCTTTCAACCTACTGAGGAGCCCAAAGACGATATTACGATGTTTGAATGCTAATCCAGTCTTCGAAGGAATGATATGCACCCACGAAATGGAGCTAATTAAAGCTGTAATGTTTACATACTAAATGAGACCAACGCTGTTGAAAGAATGTGTAGGAGTCAAAACAGGGAAAAAAAGGACTTAATATGAAACCGTTTTCATTCGTTTTTTTATGTGAAATGATGTAATAATGACGCATTTTGAAACATTGCATGCTACTATTTTTTTGCAATGGATTCTAATTTTGGAAAATGTTGGTACGGTGTACAACTAGTGAAAACTTTAGATGCTAATAATAAAAAAGAAACAGTGGTGTCAGTGTTTATGTCACCTACATGAAGAAAGGCTCCAGCCTGCCTTTCCACAAATCTCGACCGATTCTGTGCATGTCTGTTTCTGGTATATAAAAAACAAAAAACATGCTACTGTAATATGAAATCATCAGGGAGGACTTAAATGTCCACAAATGTCTTGTCAGAAGGTCCAGAGTCTCGTCAATTAAACAGTCCTCAGAATGAGAGGTAAGTTAAGCCAATAATTTGTCTTACGTCATGGTGCACACAGTGGTATTTCATAATTGCCTGTTTAATCAGTTTCTATGAGTCTTAAAGGCAAAGTGAGACGCTGCTTGATAAGTTAGCATGTTCCTAGGTCATCTAATGAGTAACGCCCCACGCAGCTCCTTTTCTTTTCTTTTTTTTTTACAATCTGCAAAGCTAAGTCAGTTGTTTTCCTCTACCATTTCATTCACCAGCTCTCCCTCAGCATATCAGAACCACCTTCACTTCCCTGTCTCTGCAACCAACCAATAAGCACCCAACCGATTGATGGGGAACCGTGGTCAATAGCTAGTAACGTTCGATTGCATTGGCCAGCGTCTTTACTGACCCACAGTGGGGACTCCAGAGGAAATAATCCATGACGGGGCCACAAATTTGCCAAGGCCCACCTCCAGAGTTCAGAGAGAAGCAGAGTGCAAGTGTTTCACCTCGTTTACACAACTCACACTGCATAATGACCCACAGGACACCTAGGTGACATGTTGTAGTGATAGGTAGCCTCTGACAGCCATTTCCTTTTCTTTTTGGTGTAGTGAGTACAGTGTGATGAACCAACCAGAAGTTTCCAGACAGCTTGTCTTTGCTTCTAAAAAAACTTTTGCCCACATACACTGTCTTCAACCTTTCCTCCGACCAAAGGTATTCTGGGATATGTGTGCACCAGTGCATGTTTTTAACACCAGTTCATATGTTTCAGGAAAATGATTAGATCATGTCTTTTAATCATTTAGACAAATGTCTCAACCCTTTGCCAAAGCATGCAGACCCGTTCATCGTCCACCTTTCCTTCACAGAGAACTGTCAGTGATCCTCCTTCTCCACTTAGTGCTTCATTTCTTCGCTCCAGTCAGACCTCTTTTCCACCCAAGAAAGGCATGTCGGGGAATATGGAATATGCTGCACTTCCCCTGTAGTTCCTCAGGGCTGCGGGTCAGCGTTCCGTCTCCCCCTACCTACTGCCGAGGTGAAACCTCAGTCTCCCTCTTTCAAGCTGTGGCCTAGGAAAAAAAATCCACACACGTGGTCATTAGCCGTCATCGTAATCAACGCTGAGACGCCATGAAAGCAATAGAAAAAACAATCACTGCACTTCCAAAGCGATGAGGCTGTTGTTGATGACAGATTTGCATAACGAGTTGAAAAGAGTCTTTTGTACCATATTCTGTATTGTCAGATGTCACATAAATAATAACATGCCAATGATCATCTCAGTTTCTCAGCATCTCATGATTGTGACAGGACTGTAAATGCGAGCGTGTGAAACGCCGTCCTGCTCGGGCTCCTGCCCACTCCCTGTCTGCAGGTTGCGGCTTCCCCGGAACTGTCATCAGACGATCTGAACCCGAGGAATGTCCCATAAATCACCGCAGGCCAGACCCCCTTCCCCACCCCCCCAACTCAACCGTCACGCAAAGCAAGACTGCCAATCAAAAAAGCGGCCTTGTGCCAGACTGGGGCTGAAGAACCGGTTGGCTGCGATGATAGAATGTTTACGGCTTGAGTGGCTTGAACTTTTCGACCGTGACAGCGAGAGGTTTTGCTTCGGGTGCGTATTGTTTTACTCAAAATAATTGAAGTACTATGTTTTTTTTTTTTTTTTTCAGCATCTGCAGTCTGTAAATACTTTTCTACGAGTCAAGACACTGTATGAATTTTGCAATATATACAGCAGTTTCAGGTCAGCAGGAAAGCTGTAAACATAAATGTGTTTTTTTTGGTTTTTTTTTGCTGAAAATCCTGCGCTCAGATGAAATGCTGCATGCCGGTATCTGCCTGTCCAGGCTTTACTCTTATTTTCCTCTGTTGAGCGCTGTTACCCATCCATCATCTGCTTTATTACACGATTATGTAACAGCTGTACAAGGCATCCAGGAGCGGCGAACATCTTCCAAATGATGACTTAAGCACAATTCACTTTGGTGAAGTAAAACTGGCTCGTAGGTTACAGAATTACAACAGAGTTAAAGGCGGTGCAGGGGAACGTCTCAAGAAATCATTTGAGCTTAATCAATCACAAGTAAGGGACCTTTTTTCCCCTCCCCGAAACGAGCCTGTGAGAAATCTGGTCGATAAACCACAATAATGTTGTGGTGGCCGGCTCTCGGTTCTCCCTCTTTTTCATTAGTGTAGCATACAAAGAGCAGAAAAGGCCTGAGTCGTCCCTCTTGACATGGCAGAATTCATCACCGTCAACAACGTTTCAGCTAAACTCCACAGTCTGCCGTGCTCAGGCCGTATCCGCTGCCAATTTATAGCCAAATTTCATCATTACCCTCCAATAAAACAACTGCTTGAATGATGAATGTTGAGGTGAAACCATAAGGATGCAGACCCTTTCTGCCAGTAGCATTGAAGAAAAAAGGTACATAGTTTAACAAAGACCAAAAGACCAGATTTATTTATTTTCATTATTTAATATTAATTTCTAAGTTAAACAAGTCACTTGAGGGAACTACTCAAACGATTGTAATAGTTTTGTATTTAATTATTTTTTTGGCGTCCTGTTGTAAGATTTATACGTAAGAGGTAAAATAAACTACTGTTAATTACTATTCTGGGGAAATAAAAGAGTCAGTGAATGTTTTATTAAATGTATATGTCTAATAAAAAAAGACATTTAAATTGCAATGCAAAAGCTGTGATTTTAAAACACTGTAGTGTGTACAGTGATTTCTTTATCAATTTTATGGTACATTTACTATGTTCTGCAATCTTGCAGTTGTTTTTCTTTTTTTTTTGCTCTGGAAATATATGCTTTAATAAATAAATTTTTTCTACGGTACACAAGTAAAACCCCAGCAGTTTCTTGCTGAATTTTTCGGAATATTCTTTCAGAATAATTTATGAGCGTGAGCAGCCGGAGCAGGTGTTGACTCAGAGTGCTGATGCAACATCAGAGCGCAGCCTGTAAGAGAGCGTTTGCGGCTCCACAAGTGCGGGACCCGGGTCCCTTTTCATTAAATCTCTATATTTGGCCAGTCTGTCCTACTTGGAAACCCTGCTTTGCCGCTTCTACCTGTGCTTTGGGATTATCTGCCTAAAAGCGAACACGCGTGTGGAACGCAGCGTATCTGTCACCCTGTCACCATGTTTGTAAGCAAGTTGTATGCAGCTCTGGGTCTAAAATAAATTAGGGCACATGCTGGTGCCCCACTTCGGCAAATCCAAGAAAATTGTCTCCGTATGACATCCCTTACTAAGATATTTTAATATCCAAATATAGAGTACAGTGTGGCACGAATGTCAACTTTTGTTTTGTACAGGATTCCCACGAATCCTTCACCTCGCGTTGTTGATCATTCACAGATTAATTATAAGAAATCCAGCTATTTGAGTCATCAAGTGAGATTGAAAATCCACGTCTTGTACCAGAACTACATTCACTGCAGACTGAGGAAAGGAACAAGGAAATGTTCCAACACGACTCAGGTCCCAACACATCTGCAGAAAATGTGTCAACCTGAGGCATCCATTTAATGTTCAGGAGTGGCCATTCCTAATGTGTCATGTGTAATGTTCTAGGCTGATAATGGGACAACTTATTGGGACACTTACATTCAAACGGCAAAACATTCCACATCTAACCATTTTTTAATGGTAGAGCACTAAATTAAACGGACTCTTGTCAGGCGTTTTCTCAGTGTTGATTTATTCATCATTCTAACAATGAAAGCTATTAAAAGTGAAACCAATACATAAATAATATCCTCAGTCTATGAAACTGGACCAGCAGTTTCCTCCCTCATGCAGACAGTCTGGCTGTTCTGCAGCAGAGCCACTGGGCTCCTGGAAAACCTTCAGGGATGAATACATCTTTCTACACGTCCCGGAAAAGGAAAACTACACACGTCCTTTGACCTTTGTAGTGAACCCTGCTCTGCTACACAGACCCATAGAAGGAAGATTCTGCGGGCAGATGATGGACGCTGAGGGAGCAGACACTCCACAGCTAATGGAAAAAGGTTGGGGTGGGGAGGTCACAGCTCCTTCTCAGAGCAGAGAGAAGGCTGAGCAGTTAAGAAGAGGGTGTCCCAGAGCGCCAAATGTCTTGGAAGGGAAAACATTTTTGTGGGGTTATGTCACACGTTGCAGCATTTGAAAGCTGTTAATATGTAGGGAGAAATATCCATCGTGCATCAAGAAAAAATTCAGTGGCTTTGGGACAGTTGTAACCAAGTGAGTTGGGGATTAAACTGGATTGAACTAAACATGTTGTAAGAAATAAGGGATGCAAACTGATAATGAAGCAATTATCAATTCTTCAGACCTTTGGTGTTTTGGTTCTTGCCTAACCTGTTGTGTGTCCACGGGTGGAACATGTGCATTTAATCCCTCTTTATTCCTTTCCTGAGGCTATAAGAGTTAATGCAGTAGCCTGTAACTGTTTCAATAAAGCAGTGGTAATCTGCATGTGTGGCTTGCAGATTATTGAGGAGAGAGATTGGATGCCGGTTCGAATCCTGGTGCCACTGAGAAAAGCACCATCCCCACACACTGCTCCCCGCGTGCCTGTCATGACTGCTCACTAAAGTGATGGGTTAAAAGCAGAGGACACATTTTGTTGTGTGCGCTGTGCAGCAGTGTATCACAATGACCGTCACTTTACTTTCATATGGACATGTCTCTTATATACTATACTTTATATGATATATATTCTATACACGTTCAAATCTGTCCATGATTATTTCATTCCATGAAGGACAGAAGAACATAATTTCACCATTTCTATCTAGTTCTTTCAGTCATTGCCCAAAGTTCATCACCATAGATGAAGACAGGAATATAGATTGACTAGTAAATTAAGACAATGCAAATAGTGTAATACACAATTTAACATTTTAAATCAAGATCAGTTTGATTTGGTCTTTAAAAGTCATATCTCAGTGTGTGTGTGTGTGTGTGTGTTTGTGTATCAGCATAACTAAGCAAGCAATATGATCATGCAGGTTAGATTAGACTGCAATATGTGTTTGTGTCATGCTTGTGTTTTATTGTGTGTACAAATGATTACGATAAACCAAAATGTCAAAAAACAACATAAACGCACTCTGATCGGGGCCCATCTCTGACCCTCTTGTATTGTCCAGTTACTCGTGGGTCTACGGGTACTCAAATTAAAGTTCATGTGAGCATTATTGTCATTTCAGCTACATACATGTTAGACAGTCCATAGTGAAACAAAACAATGTTACTGAAAGTACCCGTATGTGTTTATTTATTTGTAAACCATATTTAGTCTTATTTATTCATTTGTTATGACATATCTGTCAATGAACTTTTTTGACTTGATGAGGACGTAAAAAAACTGGTCATGTGACGAAAATATATCATGTTATATTGTTGATGGATAAAAATAAGATAAAAATAAATATGGTTTACAAAACCTAGACTGAAATGTTTCTTAATTTTTGTTGACGAAAATTAGATGAGATTTAACATTAATAATTTAATTTAACATTAATACGAGTTTCCCTAGCCTGTGAAGTGAAAGTGAAGTGATTGTCATTGTGACCGCAGCACAGCACATGTTGACACAAAAAAATATGTTCTCTGCTTTTAACCATCACCTTTAGTGAGCAGAGGGCAGCCATAACAGGCACCCAGGGATTAGTGTGTAGGGACGGTGCTTTGCTCAGTGGCACCTCGGTGGTTCAGGGATTCGAACCGGCAACCTTCTGATTACAGGCTAGGTCTTCCTTTAACTGCTCGGCCACCACTGCACCTGTCTACGGTCCAGCAGTGGCTACAAATGGCCATTCTGCTTTGCCGTTCAGGCAGTCAGATCTGGAATTTGGCCCCTTATGTCGTCATAAGGGGAAAGGTTACCTCCTGTTTCTCATGCTTTTTCTTCCCAGAGAATTTTCACTCCTCCCCTAAAAAAGGAACACCACCCACCATCATGGCTTGAAAGTGAGACTCTGAAGAACCAGTGGATTCATTTTTTTTTTCTGGAAAAAAGCTGACACGAATTCCTGTCTGCACCAAACATTGTGGTTGGTGAATGGTGTTGGTGAATGGTGTCAATACTCGGTCCTCTCCTTTTCTCCCTCTACACAAGATCACTTGGTGAGGTCATTTCCTCACATGGGTTATCCTACCGCTGCTATGCCGACTACACACAACTCATCTTCTCTTTTCCTCCCTCAGATCTACATGCTGCTTCCAACATCTCTGCATATCTAACATCTCATCTTGGATGGCAGCCCATCATCTCAAACACAATCCCACCAAAATTGAACTAATATTCTTTCCAGGAGATTCTTCACCACATCAGGATCTTGCTATTTACCTGGACAACTCACTGCTCTCTCCTTCTACAACAGCCTGCAACCTCTACCTCTATGTACCACCCGACCTCTACAACTAATACAAAATGCAGCAGCATGATGATCTTCAACCTTCCCAAATTCTCCCACACCGCTACGTTCCCTCCACTGGCTCCCAGTAGCTGGACGCATCAGATTCTGATACTGGCCTACAAACCCAAACATGGAGTAGCACAATCCTATCTCACAGCCCTTATTACACCTCGCACTGCACCTCGTTTACTCCGAGCCTCCAGTACTGCTCGCCTGGTCCCTCCATCTCTGAAGGTAAAAAGAAGACATTCATCTAGACTCTTCTCCGTCTTGGCCCCTCAGTGGTGGAATGAACTTCCCCTTGAGGTTAGAACAGCTCAGTCACTGAGCACTTTCAAACGACAGCTCAAGACCTTCCTCTTTAGAGAATATTTAGATTAACTTGTAACCTTCTTATTGTCTTACTTATGTGTAGTAACAACAGAGTGAATAAAAAGATTGTATTCATAGTTGATGGTCCTTATGAACCAGAATTGATCACTTCATTGATGGTAACATGGAAGCATGTTGTAAGATGCTTTGGATAAAGGCGTCTGCCAAATACCTTAAATGTAAATGTAAATGTTATGACATCATCCTGACGTCATTTCCATGAATGCCTACCCAGGTCCCATAGACCGATCTCCTTCTCATCCCGTCTCTCTCATCCTCATTAGCATTTAAGGCTACAGACGATGAAATGGCACATCTTGGTGAATCTCGTTGTGTGACTATCTAAAGTGTCTGTAATTCTACACCAAGGCTGAATTTCGGAAAGAGACTTCAAATACTGTATTAGGGGAACAACAAGTGTTCATAATAGGGGAACTTAAACACATCATTGTATCGCAGTTTCTGGTTCCTGTAGTTCCCATCTGGTCGCACAGATGACGTCACTTCCACAATCCGTTATTACGGCATTATTTACACTTCTGGATACTTGTGATGAGTGGGAAAAGTGGTGGATGCACATTCTTTACAATGAGGTGGAAAATAAAACAGAATGTGTGGTCAAAAAACATGGACCAATTTAGAATGTCTTTCGTGTCTGGAATGAATGTATTCTTGAATCTATAAGGTAACAATAATGTAATAATAAGATCATTTTGTTTTAATTTTATTTTAGTCAAACGGGTTTGACTAGAATAAAATGGTTTTTTTGTCTGTTCTACCAGGTACTTGTACTATTTTGAATGGGATAAACAGAATTGCAATACAAAAAAGAGACTACAATAATTTTATTTACTAAAACTAGACTAAAATAATCATGGATAATTTTGACTAAAATAAGACTAAAATGCTCTGACTTTTAGTCGACTGAAATTTGACCAGACTAAAATAAGTCTGTACACGACTAAGACAAATAAAGACTAAAATGACAGCTTAATGAAAGGAAAAGACTAAAACTAAAGTTAAGACGGGCCATCAAAAACAACTACACACACGTTACGACGGGCTACATAAGGTGCAAACATGGGACACAGGCAGTACAAGAATAACATTTGAGGCAAACAAAACATGTAGACAACAACAAGACAGTCAGCGCTAAACTAGTGAAATGAATAATGAAGGTGCAAAGTATAAATAGTGCAAATACTGCAAAAAAAAATCGAATAGTGCAATAATAGATCATATTTGATAAACATAAAAGAGGTAGTACTGCAAGGAGTCCTGCATTATGAAGAAGTTGGTATATTATAACATTTCCAGATTGGCCTCATGCATTTACAAAGAAAGAAGAGCAAACGAGTGAAAGTGGAGAATGTGAATGAGACAACACGAAGACCTTGAGGTCTGTTGCCATCTTCTTGGGTGTGTCTGAGCATTCACAGCATTAGCAATTCAATTTCTCCAAATCTGTGCACTCTAGGGAGAGAACCTACACATGCACATAATCATGCAAATGATCCCAAAACTAGAGCAGCTCACCCCGGTCATTTGAATAAGGTCCATGGTGAGAACAGAGAAGAGTGACCCTTCCTGACAGCAAGGGATGATGTGTGCCAAATGCCTTAGCTACAACAGTTTCAGGGGGAATGGTAACTATGGTACTGAAACACACACACGTACTCGAGAGATAACAGTGGTTGCTACACACCAGCTCTAATCTCACCCATCCACATACCAGCATGGCCAACAGAACAAGCCAAGGGGCTCACTGCTGTTTCATATCAATTATTAGTTATTCTCCAGACTTCTGGAGGACATTCTTCGGGCACTTTCTTAATTAGGCCAGGCAGTGAAATCACGGCACCATTTACAGTCATATGAAAAAGTTTAAAAGCCCAAACTGGAGTTTATTCCCAATAAAGGCGTGGTTCTGCTGGTGGTGACCACAGGCCACTTCTCGGATCCTATGCTTTCTGGCTGACGTTTTGGTCACTTTTGAATGCTGGCAGTGCTTTAAGTGGTAGCATGAATTGTTATTGGGAGCTGTGGCAAGAAGGTTTGCTGTGTCTGTCAGTGTAGTGTCCAGAGCATGGAGGTGCTACCAGGAGACAGGCCAGTACATCAGGAGACTTGTTGGAGGCCGGTATGAGAGCCCAACGTTCCAACACCATTTGCCAGAAAACACCGTGATGGCGCCCTGTGCCCTTCACAGATTAGAGAACGTGTGGTTGGTCCTGGGTTTCTCCTAATGCAAGACAATGTTAGACCTCATGTGGCTGGACTGTGTCAGCAGTTCCTGCAAGATGAAGGCATTGATGCTATGGACTGGTCCACCCGATTTCCATTCCTGAATCCAATTGACCACATCTGGGACATCATGTCTCGCTCCATCCACAAACAACACGTTGCCTCACACCAGGAGTTAGCGGCTCCTTTAGTCCAGGTCTGGGAGGAGATCCATCAGGAAACCATCCGCAACCTCATCAGGAACATGCCCAGGCATTTCATGGAGGTCATACAAGCACGTAGAGGCCACACACTACTGAGCCTCATTCTGTATGGAGGTATTTTTGACCATTCCTCCATATAAAATCGAACCCAGCCACTGGGGATGCATGTGACCATGTGTTTATTGGTGCCAGTCCCAGAGGGTTGCGTCAGGAAGGGCATCCAGCATAAAAAAAACTTGTGGACAACCAGACCATTTGATATGCATGGTGAGAAGACAAGAGAAGTCAAGAGGTGACAATAACAAGTTCTATACAACGTCCGTGACAGTAGGTAGCAGGTGTTTTTCTTGGAATGCAAGAAAACTCAGTTTTGTCCCATCAGTCTAAAGCACTTTGATCCAAAATGAATCTGGCTTGTCTAAACGAGTTTTTGCGGATGAAAAGTGACTCTGTGTGAAAGGGCTTCTTTCTTCATACAGATGTTCTTTGTGCAAACTGCACTGAATTGTAAAATTATGTACAGATACACCAGCTGCAGCAAGTGGTGATTTCATACAATCCTCTACATACGCTGCTCCTGCATTAACTTGGCTTTCCAGACCTGGTTTTAACAGCAACTGTTATTGTGGCCTTCCATTTCCCCCTAAACCATGATCCCGATCAATCGTTCTTGCTTTTGGGGTCCCATGCTGTCACAGAGCTGATTGTAATTGGCCCCCTTAAAGATCTTCTCATTGAAAGTGATTGTTTTTAACGTTTGGTTTAGTTTAATGCTACTAAACACTTTTTCACTAAACATGTTTATTCAGAAAAAAGCACATGTACTCAGATGTTCCTAGGACATGAAAGGCATCATGAAGTTCTTGGATGACATTCATCTGTCTGAAAAGGCAAGATGAGGTTTTTCGAATAGAGACCAGTTATTGTAATTAATGTGGGCTTCCTTGTATGATATAAAAAAAGCAACATGATGCATAGATCAACAGCAGGAGCGTTCTGTTCTGTTCCTCTCTGTATTTCAGATTAAACGGGGCGACTTCTTCTTCCACATAATATAATGCAAACCGCATGGATCGTTGCGGTGTGTGGAAAACGGATAAATAATGTAGACAGAAGTAACCGATTCTTCCCGGTCCCTTCTCTTTCTTCACCCGTAAAACAGAGAGGAGAGAATGGCTGGCTGCTGTTTGAAGGTGAAATCATACAGCCACCCTCAGTAGGTATAAAAAAAGCTCGGTGACCCATTTTCTGCTTTCATTCCACCATTTATCTCCTTCACCCGGAGAGAAAAACACTAAAGTGCCCAGCAGAGGACGCGGTGAAGACATCAACACTGTGATCTGGGCACCGAGCGAGAGAGCGTGGTGGGCACCAGGCTGCCAGGCAGCAGATGGGCGCGCGGCAGGCTCGGTGGGCGCTGCGCCGACCCACCTTGATGGGTTACGTAGTCTACGTCCGGCCTAGTGAACCCTGGCCCTTTACAAAATGGGGTGCAGGTCCGTGGGATTCTGGACCTTGTTCTGGGCCAGGGAGACACACGCTGAGCTTGATGAGCCTCAGCCAAAGAGACCACGTCAGCAGCGAGGGCCACCATTTTCTGAACCTCACATCTACAAACATTATTGTGTCACAGTTAGGGTCAAATAAAAGGAAGTCTAATTTAAACAAGCAGATATATTGCAAATGTGGTGAATTATAAACAACTTCACTCACCGTGCTTTACACAAATGATCATGGCAGCCAAAATGTACAGAGCAAACCAACCATCCTGACCAACGGCCGTGTCTCAAGCCCAACTACAGTATAAGATGTAACGTTACTGATTGCATGGCATTTTGTGCAAGTTCACCCCCACCCTTGTCTCCTGGCTCTGTCAAGGTCACCTGGAGCACCTTCATCCTGCACCAAGCAGAGGACCCAGCGACTCGCTTAACCTGCCGCTCTCATCTCCAGAGAGAAAGCGTCCAATCCAGCACAGAGAGCCGCTCCACAATAAGGGGGTGGGGGGGTGGCATTGTGGTTGCCATGGCAACAGGCTGAAAAGAGGCTGCTTTCATAACATATGTGGAACTTGACAGGGTCTGCAAATACATAGCAACAGATCCCCCCCCTCGTACCCGAGCAATAACGGCAAGAAAATCCTGTCCTCGTTGAGTCACAGGCAATTTCCTTGGGGATTAATCCAGTTTTTCTGATTCTGAAGCACATTCCCACACAGATATTCCCATGCACGTTGCTTTTGGGAGATGTTCCTGATTAAAGCGTGTGGGGTTTTTTTCTGATTTGCCGTGTATTCGGTGCTGCAGAAGCATCTGCATGAGCTTAGTGACACACGTCGGTGCGGGTGGGCTGCATGCGTCATGCTGGAACATTAGTATGCAGTCAAGTTGCTGGTAGGACTTGTGTAGAAATGCCACCACTCTAAAAAGCCCAGAGTGACCCCAGTGGCAGGCCAGGTGTGAGGAGACAATAACCAGCAGAGGAGGAATGAACCCATCCTTCCCTCTCTCACACACACACACACACACACTGGTCTTTGTGCACTGAACCCCATTTCTGCACGGTGCGTCTCCACGGTCCTTGGCAGCTCCATGTTGCCATGGAAACACCCCCCACATCTCTCCTCCCTCCCTGGTTGCCGCAGGCCGGCTGGAGAACGCTGGTTGAAAAGGAGGGCAGGAACTACTGCAGAGAGCGAGCGGCAGACAGACAGACAGAGCGGTCGATGGGAAGAGAGGCGAAAAAAGAACGAAAATCAGGGAAATGTAGCGAGGCCGCGGAGAAGGTGGGGGAGAAAGTGAAGACGTGTGATCGAACGAGCAGGAGAACGGGGAGAAAATAAGACAGAGGGAGGGGAGGGGGCTAAAAAAAAAATAAAAAAATCATTCCACCCTCCTCCACCTCATCTCGCATCAGTTGTATCAGCAGAGCGGTGCTCTGCAGTCCGGACACGTTGCATCCAAACTTCAGACTACATTCAATTATTTATTTGCTTCACCAGACAGCGCTTACTGTTCAGGCAACTCGCAGCGCCCATCTCCCTTCCCGAATTATTCATCGGACGCTCTCTGTGATCTGACGATCCTGCGTACCATGGAATTAGGAGGAGGTGGGGCTACGAAGGGTGTCGCTTGGCTTTCCATAATGCGATTTGCAACCCCGGCCTTATAATGGTTGTCGGCGAAGGAAGCATCTCCCTGGTGAAGCGGCTTATCCCTCTGGCTGGCATCTCCCGAGCCGCGTAGGTGGTCACGGTGGTTGATACGAGCACCACGCCACGCCGCTAACTTCTCTCCAAACATCCCGAGGGTCACAACGCAGCACATGCGTGGCGCGTAAATGCAACTCTCCTACGTCGGGACAGCCCACGATATACCTGGGGCAGGCCCCTCACACCAGGAGCGGGATTACACAACTCAGCGGGAACGCAGGAGAATTCTCCTTCTCCGCTGAAAGATAGATACGTGCCTAATGCTCCAACACTATTTAATTAGACGGAGAACTAAAGGGATCTAATGCAAAGGCCTGATAATCACGGCAGGCAAAATATATGCAGCAGACAGCAGCATTAAAAAGTGACCTCTACCACATTGGCAGCTTTGTTCACTTAATCAGCCCATTACAGTTAACTTCAAAGTATAGTCGTGAATCAAAAGGCGTGGCAAAAAAAAAAAAAAAATTAATGACAAAAGCGAAATGCGTCACACGCAGGCAGTGATTACAGCCTCCGAGTAGAAGGGGGAGGTAGGGCCGGAGAGAGGTGTCGGCGCTCATTAGAAAACATGACCATACCCCAGTGCAGTGCAGGAGAGGTGGCGCGGCCGCCGGCTCTTTTCTGCGCGGCGGCGCCACCTAGCGGCGGCAGGCAGGTACTGCTTTTAAGGTACAGCTCTATGGAGCTGGATATTCATTTAGTGACGTCTTTAGCAAAGTACCTGCCGGCTGTTGCATTTGAGCATCAATAAGAAAAAAAATCTATGCTGCAAAAGTTGATTAAATTATAGGTAAATAATAAAACATGCGGTCAAATGCAGTGGTGCTTTATGCAGGGCATCTATGCTGTAAATCTCTAAATCTGTCAATTATTCAGACAATTACTTGATTCTAGCTGGTAGTCATACAGTTTAGTTTCAGTTTGGGTGGTAGTAGCCTAGTGGGTACGACACTCACTTATGAACCAGAAGACCCAGGTTCAAATCCCACTTACTACCATTGTGTCCCTGAGCAAGACACTTAACCCTGAGTGTCTCCAGGGGGACTGTCCCTGTAACTACTGATTGTAAGTCGCTCTGGATAAGGGCGTCTGGTAAATGCTGTAATTTTTTTGGCATAACAAATTTACAAACAAAGGAAAAGAATCAAGGATATGCTCTATAAGTATCTACTTTCTCAAATTGTGTAATTGGCTGCACCACTTGATGCAAAGCAGTTTTCATAAAGCATGTCCTAATAATGAAAAAAACTATGACTAGCAATTATTACATTTGAAGCCTTTTAAACTAAACAAAATTGTATCAATACCAACTTGGCTCTATTGTTAACTTAATTGACCAAAAATAATTCACACATACAACCCAGAACATGTGTAGTAATATTTTAAAATATTAAATTGACAAAGGAGACATTAAAGGATGTGCAAGTATACAAATGCTAGTCAGTTTTGCTTTTCTTCTTCTTCTTTTTCTTTACAGGAGGGTCTGTGAGCGCATAATCTGCATCAGCAGACTCCTGTTTTATATTCATAACAACTGGAACCAATTCTTCACTTTCTTCCACATCTCTGTCCTTGTCTTTCTTCTTCTTCTTCTTCTTTGTCTGTTTCTTCCCTTCTGTCACATCTCCATCTGATACAGTGAGCTGTGACTGGTCATAATGCACGTCTTCACTCTTAATCTTCCTTTTTCTTGTCTGTTTTCTGCTCTCTTCACCACTCTCAGGGTCTGACTTCACCACACCAGAAGGTTCAACCATAGATGAGAAAGCAGCAGAAGCAGGTGTGGCACCGCCAAAGGGCTGAAACCGCTGTCTGAGCCCCTCAGGGACATGGGGGGGCGGTGCAGCAGGGACGGCTACCAGCT
Source organism: Denticeps clupeoides (assembly GCF_900700375.1). Lineage (NCBI taxonomy): Eukaryota > Metazoa > Chordata > Actinopteri > Clupeiformes > Denticipitidae > Denticeps > Denticeps clupeoides. The sequence continues at coordinate 3,529,890 of NC_041725.1, read as the reverse complement.
CCTGGTTGGAGCTACATCCGCCGTAGTTCTCACAGATGTTGAGGATTCCACAGAAACCAGTGGCACATAGACAAGCTCCTGGCTGACCTGGATTAGTGGTGAGAAGATGGAGGTTGTTGGAACCATTAGAGCCGGCCAGAATTCTGTAGGTTTGCTGTGATTCACCCTCTCCACAAGCCTGGATCATCCTGAGCCCGGACAATGGCACCTTCTTGCCAGAGAGGCTGAAAAAGGAGACACATGTCAACACCACTGATCTCTCCCAGCGTTAAAGAAATGATGAAATAAACTCAAAATAAATTCTAAATTGGGACAGCTGATTAACTTATTTTACTAATTTAAACAGTTGATTTTTCTATTATTCATTATGCTCTTTCTTTATTGCACGTACAATCGGAGCCAAAGTTTTGGTGTTTTACCTGCGTGGATTGAAACTAGCAGGAGCTTTGATGAGCCACAACTCTTTGTCATTGCCACAGGAAATATCTGGCAGGGTTTTGGAGCAGGGCTTATAACACATGGAGACAAAATCAGCTGGACACTCGTACTTCGAAGCTGCAAGCACGACGAGAAGAAATTTCCAGATTAAAACACACTCATTTGTAAGAAGGAAGAATCTAGATCCGGACATAGATTTAGACCAGGTTTGAACCTGCACGTGGTACATGTTAAAATATCACGAAGTTTCTGCTCAGTTGGACAAAACGACGCGCTGCTTTGATCGCCAACAGCGTGTCAACTTACGTCTTCTGGGACGCTTCTCTGTCAGAACCGTCACCGGTGACGAGCTGTCACCTTCCGACTCGGAATCGGCCGACATTACAGGACAACTGAGAAAGAAAATGACATGTAGACCTTCCAGCCAACGTGCACTCTGAAGCAGGCGGAAGAAGCCGCGCGAAAACACACGTGGTCACATGGCGCCCCTTGACCCGGAAGTATAATATAACGGTAAATTTGAAGGGCGGGGTGGTCTAACGTTGTTATAAACACGCCAGGCATACTCGCTTTTTTATTTTATACAAATCCATTGGGATATTTATATATTTTTTACAACAGCGAGAAGAAAGGAAAAGGGAAAACCAAGGAAAACCTTTCTACATTCCGTGCGTTCTTACAAAAATTGTACACGTGGTGGCGCAGTTGCGCAGTTTTCCTCTGTGGGCCAAGGACAGTACCTCCTATTATCAGCGTGTACTGCAGCGTATGATCGGTACAGATATTTACTGGTATAGATTTTTTTTGTACTAATGATATGGTAAAATGTTGTAATCACAGGGGACAAATTGAGAATTGGGGTCCATAATCCAGAATGTAAAAAGTCCATAAATCCTATTTGTGGTTTAGATAAATAATGTTTCTGTAATTTGTGAGTGAAATCAGGTGCTAAAAGGGCAATTCACATTTTGTGGCATCAGTAATCTAATAGTATCAGAATTTCCTAGAATAATCCCAAGAAAGCAGATATATACCATAAATCATTTGATATTTGTGGTTGTTCAGGACGTTCGACTCTGAAGGCTTAGACTTTGCCTACTGCTGATTTATCATATTTCTCTGCGGAGCAGGCTGTATAGATGTTGTATTCTCTTACCCTTCAGCGTTTATTTTCCTGAGTTCATTTCTGGTCCAGTTCTGTGGGAAACAAAATTCTCCAAGATCGGACATGCAGTGAAATGATTATGTAATCCAGCCAACCAGTGTGGTTTAAAACCCAGATTTCTGAAGCATCACATTCATGGGGCTTGGTAATGGTATTTGAGTAATGAGTTAACAGGGGCATGAGAATGGATCGTGCACAGATGTTAGAACATAAAACTGTGGTTTGATAAATAATTCTCAAAAATCATGTCTCCGTGAAGTTTAAACGTAACAGTTTATAATGTTGGTGATTTTTGGTGATTAGTAGCCTAGTGAGCAGGACACTTAACCCCGAGCGTCTCCAGGGGGACTGTCCCTGTAACTACTGATAGATGCCGTGAATGTAAATGATTACTTATTTTTATGAGATGCACCATTGCTGTTTACTGTCTCCCCTCCACACTTTTCGCCCCCGTTGCGTTCACAGCAGAACGAATATTTCCTTGAATCTAAAACTGCGGTCGGATCAAGTACTAGTAGCACCATGCCTTTCAAACTCTTTTTTTTCTTCAATGATTTCTCAGAATAACTTGTGTTTATTTCATTCATTTCAGTCAGACGATTTTGCCTAATTCCCTTAAGAATGACGTTTTAGTTGAGTATTAGGTTTTGTGGCCATTAGGCAATTTGCTCAGCATTAAAGGGGTAATCTGAGAAAAGAGGCACCAATTGAAAATGGATTAAGGGAGCCTTGGTAAGATCAGGTGAGCGCCGCGCAGCACGACTCCACTCACTGTCCTGGTGCTCAGAAAGAAACTCTTTGGAATATCGTGCTTTCGTTTCCTTTCACATGCTTGTCTTTGTCTGTGTCCCTCTCGCCCCTCTGTGGAACAGCCCTGCAGGTTCCGTGTCGGGGACGTTTCAGGGCTTGTTTACTCAGGGGATGGGAACATGGGAAATTCGGCAGAATCCCGTTCCTCTGGGGGCTGAGGGCGCATGTCTTCCCACTGACCCGGCCCTCTACTGCGAAAGCGGTGACATCGGTGCTGATGGGACTGGATCCTGCTTCCTGATATTTCTTTGGAACTGTTCACCGCTCCTCAGGCAGTACTCCTTTTTTTGGTCTGGCGGTTCGGGTTCGAGTCAGTCTGTAATGTGCAATGATTGCATACGTTTTTTTGTTTTTAATCAAAGTTAAGAGTCAGAATACTTATAAGGAGTAATTCATTTCATAAAGACATGACTGGCAAAACCGTTGACTCATTGATTAACTGGATGTCCAGTCCAGGGGTTTTCCTACATGGAACCCAAACAGCCTGCAGCCTCTATTTGATCCTGACGTGGATGTGTAGAGAATGGGTGGATGTAAACATGTAGAAACGTGAATGATTTCCAGGCTCTGACCTCTCACCTGACCTCATGAGAGGTCAAATGAGAGAGAACATGGCGCAGCTCTGCACCATGGTAAATACAGTGTCCATCCAGGACAACAAGGAATGTTTTTTTCCTCGCTCTTGTAGGAGAAAATGTCTTGTTCAAAGATTAAGACATCCCATAAAAATGTGTTTAATTGCAGAGTGTGAAAAAAGGCCTTTACTCTTCTTCATCTCGACATTCGTTTGGCTGTGATGTACGGCAGACATGTTGTATGTGAGTTTCCGGAATACGAATGAGCTCAGGAGGCATGGCTGATCAGACGGGACAGGAAAGTGCTGTTTACTAGACAAACAGGAACAGACTCCAGAGCAGATGACCAGGGACATGCGGCGAAGTTTTATTTGTGCTGTTAAAATACGCCCTTTCTTAAGTGGCAAGACGGCAGCACAATAAAAATCCCAAACCAAAGTATGTAAACGCCGCAGAGGGCATGGGAGGATCTTCATAGTTTCTGAACAAACAGTCCACCTCCATGCGCGCGGTAACGCTGTCCGTGATGAAAAGGGCCCTTTGACCATTGTTTCAAGTGCAACCATTCATGCTGAAGGGTGGTCACCTCTGCATGACATGAGATATGAAAAGAACACATTTCCTTGATGCCGATCTCCCTTTCCTGCTCATACAGACAAACACCACACACACACACACACACACACTCCCCTGCACGCCCCTAATGTGCTACGTTGGGTTCGTTAGCCGGTGTTGATTTTCTGTACAGCGGCGGATATGGCGGAACTGGAGCTGCAGCCCTGGAACATCAGTCAGTGAAACGTCTGCAAATACATTAGAGCGCGCTGAATAGACGGGCAAAATTGCCAAGGAGTCGAAGCATATTACACTCTGCGAAACAGAAGGAGCCTCCAGGCAGAATTGAGGAAAATGCCGCCCTATTTATCTCCAACCATTAGTGCCTGCAAACTGCTCCACACCAACAGATCTCTAAAGGCCACAGACGGCCATTTCTGATTTCTGAGCTTTTTCCTAATCTGCTTTGGGGTTGTGGAAGAATCCGTCTCGGCAAATGAAAAGTGAAATTCGGGCTTGCAAGGCCTACTGATAAAAGCGAAAGAGCGAACTGTCTTGGAGGCGGGATTATTAACAGAGCAAGCATGCAAATCAATACGTCAGCTCGGCCGCTTTAACGGCACGGCTCCAGATCTGGCACGTCTGCTGCTTTTACGTGCTCTCCCCGCTAAAACAAACCTACAGAGCACAGCATCGCTCTTCTGGGGGCGGGGGGCAGCAGAATGGGGGCGCACACCACTCCGCTTTTATGTCAACACTCAGCTGTTATCAAGGATCACGCAGGCACTTATTAAAGGTAATATTTAACTACGAGAAGCAAAATGTGATTATTATTATTACAATTATAAGAAAGTGTGTGTGGGCGTGTTCCTTTTGCGTGTGCATTGGCCCTGTTTCTTTGTGTTTCCACAAAGACATGGGATTGACATGGGATTGTGTCTCCTCCTCTGTCCTCTGCTCTGGTCCCATGATGGATTCCGGGAGGAGAGTGCACCATGTTGGAACTACGTCTTCTATGAGAGCTTTTGGGAACTATGGGACACAGACCGATGCCGGGCCATGTCCGAGTTCCTGCCGAAATCAGGCTGATCGGGTCTGACCTCAGCGCTCATGTCATTGCGTGCTGCTCGTCACCCCCTTCACTTCACGCTTTCTAGAACCGTTCACACACACACGTGTGTGTTACAAGACCTGTCATCAGATCATGGTGTATTCAGAGCAAGCAAGTCTGGGGTCTTTATTAACATCCATTAAATGACGATGACTTACAGGATGAGCCAGAGGCAGAAAGGCATCGTCCATGTCCTCAAAATAACGACATTTTATACATTAAACTCAGCTTGATTTCCAGCGATGGTTTTTCTCCCAAAAGCATTTTTTGTCATCGGCCGAGCACATCACATTACTCCACTGATTTAAAAACATTACTGCCGAATAATCCCTCTGGGAGACTAGACTTTGGTTTGCTTGGCTGGGGGGTCAATTATGCAGGGCCCTGCAGCCCCAAAACCGCATATGACTGGTCCGAGAAACGCTGCTCTAAAACATGCGCCTGCTGTTCGGTACTGTGTGCCTGGATGGCAGCGTGTCTGTTTGTCTGGATGACAGTCTGATGGCAGCGCGTGTGTGTGTGTGAGTGTGTGTGTGTGTTTGTGAAGTAGGCTTTTTGCATGAAGTAACCCGCATGGCGTTTTGCTGGTTGTTAGCGGAAGGCGTGCTCAGGCGCACAGTGGTACATAAACGCCAGGCGGTGGTCCGCTCTGTTATAAACAGAGCAATACCAGATCTGACCAGCAAATACTTTCACTGGCACATCATTTCAACCCAGCAAGATTACGAAGACAAACCAACTTGTGACAACTCCCAGTGTCACTGGATCTGAAGCTCATGGGTGTCAAAATATGTGCATTTTTTTATTTCAACCCCTTTACATTTGTGGACAACCAGTAACATAAATACATTCATTATATACATAATAAAAGTAATAAAACAGCTCATAACGTACTGCTATGTCTTTGCATATTATTAAGAGAAGTGCTCCAGTGCCAAGTTAAAATGGACTTTTTCCTTCACAAGCCATCATTTTGAGAACTACGCACCAAATGTCTATATTTGGAATCGTCCGGAAATAAATGAATTGATTAAATCATTTACACTGATTGCAATCTGTTGCCTTCAAGGTTTTTGCAGCCTCAGTGATCGCAGGACCTGATGCCAAGTGATAAGGGACAATTGCGGAACCGCTGACCTCAGTCACTTCCATGTCACTGGATTAAATTCCCCCAACGTTGACAGGGCACGAAGGCGGCGCAACCCCAGCGTGGCCCGGCTGGGCCATTGTGTTGGTTCACACCGAGAGGGGAAACGAGGGGGACTTGCCGCAACCTCGGCCTAATGCAGGAAGTCACGGGAGTGTAGCTGGCGGGCGCGGCAGCCCGGCAGGGTTTAAAAATAGGCCGTAATGGGTGAGACAGGTCAGGTGAGACTATCAAAAAACCAAGAGTGCTGTTATCTACCGCCGGCAGGCTGCTGCTCCTTTCTGACAGCTCAAGATCGCCCCTCTGGTCCCGTCCTGTACGACACTTGCAGTGGATGAATGTGTGTCTGACGCACCAAAACCCCCCCCAAAAAAACTGTATTTAACATGACCTGTGTGGTGAAGAGGCACATATCCTCCCGGCCCCCTGACCCCATGCCTCCCCCTACACATAATCAGCAAAACATTGAGTTCTTCCAATCACTAATCACACGAACAGACCCCGGGTCGAAGGTCTCGCTCAGGGACACATCGCAGGTCATCTTGTTGATAGACGGGTTGGACATCAACAGTACTAGTCCTAAAAAACTGGTCTCAGTGTATGTGTTTGTGGACGACTGGAACTAATTGTAAAATTGTATCCTGTGCAGCACATGCAAAAATGTCTAGATAGTGCTCACCAAATTAGATATTATCAATAATGAAAACATTTTTAAGGGGAGATAATAGATACGGAGAAATTCGATATCAGCCCAACCTTAGTGTCAGCATAACCTGCAAACTATTAAATGTCAAAAATGTCCTCTTATTTCAATGAACAAAAGCTCCAGGAAAACGGGAAGGCAACTCGTTCCTTCGGCATCAGATGACCACAATGACAGAAACCAAATTGCCAGCCTTTATTTTCTTCTGTAATAACATTGACATTTACATGTAATTGTAACCCTCTCCCTACTGACAATAGGGACATTCAGGACGTACAGAGGTGCTACACAAGGCACCCAGAGAGAATTGTAAACATGTTCGGTAACCTTTTCCACGGTGGGTGACGATGTCCAGCTCATCGTTTATTATCTCGTGTATCAAGCCAGCAGACAGAGGAGTGGCTCAGGTCGGTTTAAAGAGGCAGAACCTCTTTTTGTCAATCACGGATGCATAAAAATAAATATTTTTTTTTTTGGGGGAGGGGACTGACAGTTGATCATTGGTTTATACTGTAATCATATACATGAAGTCCAGCAATCAGAACTACTGGGGACAGATAGCGATCAATACCATCTGCGCGGCTGCAGCGTTCCATCTGCGCTATTAGAACAATGGCAGCAGCTCGTCACTTTTTAACACTGAGTATGGTCATCTGAAGGCACTCGTCCTTGAACGCCTCCAACTCCATCTTGTACAAAGGGCCCTTGACCTCCCCGTAGAGGCCGGCCTTTTTCGTGGACAGGGGCGTCTCCACGGTGACGGACGCCGCCGTCAACACGTCGGCCGCCACCGAACCCTTGCTGAAGACACTCATGAGTCCCGCCAGGGCTCTGCCGATGTCGTGGCGCGCCCCCTCGTTCACGAAGCAGTAAAGGATGGGGTCGGCCACGCAGTTGAGGCTGGTGAGCGCCAGCGTGACGTGGTAGGCGGGGAAAAGCGTCTCTTCGCCGCCGCAGTCGCACGGCTTGTGCAGGAAGAGCATGGTCCGCCACAGCAGCAGCACGTGGTACGGCGCGAAGCACAGCAGCACGATGAAGATCAGGCTCAGCGCCAGGCGCTTGATCTTGGCCTTCTCCTGCTGCTCCGTGGAGACGTTGCCGCGCACGGCCTGCAGGATCCCGCGGTACCCGGCCAGCATGATGCCCCAGGGCGTGAGGAAGCCCAGGAAGGTGCGGTACAGGTTCATTCCGGCCACCCACTCCTGCATGGGGTACTTCTCAAAGCACAGCGTGTGATTGAAGGCATCTGTAAACAGCTCGTCGTGGAAGAGCGGCGCCGAGTTGGCCACCACCTCGATCAGCCACACCACGCTGCTGACCAGCACGGCCGTCTTGACGCGCCGCACCTTGGCGAACTTCAGCGGGTGCGCCACGGCCAGGTAGCGGTCCACGGAGATGCAGCAGAGGAAGGCAATGCTGACGTAGATGTTGGTGTAGAAGATGAAGCCAAAGAGTTTGCAGGACTCCTGTCCGTGCACCCAGTTGTCGTGGTGCAGGAAGTAGTCGATCCACAGCGGCAGCGTGGCGATGTAGAGAAGGTCGGCCACGGAGAGGTTAATCAGGTAGACGCCGAGCTCGTTCTTCTGCCGGACCTGCAGGTAGGCCGCCCACAGTGCCATGCAGTTGGTGGGCAGGCCCAGGACGATGACTATGATGTACAACGTTGGGTGGAAAAACTGGTCGATGTCGGAGTCAACATAGCATGAGATGGTGCACACGTTCGTGTTGTTGGACGCCATCAAAACTCCTGACTTGAAATTCTAATTCATATCAAGTTTTATAGAATAATTTAGATAAATGCAAAGCATATTTATATTCCAGCTCATGGCATAGTTCAGAAATGAGTTCATGAGTTCAAGCCCAGACTGCCTAATGGCTAAAGGCGTTGAGTACAGGGAAGGGAAGCTCCTTCACGAGGCTTATTTAAAAAAGACCCCATTCCTTCCATGCCTTCGACACTCCCGTTTTCAACACTGAAGTCCAAAAGGCTTTAAAAGTCAGTCCTGCATTGCACTACTGTCTCGCTACATTTCCTGAAAGAGAAGAAAAGATGGCAGCTGAAGGTCTTTTATCTCGGCGGGGACAGGCCCCGGCGCTGGGCTGAAGTGGTCATCAATCTCGCAGTGATTACTGTCACCCCCTCGTTGCTGGAGGGGGGAGGGAGGATTGGTGGCTGTCAGCAGAAGGAACTCCGAAGGCTCCTTGTCATGCCCCCCATCTCGTCCCTCAATTTTCAGCGAAGGCCGTCCGGTCGGGCGCTGGTCATTTATTCTGGCTGGTGGACATCTAAAGAGAAAGACAGGGCCAAATGTAATAAGGAGTTTAAAATGGCAACATTTATTTTTTATTTGGCAACACTTATTTTTACAGTCATTCTGTTCCTGAAACACCTGAACTGTCTGCTTGATCTGCCTCCCTTTTCATTCAGAAAGTATTCTTACACCTACTATTTATCGTTATTTCATATCAGTTCTTCATATCTCATTTTTTAAACTGTACATTTCATTCACGTCTGGTGTACAAATGCACAGGTGTATTGACTCAGGCAAAAAAAAATAAAAGTAGAGGTTACGTACACTTTTCCAAGGTCAAATTCAAGGTCCTTTTTCCAAGTTTCTTTCAGCAGCTTACAGCTATTTAGACATATTTAAAAGGATTATTAGACATGGTATTTTGCTACTAAGGTTAACTTTTCATTGGCTAGAAAATGCACACATAGCAGAGCTATTTATATTACTAAAGCGAAAGTATTATATAATAGGAATTAATAATACTATATATGATCATTTATCTATGGGATGATATTTACATATTTACAATAGGCACAGAATAAAAATAATTTAAAAGGTTTGCAAAACATTTTGTATATGCAGAGGTGCTGTCTCTACTGAGACTGATTCAAGTGGTTTGAAGCACCAAGCAGTTTCTCCCTGTGGCATCGGTCTATGCAGGACAACCTTTGTCCTACACTGCCAAATATCATCAATTCATATTGATGGCAAATTGATGGTGACTGATGATATTTACTATGGCCAGCAAGCACAGACACACACGTACACACACAATTAAATACACAGAGAACAAGGGCTAAATATAATCAAACCTCAATACAAATTCTGTAAGGTGAACAAGACCTGAAACGAAACTTTTCACAGATATGGCCAAATATCTCAGCAGATTAAACAAAGATTTGTCGTTTTTATTACTGTGTACAGTACAGAAAAAAATAAATATTAAATCATAGGTTGAACCTTAAATATAACTTTCCAAGCTTCTTTACGGTTCTCTTTCCAAACGTACATTGTTACATAAAGTAGCATACGATGTACATCATCATTCTTTTCTGCTAACATGTTTCCTGAAAGTTCAAAAAAATTCAGGAAGTACATGATCTCCATTATTTTTTTCGGTGAAGTTATGAAAGAGGACATCATTGATTTTATGGCTGCTGTAGAAAGAGGTACATTTGCATGCATTTTGAAAGCATAATAAACAAATGTTTGTAATTTATTAACAGGCTATGGGGTTGCCTAGCAATATGCCCACAACATAAATCACCCTGGGTGCTTAATGTAAAATTTGTGCTTCCCCCTTTGCATAATTTACAAAGGCTTTGGATGTGGCTCAAGACAAATGTTTTTTTTGTAGACTTTCCCAACAACCTTTCTTTAATTTTATAGACCCTCCTATTAACCCAATACAAAAAATTATTTGCAAATGTCTTGTTCTCAGCCGGCTAAGATATAGTTGAGCAGAGCCATGAGTCTTTAATTCCCTCCTACCTCAGATCTGTCATCACCCCTTGCTCTGCACCACGATCTCTCTGATCCTCCAGCACTGCTTCACTGGTACCACCATCTCTCAAGGTATAATGAAAGCATTCATCTAGAATCTTCTCTGTCTTGGATCTAATGAACTTCCACTATGTCCAAGTCATAAAAACCTTCCTTTTCAGGAACTTTTAAGATATTTAGAGCTCTTACTTACACTTTCTTAAAAAACAATAATGAATGAATAAAGGGGTTGGGTTCTATCTACAGATCGGGGATTTCAATAATGAATGTTTTAAAGAACTTATGTAAGTTGCTCTGGATAAGAGTCTCTGTCAAAAGTATTTGGTTGCCCTCTAGGTCATCCATGGAGGTCTGGATTTGGACTCACACTCAAAATTAAAGTGGAAAAACATAGTACAGGCTGATCCAACTTTGATGTAATGTCCTTAAAACAAGTCAAAATGATGCTCAGTAGTGTCTATGACCTCCAGTTGCCTGTATGACCTCCCTAGAATGCCTGGGCAACGCCTGAGGGATCTCCTCCCAGACCTGGACTAAAGCATCTGCCAACTCCTGGACAGTCTGTGGTGCAGGGTGGCATTGGTGGCTGGAGCGAGACATGATGTCCCAGATTGGATTCAGGTCTGGGGAACGGGCGGTCCAGTCCACAGCATCAATGCCTCATGTTGCAGGGACTGCTGACACTCAAGCCACACAAGGTCTAGTATTATCTTGCATTATCAGGAATACAGGGCCAAGCACACCAGCAGATGGTCTCACAAGGGATCTGAGGATCTCATCTTGGTTCCTAATGGCAGTCAGGCTGCCTCTGGCGAGCACAGGGAGAGCTGTGCGGCCCCTGAAAGAAATGACACCCCACACTAGGGCTGCACAATTTGGGCAAAAGAGACATATTGCAATTATTGAGAAACCCTGGTAAGGCTAAACAACTGTTTTGGTTATATTTGGCCATTATAAAATCCCGTATTATAGTTCTTACGTTTAACCAAAACGTTTTTGGAGGCTGACTTGAACAGAGGGATGCATAGCTTTGCTAGCTTAGCTAAGGTTAATATTTGTAAACTGAGGTGAATTTCTTTAGTTAACTTTTCTCAAACTTTTAAAGGTTTCCTAAACAGCTAAGAACAGTCTAAATAGTTAATGCCAACGTTAAGCCAAAACGTTGTTTGGAGGCTGACTTGAACACAGGAATGCATAGCTTTGCTAGCTTAGCCTAGCTTAGCTAAGGATAAGACTTATAAAACAGAATTTTATAATGGCCAAATATATTCAAAACAATTGTCCAGCCTTACCTATGAGATGTAATCCCCCGGGATCTGGTTTGAGCGTACAGTGGTTTGTACAGCCCCAAGCAGCACAAGAGTGAGGCATTTTTATGACTATGTGAGTCACGAATCTGAGGTCTCCATTGAACCGAATCGAAAGTCATGTGACCAAACACGTCACATTCGACTGAAGTGAGACTTCAGTCAGCTCGCAAACTTTGAGAGAATGAGTGATATGCCGATTCAATCCATGTACTAATCATTTAAATTGCAGCTTTTTGCGTTCATGTAATCGCACAGACTGACATCGCGATTACGATTGCGATTAGATTAATCGTGCAGCTATACCCCACACCATTACTGACCCACTGCCAAACTGGTCATCCTGGAGGATTTTGCAGGCAGCAGAAAATTCTCCACACTGTCTCCAGACTCTGTTACGTCTGTCACATGTGCTCAGCGTGAACCTGCTTTCATCTGTGAAGAGTACAGGTAGTCAGTGGCAAATTCGCTAATCTTGGGGTTCTCAGGCAAATGCCAAACGTGCCAAACGATATTAGGCTGTAAGCACAACCCCCACCTGTGGACGTCAGGCCCTCATACCACCAACAAGAAGTCTGTTTCTGACCGTTTGAGCAGACACATGCACATTTGTGACCTGCTGGAGGTCATTTTGCAGGGCTCTGGCAGTGCTCCTCCTGTTCCTCCTTGCACAAAGGTTGAGGTAGCGGTCCTGCTGCTGGGTTGTTGCCCTCCTACCGCCTCCTCAATGTCTCCTGATGTTCTGGCCTGTCTCCTGGTAGCACCTCCATGCTCTGGACACTACGCTGACAGACATCAAACCTTCTTGCCACAGCTCGCATTGATGTGCCATCCTGGATGAGCTGCACTACCTGAGCCGCTTGTGTGGTTTGTAGAGTCCGTCTCATCCTACCACCAGAGTGGAAGCACCGCCAACATTCAGAAGTGAACAAAACATCGGCCAGACAGCATAGGAACTGAGAATTTGTCTGTGGTCACCACCTGCAGAACCACGCCTTTATTGGGGATGTCTTGATAATTACTTATAATGTCCACTCGTTGTCTAATCCATTTGCCTGTGAGGTTGATTGTCAGTGAAGCTTCCTAAGTGGACAGTTTGATTTCACAGAAGTGTGATTGATTTGGAGTTAGACTGTGTTTAAGTATTTTTTGAGCAGTGTGTGTATAGAAAAAGTGGTGTGTGTGCAAGGTAATATTATAATGAGGACTATAAAGACAGCATTGCCGTTGCCTGGCCTGCCCAGCTCTGGACATCCAGTCAGCAGTCAGCACAGGACAACTTTTCCTTGGCATACATGTGTACACATCACACATTACATATTTCAAGGATATAATGTATATGTGCAAGGTTTTTATCTATATGTGCGAGGAAAAGTGGTGTATGTACAAGCTTTTCTTGATATTTGCCTAGGAGGCACCTCATAAATAAGAGCTGGTATGACTGTACACTTGAAAGATCTTTCCTGTAAACACCAGCAGGTGCATGTAGCTCACCTTGCAGAGTGGCTCTGCTTAAGAAGTGACCCATATCAAGCTCATGCCCAGAAGAAGGTCCTCTCCAGATAATGCTGTTTGAGTGTGGAATAAATTGTGAATTGTGTAAACACAATTGACATGAATTCCTTGCTGGGGGACACAGGCCTTTTCTCAGACAAACTTAACCCTCAAGGTGACTGACACAAACGGCCGGGCAAGTACATTTCCAGTACGATGGTATTTTAGATGTTCTATCAGATAACGACGTGGAGATCTTATAACTTGCTGATATTTAAGACTAGCATTTGAAGAATATTGTATAGTAGGGATGATTCGGGGATTCTGCAGTAGCGGGTACCTTGGGCAGGCAGCTTGCTGAGGGACACAGCAGGCTGTTGACATGAAGGCCATCATCATCTGCATCTTCGCCCATCTGTCACCCAGGGCTGTATTTTTTTTAATACGGAACGGATTTACTGGCTCCCTGGTTCTGCAGCAGAAGCTCGCAATTCTTTAAAGCGTATGAAGTTAATGATTGACAAAAAAGATTTGACCGTTTTATTTATCTGAGTATGAAAATGACAAAAGCATTTTTTGTTAAAGTATTAATAATCTGCTCCAAATCATTCATCCAGGAAGCCACTGCTTTAACCTTGTGCAGAGCACTGCTCTTTAACTAACCTATCGCATATTACATTTTTGATTATGAACAGGATGCTATTTCAGGAATGCTAATAAGCCTGAGCCATCCAGCCATTTCCCACCATACCAAACTATTACTTCCCTTTCTTTCATTCCGGCCTTCAAAATTCGGTTTATCAGCACAGTTGAAGTAATGATGTGTTCCTCTCAACGGACAATTCAAATTGGTTTTAAATGACCGGGGTGTCAAAGAGAACACTGACGCATGCAGAGCTGTCTGGCAGTCATGTAAATTATTGTTTAAGGAGAAAGTTTTCATGCTGATTCTCAGTGTGAAAGAGGTGTGGCGTGAGAATGCGAGTTTCGTGTTTCCCAGCAAAGAAAGGAGAGGAGGCACATGTAAAGCGGTACGTCGCACAACATATGCACCTTCATATAATGGCTGTGGCAACACACCCACATTAGACCAGTATGTACGGACAACGTGGAGAAAACGGGAGATCACTGAGGAAGACGGGCAACAGAGCAGCATCTTAAATACACAACAATTCAGGTGAAACAAAGAGGAAGGAGCCAGGTGATCTGCTTAGGGTTCAATGAATGTCTGGAGGTCCAAAAAGTCATGGGTAAGGGATCCAGCTATGCTGCTCACAGACTGACATCTGATACACGAAATACTGGAATAGTCCCTGGCAGCCTCCCGAGTCACAAAGCATTCAGGAACAGCGTGGAATTATGAAAGTGCCCTCTTCATGTCCTCCAATTTCAGAGTTGAAAGAAAGTTCAGAGGCAAACATGGAGGTTTTGTAAGCAGGAAAGTTGAAGACTAAGCAGCCGTATAAAATGAGTGAACCTCACTAACCGCCTGCTATAGGAGGTTTTAAAGATTTAAATCTCCAATAGAAATCCATAGGACAAAATGTTTTAATACCTGCACCCAGTCACTGGTATAACCTCCAGCAGGGTATGTTTGTCAGAGGAGATGAGACGATGGACTGTTAATAATAGCAGAGTTGTTCATCTGACAGCATAATGTATGTATTGTATGTTACTCAAGCCTTCTTGCGTCACTTTTTCAGCCAACCCGCTCGTACACATGATATCTTCTGCCAAGTGTAACCAAGCCCACCCCAGCCTTGGTGTTTACCAGGCATTGACGTTCGCAACTTTAATTTACGGAGGTGCTTTTCTAATCCACAAGGCATTTCTTATCTGCGGTCTACGGTGAGCCTTTAACACTGACAGACGAGTGACCTCTAACTACATAATAAAAAAGGA
The DNA here is from genome assembly GCF_900700375.1 of Denticeps clupeoides. Taxonomy (NCBI): domain Eukaryota; kingdom Metazoa; phylum Chordata; class Actinopteri; order Clupeiformes; family Denticipitidae; genus Denticeps; species Denticeps clupeoides. Next base: position 3,514,889 of record NC_041725.1, on the reverse strand, counting down.
GTTCCTCTGACAGTGTCCTCGCAGGATAGCTGGAGAGTGGGGACACCGTTGCTAACCGGGCATATGTCATCCACACCAGCGCCGTTTGATGGCATGCCAGTGAGGATTAGCCGGCTAGGCAGCACAAAGGCCGCCCACAGCTAGCCCCCGGCACAACGTCCCTCTATTGCCTTCAGATCCAATTTGCTTAACTTACACTTTCCCATCGTGAACCCCGCAGTCCCAGGGTGCTTTTGTTTTTCAGAGTCTTGGATGTCTTCACTCAGCATAATGACAATAGCATCACGTGTGCCACAAAAAAACCTCCCCCGGTCATGAGGTCCACAGACCTGAATCGTGTTGGATTACTCCAGCAGGATTACGTTATTAAAACTGTCCTGTTACAGAGCAGCTAGAGTCAGTGAATCTTAAATATAGATAAAGATTTTAATGTGGAAATTGCTCTTCAGTTATTTTGGGTGGGGGGGCATCACTTGTTGAGTATCATTTCTCATTATTCTCAAAATAACAACAATTCGCCCTTTCAGCTTTTTTCGTGTTTTTATTCATTGGGCTTCATGCCCTGTCAGGGAAAATGGATCCATACACTTTTCTTGCACTGTCCCTTCTCATCCTGGAGTATGAGGTGGCATCAGGTGACATCATGTGTTTGAAAAATGGACAAAATAATAAAAAGGATGACCTCAATACTAGAGGTGGGAATCTTCACTGGTCTCATCACGATTTTCTTGAAAAATTAAAACTACATAAACAAAACGACCATCACCTAAAAATTCAGCCATCATTCACAAACGTATGGGGTTTCGTGCCTTCTGGTTGGTAAATGATGACATAATGCCTTCTCAATTCTACACGCTCAAATGATTCAAACAAGGCGTGAACTATTCAAGTTTCTGAACTCTTCTTCTGAAAGGTACAGTAGAGGTCAAAAGTTTGGACACCTTCTCATTCAATGTGTTTTCTTTATTTTCATGACCATTTACGTTGGTAGATTCTCACTGAAGGCATCAAAACTATGAATGAACACATGTGGAGTTATGTACTTAACAAAAAGTGGAGACCTGACCTCCACAGTCACCCGACCTGAACCCAATCCAGATGGTTTGGGGTGAGTTGGACCAACAAGTGCTAAACACCTCTGGGAACTCCTTCAAGACTGTTGGAGAAGCATTTCAGGTGACGACCTCTTGAAGCTCATCGAGAGAATGGCAAGAGTGTGCAAAGCAGTAATCAGAGCAAAGAAACTAGAATAGAAAACATGTTTTCAGTTATTTCACCTTTTTTGTTAAGTACGTAACTCCACATGTGTTCATTCATAGTTTTGATGCCTTCAGTGAGAATCTACCAATGTAAATGGTCATGAAAATAAAGAAAACACATTGAATGAGAAGGTGTCCAAACTTTTGGCCTGTACTGTATGTATGTGTGTGTGTGTGTGTGTGTGTGTATATATATATATATATATATTATTTTTTTTACTATTTTTACTTGTACAAGCACAGTAAATGTATCTAATTGTTGAATTTTTGAGTACAGTAAAAAAAAATTTACTTAAATTTATAATTGATAATAATTGAAATTGCTGGGTACTGAATTAATACATTGTATTTTGTGTATTTGGGCTTTTTGCAATATTTCTTATCTATAATTTAATCTACAGGAATGATGATGAAGACGATGGGTCGCCAATGCAATCTGCAATAAAAAAAATGTCTGAAAATTATAAAATAAAGGCCAACTCTCCAACCCCCGCAAACACAGCCAGGGCCATCATCACCTACCCTGACCTACCAGAAAGATGTGGAAGGCTGCTGAGGCGGAAGACCTTCAGAACAGTCAACATCTGGCCAACTCTCACGATGGCAGGGCCATCAATTAGGCCTGTCGCAATAAACAATAAATCAGTTAATAATTAAAACGAGCTGGATAATTTTTTTATTTGCATGCTTGTTTGTTTTCCTTGTGCCTCTCTATACCAAATGGGAATATTGGCTCTTTTTACCGAACCGGCCTATTTGGCTCTGCTCACCAAGAAGTGCCGGTTCTTTTGGCTCCTAAACGTCTCTTTTAAAAAAAAAAAAACTGCACCTCTTTTTCTTTAACCTGATACTGATTAGCGTGACCTGATTTGAGCTTTTTCATATTATGATGCCGTCTCATGGGCGGGCTTTTTTGGATGTTTCCGGCAACTGCGTCCTTAATGTTTAGGCAGCTCAAAAACCTGGACAGTCCTATAAACATTAATAAAACAGCTCCTGAACAGCCGCCGGTTCCCATCGTTCACTAAAGAGTCGGCTCATTTGCGAACGACGCGTCATTATTAATGAGTCAGTTAGGCTACCTGCCAGCCGCATGGTCTCGTATCACAGAGTGTAGCAGGGCCATGCTGCTCTTCCGATGTTAAGACGCTCACTGCACTTTCGACGTTATACAACGTTTCAAAATAAAAGTTCCAAATGGAAAAACAGGGATGGATTTAATATACATAATATAATGCACTTCAGTTTACATGTGTAAATCATTGAACGTCATGCACTTTGTCACTTGTGAAAGCCGTAGATAATGGGTTAGTGCTTTATTTTTGAAACGTTGCATACTGTCAAAAGCGCAGCGAGCAGAAGAGAGGCTGTATTATTTTGCACTTTCAAAATGTATTAGCTACAGCAATTCAAAAACTGTATGTGTGTGTAAGTACAATGACATACATGACTTGTTGCCAGACTAAAGTAGCTACAGATTTGCATATGGCACCTACTTTTATTCATACGGAGTGTTAGTGTTGTTGTTAGTTACACTTTTCCCATTTTCCCTGTCTGAGCCTGATCTTTAACATGTTTCCATGTTTAACATGACATTGATCCATTTTACATTTTTTTGCAACCAGAATGTTATCGACAGAAGCTAGCATCTGTTTCAGCAACTCAGCATCCATTTTTGCGCTAATCGAAACGCATCACCTGACCATTTACTTTGCAAGCCCGAGCCCGAGTAAAACGATAGATATGAAATGCTGAGAAAGCATAATGCATCTATAAAACACATTACATGCAGTGATAAATGTCCTGGCCCAGTGTCTCCTCTCCCTGCTGCCTTTCAGCAACACGCAGCAGCAAACGGATCATCAGGCCGAGATGATGACTTCAAGGCCTTTAAACACTTATCTGGTTTAAATTTCAGCTCGGAGAAGCACTTTAAGCACCAACACGTTTTCAGTATGTTTCCTTTCTTGTAGAATTGTGCTTCAAATAAAGAACTTTATGTTAACCAGATTGATATTTAATCATTTACAAGTCAATATTTCTATATGGACAGTGGATTAAAAAAACCCACTGTTTACAGTAAACCTGTAAAACTGCATTGCTAAATGCGATGCCGTGGAAAATTTGGTGCACCTATGAAATAAAGTTAGGTGCACCGGTGTCACCAGTAAAAAAGGTGGCCCTGAAAAGTGCATTTATTTCTATTTTCATTTTCTCTGAACCCAGTTGCCTCTTATGCTGATTCCTACACACTGGAGTAATTTTATGGGAGCATTATGATTTAGAATAAAAAAAATACAAACTGATAGGCAAGTTTTAAGGTCTCAGTGACTATAAAAAGACTCAAATAGAATCGATTAGAATTGATTATCTTGTTACAGTGGCACCTTCACAAAAACTGTATTTCTGGAGGAATTGTTTCCATCACCCATTACTGGTTTTAAAGTTGTGGCCAACTGCTGCATGTGTTACATGTCTATCAATAATATCATAAAATATAAAAAGGCATGTTAAGGATTTTTGTAAATAAAAAAAAAAAAAATGTTTTACCAAGCCTAGTTTTAAATCCCACACTGTCCCCATAATGACCTTCATGGACATTGTGCCACCTAACAAAACACTTTGTCACTACTATAATAAACACTAATATAAGGGTCTGTCTGATGACTGACTGCTGTTTTCAATTGTTTATGATGAAAGGAAACAATGTTTGAATTTGGATGAACAGTTTGACTCCTTCCTGACTCGCCAGCATGATACAGCAGCCAACAGAGTCATGGGCAGAAATATTAACCCTTGACGGGTCACACTTATACCGTCTTTTATACTATGAAATATATATTCTGACTCACAGGTAAGATTTGTCAGCAGCAGTTTGTAGGTCAGTGCTGTCAACTCCTCCCACGTTAAAGTCCACCTCTTGGCAGGAGTGTTTTTGGCAGACCTAGTGCTGTTGATAGGGGTTTTATTACTTTTTTTAAAAAACCAGGGCACTCGAGTTCACTCAACAACCCACAACAACCCACTTGATGGTCCTTCTTTTGCAGTCAAGAAGGGGTGTCTACTGTGTGTCTTGATTTCCAGAATATAATAATCTAAATTTCTTTCTGCTGAAACTGCTAAAGTAAAGCGATCTCAAATGAAACATGAAAATATAATAATAATAATTGTTATCATCATTATTATTATTAATAATATTATTATGCAACGTTGAAACTAATTAATCCTCTGTGTACACATGATTAATCATGCTAATTCATTTCACTCTTGACACTTATTTAATGTAAATGATGAACTTATTTAACATTGCTATAATTGCAGTCAAGCATGATTTGTCATATTTTTAAAGCATACTGACTCATTGTTCTTATTAAATAAGGAGAATAAAAGGAAACACAGCAGCACTGTGAGAACATTTTGACAGGAATGCGTAGAAACGTTTTTGAGAAGGAAGAAGAGCGCTGCCTCTCAGCGCCATCAAAACACCCCTCTTCACCCTGCCTGCAGTGAGTGAGCGAGGGAAGTGGATCTGAACGCCGGCCAGCTGCTCTCAGCGGCGGCTGTGTCCGTACAGCTGTCCCCACGCCGCGCCGGCCGCCCCCGGAGCGTGGTGGGAAAGACTCGGCGTTCCCCGACCAAGCCCCACAAAAACAAACACGGCGAGAAGGACGGCCGGGGTGCCGCTCGGCTTTTAATCACGAGGGCTTCCGCTCTCCCCTCCCCGCCAGCGCTCCAACTTTACTGCTTTTCTTGCGCTCTTCACATGTCAACACATTCAAATAGAGAAAGGGCAAGGAGCGAAGGGGAAAAGAAGAGAAAATGACGGGTTCAAAAATAGCACTGGCTAATTATTCATTCATTAGGCTTCATCCTTTCGTGGATTCCACAAGACTTGGCATGACACTGAACAGCAGGTAACAGACACTGGGGTCAAATGGGGGCTTATTTATACTAGAGAGGTAACCGGGTGTTATCCCCCTGGCATGGCCCTGCTGCAAGCTGACACTCTGCCCGGTACTCCACATAATACCACATTCTGCCAGCAAGCAGATATGAAGTCTGAAGGTATGAATGCTTTACATTATCCGTTTTATTTATCATTAGACTGTTTACTTGGTCCACATGTACAGTACAGTATTAACCCATTGTTGTTCATCAAAATAATTACACTGATTCTATTAAAGTAATGGAAGCAGCGACTCTCTTGCAGAGGGATGCAGCACTCTTAAAATTGCAAAGCTTCTGAAGTGTGATCATCAAACAATCAAAATAGTGAACAGGGTCGCAAGAAGCGTGTGGAAAAACCAAGGTGCAAAATAACTGCCCATGAACTGAGAAAAGTCAAGCGTGCAGCTGCCAAGATGCCACTTGCCACCAGTTTGGCCATATTTCAGAGCTGCAGCATCACTGGAGTGCCCAAAAGCACAAGGTGTGCAATACTCAGAGACATGGCCAAGGTAAGAAAGGCTGAAAGACGACCACCACTGAACAAGACACACAAGCTGAAACGTCAAGACTGGGCCAAGAAATATCTCAAGACTGATTTTTCTAAGGTTTTATGGACTGATGAACTGAGAGTGAGTCTTGATGGGCCAGATGGATGGATTGGTAAAGGGCAGAGAGCTCCAGTCCGACTCAGACGCCAGCAAGGTGGAGGTGAAGTACTGGTTTGGGCTGGTATCATCAAAGATGAGCTTGTGGGGCCTTTTCGGGTTGAGGATGGAGTCAAGCTAAACTCCCAGTCCTACTGCCAGTTTCTGGAAAACACCTTCAAGCAGTGGTACAGGAAGAAGTCTGCATCCTTCAAGAAAAACATGATTTTCATGCAGGACAATGCTCCATCACACGCGTCCAAGTACTCCACAGCGTGGCTGGCAAGAAAGGGTATAAAAGAAGAAAAACTAATGACATGGCCTCCTTGTTCACCTGATCTGAACCCCATTGAGAACCTGTGGTCCATCATCAAATGTGAGATTTACAAGGAGGGAAAACAGTACACCTCTCTGAACAGTGTCTGGGAGGCTGTGGTTGCTGCTGCACGCAATGTTGATGGTGAACAGATCAAAACACTGACAGAATCCATGGATGGCAGGCTTTTGAGTGTCCTTGCAAAGAAAGGTGGCTATATTGGTCGCTGATTTGTTTTTGAATGTCAGAAATGTATATTTGTGAATGTGGAGATGTTATATTGGTTTCACTGGTAAAAATAAATAATTAAAATGAGTATATATTTGTTTTTTGTTAAGTATTTGTTAATAATTATGCACAGTAATAGTCACCTGCACACACAGATTTCCCCCTAAAATAGCTAAAAATAAAAACAAACTAAAAACTACTTCCAAAAAATACTCCGACTGAGAGAGTTCATAATTCTGAGATGCTGCATATATTCCAGAGCATTATGAAGAGCGATCAGATGAATTGCAAAGTCCCTCTTTGCCATGAAAATGAACTTATTCCCCCAAAACCCATTTCCACTGCATTTCAGCCCTGCCACAAAAGTACCTGCTGAGATCATTGCAAAGATCCTCTCATTAACACAAGTGAGAGCACAATGCTGGAGCACAATGCTGGAGATCATTCTGTCATGCTGATGAGGTTAGAATATCAGACTGGATGCTTTAAAAGGAGGGTAACCATGGTTACCTGCAAGGAAACACGTTCCATCATCACTATGTTGCATAAAAAGAGCTTCACAGGCGAGGATGTTGCTGCTACTAAGATTGCACCTAAATCAACCATTTATCAGATCATCAAAAACTTCAAGAAGAGACGTTCAAGTGTTGTGAAGAAGGTTTTAAGGTGACCAAGAAAGTACAGCGAGCGACAGGACCGTCTCCTAAAGATGATTGAGCTGCTGTATTGGTGTGCCACCAGTGCAGATCTTACTCAGGAATGGCAGCAGGCAGGTGTGAGGGCATCTGCACCCACAGTGAGGAGAAGACTTTTGGAGGATGGCCTGGTGTCCAGAAGGGCAGCAAAGAAGCCACTTCTCACCAAGAAAAACATCAAGGACAGACTGATATTCTGCAAAAAGTACAGGGATTGGACTGCTGAGGTCTGGGGTAAAGTCATTTTCTCTAATGAGGCCCCTTTCCGATTGTTTGGGGCATCTTTAAAAATGATTGTCTGGGGAAGAAAGGTTGAGCCCTACAATCAGTCCTGTCTCCTGCCAACAGTAAAGCATCCTGAGATCATTCACGTGTGGGGCTTCTCGTCCAAGAGAGTGGGCTCACTCACAATTTAGCCTAAAACACAGCCATGAATAAGTGAAAGTGAAGTGATTGTCATTGTGAAACACTGCAGCACAGCACATGGTGACACAACGAAATGTTTTCTCTGCTTTTAACCATCACCCTTGGTGAGCGGTGGGCAGCCACGACAGGCGCCCGGGGAGCAGTGTGTGGGGACGGTGCTTTGCTCAGTGGCACCTCAGTGACACCTTGGCAGATCGGGATTCGAACCGGCAACCTTCTGATTACAGGGCCACCAAGAATGGTAAAGAATGGTACCAAAACATCCTCCAACAGTTTGGTGAAGAACAATGCCCTTTCCAGCATGATGGAGCACCGTGCCATTAGGACAAAGTGAGAACTAAGTGGCTCGGGGAACAAAACATTCAAATTTTAGGTCCATCGCCACGAAACTCCCCGGAATTTAATCATCATGAGGCAGGTGGACAAATAAAAACCCACAAATTCTGACAAACTCCAAGCACTGGGGCATTATGGGCAGTGGTGGCCTAGCGGTTAAGGAAGCGGCCCCATAATCAGAAGGTTGCAAGTTCGAATCCCGATCTGCTGTGCTGCAGTGTTTCACAATCACTTCACTGATCCTGTCACTACTTTTACTGATTATAAATGAATTGGTCGCCATCAGTCAGGATTTGGCCCAGAAGTTGATTGACAGCACGCCAGGGCGAAACACTGGTCTTCATACACTGCAAATATTGCAAAACACTGTAATTGTCAATAAAAGCCTTTGAAACAAATAAAATGCTCGTAATTATACTTCCATACATGACAGGAACAACTGACAAAAGATCTAAAAACACTGAAGCAGCAAACAGTATTTTTGTTATTCTCAAAACTTTTGGCCACAGCTACAGAGAAAATAAGTGTATTATAATACATTTAAAGACCACGAACCATCACATTTACTGAACCCTCACCTGATTAGGCTTTCACACGCTGTATATGGGTGAGAGTTTACATTCGTGATGCAATAGATTTTAGAAAAAAAACGCTCACACACAAAGGCAATTCATCATGTTACACTCCCTGGCTGAACTTTGGGTGAATTGCATCTTTTGGGGACAAACTGTGCCAAGTGTGAGGCACGCACACAAGGCCGCCAGTTATTAATAGCCACTGCTGCACATAATAAGTTGTGGAAGCGGCTTGAATCCATTAAAAAAGGTATGAAAAATCAATAAATTGTAAGTCACTTCTATTAAAAAAAAAGTATTATAAGTATAAGCTTTTCACAAGAGACCATTTCAGAAGATGTTGCACTTTCCTAACCACCTTCTTGGTTTTTGTCTACAGCTGAAAGAACTCAACAGCCCCTTCTCTTCAAGCCTCAAATAAACACTGAAACCCAGCTTGTTTATCAATCTTCCACTATCTATTATGATGTTTATGCAAAGGATGAAGACGTTTAAAACATCTCAGAATTATGAACTCTCTCAGTCGGAGTATTTTTTGGAATGCATGTTACTTAAATTCACACTGACGCCGCTCAGTAGCCGGGGACCAGCTGACAAGAGCCTGGGATGCCTGGAAGCTCCAGTGTCTTACAAGACAGAGTCTGTAAGCGCGCAATGACAAGATGTGCATAAAACACAACACATCCCAGCTCTTCCCGTGGTCCATAGTCCAAAATAGATGTGCACCGGTTACAAAAACAGCATGAACAAACTTGACTCGATCTGAGTCGAATGGTTTTTGAATAATGGAGCAGAGCTGGTATCATACCAAACCTATGATCAGCTTTTAAAATGAAAAATAACATAAGATTCATGAAATTTTAAAATATATTTACAACATGCATTATATTCCACTGTTTCTTCTTGCTTGATGCTGACATATCCCAAGTGGGTGGATAGACTGACTGCCTGTGTTTGATCTTCTCTCTGATCTGAAACCTTTTGAAATACAGCCTGGACCATCTTGTTCTCTGACTCTACTTACCGACATCTTCAACATCTCACTGAGCACCGGCTTTGTTCCAACGTGTCTCAAGGCTACCACCATTATGCACGTGCCTTAGAAGTCTTCAGTGTCGTGTCTCAATTATGAATGTTCTGTTGCACTTACACCCATCATGAAGTGCTTCATGAGGCTGGTCATGAAACATACGAAGACCATCTCCAGCAGCACCACACTAAGCACTGGATCTCCTCAGGACTGTGTGCTCATTCCAATGCTTTTTCCCCTGCTGACCCATGGCTGTGCAACGATTCACAGCTCCAACCACATCATCAAGTTCGCCAGACACGGGTGGGTCTCATGAGCAAGAAAGACTGGTGTAAAGTCAACAATCTGTTTCTGAACGTGGATGAAATGAAAGAGATGATAGTTGACTTCAGAAGAGAACAGAGGGACCACTCTCCACTGAACATCAACAGATCCTGTGAGGAAATCGTGAAGAACACAAAGTTCCTCTGTGTTCATCTAAAGCAGAATCTATCCTGGACTCTCAACACCAGCTCAAAAGCTAAGACAGCCCAGCAGCATGTTTAATTCCTGCAGAGGCTGAGGAAAGCCCATCTCCCATCAACCATCCTCACCACCCATCACTGTCTGGTTTGGGAACTGCACCACATCGGACCGCAAGGTCCTACAGCAGATAGTGAGGACACACCCCTCACATGCACTCTATCCGGAAAAAGGTAGCAAAACTTTCGGGCCTCACTGCCAGTCTCTGCAACCGCTTCATCTTCCAGGCCATCAAGACACCTGAACACTCAGGGAACATACAGACTTTTATGATTAGAATATATTTACATTTACAGCATTTAACAGACGCCCTTATCCAGAGTGACTTACAATCAGTAGTTACAGGGACAGTCCCCCCCGGAGCAACTTAGGGTTAAGTGTCTTGCTCAGGGACACAATGGTAGTAAGCGGGACTTGAACCCGGGTCTTCTTGTTCATAGGCGAGTGTGTTACCACGTGTATTGTACTGTTCCATTTTACACAGCAGTTTTTGCACTATTTTACTTGCCACCTTCCGTTACATCCATTTCCCTGCTTTTACTGCTGTCTGTCTTCATTGTTGTGTGCATGCTTTGTTTGCCGTAAATGTTTCTCCTGCACTGCCTGTGGCCCATGTTTGCACTTTTTCAGTCCATTCCTTTTTCCAGTGAGTCTGTAACATTGCATCTTTTCCTCTTGCTTGAGGTCCGCTTTCATACAGCGAAAATCCAACTGAACCAAAATGCTCTGCTTCAAACAACGCAAGAAATTTCTTTCTTCTGATTGGTCAGATGTATTGCCATAGGGACAACACAAGTAAATACAGGAAGCAGGTCTGTAGCTGTGGACTATGTTTGCATGATATTGGAGGGACATTTGGAAATTGGAAGTTTACGCGGGTTGTCTGTTGCCCTGGCGATTTTAAATTATATTATTTGCATTTACAACTTAAGGCAAAAATGCATTTTGAAAATGTGGCTCGGTTACATCTTGAAATCAATATGCTGATTCACAGGAATCGCCAAAGGTGCATAACAAGCCAACACAGGAGGTGGCGTGCATTAGTCATACGGAACTGTCAAAAATGAAAAAAAATCATGTGATAGTACTTGGTCCTGTTTTGGTTCGGTATACGTTCTCAACTGGCACCAGAGTTCGCGACCACCTCTTTTTGTGGATCTCGGTGTGGTTGTTTTGATGCACACTTGAGTGTGATTACTGTGTTCACACTGGACGAAATGAACTGCACCAAGAACTGCTGTCTTTTCCGATGTTTTGCCGAGGATAAAGGCAGTAAAGTTGGCTGTGCCTGCTAGGTTGAAAGTGGAAAGGAGGGCATGAGGCACAAGAGCATGACTTGAACATGAACCTACACAGGCAAGAAGGCATGGAAACCCAGGAGAGCTTTTAAAAAATGGGCCCATCATCAGCACTAGGACAGGGAAACAGAGCAGGAAGTGAAGTTCCACATCATCACAACAGCACAATGTCCACAAAGGCAACAGGAACACTGTCAAAACTGGAGCAAATTATATGTACTAATGAAAAAACAAATATAATTATACGTCCGGCTCTTGTCAGGAGACCAACAATCCATTGTTGTAAACCATGAAAACACAGTGTTGCATTGAAGAGAAGACAAAAGTAGGTTGTTTTCAACTTGAAGGGGCTTAGAGCTTCATCTCCACTTACTTTGACTTAAAAATACACCCCTGAGGGAAGCGCACAGAGCGAACAGTTAATCAATTCATGTGCACTGCTAACGTCAGGAACAAAAGGCCGTCATATCAAACATGTTCCCTCGGAGGAATATTTATTTCTTATTAAACACGAGAAAAAAGGATTTGGAAATACTGTCCAAAACAATGTTTGTTTATTCATGTACACTATGTTTAAAACACGATATTCTATAAAATACTATGTCAATACTGCACATTCACTACAGCGCTCTGTAATTCAATTGAGCAGTGGGCTTCAAACACCAAGGCCTCGAGGGTTAAACTTTGTTGACTAGTCGTCACGCACAAAAGAATAGGCGAACTGTGTTTGGCTGATATTCAGTGCCCACTTGAGACGTTGGGATGATGATGGCCACGTTCAAGTACACCGTGTCCATGGCAGCTGGAACCTCCACGACCTTTTTAAGTGTTTCCAGATGAGCACTTGAGATCCTGTGGTTGTTAATGCTGACGAACTCCACAATATTGACCAAAAAGTCACCTGAAATGATTGTGGAGGGAGCTCAGAGCCGAGCCGCATCTGAAGCCCGCTGCCATCTCCACAGTCTTCGGAGGCTGTGCTGGTCCAAGCATCCAAACCCACAAGGGCTCGATTATTTTGTCCGTTACACATTCACTGTTTACGCTGTGCATTTATTTGGTGACAAAACCCATTAGAGTGGCCTGCAAAGCCAAGAAATCGACAGATTGGAGGCCAGCCACACGCATCAAGGAAAAACAGACAAAATACATGTGAACGCATTATAATATTATTCATCTTTCACTGACTCTGCACAGTAGAGCTCACTTTTATTTTAATAGCCAAATGAATGCAAAATGAATAACTTATAAACATTAGTTCCATTATCAACATCAGCTATTTATATACTCATTCGGCTATGCCATTTAGCTGCTCTGTATATCACACTGGAATCAGGGAATAATACAATCCACAAAATTAAAGGAACAATGAGTAGCAGAATTAATACGGGCGAAAAGTTGGATTGGTAAATAAATGTTTTTTTATTTCATACAGGAGAAGGTGTATAAGCATATTCATTTCAAGCGCACAAACAATGATGTGTTAGCATGTTAGCGTGTTTCTCAACTGCAGCACATTTCAACAATCACATATTTGACCATTATATTGTACACTTCAGTAAATATTTCAATAAAAAAGAGGTTTAATCATGACTGCTGTTTGACCTGTTTGTGACTGTGCCTTTAAAAATGAACTTATTGTGGGGTTGCGTTTGTTTTCGTACTTTTTAAACAGTATGTTGTGTATCTAGACATTTTTGAGTCACTCCACCTCCATTGTGACTTTCAGAAATGTGCTGAGACCCTGCACTGCGCCCTGAGTTTCGCTGCGCACGTACTTCATCTTTCTTTCTTTCAAGCGGCCGCTCATTTCAGGCTTCGCCGCAGAGGCATCACTGACTCACCAGAAGACTGCGGGCCGGCATCCTGCAGAGAATATTAATGACTCCAATAAAAGTGGCACATTTTCCAGTCGCATTCCCAGTTAAGGGTTTCACTGACAACCTCGTCATTCACCTTCATCTGTCTTGTTACAGAAACGCGCCGAATCCCAGTGACAGCACAACATTGGCCCAACAGTTTGAAAAATCATCTCAAACACAACTTTCGCTCAACTAAAAAGAGGAAACCCGAAGCCATGACACGAAAAGAGTAGAATTGCTGCCTGTGACAGGAACATCACGTACATGTCGCACATGGTGGTGGCCTAGTGGTTAAGGAAGTCGCCCCATAATCAAAAGGTTGCCGGTTCGAATCCCGGTCCGCAAAGGTGCCACTGAGGTGCCACTGAGCAAAGCACCATCCCTGGGCGCCTGTCATTGCTGCACACTACTCACCAAGGGTGATGGTTAAAAGCAGAGGACACATATCGTTGTGTACCCCTGTGTGGTGATGCAATGACAATCTCTTCACTTCACCAAAAAAAATTCACTTCTCAATACACATCTACTTAGGTGTATTTCTATTATGACAGAAGGTAACAAAAGTAAGTAAAGAAAAAAGGCATATATTTCACAATGACAGTCCTATAATTGTGCTTTGTGCTGTTCTGTCCCTCCTCTAGAAAAGGAGTTGGATCAAATGAAGGCCACTGCTAGTTTTTGATGGTGCCCATCATAGCTTCTCACTTGCACAAGCTTTGGACCTCTCAGTTCTATCCTGTGGAGTCCTATGGTGCTTCTGCTGCCCTGTAATACCACACCTTGTCCCATCATGTTGACTGGACCCTGGTCTAGAATGATTCTAATTCAATATGCATACCATTATTGTTTCATAACTGCTTCATAACTAGCACACACAACAAGGTAGTACAAATTAAGGTCTGCTGTAAACATTGATACCAACAGCTGGTCCCAAGAGGGAACAATTCTGAAAAACGTCAAATAAAAAAATAATGCATGTACAAAACAAAAATGGTGAGTATGTGAAGAAAAGTGGTGTATATGGAGTATGTGTGAGGTTTGTATGTAGATGTGTGAGGAATATATGGTGTATGTGTGAGGTTTGTATGTAGATGCGTGAGGAATATATGGAGTATGTGTGAGGTTTGTATGTAGATGTGTGAGGAATATATGGTGTATGTGTGAGGTTTGTATGTAGATGCGTGAGGAATATATGGTGTATGTGTGAGGTTTGTATGTAGATGCGTGAGGAATATATGGTGTATGTGTGAGGTTTGTATGTAGATGTGTGAGGAATATTTGGTGTATGTGTGAGGTTTGTATGTAGATGTGTGAGGAATATTTGGTGTATGTGTGAGGTTTGTATGTAGATGTGTGAGGAATATATGGTGTATGTGTGAGGTTTGTATGTAGATGTGTGAGGAATATATGGTGTATGCGTGAGGTTTGTATGTAGATGTGTGAGGAATATATGGTGCATATATACCTCGATGTGTGAGGTATATATGGTGTATGCGTGAGGTTTGTATGTAGATGTGTGAGGATTATATGGTGTATGTGTGAGGTTTGTATGTTGATGTGTGAGGTATATATGGTGTATGTGTGATTTTCTCTTGATATATGGCCTAGGGGGCGCCATATATAGCAAACCACTATGTCAAACCTTACTTATCACTAATGAATTATCACTCATTACCACAAAATTTATGAATTAATTGACAGGCTTTTACATCAATATAAAAACACATTAAAACACATCCTATTCTTGTTATTTTTAATACAACAGAACCACAGCAGAGCAAGGATGAAAAGAGTTATCATAGTAATATGATAAAAATATAGAACAGAAGGGAGCACAGCAGGAAGAGGTTGCAATTCGATTCACTGCTGATCTCAAATAACAAGTTTGTCAGTCACACACTGCAGGACCACATATTTTTGTGCACCATGGTGCAAAATAGAAAAAACTGAATTTGATTAAACAAAATGGATCATCACATTATGAATCTCCCATGGTAAACATGATATCACCACGCCACTAATTCAGTGATGCCTATGGGAACTTTGCACCAGTCCTGCCAGTCTGTGACATTAACAGACTGCTAATTTAACAGGATAACACAATTATTTGTGTCTGAAAAGTATCTGGTTCCTCTTCAAGTCTCACACTGCAAGCAACGCAGAGGCAGCCCAACCCGACCCCCCCGCCAGATCCCGGTTTATCCTGTGGACAACACTGACTTTGCCTAAACATAATTGTCTTAAACTACTTCAGGAATCCTAAAAATGTTGTTGCCTTGCTTGCTGATTGGTATTTGTGTTCGGGGGTATGGGTTGTAGTCAGGCTCGTATCCGTTTCCTATCCTTCTATCCTTTCCGTATGATTCACTGCTTGTAAATTTGTTTACGGTGATTGATAAAAGTGTTTCGCATGTTTCAAATTTGCTTTATAAAATGTTCATTTTTTTAATGAAACCTTCATTTGATTTGTAGGTTTTAATTATCGAAAATGAATGCCAAGGCCCTATGATTTCCGCAACGTGGAAAACACGGACAGAATCGCGGAATGGAACAAAGGGAATATATTTGTTTCTGGCCACTGCAGCCCACTACACGTGTTGAGACGGGACTTTCGCACATCAACACAATGTATATGTGCAGTCAGCGATGGCGACGAGTCTGTCAGGGCCCAATCCGCACCACTTGCCCGATAGGTTCCGCGACTCTTAGTGCTAAGTTTAGAGTCATATCAGAAACAGGGAAAAGAAGCAAACTAGCATGATTTTATTATCACTTTTATTTTACAAAAGGAAGAATGTTTAATTTTGTGAGATAGCTCTTCGCGAGAAATGCACATATGTTTTACATGTAAATGGTTTACAAAAGCAGACAGTAAATGCCCAAGAAACTTTGTTGAATGTGATATGTCACATTGCAGGTTATTTTTTTCCCCGCCCACTCCATAATCACATAGTTTTTAGGTGAATAAATGCGTTTATAATGGAGAAACATGGAATTCAGAAGGATTAAAATGGAAAAAACGGAATTTAGGATTTCATAGGGCCCTGGGACGGAGGCAGGCCTACGGCAATTATGTTTCATGCCCACACATTTCGCCACACGTTCCCTTTCCCTCGCAGCGCATGCAAAGCGAGGCGAGCTTTTAAAAAGCTGTAGTCGTCCGGTCAGGTTGGAGCTCTAATGAGTATTATGTTGAGATGCTGGCTACTTTTTGTAGGGTGAAATGTATGTTTAAAATAAAATGAGTAAGCCGCTGCTGCTCAGTGAGACTCGATAGAATCTCGATAGAATAAATTCGGTTAGATGACGGTTAGAATTGTGCAGATATTAATTGCAGCCTAGTGGTGAGGAAACTGTTCCTAAATCCCGCTGCTTCCAGTAAATGCTATAGTGCTCAAGGGGGGCCGAACATCTAATTAGTGAATGGAAGTCACTCCGGATTAGCGATGTGACGTTTTACACGGTTCTTTTTTTCCTAAATCTCTAAATGCACATTTACACGTGCAACCAGTTGAAAAGGTTACTTCTCACTACTGCCAGGCATGCGTTTATTCTGAAAGTGTACTAAATAAAGCAGATCTCGCCCTACTCAGAGCACAGAGACGAGGCTGGATTTGAATCCCTTGCTGATAATCCGGCACCCAGATCTTTGGTGAAATATTTCATCCTTTTCCGTCCGTGAGCATTGTTGCTGTACAGATAGGCTCGCTGCTGACACCTCCGGTATATTTAAATGGAGGCCGAGCTGCCGCTGTTCTGGTGTGTCACAGGGTCGGGGGGTTAACGTAAAAGCCCCCAGGAGGTCGTGGCGGACCGTATACATGCATGCTGGGTAATGTAATGCTCGCCATAAATTGCTGTGGATCAGAGAAACCTCTGAATGGAACGGAGGAGAGAGCCAGGCACCTGCCGGGGCCATGAAACCTAATGGGCCATGGCCGCCGTCGACGGGCAGAACATGATCCCATCAGGCCCCGGTGGCCGAGAGGCTTCGCGGTGTGCCTTTTCATGTGTGTTGTTTGCTTACTGCGAAATGATCCCCCGTTTCCCCCGGTGGAATAGCAAGGCAGTCATGGATCCTTGCGGCTGGCGCTGACCTCCCTCTGCTGACCACAGAGCGGAGGTCACAGGGGTCACGTTTTCCCATTGGTCGGAATCTGAGATCTGGGTTGGGGAACGGCGGTGACATTCCCGGGGTTTGTTGGCGGGTGACGAGTGTGCGTCTCCGGCTGTTTACTCCACCTGAGAAAGGCGGCCCGCAGCTGCCACTTATCACATAAGGAAATCCTGTTTTTCTCCTCTCAGCTATTTTAAGCCCAAATTGACAGTTCTCGTGTGTTTTTTTTTTTTAGTCGCGTCGTCAAAAGAATATTTAAGCCCCGCCGAGGTTTTCCACAAAGTGCCTGAGACACACACACACACACACACACACAGACACACACACTCGCATGCATTAATGGGCCAAGGCTCAGGTAAGCGGCTGCTCTCAGAACCCACAGGCACAAAGCTCTAATGTCCTTCCCCATTACCCCTCACCCAGCCTCGCCCGTCTCAGGTTTCCCCCGCAGCCGCCATAAAAATGAACTCAGAATGCCATCAGAGCCGATTAGGCGCCGCGATATTCCCCGGGTGTAAACAGCTCGCCGCCGTTCGCACCGCCTCACACCCGGTATATACGCTCCAAGGTCACGCGGATCTGCAGCCTCACTCACCGCGGGTCTGTCTGAACACAGGACGTTCTGGAGATGCCCACAGAACGGCTACCATGTGCGCTGCAGGCCTTACGTAAGGTGCTCACAAACTTCAGAGCCCTGAAGGAATACACCAAAAGCCGTAGGAAACGAGGGGTTTGCAGAACTGAACTGTCACAAAAGTGAGATTCAAAGATGAAATGAAATGAAGATGGACGTGAACCCGTCACATACACGTGCAAAGATTCCCTGCCAGTGAAGCAATCTTTTCCAAACATGCTCCATCCATGCTTATTCCGTACTTTTGCGCAGTAAGCTGTGTTTGAGAGAGATTAGAGTTGGTAATGTGTGTGCCGACGTGAAGGACCCTGTCATCAGCAGAACACCGGCCATTACCCGCGCACAACTCCATTACTACAAAGCAAACAGGCATTTACAGGCGCTGGGTGGGCCGGGACGAGGCGCCGCGCTCTTTATAGAGAGATTAGGGTGCTGCTCACCGGGCTCTTAATGTCCCTGCTTATCCCCAGGTCCCGAGCGGGCAATTAGTCTCGAAAACGTCACACGCCGCCATGTTCAGCGGCTCCTTCGTGAAAAATCCATTTAAAACATTCAGATTATTTAAATATCATGCAAGACCAATGCAGACCTTTCTTTCTGGTGTATATATATTTTTTTTTTAAATAGGAATTCATGATAAACACGCACTTCAGAAATGCTGATCTGAAACCTCGGAACATGCTCCCTGTCCCGAACCTGTCCAAACAAGGAGGACAGGAAGGTCGGGAGGACTTGCTGCAATTACTGTCAATATCACAGGAATTCTGGGGGAAGAACAAGTGCATCATTGTGCCAAGTATGTAGACAAAGGCCATCAGAGCCCACTGACATGATTTCATTATCTGTGTTTTTCACGTTAATACAGCATCGCCACATTAAATGTATTAAATGTGCTTGTTCTTTTCGAAACATCACATTGCATTGTTTTATCGCAAAGAAAAATAAAAGAAAGTTGGATTTTGATGCTTCCACATAAAGAGTTATTTCGTGAGTAAAGCACCGCAGATAGATCGGCGGACCACGAGCATCTCGGCGCGTTTTCAAATCATTTGCAGCGAAATAAAAAGTCGCATCACTCACCTCCGCTGGCGACGAGTCCGAAGTCGCGTCCGTAATTCCGCGCCGCCGATCTGCACGCGCCGTGTCCGTCTGGCTCGCGCGCTGCGTCCCCTGGAGATGGCGCCAACCCCGACACACACACACACATGCACACACACACCACACCAACACACACACATGCACGCACACACACATATACACATGCACGCACACACATATACACACACGCATGTACACACACTCACACGCACGCACACACATGCACGCACGCACATACACACACATGCACACATACACACACACATACACGCATGCACACACAAACGCATGCACACGCACACACACACACACAGAACGGCGAAAGCGGGCGCAACTGAGCATCACTCGCACACTCAGTTCGTGCAAATTTACCATGTTGCCAGGTAGTGACAAATTCAGTCTTACACAGTCTGGTATAAAACCTACACAGACGCAACGTTTAGAGGCGTCTGTACATTGAACCTGATTCGGTTTAATATAATTTTCGGGCGAGAATGGTTGGTGACCAGTGGAGTTGGTGTAATGCTGTCATGACGTTTATATGTTGTTACATCAACTGTTTCCCATCTTGGTTATAATGGTAGTTTGACTAATGTTGTTCTAGGCTGTTGCAGAAACTCAAATCCACTTTTTCATTCAATTAGTGTCCTACTGGATATCTTTTCAAATGTGTTAGAAATATTGTTTTAGGCTGCATATTGCATATACAGCAAGGCGTAAGGCTGAAGGAGGTACACGGGAAAGGGACATGAAACCACATTAGTAGTCCAAAATCGTATTAAAACCAGTCCAATCTTTCCTAAGAAGGGCCCTAGGGAAGCTCATCGAGCGGGCCCATGTTTGAAAGTGTCCACCTAAACAAATGAATTTCCAGAGCAGAAGCGTTACTTGGCATGCAACAATAGGCCTGTGTCATCAATGATTACGCTTATAATCTGTGAACCTTCGCCCCACAGGATTACAGCGGTTGCACGTTTACATCAGTGGAAATAAAAGATCCGCCTCTGAGATACATAAAAATCAATTAGCCTCAAATGAAATGATCATTTCCATAACAGTTCTGTTGCCACAACAGC
Source organism: Denticeps clupeoides (assembly GCF_900700375.1). Classification (NCBI taxonomy): domain Eukaryota; kingdom Metazoa; phylum Chordata; class Actinopteri; order Clupeiformes; family Denticipitidae; genus Denticeps; species Denticeps clupeoides. Next base: position 3,494,825 of record NC_041725.1, on the reverse strand, counting down.
ATCAGAGATACCTCACACACACACACACACACACACACATATATATATGTATATATACACACATACATATACATATATACATACACACATATACGCATTAAACTTTGTAACACTTAAAAGTAAACTCTCTAGGTTTTTACAATTTTGGGAGGATGTGAGGAATTCAGGAAAAAATACCACAAATATGGTAAAGTCATTTATTTTCTGAGATGGAAAACCCTGATTCCCAAGCCTGGTCAATGTCAAGGCGAGTCACCTGAAAATGAACATAATCTGCTTCATCAGAGACACAACACACCCACGGTATCAGCTGTTTGACCCACTACCATGAAGAAACAGTACAGCCAGTTCCTGGGTGAATAGCATTTTCCTGCGCATCAGAGTTTTCAGTCACTTGTCTGCACTTCACTTGATCTTCTGCTTTGTGTGCTGAAATATAGCTGCACAGCCACGTTTTGTAATCTAATAAGTGAAGAACATCAAGTGTTGCATTTTAATGCCATTTATAACATAATGCGTACATGATGGTGGTGGAAGTGCAATTTTACCACTGTAATCAGTAAAAAAATCTATTCTTATAAATTGCAGTTTAAAAATGTTTCTAATGACACTGGCCTTCTGGGCATATTTTAGCATGATAACAAAGCTTGGTTTTAGTTACAGAGGCAAAGTAATTCTATGACATCATCGTATCGGGCACATCTACTAATATCCTGTAGTACTGAAAAAAGTTTGTAATTGGAGACTAAAGCCCAAATCTAGGCTACAATACTGAACAACCAGAGCTGCAGAGCGGCAACAACTCATCTGTCCTTGGAAGTGGGTCCGATGGGGTCTTGCCAGGACAGGTGGAATGAGTCAAATGTTCAGTAAATTCAGTAAAATAAACTCTCTGGCTTGCAGCAAGTCGATGCGCTCTTCAGCTTCCTTTCAAAAGTGAAATAATGAATCGACATTGTACTGTTGCAGAAGAGTTGGTGTTTTATTAAGGAAAATCTGTGAATACATGCATTTTATTAACCAAGTAAACCCTGCAGTTCACATTTGCTTCAGGTATAACAAAAAGTGTACAATATTACATTTAGATGTTATAACATTTACATGGTAAATGATACTTATCATGTGAGGTAGAGGAAAATACCTCTTCTAAATTAGGCCACAGGGATGCATTGGTTGGCCTTCCTGAAATAAATGAATTAACATCAAATAATTGAAGCGGAAGCATTTGTGGTATATCATGTGTTCCCCACTCTGTCAGGATCACTTGTATACCAGCTTCTTATGTCATTGATCTCGGTCTAAGCTGCGTGTCCATGTCTATATTCCACAGTGAGATAAAAAAACATCAGGGTCCTTCATGTCTGGTGAAATTTACCCAGGCAGCCGTGGGAAATGTTGAGCCTATGGAGGACCAAAACGCAGTCACCGTCACGGACAGTGCTGTTATGTGGAGGCACTCTTTTTTTATCGAACGAAGGGTCAGAGGTCACCTCTCTTCTAACTTCACTCCAGCTTGGTCCCTTTTGCGGGGGATGCTACATGTGTGGTCATGTCCAGTCTTGGGCGCGTTGCCAGCAGTGCAACAGTTAAGACCCAGGTCTCTTTATACTTTTAAGTTGACATTTTTCTCAAATGGGCACAGCCAAGAATAAAAAATCAAGAGCATTCCTGTACCCAGGCTGAAAAAAGTTTTTTATTTAGCCTCCACCCCGTTCAGTTTTTTTTTTACTGTATATCATATCAACTCCCTGAAGTCATTTCTCAAAAAGAAATGCTGTAAACACAGATTTTACATACTGTTATTTCACTTTTTTTTGTTACATATAATAGTTCAAATGTAATTTTCTGTATTTCTAACTACCCTGATCTAGCGTTTAATAATGAAAAAGAATGTCACTTTTTGCATGAAACTGCTGTTGCAGGATTATTTTCTCTGCACACATAACTTTTGGGTTTAACACACATATATGTGCACATAATATGAGCCATAAATTAGTCATGTTTTTAAAACGTAAAAACTTACTGAGCCCGGTCATAGCCATGGGGGCAGTGGTGGCCTAGCAGGTAACGAAGAAGACTCATAATTGGAAGGTTGTGGGTTTAAATCCACTGAGGTCCCATTGAGGTCCCTTTGAGCCATGAACCGTCCCCACACACTGCAGTAAGGGCGATGGATTAAATGCAGGGGACACATTTCGGTGTGTGGAACTCTGTGCTGTTGTGTTTCCCTATGACAATCACTTCACTTACGCGGTGTCACGCATTCTGTAATGCCATGGAGCAGGGACACACTTGCCTGACATCAGTGCAATAAGCGGTGACTTTTAATAAACAAAAGTAAAATGGCACAATGGCCAAAACAAACAGAAGTCAACTGAAAAAAACGTGTACGTAGCACTAAACATCACAAGAGTCAGAACTGAATGCAGGACTTTTAATAGGTCCTGACCTCTCATGCCTGGGAGCGATTGACGAACATATTGACTGAACGTGTTCAGTAGACTGATTGGGAACTTTCCTCCTTGATGGTTTTTCTCGCGCACTCGCTGAGGGACACGCTGCTTATTTTCTGTTCTATCGCATGGTCTCCTAGGAACCAGACTAGATTTTGTAAGAAGCCCTGCAGCAGAAATGGATTTCTCTGTAGTCAGTGAAGTGACCTCTTACTTGCACGGCAGGCCTGAGTCAAAATGCCTCTAGTGTACTTATTCATAGCTACATGTGAACGATCCTTGGAAAAGTTATCATAAGTTGATATTAAAAAGCATAGGGAAATGTACATTATATCATTAAAACTGTGTTTTTTTTCTTGATCATATTGGAAAACCAGTGAGAGTTTTTGGATATTTTACTTTTTAGAAGTCAATGACTCTTTTTTGGCTGAATCTCATACTGCTGCAGTGCTTTCTATGCTTTGCGTAGGTATATACACTTGCAACAAATCACTGCGCTTGGTATTAAAATGTATCCATAATTCATGTCAATGGAATATGCAAATGTAATTAAAATCTAAAATAGTTTAATATCAGGCCAAACCAGTAGGCATGACTGGTATAACTTGGCAGTAGACAGAGAAGGTGGAGTGAATGGAGAGGAGGGGTCTTTGTTTCCCAGACCCCTCACTGGTTCCTTCCCCCAGTGTTATGTGAAAACCAGACAATCGCTGGAGGCAGATATGAGGTCCTGAACTTTTTTTTTTTTTTTTTATGTCCTTTTAAATTGAACCATATTCCCTCCCTATGTTGCAATCTGCACAGTAAAAGCATCACTTTGCACTCATCCGCCTTGCCCTGCTAAGTCCTACTTGGACCTACTTTGAGGAGTTTGTTGTAATGGAGAGCTGCAATGTATGCATGCTGCATGGAAGCTGCACAACATTAACAGGATATTAATACTCCACCTTCTGCTATATTCAACTAGAAATATTTACATACTTTAAAGTCAGCCAAATGCAGCTGCATGAAAGCGCTCCCAGTGAAAAATGATCTCACACCTTTATCTTTGCCAAAAGAGCTGTTTGACCGGAGCGCACTGGGCTCCCTTCGCTCAGGGGTTTGTGGGAAAAGATGGTACAAAGCATCCTCACAATGTAATATAACAACGCAGACTGATACACTTAACACATAACTAATAAAAAAAAACACAATTGTAAGAATTCTTTTAGTTCTTTCATGCATTTCCTATGCTGTAACTAGGGCACTTTTAAATGAAATAAGCATCTCCAGTTTGTCATTTTCAGCACATCTGAACCTCATGGGTCAACTACTACTTCAGTCTTGGTACTCCTCCCTGAATGTTTTGGAGCCTTCCAAGCATTTTAAAACCAGGAAATACTGGTAATTTAGCATCATTTTCAGTCTCCGTAGAATGGAAGCTCGGAGGAAGCTGGGAGGATTCATGAGCGTGGAACATCTTTCCAAGGGCAACAAGATGGCAGTACTGGAACTACACCAAATACTCCGTTAAATACATTTTTTACTGAGTCATATTTAAAAGTGCTTACAACAGTCTGACACATACCAGCATAAACACAGGATGTGTGGCCATGAGGGAGCCAAAAAGCTCATTTGGAACGTGCAGCACCACAAACAAAAAAAAAAAAAGCCGTAACCGCCACTGCACTCCAGTTCAGTCAGTTTAATGAAGCAAGATCTGGCTCAGCCCAAGTCCCTGTATGTACATTTGTGCACCTACATGTCTATCTGTCTTCAGACACCCTTGGCTTGGGCAGTGGTAACCCAGCGGGCAAGTAAACAGACCCGTAATCGGAGGGTCGGAACCGCCAAGGTGCCACTGAGCAATGTACCGTACCCACACTCGGCACCCCGGTCACCTTTCCTGGCTGCCCAATGCTCCCTGAGGTGACGGGTAAAATGCAGCACCGGGTGTGTCACATGTGACAACTAATCACTTTCACTAAACTCAGCCTGGAAACACACCAAAGAACCAAGTGGTTTGCAACATGGCTGATGAAAGGAAGCCATCCATCTAATTCCACTTGACATTTTATATACAGAAAAGAGAAAAGATTCCTATTTCAGGTCTGAAAACAGACAGATTAGTATTCCCACACACCAGGGTACAGTGATGGCAGCATCCCCAGCACTGTTGCCAAGCAACCAATTAGCTAAGATGTGTGCTTCCTCTTTGAAGATGAAATCCTGTAAACTAGCTCCTCGCTTGAGGTGGTGTTGCTGCCATGTTTGGTGTATAACGAAAGTGAAGGGGCGGTTTTACATTATATGTTAGCAGCATCAGACATTTGTGCAGGAAGGAGGATTTTACGAGAAGGATATGTAAGTGGTTTTTATTACGCTGATGCATTTTGAATTATGGACATGGCGGGTGTTGTTCAGATCTGACCTTCCTGGCAATACATCACGTGTATTGACAGTAAATATGGTGGAGCAGCAGATCAAGGGGCATCAACACCCACCCTTGCAATATTGACAGTCAACATCTGAGTGCTACTCCACACTTGGTTAAAATATAGACCTGGTGTTCTGTGTAAGTCATTAACCTTTTCAGACCCAGCGTTGCTAATACAACATGGTAATCAGCCTCGCTCAGCGCCTCCCCTCACGAACACCCCAGGGGCCGCCAGACATTTCAGCAATGCGTAGAACAAAGTGGGACTGGACAATGAATGCTGAGAGCAAACACCGAACACCCCTTTAAAAACTTTATTAACCAAGAGAAACCAAAAAGAAACACAGCCAAAGCTCACTTCTAAATATGGAATGAAGTGCTAAGTGCCACAATAAAATTCACTTCCAATATTAAAATCCGACATACACTGCATTACATAAATATTAGTCCTATTGGGTTTCTGCATTACATTAGCATTTAGCAGATAAAATGTTGTTAAATAGCCTTTAAATAATGTTGACATTCGTGACATGCTTCTTTAATCCGTATCAGGGCGCCATCTAGTGGCGCCTCAGCAGAGCACTCAGGCAGGAACAGGGGGTTCCAGACGGGGCGTGTCAGGGAATAGGCACAGCAGTGCTGCCCTCTGTTGGGCAGGAGGCTACAGTGGAGGTCGCAGCGGTTAGGCCAGCAGGCGAGGTTAGGCCAGCGCCCACTGCAGGATGCTGGTGTCCTTCCCGCCAGTGGACAGGAGGCGGCTGTCATCATGAAGGAAGGCAACGTTGGTTACGTGGCTGCTGTGGCCACTGTACTGGTGACTGGGAGCCTGAAGACGAGACAGGGAGCAGGCAAACGTGGCAACAGAGAGAGAAAAACATAGCCTTTGTTGGAGTTAAGCCTATTCATAAGCACAATTATGGTCATTGTGGTTATGAGGTACTGCATTCATACAATTACAAATTGTTCCTTTTTTCTTTCCTCTGTGTTTTCCTGTATATGTATTTATATTATCCATATTTTTTACTGTAGTACAGATTAGAACCATCAGTCTTGAAGCTTCTCAATATAACGTGGGTTTCTATGAAGCACCTACCCTTGGCTGGGAACAGGGGTTGGAAAACAAGTGCACTTTTCCAAAGTCATCAGCTGAAGCAAGCAGGGAACCGTCGTGCGACCTGCACACGGCGTTGATGTCTGTTCCGTCAGCACCGTCTGGCCAAATGCCTATCAACATCGCACAATAACGCACAGCAGTCACCACGTGAGCGTATCAATAAGCAACACGACCCCTCCTGACACGCGGACTCACCAAACACACTAAATCCCAGCACGCAGGTGGAGGTGGCCCACTCCAGGTTCCGCATCGCATCCGCACTGGTCACGTGTTTCCCGTTAGCCGCTTCCCCTTGTGCATCATTACACAGGAAAATGTCAGGAGTGTTTCAGACGCTGACCTTGACGTAAATGTCATGAAGGGTTCAGAAAACTCAAACTCACAGTATAAGATCTCATAGTCCCCTGAGTTGGTGACAATGTAGTGGCTGTCGGTGGACCAGTCTAAATGTGTGACAAAACTGGAATGGCCCTGAAAGGGAAATACGGTTGGTCAGACATGCAAGAAATGAAAGGAGTCCAAGCCGTACACGTGTCTCCATGGTGACGTACCGTGCACTTCCCCACGCGGTTGTACTTCCGGCCGTTGTCAGTGACAGAGTAGATGTAAACAAAGTTGTCATGCGACGCCACGGCTAGGTACGCTCCATCTGAGGGAGACATGAACAGCGTTGGATTTAGCAAGTCAATGATCCCGACACGGTAACAAAAACGCTTTGTGCCAGGACCTTATCCCACATTAAAGCCATTTGCCATGGAAGGATGTGATTACAAATGAGGGGTGACAGTACACAGGAGACACGGTAATTATTCACAAGCCTGGAAAAACTAATTGGCCAATTAGTGAATAGATGTGGAGCAGAGACATTATGTAACACGGCAGAGTTTTAGCCTAGCAAAATTCAGAATATAACAACATTAAATCATGTTTTATTAGGCACCTATGGCATTATTATGCACTTTTGTTTTAAAAATCACAATATTTTAAAGGAAAGAAAAAAACTATATGGAAATTCTATGTATTATTTTTTTTATACTTTTACTCTACACTTAGAGTGTTACCTGCAAATTATATGCAGATTAATATTTAGATTATATGCAGCTCAATTTAACCAATATTTATTAATAAACCTGAAAAAGTGTTTATAGCCAGGAATAAAGACTGCAGAAATACAGCTCCGGGTGAGCCAAAGCCAAAGGTTTATGATAATACCTGGGGAATACTTGACTACAGAAATCATCTCATTTCCGTCGGTGTGCACAGACACAAGGTCCCGGGTTTCAGTGTCCAGCACAAGCCACCTAGAAAAGTGAGAGAAAGAAAAGATCACCAACCTGCTTTTCTAGGCACAGAAACCAGGCAGGGACAAACTGTGCTTCAACAGCAGTCTTATAAGTTCATCTGGTCACTTTGTGTAAGCTCTGCTTTGGGGCAGGCCATCAAATTGTACACAGGCTCAAATTATGTAAGCATAACAGTCTTTTATTTTCAGTTATATTCCATGTCATATTTACTATTTTTTTCTGTGTAATATTATTAAAATGCATATTTGGGACAAAGGACGAATTCATTCAAACACATACTTTGCATTTGTGGTGCCCACTGCCAAAACGAGCCCACTGGGATGAAAACCAGCTGAACAGGCAGGGTCCTGCACATTAAGGACAAAAAAAAATATGTTTATAGCCTCTGCTGCTGCTGATTATGATAATGATGATAATTGTTAATGCATTCTTCATTTTATAGCTTAAACAATAAATAAAGCGCATATGAAATGATAAAGAGAAGAAGAGAAAAACCTCAATGGTTTTGCTCCAGAGGGGCTGATGGGACTGTGAGTCCCAGAGGTGAACCAGCTTGTCCTGCCCACACGTCACAAACTGCTCCATGCTGGGATGTACATCCAGCCCCCACAGCTCATCCGTGTGCCCCTACGAAAAAAGAAAATGAGCTGAAGTTGGCAAGAAATGGCTATCAGTGGCTATCAGTGTAGACAATGAATAAATCAATAAGAAATCAATTAGTGAAAGCAGTGGTGACCTAGTGGGTAAGGAAACGGACCCCTACATTGCAGATTGTCCCAAAATGCAAAGATGCCACTAAGAAAAGCTCCATCTCCACACACTGCTCCCCGGGCGCCTTTCATGGCTGCCCACTGCTCACTAAGGGTGATGGTTAAATCCAGAGGACATATTTGTTGCGTCACGATGTGCTGTGCTGCAGTATTTCACAACGAGAATCACTTCACTTTGAGGGGCAAAACCTGTATCACACACCTGATATTTGTTAACCTTCACCCTCTCTCTTTCACTCTATAAAATGCAGAGACCATTATCCTTGTGATATGTCTCTATACCTGTACAATGGGTGAGAGGGCACTGGAGAACGATCCTCGTAGGATGGCATTTCGAGTCGTCCCCACAAACAGCCCTCCCTCCTTGCCTTCAGCAAGGCAGCGTATTGGTCCGTATGCCTCTGGAACCTAAACAGAGAATGATCACATTGTTTTAGTGACAGCCAGGGCAGTGAAATGACATGTATGTGTGGTTTTCACTCCACTCTTATCCATTTCTGGATGACGCAGCACATCAATAGCAAATTCAGCATTTTACTATGACACTCCATTATAGAACCAAGCTTCCATTAGCCATCTGAGGGGAAATTGATTATTTGATCCTAATTAATGGCCATCCGTGGGATGGAGTTTGGGAGTGAACCTGCCCAACATTTAGAAGTGCCAGTGTCTGTGATTCCAATTCAGTACTAGTTATACAGTTTGTGGTGTTAAAGTACTATACCTCCATGTCACTCTGCTTGTGATACTCGTGGTCCCACAGCACCACACGTCGATCCTTTCCTCCTCCAGAGATAAGTGTGCCATCCTTAAGCACACACAGGGAGAAGATGCCACCCTCATGAGCCCCGCCCACCACCCGGGTGATCTTGTTACCACCTGTCAATCAAAGACAATCAACTGATCACAATTGGTATAAGAACATCTCTTTAAGTATAGTCACAGCAGACTTACTAATGTTCAGATTAAATGTATGCAGCTTTAAATGTTATTTCAGTAGAACTGAATTCTTGATACACGTCATAATACTGATGCGGATTCAAAAAGCACAGAACAGCAGTTTGTTTTCCTCTGCTGACCTTTGGCCCAGACATAGATGTTCCCACTGGAGTCTCCGGTGATTGCGTCTCCATTCTCGGCAAAGGCCACACACAGCACATATTTGGGCTTTTCGTGTTTCTGAGGAATAGGAAACATCCAACATAGCTGTAACAAGCAGTGAGAATCAACTTTGCCTGTAATGTCAAGTTTAAAAGCATGGCAGGAATTTCAAGTCAGGGGCTGACAGAATCCCTTTATCTAGAAAACGGCAAGATTGTATTTGTGACCTACTTCAAACAGACCCTGGCGCTTTGTCAGGGTGTTCCCTTCAATGGTCCAGAAGTTTATATGAGATTTCCCACATGTAACGACCAAGTTGGCTTCCATGGGGTGGAAAATGGCCCCAAACACTGAGTCATTAGAACACTGTAAGAGCGAAACCGGACCATTATTGACAGAACACAAATCTAGAACATAAGATCTGAGCCACCAACTAAAACTCCTTCAAAGAAACTTCCTGTCTAGTTAACAGAAGTGAGGCATACAAAACTGTATTTAATGGTGCTAAAAAGCCAAGCACTTGTCATTTCAGAAGATACCTTCATACCTACAGTATGAACATTTACTCTAAGAGTAAAATTTGAGAGCTGATGCTAAGTGCTAAGCGTGACGCTTATTCACTAGTGTAAGGTCACACATCATCAAGATTTACATTAATAGATAAAGCAAAAAATACTAAAAAATTTCATAGCACCAGTTTGAACACTAAGTCTTATTTAGTGCAAATAGCTAATATATTTTGTGATTGCTGTCTGTGTGTAAATGCTGCTCAAATAAAAGGACTAAACATTTTTTTTATGGAGAAGATAAGTGAGAGTCGCTCATTGGAAAGTTCGCAGCAGACAGTGAATAACGTAGATGATGGATGTCACATTAGGTGAGTTAATGGTGGCTTGAAAATGTCAATGGCTCAGTGTGCACAGAGAGAGATTTCAGTTTGATCTAAAAGCAGATGAGTCTGCACACTCATCAGATAAGGAAGATATTTGTATTTCAGAGTGAATTGTCACATCATGCAATATCCTGTCCAGTTGGACATAACAGACATGCAAACTAGCATTTCATGAGCCTTTTACTGCACAGATGGGGCACTTTGGTGTTGGAGATCTGCCTCTTTAAATACGAACGCAGTATGGAGATAAGCAATAGAATCGAACGGATTCAATCCTGAGTGACGTATGCCCACCTTGACATCAGCAAGCTGCTTCTCTTTCTGCCAGTCCCACACGGACAGGATGTGGTCATTGGCATCATCAACAACGCAGAGATGAGCTCCACCATTCTGCGATGAGGTCAGAGGGTGCATTAAGACCAAATCCACACATACTACAGCCATGCAATGCCCGAACAACTTCCAATATAAGAGCATTTCACATTTACGAGCCTAGTAAAGGCAGCCAGTTCATATATGTTTTTTCATTAATGTCATAGAAACCCAATAAGATAACGCTTCTAAATAAGATAAGGTTCCTAAATTCTTACCGACTTGGAAAAAGCGGCACAAGTGACGGCGCGGTCAAACACTCCCATCCCAATCACATGAAGGGTGTTGAGGCTGACAGAGTCCCACACACGCACATGTGGAGGTAGGGCCTGGGAGAATGGGAGAAATGCGGAATGCTGCCGCTCAGTGTCTTGAACTTCATTGAAAAAATGTTCCCTTGTTGTCCAGCACATCTCACCCACCTCATGGTATTCATGGTAATAGGCCTTGCTCTGTGATACAAGCTTTTCTTTTAAAGTTGTTAAGTAGACTGTACCTTGCCATCTTTAGAGGTCCCTGCTACTTGCCCAGTTGCTATGGTGACCATGTCAGGATGGATAGCCAAACTGTAAACATAGTGGTGCCATAGTTAAAGCCTGCAAACAGAAGTCACCTGGCTTGTGTTCAAAGTCACTTATTAACTAGTTCGGTTTTGTTGACTTATCTATTTGTTCATTCAAAGCTTTTTAGAAGATGTCAACACTGTCAAACAACTGGGGAGGACCTGCTCACCACTTGACATCATCATTGTGGCCGAGGTAGTGCCTCTGCTGCTGCTCCTCCACGTTGTACAGCACCACAACAGAGGCGTTGAAGTAGACAATCTCGCCCGTAGGCAGAAGGTATAGGTTGGAGCGGCAGTCTCGGCCTCGGTATCCATATCTGGTTCAGTGGGAATTAGGGAAATTGCAGCCAGGCTAGGAACTGGGCAGTTGTGGAGAAGAAATAAGTGGACTGCAAACATATACCAGTAGAGGGCAGGGAAAAAAAAAAAAGGTATTTGACAAGTGGGTAACACCCTCGGCTATGAACCACAAGACCCCACATACTACCACTGTGTCCTTAAGCAGGACACTTAACCCTGAGTGTCTCCAGGGGGACTGTCCCTGTCACTATGGATTGTAAGTGGCTCTGGATAAGGGCATCAGAAATAAAATGCCATAAATGTAAATGTATACCACTGCTCATGGCTGAATTTGAAATAAAGTGAACTAGAGCCATTGAAAATTGCAACACTTCCTTATACTTTCACATTGACACTGAAATGCTCTTCTCTGTTCCTCTTTGAGTTTAAAAAGATACACCCACTGCAGCTTGAATTTTCGTTCTGGCACCGCCACCTTGTGGTCAAGGCTGTATCCGCTCCTCAGGTTGTCGGGTATGTGCATGGTGACCGGGCGACCACGCAGGAACATACGAACATAGCCATCCTCTGTGTTGTAGGAAACATTTATTGGTTGTTTGCATCATAAAACCATTAAAGTGCAAATCGACAGTCGACAACATCTGTAATTCTGTCATTGTTGTCGTCTCAGATATCATTAATGGGACATTTGTATGCATGATCAAAATATTAAGTTTCAATTGTAATGTGAATCTTGAATGATTCACAAGCATCACTGAAAGGCTGATCAGTGTGAACATAATGTAACCTGGAGATTTACATAAATCATATCATATCATATAGCTTTCAAGACAATCTAAACCGATGCCACACCATTATAATGAATTATAATTTGTGTTAGGAAAAAAAAAATGCAATGGGATTTAAATGACACATTATTCTCCATTTATGGTCTGGAACCATAAATCAATTTTGTCAAATAAAATGTAAGGAGAATCCCATCATACAGAAATAATGACAAAGGTAAACTTGTGGATGGATTATTATCCTTTCTTTTTTAATCTATACGATTCTAGAAGTGGTTCTGAAAACAAATTGTCCCCCGCCAACAATTAAAGGCTAAACCCATTTTCAACATCATGTCAAAGGAAAGCTATTTTGTGTACTAGGCAGATTGGTTGATTATGGAGAGTCTCTTGAGGCCTTGGCTGCTGCCTCATCTACAGTGTACTTCCCATTATTCCAATCTGTAGGTTCATGGGGAGGACTTTCCTGTAATCGGCTCATTAAAAATGAGCAGAGCCATACAGAATGAAGAGGCCTATTGTTTATCTGACCATACTAGTTTGTCCTCCATGTATCCTTTCAAGCCCCACCAAAGTGCACAGAGATAACCTACCTGCATTGAAAGTATATTCTTTGGATTTGCTGAAAAGGAAGAAAAGAGGCTGTTTGTTAAGACACACAGACTGTGACATCAGTTGAAAAACAAGTTCAGAATGTGCTTTAACTTCAGCCAGCTTTTTGCATTCTGGCCACTAAATTCTTCTGTTTTTTCCGGGTCTGTCAGATTTATATGGATGAATTATCAAGTGCATTAGCTGGTTAATGAATGCTGCGCTTTCTGTAGAAAACCCTCTTGAAGTCTCAGAAAAACTATTTCACTGTCTCCATATATCTACTTTCTTGGAATCTAATTAAAGTAGTTACAAAAGACACAACTAGTTTAAACAGGTTTTGACAGAAACAATGTTGTAGAGGGGGGTAGTAGCCTAGTAGGTAAGATAGTAACCTAGTTACAGGTTCAAACCCCACTTACTACCATTGTGTACCTGAGCAAGACACTTAACCCGGAGCTGCTCCAGGGGGACTGTCCCTGTAACTACTGACTGTAAGTTGCTCTGGATAAGGGCGTCTGGTAAATGACATATTGTAATATTGGTAAAAATTTCACATTAGCAGTTACCACTGAAAGAATAATCATAATTCACATTGGTTCAGGAAATATCAAATCAATTCACTAATTCTGTTTCTTGGTTTTACTATTAAAATACTGGATGGATTTCCACTGTCTGCACTAAATCCCCCAATATTCCAAAGCCACGCCTGCTGGAAAATAAAACTGAACATTACTTTGCACCACAAACAGCAAATGGTCCTCTATTTGAATGCATTACATTATTGAAAACTAGTGAAGACAAAGTCTTACTCCTCACTGAATAATATCAAGAGTTTCTATGAAAGTATACCTGAATGTACTCGAGTTTACTGTAGTGCTGCAGCAGAGGGTCCACAGAAAGTCTCTCTGTAAAATCATTTTTCAAAGCTAATGATGATGTAGAACACTGGCTTTGCTAAATGCTGAGATGAGATAATGGACAGTGAACCACCACATGCCCTGCACCATTAAACCACTTAAAGGCCATTATGGCTGGGGTCTGAGATAAAGCAATTCCTGGTGTCATATACTTTCAAGAGTTAACAGAATAATGCAATAACGTAATGACTTCAGACACTGCTTTAATCAAGATGCGATAAAGATGAGATAAAAAACTAAAAGCTTCCTTTTCTCTAAATTTGCATGTCCTCCTGCCTTTTAAACAAATCTGCTGTAAGGTCATTTAAATGAGAATTGTTCCCGTGCCTCTCCAGCTGCACCCAGAGGCATCCAGTAAGCAGTATGGAGATGGGAAGCAACGCATTTACTGCGTGTGAATGGAAAAAACAGGAACTGAATCAATAATCGGCTTGAACAGCAGCAGCCCCAACGTGCCTCTCCGAACCCACCGTGAAGCTCACGTTCTATTTGTAATGAACAAGTCCGTATAATTTGGAAACACTGAAATGAAATGGCCCCCCCCACATCGATTCACTCACGTAATTGCATTGGGCTGTAACCCGAGTGCAGTCTAGTCTCCTAAATCATAGCGTGACTGGATGCCCTGCGGTTTGAATGAGTCAGGCTGCTCCGCTTCTGGTTTACGCACCGTGAGGCGAGTTAATCTGTAGCCGTCCTGACCTGCAAAACTTTTCTCTGTGCAGAGTCAGATATTTTATAGGAACGACAAGAGGCTTTTTTCATGCTCCAAACGGAACAGAACCCTCTGGCCACTTCATGATTTAAAACCAGTAACATTTTCAAAAGTAAGTTTACCTTTGTGACTTCTTCATGGTGATTTTTTTACTCCCCTTGCAGCTCAGAGACTCTCAACTCTTTCTCTCCACCCACCAACAAGCGCCGAAAGCTGAGTTCCTTGTTGACACAGTCAACTTCGGCTGAGTGAGACACACCAGGTCTGTGGTCCCCGCTCCCCACCAATCACAGCGCACTTCCTGCGTTTGCATGACTGCCTAACCACGCCTCCCTTCAGATGTGGTAACATGATTCAGGCTAACAGGAGTGTTGGCCACAGGGAGGGGTGGGTGCAGGCTACTGCAAAGGCCTGCTCATTATGACCTCCCGTCCACAGAAGATCTCTTTCATACTGCTCAAAGCACAACATTTCCCATGAGTCTTTATAGAAAATAATAGCACGTTTATTCGAAGAAATCCTGCTATAATCCTTAGAAAAAAAAAAACTCTGTCTGCCATTGGTATAGTAATTATAAGAATGACATATGACAGATTTGACGGTGAACTCCTTTGTACCAAATAGGTTGAATATCTGCTGCCTTTCGGCTCGGGTCTCTACCTTGCAAATAATAATAAAAAAAACGATGTAAAATACTGATTTACCTAAACCATTTATTGCATTTATTTTCATGAAAAAATGACATTGTGCGTGTGGAGATTCTGTTCTCCTGGTGTTCTCTGAGCAGCAATACAATATTGTTCTCCATCTGCAGACCTGTCATTCATTTACAGCGTTGGGAGAGACCAACCCACCCCCCCATTGTGTATTTCCCTAAAAAAAAATGAAAATAAAAAATGCGCCATTCAGATTTTTTTGAGGATTTACCAAGTAATGAGTTCAAGAATGTTGTTCTGGACACGACTAACATCTAAATAAATGAAAGCAAATAGGAAAAAACATGCCATGAAGTACAAAATATATAGACTATATATTTTAACATAAACCTGTGCAGCCTGCGGTCTACTGGTTATGCCAGTGTTCTTTCAGTTTAAGAGGAGTAAGTAAACAGCACATCCATACTTGCAAAGCAGCCGCTTTGTTTGCCGCTGCACTTTGCCCCGCCCTCTGTGGTAACCACAGAGCAGCTGAGCCCTGTGTGATCCAGACACACATTCAAAATGAGATAGATGATCTTAATACTATAATCACTTTAATTGTGTTAGTTCTTCATATAATGTCGTAATGTCGATAATAAGTAATTCTCTTTTCTTCTATTACAGTTTCACTCAGATCTGGTCTCCAACATGGCAGACGCTGTTGCCGTCCTCCCACCCTAGCGTGCAGCTCACAGTTGGTACTGCCTGCAGTATTTGCTAAATGTATTACTGTTGTCCTCTAAGCAGGGTGTGGTCATCTAACAGAGATACAGAGACACGGACGCCACAGGCCATTTGGAAGAGAAGAAATGAAGAAGAGCTCCACCTTAAGGCGCTTTTCAGACTGGCATAGTCAGGCAGTGTTGGCTTCGGGCAAATCAGACAGCTAAAGCATTCTAGGCCGCAATTCTCAAAGCATTCCTAACGCGTCCTGTACATGTCGGGACAATTTTTAAATTCATGCAAAAATATTGCAGCGACATTTCGGAAAACAAAAGAAACAAAAGCACTTAATTCTAATATCTGAGATATTTCCTTGTGACTTATGGTTGGATATTACACAGTTTATGGAGTGACTGAAACATACATCCAGTGTGTGATTTTTATTCTGTGCCCATTACACCTCTGCTAGTTGTATTATGTGTTTTATGTGTTTTATATGCAAACTACAGTCAGTAGTTGGGTCAAAGGTCACCTGTCTCTCTTGCTGCCAGCAGAGCTGCTGGAGGAAGTGGTCCTGCTCCGAGAGTCAGACAGGACATCCCTCCGGGACGTGGACAGCCGCTCAGTGGACATGCTCTTTCTGAGAGGAGAGGCAAGAATAAAAAAAGGAAAGTGGCAACATCACAGGAAACGCATCACCAAAACAGACCTCAAGCTCATGTTTACAATGCGTTGCCTTGGTGACTGTGATAAGGACCATCTCAGGTATCACACAGTGTGTGAGAATATTTTGTATTTAATTCAGAATACTGTGACACTTGATTTATTTCAATTGTCTACATATCTGATCCTGATATCTGCCCCTCAGTAAAAGTCTATCAGATGACAAAGTTTGAAAAGTTTTAAATGATACATCACTGATGTCTGAAGAAAATTGCTACTTTTTCCTGCTTTAAAACTGTTTCTTACACAAAGATCCAGAGATCCAGTATCGGTGTATCACAGTATATTGCAATATCATTACTGCAATTACATTACACCCCATTACAATATTGTTTTTATATATCCCAGTTCATGTATTAACAATAGAAAGCTACAAAAAATGCACAAAAATGTTAGACCATTACTTAGATCTCACGAGATTAACTACATACTGTAGTGTAGCTTACTGTGGAAATATATCTTAATTATCTGACATGCACCATCTCCAAATGCAACTGGTAACATTTTATTATCAGCCCCTCGGTGGGTGTACCTTTTGATAGACACCAGCACTTCTTTTTTGGGTGAGGAGGGGGAGGAGGGATATCCCCCCAGTCTCTTTGGCTGAACGTAGCCATTGCCCATAGGCTTGGATGGTAAGGCTTGCAGCAGTTGCCGTACTGTGGATGAAACACATGAACAATTCCCACAGTCTGACACATTTCCAGCATTTATCAGACGCCCTTATCCAGAGCGACTTACAATCAGTAATTACAGGGACAGTCCCCCCCTGGAGACACTTAGGGTTAAGTGTCTTGCTCAGGGACACAATGGTAGTAAGTGGGATTTGAACCTACTGATTCAGAGGCGGGTCCACTAGGTCAGTGGTTCCCAACCTAGGGCACGCAACCCTCCCCCCAGGGGGTGCAGGGGGTCCACACAATTTCATCTGTAATGAGGTTACCAAAATCGAAACATTACATTTATAAATGTATAAAACAGCCCCGATATGACAATCCTGTAGGCTATATAGACTTTATGTAGCCTACAGTGTAAAATATGGAGAATAAGAACAAAAACTGCTTATTTTTTGCAAACAAACTGTAATAAATCACTTTATTCATTTAAAGTGTGTACACTGTTAAAAAAATAAAGTTCTCTCAACTTAAAACAACTACATGGGCATGAGCATAAATATGCTTTGCAGTAAGTTGCCTTAAATTTGTAATTTTTAAAAAACATTTTACAGTGTATGCAGGAAGGAATTGGGGTTGTATGGGGGGGGGTTCAGGGGATAAAGGTTGGGAACCACTGTTACTATTGGAAACCACAAGTTACTACTACCCCGTCCCACACAGTAAATATGAGGCTACCCAAGCCACTGGCCAGTTATAACTGGCTCACAAAAAGTCAGCGTGACCTCTGACCCTTGTTGGGTGCTCCTTTCCGTGCACCGCTCTGTGTTTGCTCCTCGCAGCAGCCCAGTCTACGCAGAGCGTCTGCCAGCGCTGCCTTCAACAGCTGGATCTCGTCCTCCTGAAGCTGCACACGCTGCTCCAGGTGGGACAGGCGGTCGTCCACCTCCATGTTGCTCCCCGCAGACAAGTGATCATCTGTGCAGCGTGAAGCAGACTTAAAATCACTCCAAACCGTGACAGAGAAAAAGACTATAAAACATCGGTTCCAAGCAGGATGAATTCCTAGGTGACTATATATAAAATGCACTGCCATCTTTATATCATCATTCTATTTGCACGGCTTATTGGAATTATAATCCTTGAAATATCAAATCCACCTGAACATTTACAACCTGATACAGATTACAATCTGATTTGTATAATTATTTCATACAGATAGCAGGGCCAGATCAAAAAATTCCAAACTATGCATTTCATTTGAGCTGCATTGTACGTATAACTTGCTCCATAAATATTTCTTGCTCATCATATGAAGAAAAACGTTAAGCATTACATATTTGTTTTGAAACGCGAGGTGTAGCGAGAAAATAGTTTTACGTTTGGATATCACCCAGATCCACAAAGGCGCTTACCGAGACCTGCAGGGTTTTAACATTTATTTCAAATCCAATCCAGCGAGTCGAACGGTTAATAACGTTAAAACTCCCCGTCCCCTCTGCTGAGTAGCACGGCTCCGCCCGCTGACGCCACAATTAGGAAGATTGCCATCTCTCACAGTCACAGAATTGCGTCTAAGCCCACGGGACTAATTAATGTCTCTCAGTCTGCACATAAACACCCGCAGGCATCACGACAGGACATGGGGTTGTTTTTTTAGCAGTTAAATCTTCAAATAAAGTGCATCTGTATCGTGGCACATGTAGTTGTATATAGTTTTAAAGTTTACAACTGTGTCAGAAACCGGACGAGGACGATGATGATGATGATGATGATATTACCCACATCAGATGCCATCAGCTGTGGTGATTTCTCATGCCCTAGGACAGCGTGTTGCTAAAGATCATTTAGCTCATCCCGACACCAATTAACAAGCGTGCTTTCACGAATGCATTATTCAGTAGCCACTCCTCTCGCCAAGAGGTCCGATACCGAACACCGGTGCCCCCCTCCCAACTGGCACGGCGGGAGCAGCAGGTGGCGACCCCGCCGCAGAAACCCCGGCCCCAGCGCTAATGTCATGTTAAGGTGAGGGTAACGGAGACAAATGGGGGGAGCGGCAGGATGGACGGAGGAGGGATGAGAGGACGCGGCCCGCGCCTCGGAGAGGACAAAGGAGGTCGAGGCGAAACCGGAGGCTCTGTGGCCGCGGCTGCTGAAATATTCATCCCCAGGGAGCACTCCCACCTCACGTCCTCTTACCTGCCATGCCGGTCAGGGCGCCGTCACCCGGGCAGCTCTCCGTCCGTCTTTCCCTCTCCGCCGTCCCTCCGGGGGGCTTCCTGAAGTCCCAGGCTCGGCGGGCCCCACCCCCCGAACGCTACTTCCTCATCGCCCTCCCTCCCCCACATTCATCCGCAGAGACCGGCGGAGTGCTGTTGGTAACGGGACACGCCCCCCCCACCCTCCTCCTCCTCACCCCGGAGCGATGCCGTGGAAGCCGGCAGAGGCCAGTCTGGCTCAGCATCCAGGCACCACCAGGAAGTGGGACCACAGGGCTGCTGCTGATCACTCCACACACACACACACACACACACACACACACACACACGCGCGCACTGCCCTGCGGCGTCAGCACTATCTACAGCAATGTCACTGTTCTGAATGGCAATGAGGGGAGAGGTGCATACCTCATCATACCTCATCGCAACATTCAAATCAGGGAATAGATTTTATTCCTTCAAAAAGAAACACACTGAGTGTACCGTGTCTAATGATTCATCTACCAGGCGGCTTCAGCAATAAAACCATTTATTGCTTATTGGAAAGTGGGAGCGAAGCCAAAAAGCAAAGCTGGTGATAAAATACCAGAAAGTCTTTGTTCCAACTCTCACCTGCGGCCATGATCTTCCCGCTGATGTTAAAGAGGCTCAGACGTGGGTTTGATACAATGTCTAATAAAGATCTCCTACGTTCTGTCCCATGATGGAACATCTTGAAAGGGAGCGGCTGATCTGTGCACATTGACCCTGAGCTGGACTGCACAGGAGCTGGTGGACGTAAATCACATAATCCATTTACCGGACAAGCTTTCATTCAGCAATTTCTGGAATAGAAACGACAGGTCACTGGGGGATTTAACTCACGTTTTAAGCTCCACTATTATGTTCAAAAAATTATATTGTTGGTCCAATAATTCTGTATCTGAAACATCTTTCCAAAATTCAGCTTTGGTGCAGAATTACAGCCACTTTGATCCAGTCCCACAATGAGATTTCCCAGGACGCGCCCTTTCGGTGTCTGTAGCTTTAAATGCTAATGAGGAGGAGAGAGGCGGGACGAGGAGGAGAGCGGCCTATAGAAGTTGGGGGGCATTCGCGGAAATGACATCATCATCACCATTCACCAACCACATTGTTGGGCGCAGACAGGAAGTCGTGTCGGCGTTTTCCCAGAAAAAATTAAATGAACCCTCCGGTTCTTCAGAGTCTCGAGTGACAGAACAAAAAAACATTTATTTGTGCATTTTTACATTTGTAGGTTTGGAAGCCGGTGGAGATAATTGGAGATAAAATCCAGATCCGACCGTCTGAGCTGCCGCTTTCTGAATGGCGAAGCAGAATGACCACTCTTTACACCTATCGCCATTTCTAGCCACTACATGACCATAGACAGGCTGGGGGAACTCGTACTAATGTTAAATAATCTCACTAAGTGACATTTTCGTGGCAGGGGACCTTTAGGAAAGTGGGGGCCAGTGTCTTCAATTACGATTTAATGCTAGTTCTACTTGCACTGGATTTTTAGAATACAAATATTCACCTGCATATTTTAAAGAGCCTTGTCCCTCAGTCTGTAGCTCAGGGTCCCTGAGCAGCCACCTGTCACTGCAAGCCGTCCTGGCAGCACAGATGGCCAGCTGAGTGCACAGTTTGGCCACTTCCCCGCTGTTTACCGATCCAGATATCGCTTACCGCCTCACAGAAACAATGTGTTAAGAAAACCTAACCGTTATGGAGGCCAAACGGCTCCATCTTGGAAACAGGAAGAGTCACCCGCCCATGTGGCAGCTGCGTGGGCTTCTCACCGAACAGAAGGTCCTAATCGAGCAATCAGGACCTGCTTTCCATATGGTGGAAGCGAGTCCGATTTGACTGAAGAGATACAGCCCATGGAGAACAGTGGTGCTTTGTCTTGACTGTGGCACAAAGCAATGGCCCTAGAACAATCGTCCACAATGCATGATCACTGGTGAGGTGACGACGGAACTGTGACACGCAAAAAATGCAGCAAATTCTGATGAACAGGTCAAACCTGGTGCAAACACAAACTCACAAACATGTCACTCTCTATAGTACAGCCTCCAATAAACATCATTCTGGGACATTGGTCTTGGTTTCCCAGCACGTGTCGTGTCTGAGCCTTGATCAGACTCATGTCTGACATGCTGGTGCCTTCTACCTCAGCAAGAAGGTCGAGAGCCCGCAGCCTGAGCAGAAAACCACCTGATGATGCCTGGCAGCATCCCAGCAGGGTGCTTTACATGCCAGCCTGGTATATTTGAATTCATACGGACTGCGCTGCCCGGGTTATTGCGTGGAAAGACCACGAGAGATAAGTATCTGTGTACACTGCCAGCAGGAAGCACACGCACACAAAAAAAAACAGATATTATGCGTCCACGCACAGACACAAAAGGTAATTTGCCTATTTTTTGCATGTTTGGACAGGACACGTACCGTTGCAATACTGTAGCAGGAGAGACGTGCTGTCGTACAGACTCCCGCAGGACGCGATCCGCTCCGACATCTCGGCCCCGGTGTCCCCTCTTCCTGCTGCCCGCGACGCGACGCGACGCGACGCGACACCTTTCCTCGCGCCCCTCGCTCCACCTGCGTGTCCGTTTCTATGGCAACATCCTCTCGTCTCACCGGCCAATCGGAGCGCACGACCAGTGCCTGGTTAAAATGTCAGAAACACAAGCAGCTTTAGCCTGTTAGATCGCCAACACGTTGTCGATTTAAAAAAACAAAACAATACACGTTTCTGGTTCGTAAAACGTCTGAAACGGCGCATTACGTTCGGCTGCTGATTGGCGGACAGGTGCCTGGTGTAGCGCTGCGTTAACGAACGAATTAGTGATGGACGCGGCGGTTCTTTTAGAGGTACTGAATCTTTAGAATCAGTTCACTAAAAAGATCCGTTCACCGAATCGTTCATGAGTCTGTGACTCCGACTTCCTGAACTGAGTGTTGTGGCTGTGTTCGTTTAACAAACACATTTGTAAAAACTAAACCGGTTTATAAATCATGATGTTTTAAGTGTCCTGTCCTATGGTATGCCATTTAACGGCCCATTACAAGGACTGTATAATTCCCTACTACTCTGGTTTAATCTGCTCTGATGAAAATAATAGCAAGTAACTATTCGCATTGTAAAAGAACATTATCCAACCCCTGGGTTCTGTACCATCTTTTCTGTACTAATCTGCATTCTTAAATTAAATGGAGATAAAACTGATATCCTACTTATTAGTACTGTATTGGTATTGTAAATCAACATTATCCAAAACTGACAGTATTTCAGTTGATTTCAACTGGTTAAGAGTCTGGGTGTCATCCTTGACAGTACACTTACTTTTTACACTTACACAATCTCATATCAGCAACATTAACCCTTCTTGATATCAATCGCCTCAATCCCTCCCTCCCTGGATGCATGTTGCACTAGACTATTTACTCTGTGAATTCTACACATAAAATGATACTTGATGAAAATGTTACAATGTGCATGACAAAATATGGTAAACCACCTACATTTGTTTTTTTAGTGTGAGTGAGTTGTAATGCTGAACCACAGAGGGGCAGTGTTGCTTGTGCTTTCTGCTCTGAAGACCAGTGACGTGTCACAATGTCACAATCACAGGTCGGCTCCTGACCAAAGGTCTTGTCTGTGCAAGGTCTGCTTGTAATAATGCATAAGGAAAAATTTGCTTTCGCTGCACGATAGTTTGCCGGATTTTCACCATTATCTCAGAGAGCCTTGGAATATATGACGGCTTTGGCTGTGTACTGGCAAAGTTCAAATCCTGATACCTGCTTTTGGACTAAATAAGATAAAAAATAGATTTTCATGGGCACTTGTGCTGTGAGGCTTACATCACAGTCTAATGGCCAAATCTGTCGTTTATTAACTGACCTGAATCTTCATTGTAGTTTTTTTATTGGTTCTTCTTAGCAGGCAATGATTTTTGTATCTGAGGGTTTACTTTACTTTTCTTGGCGGACACTTTTATCCAAAGCGACTTACAAGAGGAAGACACCAGTTCGGTTTCTATAGATTTTGAGTTACAAACCTAAGAGGCCTGATAAGGCCTAACGTGTCAGAAAAAGAACATGCTAGAAAATTGTTAAGCGCTAGATGAAAAATACATATTTATATTTTATATTTATTTTGTGCTGTGTGTGTGCATGTGCGTGTGTTAGTGTTAAACTCGTCTGAAATACTTTCAGTCGATTGGGATCGGAGACCCCGTGAAGAGGGAATCTTCAGTCTCATTTCATTTGCAGATCTGAGAGGGGGTGCAGGAGTGTAGTTAACTAATAGCGTGTTGATATAGGAGGGTGCACTTCCATTTACAGCCCTGTAGGCAGCATCAAGGATTTAAATGCGAGGAGCTACCGGGAGCCAGTGGAGAGAGGTGAGAAGAGGTGAGAAAAGATGAGGTGAGAACAATTTTCTACAATGAAATTCTTCCAGGTAAATCCAAGCCTGTGTTGAACGCCTTACTATTGTGGAATATCTTTTAGTCACATTTAAATGACAGATATTTCCTTTCTGGTGGATTCTATAACAGGTGTAATATTTTCTTATCTCAGACAATGAATAGAGTTAACCATTCTGTGCAAACTCCATATACAGAAAGCTGGAACCTGGATTTAAATCTTGGAGGTGTGAGGCCAATATAATTCATCTCAAAATATTACATAATTTTAATCATATTCCTTCAAAAACAAGTCAAGAAGAATTGATGCTCGAACCATGTGTCAACTTGAGGTAGATTTCTATTCTGTTCACTCACTGCATTTTGTTAAATGATGAAAATAAACTATTAACACTTGCACTTTTAAAGCATTCTTAGTTTTTTTCACACCTGCATAAAAATGTAGACAGTGCTCTATTATATTTTATGGGCTCAATTCATTCTTTCATCCACACAGTCATAACATATTGATGCATTCATTTGTTGTTCTTCAACCCACCAGCAATATTCATTGTCTAGGGTGGTAGTAGCCTAGTGGGTATCACACTCGCCTATGAACCAGAAGACCCGGGTTTAAAATCCCACTTACTACCATTGTGTCCCTGAGCAAGACACTTAACCCTAAGTTGCTCCAGGGGGGGACTGTCCCTGTAACTACTGATTGTAAGTCACTCTGGATAAGGGCGTCTGATAAATGCTATAAATGTAAATGCTGTAAATGAATGAGTTGTTCTACTAAGGTAGTAAAGCATTTTATATCACCTTCATACACACCCACAGAAAGCAGTACATTTGCCAGTATTCAGTACCAGTTGACTATCATGCTGATGTTAAAATGGCAAAGGAGTGAACTGCCACCTCGTGAATTATGCATCATATCTGGTCTTGCATGATTCTCTCTGAACTAGAATCCTCCATGGTCTTTTTACAGTGAGGACGGAGACGGAAAAGTGAAAACCTTGGTTTCATTCATATTTAATGCACTTATCTTAATAATGCAAGCTACAGCTGCAGAGCCTCCACAAATAAATGTTTTTTTTGTTGCTTGTTTTCAGCAGTGGCTCAGTATTTCCCCCCAATGATCTGTGCTGCAGATAGGCTCATCATCACACCACAAACCAGAGCAGATTAATTGAGTGTGTGTCTGTTTTCGCCTCCTGGCACATCCCAATTTAGAGCAATTAGCAGATACCGACACTGCTGTAGGGTCCCGGCCTCCTGCTGGGTCAATGGTGAGCTGTTATGCAAGTCTGCGTGTGATTTTTGCCAAGTGAACCTTCCAACCTGGGCCACTGCCTAATTTTATCTTTTTTCTTGCATCACAATTCTCTTTCTGAATTTACCATATTCCTCACATTCCACATTTACAATGCTGTATTTCATGCATCGTTATATATTTTCTTGTTTATTTTAATATTCTTTCAATCACACATTGTATTGTATAGCTTAAGAGACACCAATTGCAATAAATAAAACTGACTAAATAAATGAAGCATGAGTGTGTGTGTTTTTTTTATGAAATAGGTCATGTTTCATTTTTTGACTTAATTAAAATTATAAAAATAATTAAAAATGGGGATATGGCCCAAAAAAAGTCAGGACATTTGGGCATAGGTGAATACACAGACTTTGTGTTGATCAGAAAAATGAGTGTGGATGAGTTGTTAAGTGGCTGAGCTGACTGATGTGAAACTGCAGTGGGGGTGTCTGCAGCCGATGATGAAGACTGCTTTCTGCATGAAGCGGGTGACTGATGGCTTCTTGCGCAGTAAGGGCTCGTACACAGGGTGATGTGATCTTCCCAGGGGAGGGAGTATGCTTCTTTTGTGTTGGCATACAGTAAGTCCAATGTTTTATTGTCTCTGGTTGGGCTTGTCACAGCAGCAGAATACATTTACAGCATTTATCAGACGCCCTTATCCAGAGCGACTTACAATCAGTATGTACAGGTGTAGAAGAAAGACACTCCACGTGTTTCACCTTTGGTCATGGAACAGCCAGAAAACAACTGTATCTCACTTTAAACCTTGGTGATGTACAAGATCCTACTTTCCTACCCTTCATTACCCACAATGGTATAAATATGCTTGTGAACTTACCATGGTAAATAAACTTGGAATTCAATTGACTTCCTTTATTGCAGCTCCCCAGATGGGAAATTTCCCACCACAACAGGCCAGTTCCCCCCTGGAGCCCCCCCTTCTTCTGGTTCATAGGTTGCTTAAACCTTTCTGTATTCATTTCTTGGTGTCTGACATGAGGGCTGACATTATACACTATAGACCTTTCTTAGAAACTCCAAAAGTGTTTGGTATCTTGGTATGGCTTTCACATGTATTTTTATGAAATGCATCTTCAGATATACCAATACCAATTCAGATCACAAGAAAGCTGGTATTTTGATCAAGATCCGGATAAAATGCAAGTGCACTTAACCATCAAGAATCATAATATAGTTGATAACTGAGCTGCTCCTGCATGTATTTGCGTTCTGCGCCTGGCTTCAGATAAAGCTGTAACCATGAAACAACATAAGAAAAGTGTACCGTTATGTAGGCTGGTGAACTGCTGTGTGCCCTGATTATTTTCTCCCCAGAGGTATTCCTTTGTGTGACCTATGGGGTGTGTACAGGGGTTTGGCGTTGGGTCATGATCCCTTCTTGGGTTTCTGGGGTTAAAAATGGGCATTCTAAGCCCTGGGGTCAATCATTCTTTTTCTTGTTACTTAAAAGAAATTGTCCTTTTCTAAAGAACATACAACTCAGTTTAAAAGAAACATGAGATTATATCTTAATGTCTAGTGAACCTCTGAACCCTTGTTGTGTAACTATTACTGACACCCAGAAGACAAGCTATAATGAGCAAACTCATGATGGTGACAACACAATTTTTTTATCCACTCATGTTATGCAACAAAAATCTGTTCTAACCATCCAGACATACAGTTTTAGAACACCATGCGTCCTGTAAATGGGAAATGTTGTTTCCATTGCAGGTTTGATAAAGATGGATTTTCAAACTACCTAGAACAAAATCTTGCAATTTGCGGGTTGCTTACCGCTGCAATGAGTTTAAAGCCAGGTGATTTAACATTTCATATGCAGTGTTAATCCTAGTCTGATACAGATCACATGTAAGCAACAGCATGTGCCGTCTGCTACAGGACTGATAAATGTTTTTTTTGTTTTTGTATGCTTGCAGCATCAGACTGAAATGTGACTCCGGTGGGTGGGTGACGTTTGTTAATAGAGCAACGCTGAACTAGGTGCTCAGTCACTGCAGCACCAACCATATTCTTGACTGGTCTCCTCTTCCAACTCAACTCAGAAGTAAGCTCGATCCCTTCTTCTCCTCTCACCATCTCCCTTGTCCATTCCTTATCTACGTCACAGCGCTCACATGGCCATATACGGTGGTGGTGTAAGCTGAGGCTGACAGTTCGCTCACAGTTTGCTCCTTATCTCAAATTGGGGTTTCACAGACCACTAATAAATGTACAGTTCTGTGCAAAAGTAGGCAGAGGTGAAAAAATGGTATGAAAAAAGCAAATAGTTTAATTACATAAACCAGCCGAATGCTGGCAATGAACAGAAGAATGAACAAAATCTAAAATCAAACAAATATTATTGAGACCACCCTTTGCCTTCAAAACCAGCATCTGTTCGTCTAGGTATGCTTGCACACAGGTTATGAAACTCTGCAGGATGGAGGGCATATCCTTACTTCCAGGACTCCTCCTTCTATATTGAAGATGTTAAAAACATTGGCTGCATATTTAGAGTCATTGTTCTGCTATATACTTAACTGATGACATTGCATGATTAGAATCTGCAAGTATTTCTCAGAACTGAGGCCATTTAATGGTTGCGACTCTTCTATGAAGACCACTTCTGGCCGAGACTTCAGCAGACAGTAGATGGATTATGCATTAACAATCCCTAACCTTGCAGGTTTCTTTGTGTTTCTTCGAAAGAGCTTGAACAGCTTGTTGTTCTGTGCCACAACCTCACCTTGGAGGCAGAGTTTGGCTGTTTAAAGAGTTTAGCTGAGTTTTAAGTCTTCTACTCAACTGTTTCTGCATCAGTAAATGACAGTAAGTCATCAGTAAGTGTTTCACCTTAAATGTAAAAATTGATGATAACTACCTGCTTGGTAGTTATCAAATTAATCATTATTAAAATTATTAAAAATAAACTATTATTAATTTGATTTTGAATCTTAATTTATTTTTCACACCTGCTTTTGCATGGTACTGTATGCTGCAGTGTGCAACAGGAAATTGGAAGCCCCACTGTTTGCTTATGGAAGTATTGTATTATTTAAAGCTTTCTAAATTTGTACACTGAATATTTTCTTCATCTTTTTCCCAGTAGCCCTGATTATTTACTTCCCATCTATTTATTCGCTTCCCTGGGTTGCGAATAATGTTTATGAGGCCTCTTATGACATGCCAGTCATGTAGGAAAACCACAGGACATTTTTGAGTTTGATATCCTGCGGTACTTGCAGATGTTGTACAGGCTCGCCCTCGTCTGTTCTATATGACATGAATGCTAACTTGGTTATCCAAGCTGATCTGATAAAATAATTGATGCTCAGAGCTGTTTATCTTTCAAACTCCCTGCAGTAACTAAATTTGTGGTTGTGGCCAGGATATGTAGATGAGACAAGGGAAATATGAAAAAATCTATTCTGTGGTCAAGCATCAAGTGAATACCAATCATTCTCTTAATAGCTACAGGGAGTATGAAGGTATGGCGGAGTTTATCAAATAAAGAGAGAAATGTCAAGAGCTACATATGGCCTTGTGGGATTTTTTATCTTTCACACTATGAAAACAGAGACACACACACACACACACACACACACACACACACACACAATCTACATTTAAATGATTCTACAAGATGTTAATAGGTTCTTAAACAAGGGACTGGCGACTGCTTATGTCAGATGAGCCAAACTGCGATGAACATATTTCCAAAGGTCCAACAGAACTCCACTTAGCTGAAATGGCCATTGCTTAGAGGTCACAGAGCAAAAAAAAAACATCTGCAGAGCATGAAAACAAGCTAAGAAAGACTGGCATGAATAATGTGGATACTCTCTGTATACATTACAACCAGATGAATTTGGATTTCTACTGGGTGCTCTGTTGTGGACTACCCACAGTCCAACAACATGCAGGTTAACTGGTGTAATAGCACTCAAATGTTTTTGGTTTTTAAATATAATGTGTTTGCTTCAGTGAGGAAACGGTTTCATTTTATTATGTTACTGGTTAGAAGAACATTTTTTGCAGTTTTCTTTATTTTCATGACCATTTACGTTGGTAGATTCTCACTGAAGGCATCAAAACTATGAATGAACACATGTGGAGTTCTGTACTTAACAAAAAGTGGAGACCTGACGTTCACAGTCACCGGACCTGAACCCAGTCGAGATGGTTCTGGGTGAGCTGGACCGCAGAGTGAAGGCAAATGGGCCAACAAGTGCTAAACACCTCTGGGAACTCCTTCAAGACTGTTGGAGAAGCATTTCAGGTGACGACCTCTTGAAGCTCATTGAGAGAATGCCAAGAGTGTGCAAAGCAGTAATCAGAGCAAAAAAACTAGAATACAAAACATGTTATTTCACCTTTTATATGGATGCACCTTAATAAAATGGGAATGGTTGGTGATATTAACGTCCTGTTTGTGGCACATTAGTATATGTGAAGGGGCAAACTTTTCAAGATGGGTGGTGACCATAGTGGCCATCTTGGATCCAACTTTTGTTGGGTCATGTGACACATAAAATGTATTGGTAATTTCACAAGAAAAACAACAGTGTTTGGTTTTAATGTAACTTTATTCTTTCATGAGATATTTACAAGTTTCTGACCACTTATAAAATGTGTTCAATGTCACCAACCATTCCCATTTTATTAAGGTGTATCCATATAAGTGGCCCACCCTGTAGAATATAAAAAATGTTTTTGTTTATTTCACCTTTTTTTGTTACATAACTCCACATGTGTTCATTCATAGTTTTGATGCCTTCAGTGAGAATCTACCAACGTAAATGGTCATGAAAATAAAGAAAACACATTGAATGAGAAGGTGTGTCCACGTTCAGCCTGTACTGTACATTTCTGAAAGGTTCGTTTAAAGGTGTACAACCAGCATGTAGTGTGATCTGCTAAAATTGAAACGGCACTGAACAGTCCAGCTTAACCAGAGATTAATCAAAAAGGATTCAGGAGGTGCTGTAAGAGGCATCTGTTGTGAAGATGACTGAGTGAACTGCTTTTGCATGCCACACTGCACCATTCTGTAGCCAGGCAAAGCAGGTTGGGACAAGCTAAACAGATGTCCCTGGTATATGATGCCACTGGACTGATCACGGTCTTCACAGTTAGGTCACTGTAGGAGAAATTAGCCAGCATTGACAATAAATTGACAGAAAGTATATTTTGACAACTTCAGGGAATTTTTCTTAGTAAACATTGAATGAATGTGGCCCTCTGGCTTTTTAGTGTGGGAACAGTCCCATGGGACCAGATTAAGCTGGGATGACAGTTTTGATAAAGGAAAAGAAGACAGAAACAAATTAAAACACAAGTAGTGTCACCACAGTCAAATACCAAGAGGGGAGTGGTGGGAAGAAGATATGGACCTGAGTTAAATATATGAGTGTTGCAGCAAAGGGTCTGAATACTTAGGACCATGTGATATTTCAGTATTCTCCCTTTTCTGTCAATATGGGGTGCTGCGTGTACATTAATGAGGGAAATAAATTAACCTAAATGATTTTAGCAAATGACTGCAATCTAACAAAGATTGAAGGGGGTTTGAATAGTGGTAACCAGTGGTGGCCTAGCGGTTAAGGAAACGCCCCCATAAAGTTGTAGGTTTGAATCCGCCAAGGTGCCACTGAGGTGCCACTGAGTAAAACACCGTCCCCACACACTGCTCCCCACTGCTCACCAAGGGTGATGGTTAAAAGCACACATAAAAGGACACATTTCGTTGTGTCACTGTGTGCAGTGCTGCAGTGTTTTAGAATGACAATCACTTCACTTTCACTTTTCACTTTCCATACCCATTGCCATCACTCTAGCTGCCCCTTGGGGGCGGCCACACTGAATGGCATCCAGAGGGCGGTCTGTTCACTCAGACTTTCCTCTGGTGCCCGTGCCCACTTCTCAATTTTAATTGCACTTAGACATTGAGGAGGAACGTATGCTTGTGTTTGTGGGTGGCTGCTTGTCTATGACTATGTGGCATGTCAAGTCCTGGACTCCATCTCACATCCCAGGCTTCCCCACGGGTGTTCGTTCCCTAACCCCCCACCCCATTTTTTGTCCTCCACCCTCCCTCTACATGACGACTTTCTGTTCAACTTCTCTTTTTGTCTCTCCATTTTTCCTCTGTCTTCTGGTCGTGTCTGTTGTGATTGAAGCAAGTTAAATGTCAAATGTGTTACTGAGAGGCTGGGGTAAAAAAAGCTTTGGATGATTTATGTCTTCAGAAGAAATACTTCCTGGGAAAGGTTGGGAAATTATAAATTGGAAGAATAAGATTATACGGTTTATTTATTAATATTATTCTATGCTTAATTTGTTCATCAGAATGTAATTCTTCAGGATTACATTTGAATATTTTGGGCCACTCACCACTCTAGCCTGGATATTTTACAGCAAGATGGCCTGCAGTCCTAATGGCATTGGGCTTCACTTTATCTTCCTATACATCTTTATTGTGCTCTGGGGTATTTGTCTAGAAACCAGTTCATGCAGGGTAGTCAACGTGAATTTGGATAACTGTTAGCTTGAGCGTATTTGGCAGGCCTGTCAAGCCTAGTATACCATCACAAAGGTCAGCCTAGAGGACCATGGGCCTTGGGCAGCCATAACAACATGTTGGCACTGAACAGAGAAGCAGTCATTTTTGCCAATGTTAAGGCATTCACAGTTCATTAACATCTGGGTCTGTTATGTGGGTAGACAAACATTTGTGCCACTGGATAATATGCAGATATCATCCAGTAATATACAGATTCTGTATAGTCAGGTCTTGTTATTTAGCATAGATCCTTTTGATATCAAATGTCATAGCTGTGATTTCTAAATCACCTTGAGGTTACTTGCTCACCGGATGCCTTCAGCCCCGTAACCCTACATTCATTCAACACAAGGCTTCCTACATTGCAGTAATTAGGTGATTTAGGCAGACAACTGACATGCCTGGCCATTTCTGAATTATATTGTGCAATCAATTAATGGCGTGTTGGATAGGAATTGTCCTGCAGCCTGAACACAACGATAAGTCACTGAGGTGAAAGGCTATAAATCCGCGAACAGAGCCTGTGTTGAATGTATGCACTGTTTGCTTGCCAGCAACAACACTCCTTTCATGCATTGTGTGGTCTGGAGGCGTCGTTCCCTTGGGGGGAACAGTGGGATGTTTATCTTCCAGGGGCTGAACTTGTGCTAATTGGGGTCACGCCCGAGATGCTGCTGTAGAACGGTACAAAGAAGTTCAGTTGGTGCTGGTGTGATGTTGGCCCGTTGTATAGCTGAATAATATACTTTATTGTTGATGTCATTTTCTATAAATCAATGGCAGTGCAGTCCAGGCCATGTAAATGTACCAATTCAGTTTTTTGGACATTATGTTTCCGTTTTTGAAAAGATGATTACGTTTTAGGTCAATGCCACACTGTGAACCTGAAAACATTATGATTTCTAGGGCTAGTTTTAAAAGGATCTGTCACGACCGAGGAGGAGTGAAAAGAACCGATGGACTCCAAGGTCAGGAAAAAATAATAACAATTTATTTCCAGTATGAGAACATGAATAGCAAAGGGTTCAAATCAGCACGATCCTCGCTGCACCCCATTTCTCTGGCACCACCACCCCGGGTTCACGCACAGTCCAGGGGCCCTCGTGTCTACGCACGGTCCTGCACGTCACGGTACAAGTACCAGCACAGGGGGACAATCACGGGACACGGGGGAAGCTCGATGTTCACGTTGGAGGACAGCTCTGTAGACTCAGGTCACACAGGGCTTTTGTAGGGGAGCGGATGAGATACAACAAGCCACACCACACGTTTGTTACACTTGTGAGGGTCCCTATTTGTGTTAAAAGGACCTGGGAAGGGAACGTGACAAGGAAGTGTGAGAGAGGTAACGGCAAGTGCACGCTACGGGATTGGGACTTATCAGGACACCGGCGGCTACAAGCAACACACAGACACAGACCCTAATACTCAGGGGAGGAACAGCGTGTCGTGGAGGGTGCAGCTGGAGTGGACATGATGGGATTGACGCCTCTAGTGCACCACATTAAAATCTCTAAATGAAAGTATCTTGACTGTATACTTTCAGCACAAATATGTTATCTAGGAGCTGCCTCTAGAGTGAAAGCTGCAGCCCTCGAGTGAAAAATCCTGTAGTAAGAGGATAAAGGTGCTAATCATAGTCAACAAATACTTCCCTACATTGACCCCTGACACCAGCCAGAAGCCGACAAAACATTTGGAGCCTGTCTAACCCCTCTACCTGGACTCAAGAGAGACATTTAGTCACAAAAATATTTATTTACTTAATTATTCATGCTGGAAGAAGATGCGGAACATGTTGTATGTACATTTATTAAAACATGTCTTGTGGTCTGTGACCTTGGTTTCATGCACGGTTTGACACCACTGAAATTGAAAAGATTAATATATTTGTTTGCCTTATTCTGCAATAGTCTTTGAACTCCCATTTTGTAATGGCCCTGTACTGGAGCACCACCTGCGGTCTGTCTGTGCATGTGCCTGCCTGCAAATGTCTGATAATGCTGTCATTTGGATGAAGTACTAAAATTAAGATTTAAACATTTAAAAAACGAAAATAACAATATAATATATTTATATAGTTATATATATTATATGAGTGTTGCAGCAAAGGGTCTGAATACTTAGGACCATGTGATATTTCAGTATTCTCCCTTTTCTGTCAATATGGGGTGCTGCGTGTACATTAATGAGGGAAATAAATTAACCTAAATGATTTTAGCAAATGACTGCAATCTAACAAAGATTGAAGGGGGTTTGAATAGTGGTAACCAGTGGTGGCCTAGCGGTTAAGGAAACGCCCCCATGAAGTTGTAGGTTTGAATCCGCCAAGGTGCCACTGAGGTGCCACTGAGTAAAACACCGTCCCCACACACTGCTCCCCACTGCTCACCAAGGGTGATGGTTAAAAGCACACATAAAAGGACACATTTCGTTGTGTCACTGTGTGCAGTGCTGCAGTGTTTTAGAATGACAATCACTTCACTTTCACTTTTCACTTTCCATACCCATTGCCATCACTCTAGCTGCCCCTTGGGGGCGGCCACACTGAATGGCATCCAGAGGGCGGTCTGTTCACTCAGACTTTCCTCTGGTGCCCGTGCCCACTTCTCAATATTAATTGCACTTAGACATTGAGGAGGAACGTATGCTTGTGTTTGTGGGTGGCTGCTTGTCTATGACTATGTGGCATGTCAAGTCCTGGACTCCATCTCACATCCCAGGCTTCCCCACGGGTGTTCGTTCCCTAACCCCCCACCCCATTTTTTGTCCTCCACCCTCCCTCTACATGACGACTTTCTGTTCAACTTCTCTTTTTGTCTCTCCATTTTTCCTCTGTCTTCTGGTCGTGTCTGTTGTGATTGAAGCAAGTTAAATGTCAAATGTGTTACTGAGAGGCTGGGGTAAAAAAAGCTTTGGATGATTTATGTCTTCAGAAGAAATACTTCCTGGGAAAGGTTGGGAAATTATAAATTGGCAGAATAAGATTATACGGTTTATTTATTAATATTATTCTATGCTTAATTTGTTCTTCAGAATGTATTTCTTCAGGATTACATTTGAATATTTTGGGTCTGGCTGACCCAGCCACTCACCACTCTAGCCTGGATATTTTACAGCAAGATGGCCTGCAGTCCTAATGGCATTGGGCTTCACTTTATCTTCCTATACATCTTTATTGTGCTCTGGGGTATTTGTCTAGAAACCAGTTCATGCAGGGTAGTCAACGTGAATTTGGATAACTGTTAGCTTGAACGTATTTGGCAGGCCTGTCAAGCCTAGTATACCATCACAAAGGTCAGCCTAGAGGACCATGGGCCTTGGGCAGCCATAACAAGTAGTTACAGGGACAGTCTTAGCATAGATAAAGGTGCTAATCATAGTCAACAAATACTTCCCTACATTGACCCCTGACACCAGCCAGAAGCCGACAAAACATTTGGAGCCTGTCTAACCCCTCTACCTGGACTCAAGAGAGACATTTAGTCACAAAAATATTTATTTACTTAATTATTCATGCTGGAAGAAGATGCGGAACATGTTGTATGTACATTTATTAAAACATGTCTTGTGGTCTGTGACCTTGGTTTCATGCACGGTTTGACACCACTGAAATTGAAAAGATTAATATATTTGTTTGCCTTATTCTGCAATAGTCTTTGAACTCCCATTTTGTAATGGCCCTGTACTGGAGCACCACCTGCGGTCTGTCTGTGCATGTGCCTGCCTGCAAATGTCTGATAATGCTGTCATTTGGATGAAGTACTAAAATTAAGATTTAAACATTTAAAAAACGAAAATAACAATATAATATATTTATATAGTTATATATATTATATATAACTATATAATTTATATAATTTTTATAAGCTCTGTTTTTATGATATTGTCATGATCCGAACCGGCAGGGGTTTCTCCGGATCCGGAGTTCGGACCGGAGTTTCATGTTCGTCTCGTGTAATGTTCCCTGATCGTGTTCACCTGTATATTTATATAATTGTATAAAACCATCATGTTCGTGTCTGTTCGTCGTCGGGTCATTGTGCGTGTTGATGTTCCCTTGTCTCGTGTATTTTATATTAAACCCCTGTCCTGTGATCGTGCGAATGCGTCCTCCTTCATCGCCATGTCCAGCCCACCCGTGACAGAATGACCCGACCATGTGGACGCAGCCGATCGACGCCCCGCTGAGATCCAGGGAACCGTGGATGGTCGGGAGGACGTCTGCTCCACAGATCCATGTTCAAGGTTCCATGTATGGACGTCCCCCGACGCCGCCGTCTCGTCCGGATTCCAGCAACACAGCTCCGGTAATCGCCAGTGCCCTGCCCAAGATCCAGTCCATGTTTTTAAAGTTTCCCCAAGCGTGACAGACTCTCGGCGGCCTACGAAAGCTACCGTGGGGTCGAGGAGACTGGTCGCGCAGTTCAGGTGCTCCCGGCGTTAACCGAGACGAGGGAGGCGGCGAACTTCCCAGCGAGGCGTGCCGGAGACTGACCGGACTGACGGTGCCTGCAGACTGCGGACAGGATGCCGGTCCCCCACGGACGAGCCGTGCTTCGGCCCGGGCCTGACGCCGCCGGTGCAGGACAACCGCCACTCGTCCTTACGGACTTCTCCCCCCTTTCATAGACCGTTTTGTGGGCACTCCCAGGTGGTAGTGCTTTTGAGGGGGGAGTAATGTCATGATCCGGACCGGCAGGGGTTACTCCGGATCCGGACCGGAGTTTCATGTTCGTCTTGTGTAATGTTCCCTGATCGTGTTCACCTGGTGTCTATTTATATAATTGTATAAAACTATCCTGTTCATGTCTGTTCGCCGTCGGGTCATTGTGCATGTTTATGTTCCCTTGTCTCGTGAAGTTTGTATTAAACCCCTGTCCTGTGATCGTGCGAATGCGTCCTCCTTCATGCCATGTCCGGCCCACCCGTGACAGATATATATATACACACACACAAACATATTTATAGCTTATAAAATAATTTATTCTACATGATATGAAGGCTTATGGAGCAATCAGCAGATGCATCACAGACAGAATAACAAAATGTTCAGTGTATTAACTGGTCTGATAGAGTTGATAACGTGCCTCAGAGCAGATCCTCTGTGAAAAATTTGACTCTGAAACGTTGAACTGGTAATATTACCTATTATGAAACGAAAGGTCACCAATGTAGCCAGCAGGGAGCTGCGTTAATTAAGCAGAATGGGTTAATTCATTTAAGATGTCAGTCATCTGTCACATAAGTGGTATGATTCAAGTTAATTCTGCATTAAAGAAAACCGTGGAAGGTCTGACATTTCACTTGGGCTCTTGGTTACTAATAAGCAATCCTTGTATGTCTGATTTAACACATTTAACATTTAGACATTTCTGTCCTCACATGTAAATATCCTTATGAAGCCATCATTGTATGCTACTTTTATTGTAATTTTGACATTTTTCCTTTTTTTTTTGCCTATGCTGCCATGAGCATGTAAAATGCTGACATTGCAGGCAATCGGTGGTTCATTTCTTGAGGACAGGACATGGGCAGACTCACCATCAGTACAGGAGAGACTCCCATAGGCTGTCCTGATAAGCTACAAGACGTTGATTAAGAATCATAACTGTAATCCTCTTCAGTTGTCACGTGAGCCTGGCTTACGTGCTTTTTCTTTTTGTTACATCCTTTGAGGAGTCAGAATGCCATGTTTGTGTGGCCGGGAGGAAAGAGGATGCAAACACATGACTTATAAAACATAACACAATAAATTAAACCAGGCCCTCACAGAGACACTAGACATTGACAAATGTAGCAAAGGTATAAATTAGGGATGGGACACAAAAAGGATACATTTATATTATTAATAACAGCTCAGGGAGCACAAGAACACCGACCTGGGAAACACAGAACTGGAAAACCAGAAAATATCCAGAATCATTTTCTCTTAATTCTAAAAAAAAATTTTTAGAAGTTGTGTTTTGTTTTATATTGAGCTGATGGGGAGGGAAGTGCAGAGGCAGGACATACTGGAAAGGGATTTTATTAAGAATAACCAATAAACACCAATAAACACCAGCACGATGGCCAAAAGGGGAAACAAAGGGGATCGACATAAACAAACCCGCAGGCGTGTGGCGATTGCCAGAACTCAAAGTACTCTCGTTCACCAATGTTCACAAAAAGTCCACTAAAATGTCGCCGCTGCAGAGGGGGTGGAGTTAGTCTTTTAAAGGCGGTCAGAATTGGCTTCAGCTGTCGCGATCACCTGGAGCCAATCCTGACAACTGTGGTTAATGTAGATGTCTTCTCTTCCTTCTTCACTGCACAGCTCTGTGAGAATAAATGAGGTACCATCATTAACATCCACATACGAGTCACTCAGCTTTTCCTCTCTACATTGAACATCTGGCCAATGTTATGAACTAGACCAAAACTAGACCAAATCCTTATATAAGCGTACATAACGTCAAAGTAGAAGAGAAAATCCCTCGTTTAACATTAATTACTGCAGTCAAATTACCTTTCCATCCCATTATGTTTGTATGTCTCGTATGCCTTAAAGCATAATGATAAACTTGGACATGATCTATGTTCAGTTAGATTTTTCTTGTCCGGTAGCTGTTATAAAACAAAAAATCTAACTCTTGTTTGATGGAACTTGCTCTCTGCAGAGTTGGATGTAGCTGGAAGCTGAGGAACCACCACATGGGCTTATGTGCTTTGATGTTGGTTTTTCGTTGACACTGGCACCCGATTGTGTCAATAAGCGGAAATTGAGACTGTCAGACTACGGTGCCAAGCTCCTGTCTGCAGCCATGACCTCTTCTAAATCCCCGAACCCACAGGTCGGCTGCCATGTTATGAAATCACTTCCTTTTTCTAAATCGCAGCTTATGGGTTTGTTCAAACAGAGCCGTAGTGTTGATGCTTTTCTCGCACCATGTTACAATTCAATCTTTGCACTTACAGTGATTTTATAAAAAAACGTTTTCATGGTGCTCCAACCTTCCTTTGGTGAAGTCTTTACAATACAATAATCGATCCTTTTTCACTTTAAAGGTATTTAAAGGTATTTTACTTAATGTTAATGTTGTAACCTGTTTTGTCCTGTTTGTTGTATTGGCTGTGGTGTGGTCAGGGTGTGAACATCTTCCTGAATGAGAGATTAGGCCATTTTAAATAGTTAATGGATTTAACTGACCTGAAGACACAGTTTAGTAACACTTGTGTAATTAACCAAACTTCTGACATTAACCCAGAGCACAATAGAGCTCCAAGCAGCTCTAAAATTACAGCAATAAATAAAGTAATAATTTCATACCTGTATTTATTTAATAGTTGAAATTCTGCATAAATTAGAGCACAAAGAATAATTTGCTCCACAGTCCTGTGCTTATTTTAAAATTGGCCATTGCTCATGGTTGGGGTATTTATTCTGACTCCCAGTGAGATAAGGATTCATTATTGAACAAGTGTGAACTCTGAAATTAAATGTCTGAAGTCATGCATCACTTGAAGGGGTTTGAGTTTGGGTTGGATCCTGCTCACAAGCTATTCAAAGGCTAGACCGGGAGGTTGATAAATGTATTTATTTATTTTTATCAGGGCTTTTCATTGTCCCTATAGCAGGAGCGATGTCCTTCTCCACCATATGTCCTTCTGCAGAGCCCTCAGGATTGTGGATTTATTATGGTTTCATCTGAGGGCGCATTATGCAGTCACTTCAGAATTTACAGCACAGTGCAGAGTGCGGAGCAGTGCAGCGGATGCTCCGCACATGCTGTGATCTGATTATGTGTTGTAGGGAATAATGAAAGGAATGTGCTCTTTTTTATATACATTACCACGTTCACAAAAAATCCCCAGTTGACTTGTTTCAGTTATGCTAGTCAGAAGTTCTGAAATATAGAATCAAATATTTCCCTTGACAAAAGAAAACAGAGTCAAACAGAGATGCTGCCACCGAGCTGCATCCGTCTGGCAGCCTATGGTACCAGGCCACCTCCCTGAGGATGACATCAGCAGTCTGGGCCACGATTACCAGGAGTACCGTGTGGCCCTCAGAGGGTGGCAACCCTGTGACAAAGTCCAGGGAGATGTGGGACCAGGTATGGTCCAGGTGGACCGCACAGATGTCATCCCTTCGTGTTCTTGGAGCCAGGCCTGTCTGACAGGGTAAACTGCAAGTGGGCAAAGAACAATGCCCACCGGCCTGTGAATCCAGGTGCGAGAGAAATGGTAAAAAAAACATTTACATTTACAGCATTTATCAGACGCCCTTATCCAGAGCGACTTACAATCAGTAGTTACAGGGACAGTCTCCCTGGAGCAACTTAAGGTTAAGTGCCTTGCTCAGGGACACAATGGTAGTAAGTGGGATTTGAACCCGGGTCTCCTGGTTCACAGGCGAGTGTCTTACCCACTAGGCTACTACCACCCTAGTGGGCAAGCCGGTGGAAGCCCATCAGAGCAGTTCAGTGCTAAGACACAGTGGTTTTGTTGTTCGTATATTGTAAATAAATACATTCTTTTTCTTTTTCAACCTTCGGCGTCGCTCCACCCTGGTCGTGATACAGTCTCATATGGCTCAACAGACGAATTTGCACTGATGTTGATCAGGGAAGGAAGCATTAGTGCATCATTAAAAGTCAGCATTTTGTTTTTAATTTAATCTGTCACCGTGGGTGGACCTGGAACTAATTTATTACTCCTGTGTGAAAAGAATTAGAACGGTTTAGAACAGCAGTCCCTTTTTGGTGCTTTTCTTTGAACATAAAACAAGACAGATAATTCAATTTATCATAGTCATTTGACATAATTACATTTTGGTCAAATATTGTTCTGTTAAATTGAACATTGTGTGTGTGTGTGTGTGTGTGTGTGTGTGTGTGTGTGTGTGTGTGTTCTCTTGCACCATGCTTCAGGAGACAGACACTTTTCTCCCTCATGCCAGTCCGTGATTCATTGTGTCCTTTAGGGCTGCACGATTTGGGGAAAAAGACATATTGCGATTATTGAGATCAATATTGCGATATGCGATATGATAAACATACAAACTACTTATAACCTGAAATGCCCAGTGCTTTCAAAATACAATATTCTACAAAATTAAATAAATCACAAAACTCTTTACATTACTGTTGAACGACAAACCCTGGTAAGGCTAAACAACTGTTTTGATTATATTTGGCCATTATAAAATCCCGTATTATAGTTTAACCAAAACGTTGTTTGGAGGCTGACTTGAACACAGGGATGCATAGCTTTGCTAGCTTAGCTAAGGTTAAGATTTGTAAACAGAGGTGAATTTCTTTAGGAAACCTTCAAAGTTTGAGAAAAGTTAACTAAACAGCTAAGAACAGTCTAAATAGTTAATGCCTACGTTTAGCCAAAACGTTGTTTGGAGGCTGACTTGAACACAGGAATGCATAGCTTCGCTAGCTTAGCCTATCTTAGCTAAGGTTAAGACTTATAAAACGGGATTTTATAATGGCCAAATATATTAAAAACAATTGTCCAGCCTTACCTATGAAATGTAATCCCTGGTTTGGAGCATACAGCGGTTTGTACAGCCCCAAGCAGCACAAGAGTGAGGCATTTTTATGCACTTCTCTCCATAGACATGTATA
This sequence comes from Denticeps clupeoides, assembly GCF_900700375.1. Lineage (NCBI taxonomy): Eukaryota > Metazoa > Chordata > Actinopteri > Clupeiformes > Denticipitidae > Denticeps > Denticeps clupeoides. The sequence goes on along the minus strand of NC_041725.1, from coordinate 3,453,683 downwards.
TGCTTTACGCCACAGCAGAACCTATCGCAATATGGCGGCGACGTTGACGTACGATGCAGCGCGTCATGCGGCGTCTAACCATATGTCTCCGAATCGAAAGTCATGTGACCAAATACGTCACATCCGACTGAAGTGAGACTCGCAAACTTTGAGAGAATGAGAGAATGGATCGGATATGTTGCCGATCCAATCCATGTACTAATCCTTTACAGTTTTTTACAATCTCCATGACAGTTTTTTCAAAACATTTAACAAGTTTCCTAAACTCGTAACGCACCAACACATCTAAAACACGCAATTGGCAAAAGGTTAATTTCATGCTCAAAATCACACATTGTAAACTAAACCCCAAAACTAATTTTCAAAATACAATAATAAACTACCACAGTACACTATGTCTAGCAAAACACTGCAAACATGTTTCAAAATCAAATAATTACTCAAAACACTAACACATGTTCTCTTCCAACAGGAACATTCCAACAGGAACAATCATAACACATTGCCAAAAAAAACACTATCATCAGCTGAAATTACAGAAACTGCATTATTTTATGTGTCAGGTCTGCCCTTATATTTGAAGCCTTTCTACATTTTTGTTTTGTTGGGTTTAGTAAATGCATGCTGCAGAAATTCAATACAAAAAAGTGAATGACCATCTCAGAGTAGCTTTATAAAATGTACAGTTTATGTAAAAAAAAATACAGACACAGAACAGACTTTATTTGCAAAAGGACATTACTGCAAGATATACAAACAGAAAAAGCACTGGAATTATAATGAAAAAAAAACAAAGTAATCTTCTATTCTGCCCGGTCTTCTGCATTTGGCCACATGTTCTCATCCACATCACACCTGATATCTTCTCTGGCAAGGCATCGTGGGAAGAATCTTTTGGCATGCCTTATCCACCCCTGGCAGTGTTCAGCTGTGATGTCTTGGCATGCAGCATCCATTGCTTCCAGGAGGGACATTTGGTCATGTGGAAGATGGTCAAAAACCTTCCATCTCCAGGCTGAGAAAAACTCCTCAATGGGGTTGAGGAAAGGGGAGTAAGGGGCAAGGAAATGGGACATCATCCTTGGATGGGCGTCAAACCAGGCTGTGACTGCACGGGAATGGTGGAATGCCACATTGTCCCATGTGATAACATATATTGGCAAGTGGTCTCCCACCTGTCCCCTTTCTACTCTAAAATACAGGGAATATATTTGTGTTTCAATTCACAATATGAACAGCTGTTCACTTTGACTTTAGCCTGTATAAGTTATGTTTAGAACATGATGTTATATGTTCTGACATACAGTGTAAAAGCATTTGTAAATTTGACTGTAAAATTACATTGTTTTGGTCTTGGTTGAGCTTGTGTGTAAAAGAAGTTCAAGCATTTTAAATTGGTGTTAACTGTATGCATTTTGTATCAAAGCAACAAGAAATGTGTTAATTGTATAGCCTACAAAGACGGATGTTGTGCTAAACGTGTTAAGAGTTTAGGAAACTTGTTAAATGTTTTGAAAAAACTGTCATAGAGATTGTAAAAAACTGTAAATCGCAGCTTTTTGCGTTCATGTAATCGCACAGACTGACATTTAAAAGAAAACTACTTTTACTGATGACCGCCCTTTCACTCGAATCATAGAGATGCAGTTCAGAGCACAGTTGTCTAGAGGTTCTCACAATGCAACCAGCAAAACCAGAGCTGCTTCTAATGTACACAATCTGAATAAAGCACAAGGTTCCAAGAAATAATAAGGCTCAGTTGGACATAAAGGAAATGGGGAAAAAAAAAACTCCAAGGACCTTACACACGTAAGCTGAATTCCCGGAGCACTGAGTGCAGGCCACGCCCCCTCGATTCCCCATGCCTTATGTTCCCCTCTATAAAGGCTTTCCAGCACCAGTGCTCCAGGTTCAGGTGTTCAACCACAAATCGCGAAAACAAGAGTGAGCCGTCCGTGGCACTCCTCAGTTGTTGCTTTCACTCTCTGGTCTTGTGTGGAGTCTGTGTGACTTCGGGTCCTGTGTACATTTCGTTTTAGGTCTTGCATTTGTGTTTGGATGGTAGTAGCTTAGTGGGTAACACACTCGCCTATGAAACAGAAGACCCAGGTTCAAATCCCACTTATTACCATTGTGTCCCTGAGCAAGACACTTAACCCTAGGTTGCTCCGGGGGGGGGACTATCCCTGTAAATACTGATTGTAAGTTACTCTGGATAAGGGCGTCTGATAAATGCAGTAAATGTAAATGTTTCATTTGTGTTTCAGGGGGTGCTTCAGGGGAGCCCCGTTTCCAATTCCCCTTCTGTCCCAAAGCTGATTCCTGAGTGTTGGTGTGTGTTGATTTGATTTTGAAATAAAAAATAGTGGCATGTATTTGCGCTTGGGTCCTCCCATTTTTTCTGTTCTGTGACACACCTCTTGTTTTGTGCAGAGTGGCATCTAGCAGTGGGTTGGCTCTACGACTTGATGAATGTAGCCAAAATGGGCAAACATAACGATTACTTTGAGCTTTGGCCAAATTGTTATTGGTGGATAGTTGGGTCAAAGTGTCTCCAAAACTAACTGTGGGTTGTTCCTGGTCTGAAGGTCAGGACCAACCATCTAAGCTTGGTTCTGGTCTCCTCCTCTCCCAGTTCTGGGTAGCTCAGTGGAGCTCTGTGACAGTACTGTATGGGTGTGTATGGGATTGTGTAGCTGCAGTCTGGTCAGGATGTCCATGCTGACCCATGTCCACCAACAAGACATGTTATACAGTACTGTGCAGAAGTTTTAGGCAGTAGTGAAACTACTTTAAAGTTTTCCAGTAACTCTGAAATTCTTCATGAAGGGACTGGTTTTGCAGCAGATTGGAAAACCATATAAAATAATAGTTTGACAGGGATATTTGTTACATTAATAAAATACACATGGTTTGGTTTGTATGGTAGAGTTTTGCAGTACTATACATAAATTTTTTTTAGGACTTAAAATTGCTATCTGGTTAAAGCGGTTTCAGAAATGCAGCAGCAGCAGCAGCCTGATATGTTTTTAACACAGCAGGCAAGTGCCAGCGCCACACGTGCACAGAAAGTCTCCAGCATGGTGCCATGTCGAGGCACACGGTGGTCGGGAATGCGGTGACTCAGTCTGCCTGAGCCTCTGACTCAATGCTGCGCCTCTGAGGTGTGGTTTTCAGCACCGGTCGCAAAGGGCATCCGCACCTGAGGTGTTTTCAAAGGGAGTAAACATCACAAGCAGGTATGTGACAAATGACATGAGCTCAGTTCACAGTAGCTGGGCTTGGTAGCTTGGCTTTCATAGAAAAATTACCAGAAATGTGTGAAGACACCCACTAAAATATGTAAACTAAAATAAAACATTTGCCTTCTTTTTCAAAAACAGACGTTTTTCGAATGTATTTCACCTTGAAATACGGATTCCACTCTGCTCATATGGAGGTAGTGTCCACTGTGTAATACCAAGGTAAGCTCCGTAATGTGGCTATAGGTAAATGTGCAATGAGCAGCGTGCACCTGCACCATCATTGCATTCTGCCTGAAACATATTTTTTTTACCTGACCGTCTTATTGGCCCACTCGAGTCCTGGACATGCTTGTATCTCACAGTCTCAGCATGCTGCCCACATCTCATCATTCCACCTTGTTTGATTTTGGTTTTTCCTGATCACCACATGCATCTGCTACCTTCCTGACTGCTGCACGATTGACGTTGCTTGGCAACAATCTGAACAACATCTGAGGCATGTAATGGTTCTTTCGGTATAAAAGCCACATTTCTAAATCTTAACAGTTAAACAGTGTTTTTATGTTTCATGGTTTGATAGGTCATCACCTATGATGGTTGGTAACATATCAGTGCAAAGTTATAGCACATGAGTGTACTGTGTCTTGATATTTATATAGTGCTGAAGTTGGCATGCATTCAAAATATGGCCTTCATAAAACACATTTTTTTGCCAGTGTTAAATGCAATGCAATTTTTCCATTTCTTATGGTGGCAAACATTAGTAGAGAAGAAACATTTCCCCTGAAAACACACTTCAATCACTTCAAACACTTTGTGTTTCCATAAAAAAAGTTTCTGGCAGTAGTGAAGTTAATGAAAGTTTTTTTATTTTGCTATTTTGATTATTTAAACACATAAGAATAGGATGAAAATGCAGTGAATACTTTTTTTATCTGATTCCCTATACACATGATGTTTACACTGGTTTTTATCACCACTCAAAAGTTTAGGTTATTTGGAAATGTCCTTGTTTCGTGCATTAAACAGACATGAAATGGGTGAAAAATCTAGTCCTGCGTTATTCATGCTGTAAATGACATGATAGGAAATGTACCCATTACAGATTTTTTCATAGAAAAAAAGTAATTTTTTAAATTATCATATACTTTGAAACAGAAGTGTATGTATGCTGCATAAAAAGTCTATGCAGGATCAAGGAACTCATCCTCTTGTTATTTTTTTGTAATTATCATAAACTTTGAAACAGAAGTGTATGTATGCTGCATAAAAATTCTATGCAGGGTCGAGGAACTCGTCCTCTTGTTCATTTCCTCGTGTGTCTAAACTAAATTTTCTATGAAAATATAACTTACCGACTGGATCATTAAAAAAAAAACTATAATAACATGCCTGAAACATGACAAACCTGACAAATGAGAAAGAAGCCCTTTTACAGACCTCCAGCTGCAGTGAAATAACACTTTCTTTTTAAAGAAAGAAGAAAATGAGGAGACAGAATTGTTTCCTACCGAGGCCCAGAATTTAATGTATTATCTAGATAGTTTACTTGCAGATTTTAGATGGATTCTCACTCGCATGTATACTGCCTAATATATATAAGCACTGCCCGTTACATCTTCAACTCAAAGAAGAACAAAAGCGTGGGGCTGCTGGATGGAGATGATAAGTGGGAGCAAACATTGCCTTCCAGACAGCCACAACAAAGAGATTAAAGGTTAAAAACACTCCATTGTGATCTACCAAACCTTTCATGTAATTGCTATTGGACGGTGTATGTGTTTGTGGAGCTCTTGTATTATACTTGTTTGAAAGCCACATTTCCTGACAATGGTGGAAAATTATGAACGCTGATAATAGCAGGGGAATTTGGACTTGCATTTTGCGGTTCAGAAAATCATCAGAAAATGTTGTAACATTTGCTATGTTGTCAGAAAATGTAGAATATGGGGTGGTAATGGCCTAGTGGGTAAGACCCTCGTCTATGAACCAGAAGACCCAGGTTCAAATCCCACTTACTACCATTGTGTCCCTGAGCAAGACACTTAACCCAAAGGTGCTCCATGGGGGGGGATGTCCCTGTCCCTTGTAAGTCGCACTGGATAAGGGTGTCTGATAAATGCCATAAATGTATATGAAACTGTTAATAAGACTTTGTGACTTTGTGTGTGTATGTGTGTGTGTCAGATATTGACAAATTCCATTGTCAGTAGCCATAATCCCCATTGCATTCAACCGTTCACCATGAGTGAAGAATGAGAGGGTAAATAAATGATATGCTGTCTATTTATCACCTATAACCACTGCTGGGAAATACAATAGAACCCAGACCTCTTACACATCTGATGTTGCATGTTCACCTTGAGGAAATGTGAGTCGAGGTGGCCATGGACAGTAGGGTGTGGTCGGTAAACAGCAAAAGGAGTATCTACACACAGTCCCAGAAAACGAAATGTGTGATCTCAGTTTCCTGTGCCTTCTACGGAACAACACATTAACATTTTTTTTTTTAAATTGCCATTTTAGATCAGTGTATCACAACCTGAAAAAATGTTGAAGCTGAAGTTGAGCTTTTATTGTCTTTTCAGCCAGTGAAATGAAACGACCCGGTGCCACATGTAACATTTAAACAACGTTACATACTGACATAAAGTGACCGTGCGCGACACTGACAAACCTGGCAACATAAAGTGCAAACACAGGGGACAGGGGACACTGTTAGCATAACAGGGGACACAGGCGGCGCAGGAATAACATTTAACAAAAAAAAAAGACAGACAGCGCTAAACTAGTGAATTGGATAATAATTGTGCAAATGTATTCTTCTGTACAAACTGGAAATATGTTGAAGTGCATAATAGGCCCATGTTTACGTCTCCAAACACCCGGCCAAATAATTTTTTTTTAAGATATCAGAAATTCACTTTTATTTAACGTCCTTTTTAGTGGGAGACATTTTCTCCTTCAGCCTCCACCCTGCTGCATCAGGAGCAACGCTGCATCAGGAACAATTTCTTTCCTTTTTTATTTCAGTCTTAACGAAATGTAGTTTTTTTTCTGCACCTAACACGTCTCACTGCTACAGCGACAAGAAAGATGTCGCGTTACTGCGAAAGGAGGTGACGATGCGATGAGGAGGAGGAGGAAGAGCCAGGAGTAGCGCTGCTGGGTAAAAAAAAAAAGCAGCGGCCACCCGGCGTCGCGCCACCGCGTCTGACCGGCGACACTTTTACCCCTCCTTTTGTCCGACTTTCTCGTTGAGCGACTCGTTTTGGATGGAAAGTTCGCGGCTCCGGTAAGAGCGTCTTACGGTTCGCTTTGGGGGGGAAAGACTCGCAGCTCCGCGGTAGTTTTGAAGAGTTTGTCCCGTGTCGACAGTAACCGGTTCAAAAGCGACCTTGGCTGGTTAATGAATTAAAGCTGAAGCGAGCAGTGGTTCGTTCATTACTGGTCAAAACGATTTTTATTATTAATATCATCCAGTAAAGTATTCAAATCTGCTCTGTTCTTCTTGTTAGGGTGCTGAAGGGATTCTAAGGACGAGTTGAGTGAAAGTGCGCGTTTTACGTATTAAAATCCACGAGGTCCGGTGAGATTAGAGGGTAAAGCGTCTGTAATCCAGCCAGGAATGCATCTGTGGGCAGAGTTGGTGAATCTGTGGGCAGAATTGGTGAATGAAGATTAATCTGTGGGCAGAGTTGGTGAATGAAGGTGAATCTGTGGGCAGAATTGGTGAATGAAGATGAATCTGTGGGCAGAGTTGGTGAATCTGTGGGCAGAGTTGGTGAATCTGTGGGCAGAGTTGGTGAATCTGTGGGCAGAGTTGGTGAATCTGTGGGCAGAGTTGGTGAATCTGTGGGCAGAGTTGGTGAATGAAGATGAATATGTGGGCAGAGTTGGTGAATCTGTGGGCAGAGTTGGTGAATGAAGATGAATCTGTGGGCAGAGTTGGTGAATAAAGGTGAATCTGTGGGCAGAGTTGGTGAATCTGTAGGCAAAGTTGGTGAACATGTGGGCAGAGTTGGTTAATGAAGATGAATCTGTGGGCAGAGTTGGTGAACATGTGGGCAGAGCTGGTTAATGAAGATGAATCTGTGGGCAGAGTTGGTGAATCTGTGGGCAGAGTTGGGGAATCTGTAGGCAAAGTTGGTGAACATGTGGGCAGAGTTGGTTAATGAAGATGAATCTGTGGGCAGAGTTGGTGAACATGTGGGCAGAGCTGGTTAATGAAGATGAATCTGTGGGCAGAGTTGGTGAATCTGTGGGCAGAGTTGGTTAATGAAGATGAATCTGTGGGCAGAGTTGGTGAACATGTGGGCAGAGTTGGTTAATGAAGATGAATCTGTGGGCAGAGTTGGAGAATCTGTGGGCAGAGTTGGTGAATGAAGGTGAATCTGTGGGCAGAGTTGGTGAATGAAGGTGAATCTGTGGGCAGAGTTGGTGAATGAAGGTGAATCTGTGGGCAGAGTTACATTTACATTTACATTTACAGCATTTATCAGACGCCCTTATCCAGAGCGACTTACAATCAGTAGTTACAGGGACAGTCTCCCTGGAGCAATTTAGGGTTAAGTGTCTTGCTCAGGGACACAATGGTAGTAAGTGGGATTCGAACCCGGGTCTTCTGGTTCATAGGCGAGTGTGTTACCCACTAGGCTACTACCACTACCAGAGTTGGTGAACATGTGGGCAGAGTTGGTTAATGAAGATGAATCTGTGGGCAGAGTTGGTGAATATGTGGGCAGAGTTGGGGAATCAATATGAATCTGTGGGCAGAGTTGGTGAATCTGTGGGCAGAGTTGGTGAATGAAGGTGAATCTGTGGGCAGAGTTGGTGAATGAAGGTGAATCTGTGGGCAGAGTTGGTGAATGAAGGTGAATCTGTGGGCAGAGTTGGTGAATATGTGGGCAGAGTTGGGGAATCAAGATGAATCTGGGCAGAGTTGGTGAATCTGTGGGCAGAGTTGGTGAATGAAGATGAATCTGTGGGCAGAGTTGGTGAATATGTGGGCAGAGTTGGGGAATCAAGATGAATCTGGGCAGAGTTGGTGAATCTGTGGGCAGAGTTGGTGAATGAAGATGAATCTGTGGGCAGAGTTGGTGAATGAAGATGAATGGCCTCCAGGGGTGAACTTGTACCCTGCATGCACGTTTTAGTGTCTGAGGGCCACATCAACCTGAAGTTGTCATCTGTCATCTTTAATGACAGGTGACCGGATGTAGTGGCCTGTAGTGGCCTCCCACACTCCCACACTGTCTTGGGCATTTGGCAAGGTAGTGGGTGGTAGTAGCCTAGTGGGTAACACACTCGCCTATGAACCAGAAGACCCAGGTTCAAATCCCACTTACTACCATTGTGTCCCTGAGCAAGTTGCTCCAGGGGGACTGTCCCTGTAACTACTGATTGTAAGTCGCTCTGGATAAGGGCGTCTGATAAATGCCGTAAATGTAAATGTAAATGCATGAGATGAGGACAAGACTTGACGATGAAGAAAGACGCATTCATACAATGTCACGAAACAGGGGTTTGTCAACAGCATGCATTAAATTCTATTTATTTAGATGAACAGGACAGGGGAGACATCTGGTAACAGGTGAACATGTAACAATGACCCAACCGTGAACAGACACGAAAAGGGCAGCTTTATACACTCATACACAGGTGAACACGATTAGGAAACATTACACAGGACCAACATGGATCCCGGACCAGAGCAACCCCTTCTGGACCGGATCATGACACACAGAAAGCCTGTTAAGTCAATAAGTGGGTTATTGAATTAGATGAATTCATTTAACAACAATCAATATCACTTTAACAGGATTTTGAATGATTAAATTGCATCTTGATGATTATCCGACTGATTAGAATTATTAAGAGCTTGTGGTCTGGAGAAATAAATGAAAAGGGGGGAAGGAACGCAGTCTGCCACAACAGCTAATCAGCTCTCACACATTGAGGCATCTGACAAAATGAGAAAAAGCTAATTATTGCTCTATATTTTTCTTTATAAAATTTTGCATTTATCTGTGGTTATTTCAGGTTTTAGGCTTTTTTCCAGGTTAGTCCAGGAAAAAAACATCAGTAAAATAGAAAAAATAGATGGTGCTACTTTTTTTGCTCCTAGTTGTCAACAGAATGCATTAAATTTGATTTACTGAGGCTCTGAGGAAGGAAGTGGTGATGTAAAGTGAAAGGAAGTGAATTACATCATCCTTGAATGGCAGCCACGTTCCTAGAGGCTTCATAAATGATAATGCGATTTCTTTGATGTGCTGTTTGGCCCTGCTCAGTCTCTAATTCTAATGTTGCCTGCAGCCACAAACATGGACATTTATTATGATTTCTTTCTCTCAGCTGATCTGAAAAAATATTGTTTCAAAAAAGGTCAGAGGCTCCAATCCCTGAAGAGCCTGAAGGAAGCAGGACTCCCAAACAACTTGGAAACAACTCATTCTGTGCCCAGGCATGGTAGTCTGGATTGCACCTCGGGCAAGAGGAAGGGTCCCAGCAGGTCCCTGGAAGGTATTTACAGAACCTGGTGCAGCTTTTCAAAGCTTAGCACAAGAGCCAGCCATCCCAGGACCTCTGCTTCTGGAAAGTGTTGTCACTTGGCCTGGAAGCATTCACAACTCTCTCACTTGCCACAAGCGCTTAATCGCTTGTTGAAATTGTGGTTTATAGCTCACAGGCTTGGTTTATTTTTTTACTTTTTCACTCCAGGGAGAAGAAGAAAAGAAGGTGGTTTGGGTCTCAAAAGGTGATGTGGCTGCGCCGGGTTCTGTAAATTGGTTCTAGCGTTGGATGTGTTAGTGTTGCTCCAGGGGTGCTAGTGATGCACTGAGCTGTTTCGGTGATATGCTGGAGAGCCTTCCTGTTCTCTGTGGTGCGCCCAGACTAGCACTTTTTAACGCAGTATGTGATTGTTCACTTTGTGGTACTGCTTTTGGAAGTGACTCAGTAATTTTACTGACATAACACAAAAACTTCCAGAGCAATGCCCTCGTTCAGTCCTTCTGTTGAATGTCCATTCCTGAAGACTGTAGACTTTTGAGGTTCACATTGTCTTGTACCTATAAATTATCTGAAATTATTGAAGAAATGTGTCATTTCCCCTGATTAGTGCTTGATGATTGCTGTCCCCAACAGATGGATCACTGCACAACTTGCCGATTAATGGCGGTAATATTTAATGGCCAAAGAAGAGGTGCTGGTAATCAGCTTTTCAGTAATCCAATCAAGAGTACATTTAGGTTGTGCAGAAGCCAGATTAATTCTACAGGACACTATAAGTGCTTTTTTATACTGCTTTCTTACATGCCGTCATACGTGTTTTAAACACATTTATTGCATGCATATGAAATTATAATGAAAACTACAAGACACTACAATGTCTTCAATGCTCTAAAACACATGCTGGGTAACACACTCGCCTATGAACCAGAAGACCCGGGTTCAAATCCCACTTTCTACCATTGTGTCCCTGAGCAAGACACTTAACCCTGAGTTAGGTTACGTTTTATGAACATGAGAAAAAGGAAAAGCGCCTTGTGCTTTGCTGCTGTGAAGACAAGTCATTAACTTTATACAGTTCTTTCACAGTCACTGCTTTTATGTACAAACCCACTGAACACAACAAAGCCATTCATGATGTGAGCAAGATTCTTTCAGTTGCTATGCAGTAAGTGATTGGTTAATCTCAGTAATAGTGATCCCAAGCCTGGTGAGTGCGAGTTGCATAAAGCTGTGAATATCCTCTCAGTGTAAGGAATGCCAAGACCGCCTTCATTTCTGTTGAAAATCAGCAAATGTCTTGTATGTGCACTAAGAGTGTTGCATAGTTTCATTAAAACCCATATTGCGATGTGGACAAAAGAAACTATTTCTTGGAACGATTGATAATAGTCATAGGTCTATTCAGTGTGTTTAAATGTTCCATGTCCCAGCAATATTAAATGTTGTTTTTTTTGTTCAAAGTGCCAAGGGGACAAAGTACCTCCAGTGTGGCAGCAAAATACAGAGAAACTGAGTACTCAGTTCAAAAACTTTTAGGAAGTAGTAAAACTAAAACTTTTTTTTGCTTTTCATCTTCTCAACAGTGACTTTGAAATTGTTCAGGAAGGGCCGATCTCGAAGTATAACACACAAATAATACTTTTCCAATTTCATTTGATTGGTGAAAAACTCTATAATCCATATTACCTAAATATGTATTTCTCGAAGAGGAATGTTTTAATCTGATGCTGGTAGCTACAGGAAGCCAGTGGAGGGAACGTAGCAATGGAGGGGTGTGGGAGAATTTGGGAAGGTTGAAAACAGGTCATGCTGCACCATCAGCCAGAAAATAGTAGTCCAGTTTGGAAATGTTCTGATGGTGTAGAGAAGGAATCGACATGAGCAAGAGTCCTTGGCAATGTGGCATAGTTGTCCCTGGACAACTGTCCATAGTCCCCAACTGTCCCAGTGGTTGCATGTAGTGACTGAATGAGAGATTGGACAATTGTCCAGGGAGATTTTAAGATCCTGTTGTGTAGAGGTGTGAACCTTTGATTTGGTCTCATGATTCGATTATGATTGGTAGGTTGTAGCCTAGTGGGTAACACGCTTGCCTATGAACCAGAAGACCCAGGTTCAAATCCCTCTTACTACCAATGTGTCCCTGAGCAAGATACTTAACCCTGAGTTGCTCCAGGGGGGGACTGTCCCTGTAACTACTGATTGTAAGTCACTCTGGATAAGGGAGTCTGATAAATGCTGTAAATGTAAATTATGATTATCAGTACACCGATTATCAATGCATCACAATGCATCCCATCAATTTTTCAACATTACTTCACATTATTATTTCAAATACGTCTCACATTATTATTTCCAATATGTCTCACAGACGTTTGAACCAGGCATTTTTGTCCGGTGTCCGGTGAGCATGGACTGAACCTTGACCATTTTTCTGAACATCTGATGATGAAAAAGAGAAAAAGACTTGGGTGTCAACGTCTGTGGTGGAAACAGATATCAGTTTGAATCTGGAGCTGCCAAGGTGCCACTGAGCAGGTCCCCACACGCTGCTCCCCGGGCGCCTGTCATGGCTGCCCACTGTTCACCAAGGGTGATGGTTAAATACAGTGGACACATTTTGTTGTGTGCACCATGTGCTGTGCTGCAGTGTTTCACAATGACAATCACTTCACTTTCACTTAATAGTGGTAGGATAATCCATGCAACGATATGATCTCACCAAGAGATTTGGTGTAATGGGAGACCAGGAGATGGCTGAGTCCTGAGGAACACCAGTCATGTGCTTTAAGAACTGGGTGTTGTTCTCTCTCAACTAATGAATGATCTCAAAGAATAATAGGAAACTCTTTTTCTCTATACACATCATGCCATTGTTGAATGAAAATACAGAAATTCTGCGAGAACATGGAGGACGCGGTCACGTGACTTACACGTTCACACAAATCAGGGATTTATTACTAACCAAAAACAGAGCACGCATCATCACATAAGACAGGACATGCAGTGCAATGACCCCGACGGCGACATGGTACAAACAGGCCGGTTTTATACAGGTGCACACGATTGGGAATCAGGGCAGGTTCACCATAAACTCCGGTCCAGACGCGGATCCAAAATACCCTACAAAGTCAGTTCATGACAGTAAATCATGTTTGACATGGGGTTTATGCTTGCAACTTAGATAAACAGTATTCTTGTTTTCACCGGTTTGTACTGCTTTGTACAGTATGTCAGTTGACCTCGCTGTAATCTTTGCAAATATGTGCAAAAAATTTGTGCCAGTGCTTTGCTTCTTTGAAGTCAATATTTTGAACATGAATGACGATGGGAATGGAAAGTTTATTTGGATTGCTATCTCCGTTTAGGCAGCATGTGAGTAAAGGCGTTTTTGAACACATAAATTAGTTAAATGTAATCTGAGGGTTAATAATGACTAATGACCCGCAAAAACAAAGAAATACCTCGCAATAGAAAGGAAGTAGCCTGACTCTTTTTATTTCATGTTATCTAGGTCATCATTTCAAATATTAAAATGGCTCATTGTTTATTTCTTTATTTTTGTTACTGTGGGAGCTACTAAACCCTTATTTGTATGAAAATGCAAGTTATCTCGTGTTTTCTTATGCTGAGTGAAATTTTTTTTGTGAACTCAGCAGCAGTTCACATGCAACCTCCCAACAGGAGCTTAATTACCTTGGGCCAGCAGTTTTACACCGTGACGGTCCTTTAAGCACTCTGTCTCAGGTGTTATTTACTCATGCACACAAGAGCTCCGTTTAAGGGGCAACAAGGGTATTTAGCTTTTTTGATCAAGGATAGTGATAGATAATGGATGCTTAATTTAATCAAAAAGAAGTCTGTTTTACAGTATGACATTAAGCCTTCCTCACAGATGCACATTACATTGAAGTATGTAGATACATTATACTAATAACAGAGACACACTAGCATGACAAAATGTATTTTCTTAGGTGAATGAAATGGGAAACACGTTTAAAATCTTCCCAGATTGTTCTGAATTAGTTTGTGTTCTGCGAAAACCAATCATAAAACGAGACATTGCTCAGCACATTACATATTACTTTATTAGTTTGACAAGATTTCTAATGCAAGTAATTGGTCTCTGTAAATGCAGGAATTATGTATTGTAATGTTTCAGAGTAGACATTTATTTATTATCTTTTTTCACTGTATTTGAGAGATGTTGGTCAGGAAGATCTGTTGGGCGATTCTCTGTAAAATGAAAACTAAATGCTACAAGAATTTTCTAATATTTGCATTTTTACTTATCCTAATATTTAAGATGGGATAATGTGGAACATTTAATTTCCATGTATTTAACATTTGAAACACGGTTACCTCTTGCGAAGTAAAATTATTACTAATTTCAATTATATTCAAAGCAAATTATTATCATAACCCAGACATTCTAAGTTCAGTTTATATATGTTATATTGAAAAGTGCATCAGGCTTAATTAAAATGTTCATACAATGCACCACAGTTTTGCTATCGTGTTAAACTAAAGAGCTCTCGTGAATTTTTAGACATTGTTGTCTCGTGCATCACACCGTCTTGGTCACTTTAGTAGCATATATTGGTATTGCATAAACATTAATTTATTGATGTTTTGGACAGTTTTGACACCTATAATACTTTGAAATATTTGGTGCAGTAGTTTTGTCTGAATGTTTATAGAGTTCACAGAAAAGTTCAAAAGTTCAGTTTTCTGTGTCCCGTGCATCACATGGCAAGTTTTCAAACTGCTTGTATGGCTTTTGTCATAACTTTATATTGAATTACCCAGTAGTAAAGCACGACAAGTACCACACACGTCACACTTGTTCATAGATCTGACCACTAGGGGAGTTTAGGGGATAAATTAACTTGTGTTATCAAAATGTCCCTTGCATCATGTAGAGAATCGTCCATTTATTGTTCATTTTAAGACATGAGATGACTGGTGTTGCGTTAGCCAACAATGTTTTAGTGTTTTAAAGCTTAAACTGTAAATTAATCAACTCATGATGTTTTGTGCAAAACATAGATATTATTATTTCAGATATATTAAATGGATGTCGTTTATTTTAAAGACATCAAGGCACTGAACTGAACTGTGAAAATTCAACCTTATTCCTGGTCTGACCATGATCTGACCTCATAAAACTAATTTACAGACTTGGCTAATATCCTTTGGCCAAATAGTGTTTCTCTTCTGCTCCTCTCCCTGATGATTCCTACTAATATCAGCCACGGCTCATAATGACATTGTGTGTGCAATAGGACCATTTAATACACAGTGTTCCAGTTATTTATTACTATTTGAAAGGTATTCTTTCATCCTGATGCTCTGTCACTTTGAAAGTAAATAGAGGCAACATAATTAGAGATATTAAATGAACTAGTGGCAAACAATGAACTGCAAATTATGTGTAGCATGTTTGCTTGATGGATTATAAAATGTATCCTGTTCTCTGGCCTTTGACAGGCAGCTTTAGAGAACATGCCATTTGCAACACTCATGCATCATTTTTAATCCCACGCAGTCTAATATTTCTCCCAGAGGCACTTACTGATCATTTATATTCAATGAACACCACTTTCTGTCTCAATCTTTCTGACTAGGCTAAAGGCAGGCTTCTGTGTTCATCCTACACATTTATTTATCTCTAACAAATGTGTATATATTTATATTTCTTTTAAAAGGGACTGGACTGAGGCTGGGGGCGTGAAGCTTTCATGTTCTTGCGCTTGAATGTCCCAGTTGGGGGTGAAGTTGACTGCCTAGGCAGGCAACACAGCTAGACTGTGATGGTTCCACAGTGGCAAAGGCTCTTTTACTGGGGACCAAGTGCTTGGGAAATAGCTGGGAAGCGAGAGGCTGCTGGAGGATTTGCCACGCTTCATTCCCTCTCATTAATAACTGAGGATTAGGGCTGAAACTGTTACTGCCCAGTCTGACCCAGTGTCACAAATGACCTTAAACAAAGGAAGGTGGTTCATTAACAAAATTACGTGGCTGGGTAAGGACTTCAGAGTCGGGTTAAAAGAATTTGATGTTATCTTAGAGAAGTATATTCCCCTCTGCTGAAGTAACTGTGATGATTACAGGACTTTTTCAGGACTGAAAAAGTTCAAGTTCAAATTTTCTTCACATACAAGGTCATACACGGTATGATATGCAGTGAAATGCTTTTAGCGACTGCTACAGACCAGAGTATTGCAAATATTGCAAGTAAACAATGAACCAATATGCAAATATTGCAAACATAACCAAATATTACACTTTTATGTCTTTAACCTAAAAACATAAAATATGTGTAACAGGTAGGGTGAATGTGTGCAAATAGGTGGAGTCAAAGTATAAAGTGACAAAGTATAACAAGGTAAATGTGCAAGGATAAAAAGAGTAAAAAATTAAATTAAAAGTTTGTGCAAGGATTTCTAGGGGAATTGAGTCCAGAAGTGATTGAGAGTGAAAGTGAAAGTGCTGGAGTGTATTAAGAGTTCTATTGAAGTGTCTTGGAGATCTTGTGCATGGAACAGGAAAGCTGGCAGGTCAGAAAGACTGCGGGAAGAACCAGATTTAGGCATGGGGTTTCTCTCCAGTCTGGTTAAAGTGTAACACATGACGAGACCTGCAAGTTTCACTTATGCCCGTGTGCGTTCATTCACGCAGAATTGCATCCGTTTATCCAGCCTTCCATCTGGCAAGCATCTTAAATGCATTGGAATGTCTAATTAATGTGAAGTAATTAATTAATAGTATATTAATAGACAGAAATCGTTTCTACATGACACTTCAGGAAGCAATAATAAGACAATATGGACAATGCCATACCATATTGACCATAGGGAAGTGGTGGACTAGCAGGTAAGGAAACGGACCATAATCCGAAGGTTTCCGGTTGGAATCCCAAACCGCCAAGGTGCCACTGACCAAAACAGTCCCCAAAAATTGCTCCACGGGCGCCTGTCATGGCTGCCCACTGCTCACCAAGGGTGATGGCTAAATACAGAAGACACATTTCGTTGTGTCACCCTGTGCTGTGCTTGCTGTGCATCACAATGACAATCACTTCACTTTCACCACTTTCAGGTGTCTGATGGCCAGTGGGATGAAGCTGTTGCAGAGTGTGGCAGTGAGGGCCCGAATGTTTCGTACCTTTTTCCGGATGGTAAGAGGGTGAAGAGTGCCTGTGAGGGGTGTGTAGAGTCCTTCACAATGCTGGTGGCTTTCTGGATGCAGCGTGTTAGGTAATTGTTCGTTATGGAGGGAAGAGAGACTCCAATGATCTTCTCAGCTGTCCTCACTATCCGCTGTAGGGTCTTGCGGTCTGATGTGGTGTCATTCCCAAACCAGACAGTGATGCAGCTGGTAAGAATGCTATCAATGGTCCCTCTATAGAAGATGGTGAGGATCGTTGGTGGGAGCTGGGCTTTCCTCAGCCTCCACAGGAAGTAGAGACACTGCTGGGCTTTCTTGGCTGTTGAGCTGGTGTTGAGAGTCCAGGAGAGATTCTCTTCTAGATTAACACAGAGGAGCTTTGTGTTCTTGACAATCTCCACACAAGATCCGTTGATGTTCAGTGGAGAGTGGTCCCTCTCTTGTCTTCTGAAATCAAAAATCATCTGCTTTGTTTTGTCCACGTTCAGAAACAGATTGTTGACACCAGTTTGTCTGTCGTAGCACCTCCTGTCTGTACGCTGACTCATCGTTCTTGCTGATGAGACCCGCCATGGTCGTGTCATCGGCAAACTTGATGTGGTTGGAGCTGTGCATCCTTGCACAGTCGTGGGACAGCAGGGTAAACAGCATTGGACTGAGCACACAGTCCTGAGGAGCTCCAGATGCTTTTCCTGATCCGGACAGACTGAGGTCCAAGATCCAGTTGCAGATGGAGGTGTTCAGGCCCTGCAGGCTCAGCTTCCCAACCAGATGCTGAGGAATGATGGTGTTGAATGCTGAACTGAAGTCTATGAATAGCATTCGTGCTTATGTGCGTGGGTATTTTACCAATGCAAGAACACTGCATGAACAAAAAGAGATTTGCAACTGAACCTGGACATGTGCTGACCCAGCATGTCTCCTTTTCATTTGAAATGTAGTGAATCAGAAAGTAAACTTAATTGACTGTATAAGGTATAGCTTTCCTGTGGCGAGCAGATGAATAAAACATGTGAACTACTATTTTGGATGCAGTAATTCAGTGTTTTGATGCTGTTAACAATCATGTATGATTCAAACAGACATTTTCTGACTCTTATGTCGTGTCCTTATTTTAAACCTTGTGGAAGTTAAATGACTTTGGTCCATTCATTAGGGCTGATATTGATTTTGCAGACATTCATCACCAGTGGCTGAGGGTCCATAGTGAAAATGGTGCATTCAGTGTTTTCAGAGGGAAGCATCTTCTGTTTTGTAGTTTGTCAAGTGTAACCTCTGTTCTAACCACAGAAGGAAGGATGTTTGAAGGCTATAATTCACATTATAATCGATCAAGTGTCTGCAGTGCAATAGGTTTGAAATGATGCTAGTTTGTGTACCGCATATTGATGAGTGCTTTTTGCCTTTCCTGACATACCTCTCCTCTTAATTACTGCCAAGGACACAAGTGGAGCAATAAACTAAAAGGTAGTATAATTCCCTCATGCAGAAGAAGAAGAGTGAACAAACATGTCATGTAGGGCATTACCTCATTCTGCCGTGCTCCTGAAGTATGCACCTCTTCTCTTTTTTTTACCTGTCTATGTCTGAAAAGATTTGCGACAGGACGTTGCCTCCGTTCATTCTCTAATTTGCAGTGATCTACAGTTCATGGCAACCATTTGCTCTCTGCTGGTGCCACAGTGAATTGCTCAACAATTAGATGTTTGCCGATTGAGTGGAATCCGCTGAAGATGTGCCTAAAGAAAAATGATGAGAAATTAAGCATTCAGAAGCATTTGCCTTTTCTTTAGGGGTATATCAATATTTCTTTGTACAAATTTAGTGGTACCATTGAGTGTTTTCTTTAGCGAGGTCAGCAGAGATGAGAATCATCTGGGTACTATGAATTACTGCTTGGCATTTCAGGCGAAGAGTGAAGAGTGAAATCTTGTGAAATCACTTTTTCAGTGAACTGTAGATTATCGTAATATGAACAGTATCACAATATATCATGAAATGTTTGTACCATGACCTGCGTATCATGATACGTATCTTATAGTGGGATCCTTGCCAATACACACTCCTAGTTTTTCATTCGCAGATGTTTTCAGCTCATGACTAATAATGTGACCTTGATTTTATCTTATTTATTCCAGACCATTCTGCATAATGTTGTAGGTTGTGTAACATGGGAGATTCCAGGTCCAAGACTTTTCATGTGTTAATGAAGATCCCCCCTCCATTTCAAGTGAAGTGTAGTGAAAGTGAAGTAATTGTGATACACAGCAGCACACAGTGCACACAGTGAAATTTGTCCTCTGCATTTACCCATCACCCTGAGTGAGCAGTGGGCAGCCATGACAGGCTCCCGGGCAGCAGTGTGTGGGGACGGTGCTTTTTTTTTTTTTTTTTTTTTTTTGCTTAGGGCACCTTGGCTGATCGGGATTCGAACTCGAAACCTTGTCATTTTGGGGCCACTTCCTTAACCGCTAGGCCACCACTGCCCCCTTTTATCTCCATGCTGTGGCCTTCACCTCATGAACAAGGACTGTCACCATTTGGTCAAAAAACAACAACTGGCCTGAGATTCCAAGAAGGGAAGTCTTGTTGGGGGTGGATGACCACTGTATTCATGTATCAGGGGTTCTGTTTGTACAAGGCAGAGACATCAAAGGACATCTGTATGGTCTGTGGTAACCTATTTGATTGTCACATGTTCAGTGTAATGGAGGTGTTGAGATTCGGGAGCTCTGTCCCCCTCAGCTGCAGGTGGTTCTTCTCCCCCAGCTTCTGGACTCTTCCATTCTGCTTTCCCCCTGCTGCTCTGAGGAGACTCCCTCTCTTTCTTTCTCTAATTAGTTTTTATTTTGTTAATAAATTAGAAACTGTTCTTCCCTGTAACTTCTATTCCAGGTAACGGAATAAGTAACAGTAACAGATAAATTCAAATACATTACTAATTAATGGAGTCAGATTAACAAGGTCAACACAATCTCTGATGTCCATCCTTCGCTGCAGAGTTGGATTCATTTTTTTGGGCAGTCACATGATGTATGTATTATTATCATTATCCTTCCACTCTTGAAGTCTAAGTTGCAAAGGTTCTGGCATAGTTTACATGTTAAAGGTCCCATGACATGAATTTGCTTTTGTTTGGAGCAGATAGGAAGTTTTGTCAGCATTTTTCCAGAAAAAATTAATCCACCGGTTCTTCAGAGTCTTGAGTGACAGAACTAAAAATATTTGTGATCATTTTTACATCCAATCACCGAACAACTGTTAAATGTTAAACAATCTCACATAGTTGGTGCCTGAATATACAACTGTAGAAAATGTGAGTCTTTTCTGCAACACTCATCAACAGAACAATTGTATTGTATAGTTGCAATTGCACGCTCTGTCCTGGCTATAATTGCATTGTAATGTATAGATAAAACATATTTTGGTGTTTTTAATGAAGCTTTCATGGACTGAGAGAATGTTCTGGAAAATGATATGTATTTTGTCTGAAGCAGTGTACAGTTTTTGTGAGTTCTTTCTATTCCTGCAGAAAGCTGCTGCTGCCGTGGGACACTAAGGCATGGCCTGCGACTGGCTTGGATGGGCAATGACCCCGCCCTGAGATGATAAGGCCTCTGCCTTGGTCCCTGTGGGAGTGATGAAGATTGTCACCAAGATCCTGCTCCTCCTCATTTTCCTGTCTGTGCTGTACAGCAGTGGGGTGGGTTTGCAATATTAGGTGTTTTATTACTCTGATGTGGACTGGCTTGTCCAAACAAGAACAAAGTTGGCAAACTCTTTTTTTTTTTTTTTAGATACATGTTCCATTCCATAGGTTACCTGCTGTGTATTATTTGAAGTTAATGAAGCAGTTCCTCTGTGTCTTATAGTTAGTATATGGGAAGACTGTGAAGGACACCGTGCAAGAATGGAACAAATACAAAAACGAGTGTCTACAAAAAATCAACACCGACCCAACACCTTCAGGTATATTCAAAAGCATATATTACATACCTGAAATAACACACACGCATCCACCCAGCAGTGAAGAAAAAGGCCAGTAAGTACCGCTAGCACTCAGCGTGAGCTCTTCTGTAGAAAATAATCCACAATTTTTCAGCCTGATTCTGGGAACCCGTTGGGCTGGCATTAAAATAACTGTGTGAAGAACTTGTTGCTTATGTTTGTGGAATGAACTCTCTCACCCTGCCTCTGAAGGTCTGGTGTGCAGCCGGATGTTCGACATGTATGCCTGTTGGACAGATGGTATGCCCAACACCACAGTAAAAGTGCCATGTCCCTGGTATCTCCCTTGGTATGAACAAGGTACAGGATATGTTTGATACTGTTCTTCTCAGAATATTTGCTTTAATTATAACCATAACTCATAGTTATGGTCAAAACGTCCCCATATTCCTTATATCTCTCTTTCTTAGTGAAAAAAGGCTTTGTTTTTCGGGTGTGTGGCCCTGATGGACAGTGGGCCACAAGCAACAGCAGTCATAGCTGGCGTGACCATAACCAGTGTAATGCAGATGGCAGCCAGCAGAGGGCGGAGGTACAGCTCTGAATCATTCACAGTTTCTTAGCAATTTCATTCTAAAGATGCTCATACACTGCAACCACGGTTCAGAAAAAGCATTTCTTAATTGGACTAGAGTAGCCATTCATGTTTGAATTTGATTCAGTCTCAAGAATTGATTAAGGCCTTCATACAGCGATGACCTGTCTACTGTGTGAGAGAAAATTATGTTCATCTAACAAAATGCTTGACATTTAATGTGGTAATTCCCAGTAATAACAGTAATGTTTTAAATACTGGCAATTTTTTTTTTGGCCATATCGCAGCACCCTAGGTGTAACATTGAATGACAGCTCAATGTCCACCTTGGCAGCAACCAGTTTAGTGAAGCTAAAACAGACCACCGTTTCATCCCTGAACAAAAAACCCAAGCAATCCATCAGTGCACATTTTCGTGAAATTATTGTATTTGTAATAATTGTTATTAGAGTAATTGCATACTCAAAGCTGTTGAAAGCATCACATGGTTAATGGTTTTGCATCCAATCTCTTCTGTGAGCACCAGTCCCGTTATTTAAAAGACAAGTAAAAATCAGTCCCTCTTACACACAAATTGTCAAGAGTGGGAACAATGGGGCAATGACAATGGAGTTGATAATGAGATCTGGTTGAATCACTGCTTATTCACATTATCCACCCAATTTTCTGTCACTACTTTTTTATTTTCATTTCTGCCTCTAAATCTTTCTGAGGGGGAGCTCAGAAAGTGTGTGTTGTATGGCTGATGTGGTATAGTTGCTATTAGGATACGTTGGGTGCTTTTAATGTGGAAGAGATTCCTGTGAACTGTTTCAGTGACAGCAGTCGATAAAGGCTTGTCTATTCATTGTCAGAACCTACTCAGTACTTTTTTGTTGGTCTTAACAGTTGGTAGTAGCCTAGTGTGTAAGACACTTCCTATGAACCAGAAGACCACAAATTCACAGGTCCCTGAGCAAGACAATTAACCATGAGTGTCTCCAGGGGGACTGTCCCTGTCACTACTGATTGTAAGTCACTCTGAATAAGGGTGTCTGAATAATGAATGCTATAAATGTAAATGAAACGCCTTACAGCATAATATTCAGTCAGTTTTACAGTGGTTGAGTAATCATTCACTGACTCAGAACCTGTCCCAGAGGATGACTCTGTAGGCAAATAAACCATTTCTAACTCTTTTTACATAGAGTGCCAGCTGTGAAGGCCACTGAATGTCAGTGGCATTGAAGGTGGCATTCTAAATCATGTACCTCATGTACCACATTCATAATTAAGTACAAATGAGGTGTTGACTCCTCACAGGAGACCCAGATGATGATCCTGGCATATTTCAGGGTCATGTACACGGTGGGCTACTCATTGTCCCTCGCCAGCCTCGCTCTGGCCCTCATCATCCTCCTCATGTTCAGGTGAGCCCCTCCTGGTCCACCCTGCAGAACTGGGAAAAAAAAACAAATTCTAACATTATGGCCCATTTTGCATAATATATTGGGGATGATGTGAATGTTACTGCCACTTGAACCTTTTCCAGCCACTAATGTGGCTGGAAAGTGTTTGGCTTGAAGAAAGTGGGTGCTTCACCATACATTTTTGTCATTAAGTTGTCCAAAATGCAAATCTACCCTTTGAGTAGCAGCAATTATGAAAATTGATGAAAGCTAGCGTTAATGGGCCATAAGTGTGTGACATTTCAGATTTATCGGAATACAACAGTTTAAGGTATCACACATAAAAAATATATATAGTTAAACACAACTTTGATATGAATTGTGTCGAGCTCCTAAACTGAAATAGAATTTCTTTGGTTTTACTGTATTTTACTGTTTTGAAGTGTTACAAAGGAAAAACTAACAAGAATATAGATTAAACATTTTTCCATTTTTTATGACAGGAAGTTGAGATGCACACGAAACTACATCCACACCAACCTGTTTGCCTCGTTCATCCTGAGGGCCATATCCATCCTTACACGTGACGCGCTGCTCACCCGAGACACACCCGAGTTCAGGGACAACCGTGACGTGTCCAATGTCCTGAGTGATAAGGTTCGGTGAAGCACACCCAGATATGTCCAGAGTCCACACAGACACACTAAATACACACTCACACACACACAAAGGTTCCAAGGTGTGTGTAATCTCTCTGATTATGGTTGCAGGCTTTGTCGGGCTGCCGGGTGGCCCAAGTGCTGATGCAGTACTGTGTTGGGGCCAATTACTACTGGCTTCTGGTGGAGGGGCTCTACCTGCACAACCTCCTGGTGCTCATGGTCTTCTCCGAGAACAGCTACTTCTGCGCATACCTCATCATCGGCTGGGGTCAGTGCACAGAATGTGCGCAAATACCCAAGTGTTTGCATCTCTGTTTGTCATATATTTTATAAATGGGCACAAGCATTAAAAAGTTTGGGGCTATTTAGAAATTTCTTTGTATTTAAAAAAAAAAAACATAAAATGGGTTTGAATAGAAAATTCTTCCAGGGCAGTTAAAATAAAACGCAAGCAGATTAAATGAGATTTAATACAAAACAACAACGCACATATTGAGGCAGGTGAAGCAACCAAAGACTGGACGAGGACATGACATGGCATACACTTTATACACATGAACACCGACGCATATAATCAGGAAATCAGGGAGACAGTATTGACAATTTTTTATACTCCAGACCGAAACACTGAGCCGGAGCAGCTCCCAGAGTCTGTGACATTTTCAGCTACCAGAGTCATTTACAACATGAACACTATATTTTAAAACAAATTTCCTTCTATGTAAACCTTCTAAAATCGTAGAGTGGTGTGTCTACAATCAGCTATCACTTCATCTGTCACAGAACAACCTCCTGGATCCTAACGAGTCTGACTTCAGAACAGCTCATTCTACTGAGACGACCCTTCTGGCTGTTACCGAGCAGCTACATGTGGCCAGATTGGCAAAACTGTCATTGGTTCTTATTCTCCTTGACCTCTCTGCAGCATTTAACACAGTTAACCACAAGACTCTCTTGTCTATCCTTGGAATTTGGGTCTCAGCATGGCAGTGGTTTGCTTCCTGCCTTGATGAGCAATCTTACCAAGTGACTTGGAAAGGATCCACCTCTGCCTCCTGCAGACTCTCCACGGGTGTCCCTCAAGGCTCAGTAATAGGTCCTCTCCTTTTCTCCTTCTACACGAGATCATTTGGTGAGGTCATGTCCTCACATGGGTTATCCTACCGCTGCTATGCCGACATCTTCTCTTTTCCTCCCTCAGATCTACATGCTGCTTCCAAAATCTCTGCATGTCTAACTGACATCTCATCTTGGATGGCAGCCCATCACCTCAAACTCAATCCCACCAAAACTGAAATAATTCCAGCAGATTCTTCACCACATCAGGATCTTGCTATTTACCTAGACAACTCTCAGCTCTCTCCCTCTACAACTGACCGCAACCTTGGAGTATCAAAAGACAACCAACTCTCCTTCTCTACTCACATCAGCAATCTTTCCCGTTCATGTAGATTCCTTCTCTACAATATCAGACAAATCTGTCAACACAGGCCACTGGTTCAGTCCTTAGTAACCTCACGACTGGACTACTGTAACTCCCTTCTAGCTGGTCTACCTCTATGTTCCAGCCGACCTCTACAACTAATACAAAATGCAGCAGCATGACTGATCTTCAACCTTCCCAAATTCTTCCACACCGCCCCACTGCTACGTTCCCTCAACTGACTCCAAGTAGGTGCACGCATCAGATTCAAAATACTGATGCAAGCCTACAAATCCAAACCCCATCTCTGAAGGTACGGAGAAGACACTCATTTAGACTCTTCTCTGTCTTGGCCCCTCGGTGGTGGAATGAACTTCCCCTTGAGGTCAGAACAGCTCAGTCACTGAGTATTTTCAAACGGCAGCTCAAGACCTTCCTCTTTAGAGAATATTTATATGAACTTGTAACCTTCTTATTGTCTGACTTATGTATAAAATCTACAACAGAGTGAATAAAAAGATTGTATTCATAGTTGGTGTCCTAGTGAACCAGAATTGATAACTTAATTGATGGTAACATGGAAGCACATTGTAAGTCACTCTGGATAAGGGTGTCTGCCAAATGCCTTAAATGTAAATATAAATTTAAATGTTAAATATAAATGGTATGTGGCATGGAACATCTGTCCTTTGATGAATGGTTTCTAGATCAATTCTATTATTTAATTGTCAATGGTCAGTCACAATGTCTTAACTTCAATCAAAGTTGTGGTACATGAAATACATTAGTTATGTAGTGCAGTGGAATGGCTCTGTGATACTGTGCTTAATCTTGCAGGGACCCCTGTGCTGTTTGTAGTGCCATGGATTGTGATGCGTTACCTGAACGAAAACACACGGTGAGTGTCCTGCTGGTGCTTCTGGGCACACCATGTTTGCTAGTTTCCCCTAAAATTCTTTATCTCTTTTGATCCAGATGTTGGGAGATAAATGAAAATACGGCATACTGGTGGATCATTCGCACCCCAATCCTTCTGGCAATTCTGGTACGTGAACAGTCTTCATTAGAGCAGGTTAAAAGTACGATTGTTTGATTATGAAATGTGATTGTACGGTACAAATACAGTTTTTGTAATGCTATTTTCAAGCATATTTTGAGCAGGAGTGGGTGAAAAATTATTATAAGTAATATAATTATATATAAGTGTGTACAAATTCAGTCCAAGAACATTATACAACAGGGGAAAGTCGTGTTGACCTTGATGCCAACAGAAATCCAGTCATTTTGTGCATACAAAACTGAAGTCAGTGGTTCAACTACACTTGACTTGTGTGACCTATGATGCTAGAGGACAATTCCTGATAGCCACTCGAACATGCACATACACACACTTTCTCGAATGAGCATTCACATCCTGTGTTCAGACAGCATCCCTGGAAACTAGAATGGAGTCGTGACTCATGCTGCCGGCCATCATCACTAACTGTACATTCTTTATAAAGCCACACCTCCAGCTAAATAGAGAATTGCGTTGGTGGTTCTGCTTGAACATGGTTCGTGTGTGTATTTGACATATCCCTGTCTGTCTATTTCTCTCCTCTGCAGGTCAACTTTTTTATATTCATAAGGATAATCCTAATACTTATGTCCAAATTAAAAGCACACCAAATGAGGTACACTGATTACAAATTCAGGTAGGAAATTACATCACTGTCAAACACTCATATTATGCTTTCTCTCTGCACTGCTGAATTATGCCCCCCACACAGCATTACCCTAAATAGCAAATATTCCAGCTAGCCTTCTATAGTGTTGACACACAATAGCTAGTTTTCCCAATCCTTACAAATTCTTTGTTTCTTTCAGTGTATTTAGTATTGTGCAGACAGGGTGTCTTTAAGGGTATCATAAAAGACACTAGGGCCACTATTGATGGTATGATCTGCTCACTTACATCAGAGCACACAATATCTATATCTTCATGCCATGTTTCAGGAAAAACTAAATCTCATCAACATTTGAGGACATTTTTACTTACAGCTTTTAAGTAGATGCCCTTTATCCAGAGCAACTTACAAGCAGTAGTTACAGGGACAGTCCCCTGGAGACACTCAGGGGACTGTCCCTGTAACTACTGCTTTTAAGTTGCTCTGGATAAGGGGCATCTACTTAAAAGCTGTCTTGCTCATGGACACAATGGTAGCAAGTGGTGACCTGTTACACACTATGTAAATGGCAGGCATTAATACAAATTGTTAGGTGTGTGTATAAGACACAGTCATTTATATCTTCTTCAGACTGGCAAAATCCACTCTAACTTTGATCCCTCTACTGGGAATCCACGAAGTGGTGTTTGCTGTGATGAGCGAAGACCAGACTGAGGGAATTCTGCGAAATGTGAACCTCTTCTTTGAGCTCTTCTTCAACTCTTTCCAGGTATAAAGAAAAGCCAGTGAGCACTGGGCAGCCATTAAAGGTAGTTTGCTAAGTGGGGAGAATGTCAACACAGCAGTATATCATGATATTGTATCTATACAGTGACGTCAAATCTAAATATTTTTGTATACAAATTTAGTCCAAAACTGAGTTACATTTACATTTTACATTTACAGCATTTATCAGACGCCCATATCCAGAGCGACTTACAATCATTAGTTACAGGGACAGTCTCCCTGGAGCAACTTAGGGTTAAGTGTCTTGCTCAGGGACACAATGGTAGTAAGCGGGATTCGAACCAGGGTCTTCTGGTTCATAGGCGAGTGTGTTACCCACTAGGCTACTACCACCCTAGTTATTTTGACTAAATTATTAATGTAACATGATCCACAGAGATTGTACACAGCATCTTGTAGTTCAGCTCTATTGTTTCATTTTCAGTGAACTGTTGAATATCACAATATGTATAGTTATATTGTGACCCATGTATCGTGATTCTAATTGTATTGTGAGATCCTTGCCTATACCACCCCTACAGAGAACCCAGAGGAATCCTGCGCCAAAATGGGGAGATCTTGTAAGGTCCGAGTCAAGATTTGATCTCACAACCTTGGAGTTGCTAACCCTATATCTGCTTATTAAATCAGTTATTTTTTATACTTTTAGTAATTAGAGCATGATAATAGGACTTCACAATTTAAAGGATCTGCTACTGGCAGACACTTCAGCATGCCTTCAGAGGTCCAGTGGAGTCCATGCCTCAATGGGACAGGGCAGTTTTTGTGACATAATGTTATTGCTGGGCAGTGAATATAAAAGTCCTGCATGTTCAGGATTACACAGTTAATAAAACTTGAATACCAAAAGAAAGTAACAATTTAATTTAACGGAACTGGGAATAACTAATTCATGCTCTTCAACTGGGAGTGATATAAGTGCGAATGAACTGAAAGAACATTTGTGCATGGTGCTGGGGGCAGATAAATTAAGCAGATCCTTTTAAAGGTGCCTGCATGGCATTATATATGAGCGTAATATCTGTTTCTGTCATCACAGGGATTTCTTGTGGCCATCTTGTACTGCTTTGTCAATAAGGAGGTAAGTAAACAGTGTAAAGAACAATGAAGCATTAGTGAACAGGACAGCGTTCTGTAGGATGTGTTGGTGCGGCGTTCTGTTTCAGCCACAGTTTTGTAAATAATTACAAGGATTTACTCTCTCAGTTAAATACTATTTGAGTATTAGAGATATTAGGGGAAGGGAAAACAAAGCATCATGGGCAGGGCAATATGCAATTAAAGTGAAGTGATTGTGAAACACTGCAGCACAGCACACGGTGACGCAACAAAATGTGTCCTCTGCTTTCAACCATCACCCTTATTGAGCAGTGGGCAGCCATGACAGGTGCCCCGGGGAGCAGTGTGTGGGGCGGTGCTTTTTTTTGCTCAGTGGCACCTTGGCGGAATGGGACTCAAACCGGAACTTTCAGATTACGGGTCTGCTTCCGCTAGGGGCCACTAGGCCACCACAGGCCACTATCAGTCTGATCTTTTTTTAATCTCATGTTTGCTTGTTCTTTTTTTCTTCTTCTTTTGTATCGCTTTAAGACATGTTTGATATAGCGACACCACACTAACATCTTTTTTTTTCTTTGAGGATGACAGTGACTCCTTGCTGTTTTTTGGCAGTTGTCTTCCAATTGACTTAACATTGTGGCAGTTCATCAAATCAGCGTATATACCAGATGCTGGTGTAAAAAAAAATTATAATTTGACAGCACATTAATACAGAACTGTACAGGACTCCACTGGTTTACGCAAACCACTAATATTGCTATTAGACAGTATTTAGATGGGCCAGTTTGGAGTGCAGGATGTCTGGATTGTTGTGTTAAATGCATGCAGGGTCTGTTGTGGACGTCAGACTGTAAAGGATCAAGCTCTGAAATGTTTACATTATTACAAAAATCTGTGCAATATGTCTGTAATCACGAAGTCCATTTATCATTTCCTTCTTTGGAACAAAACCTAGTGACATGTTCTAAATGACTCAATACTTTTCATGCCACTCACACCAATTCATTTTTACTTACTTTTGTCTGTAGGAATTACATTACGTTTAAATGCCTGTTTCACATTTCCATGTGAAAAAAAATGAAACAATTATTTCTTAAGCCAATGCAAATTATTCAAACACTTTTGGACCCCTTCTTCCCCAGTCATTTGTATCTGCCTATCCTCCCGGGCACTTTAATTTGACGGCCATTTAATATTGACTTCAAACTCAGCTATTCACCATCAAATTAATCCAGTTACAATTGATGACTGACACACTGCTTAGTCACCCTGCATTTACTTTAGCAGCTCGACTAATCTTGTTACCGGATGGCATAATGATTTCTGAATAAACATTAATATAGAGTGCAGAAAAGAATTGCTGTCTTCAAGATCAAGTGAAATTGCATATATGATAAGAATATGAATATTTTATTTTTTGACAATTTCATACCAACCTAAAAGTTTTGATTTTAATTCCTTTGAAAGGTTCAGTCAGAGATCAAGAAGAAATGGCAGCGATGGAGGCTCGGCATCAGTGTACTGGAAGACCAGCGCAACACCGGCAGCAACACTCCACAGGGCGGCGGAAGCGGACAGCAGTGCCACTACCAACCACCTTGCCAACTGGACTGTCCCCAACCCCTCGCCCCACCCCAACCACCTCACCACCATCCTGGTGCTAAAAAGGGCAAGTCTTACTGCTACATATCTGGCCGCAAGCAGGCAGCGAACGGCCTGGAAGGCTTCCAGCTGGGCAATGGAGGAGCAGATGCTGTGGTAGAGAGCTACTGCTGAGAGGCGGCCATCCTGCTGCTGTCCTGAAAAAGGAAAAAAGAACTATTACAGATTTGGACATTTGCATTGTGGGATTTATGCTGTGATATGTGGAAATTTTGATGACTGTATAAAAATCAGTCAGGCTTTTATACAGGCAATCAGGTCAGTGAGAGTTTACTGTTATGCTTCATCATTCCAGTCCATTCACATGTCGATGGAGTTGTATTTGGATGTGTGTATGATTTGATATGTATATATTTGTATGTCTAAAGAGGGGATGTGGTGTGCTCTCTGTAACCACTTTTTCCTGAGTCGTCTGTAACAAATGCATTTGAGCATCGTCGTCCACTCCTGATCATCAGCTTTTCTTGAACATGGACAGACTTGGTGTGGGGGCGTGGTGAGCTACAAGATGGATTCTTTCTTCTGTCAGTTTTGTACTTTCTACCTCTGCCTTTTGGGAAAAACTCATTGTTTTCAGTGCCAATAATAGACCAGGGACCCGGTTTTCCCAGCCTTGCAGCAAGGGACCTGTTCATAGATTTTTAATTCAGAAATGATAAGACACCTAATAATGCATTTGGTGGGTTATTACACGCAGAAGGTTTGGATGACAATGTTCCGGAAACCCCTGTTCTGTGTTCAGTATGCAGTCACTGGTGAGTAATTCTCTCAGAAACTCACACAGCTCATTTAAACACTGTGCCAGTCCAAATGCTCCTGTGGGGTTTGGAATTCAGTGTTTTTCTTTTGAAGACATAAAATGACTGGAAAGCACCATTCTATATCATTACCTTCCCCAAATGTACTGAAATGGATTTGACTAGCAAAAGAAAAATGTACACAACTTGTGTGTGGTAGATCGAGGCTCAGTTATTCATGGGGATATTTGATTGGTTTGGATGCTTGATGGCACAGTGAAAGGCAAAAACATACATGCATACAGAGCGACATCATTTCCCCCCTACATATGGGCTGTTTAAAATGTGACTTTTTTTTTTTGTATTTTTCAGAATTTTGAGAAATGAAATGATGGTAAAAGCTTTTATCTAACACACTGTATAAATGCACGATTTATTTATCTGTTTTTAATGTAGTCGATTTAATTGACAAGGACCATAGAAAGGTTTAGGTCCGTCACAAAAGAAATGTTGTGAATGCTGATTTGTATGTGAGACCACGTTTACCATAATGCTTCGTTGTTAACAGGTTGCATTGCATGAACTGAACAAATGAAGACAAAATGTTTTCTATTAAAAAAACTGAACACAAGTGCCACCTAATGGAGTAAGGGGGGAATTTAACATTATACACAAGGCCCTCTAATATCACTAAATATAGATACTGATATCAGTTCTTATCATTATTCTTTTGCTACAGTGAAGAGTCCATGCATATTATGGTGGTTGTAGCCTAGTGGGTAACACACTCGCCTGTGAACCAGAAGACCCAGGTTCAAATCCCACTTACTACCATTGTGTCCCTGAGACACTTAACCCTAAATTGCTCCGGGGGGGACTGCCCCTGTAACTACTGACTGTAAGTCGCTCTGGATAAGGACGTCTGATAAATGCTGTAAATGTAAATATATTACCAGGACTGATTTCATGTAGCCTCGTGATTATTAATAAGATCACTGTGATTCACAATGCTGAAGATTTCTAGACAGCATTAGCCAGAGCCACAGATCACAGAAATACAAGATATCATGCAAATGCATTAAGTTTATGTTGCATTGACTTATTCATTAATGCAACCCTCTTACATATAATTGTAATTTTATTGAATGAAAAGGTTATAAAAAGAGTTTGCCATAATGTGTCATTGCCTTGGGTTGTACTTTGATGGGTATTAAACACATACATTTTGCGTGCTGTCTTACCATAATATCTAAACTGGTGTGCTCCAGAAATGAGAGGTTTTACATTTGATGTTCAGTGTGAAATTTTATTAGATCCGAAGTGCAGTTTTCACTATTCTGATTTTACTATACATTCATTTCAGTTTCATACATTTTAATACTTTCTCCTCTGAGAAATGCTACATGAGTAAAAGGATTAGTTTGTATTGCAGTAAACTAAGTCCTGTACAAAACAAAAGCCAGTCTTCAGGGAGACTATTGGAAGTTCAAGTTCAAGGTGAATTTTTCTACAACATCTTGATGCATTTACATTTACAGCATTTATCAGACTTACAATCAGTAGTTACAGGGACAGTCCCCCCCTGGAGACACTCAGGGTTAAGTGTCTTGCTCAGGGACACAATGGTAGTAAGTGGGGTTTGAACCTGGGTCTTCTGGTTTATAGGCAAGTGTCTTACCCACTAGGCTACTACCCCCGTTTTGCCTCATTGATTCCTGATAACTGTGTGTATCACCACAGTTCTCCTGGCCCACCAGATGGCGTCATAGCTTCATTTTGTCTTTTTAATAATCCTGTTGTGTCTCATTATCATTCTGATGTGTGAACATATCTGTGCTCCTTAGTTCAGACATGCCTGAATTTATCTTTATTGTTTTCCTGACACTGATTTACATTTACCAGACGCCCTTATCCAGAGCGACTTACAACCAGTAGTTACAGGGACAGTCCCCTCCCCGGAGACACTCAGGGTTAAGTGTCTTGTTCAGGCACATAATAGGCAGTAAGTGCGGTTTGAACCTGTGAATTATCACCCTTCTCACATGGAGATTAAGCCAACAGTAGTCTGCTGAAAGTGAAGTGATTGTCATTGTGAAACAAAATATGTCCTCTGTACTTAACCATGCATCACACTTGGTGACAGGCACCCGGGGAGCAGTGTGTGGGGACAGTGTTTTGTTCAGTGCCACCTCTGCGGTTTGGGGATTTCAACCTACAACCTTCTAATTAGCTGTCCGCTTCCTTACCCACCAGGCCACCACTGCTTAACTTCAAACCCTTCATAGCTTGAGGTTTTTTTATGTTAAAATAAAAGGTGCATGTTTTCAGTTTCCATGGCCATTCGAATGGATACCAGAAGCCTTTCTGTTTAAACAGGGTGGTATAATAAGTAAACGAGGGGCCTGAATACACTCATGTTTTGTAGAAATGATTGATAAAAATATGAAACTGCATGATCTTAGCCACAGCCTACTCAAAACAGAATCTCCTAAATACGTGTAGAAAAAAAAACCCATAAATCCTTTTGTCATAATTTTATTCAAATTCAGGTAGTTAGCGAGATACAAGTAACTCAGGCCATTTGGCAGAAAAACATCTGCTAATTAGCCAGATGCTAAGGTTATTGTCACCATTAGCCACCATGAGTCTGTGACACGACATAATAATGACATAATAAGATACAAAATAAGCATAAAAATGTGCTCTGCTTTGTATCGGTACATTTTTTCATCAGGTTATCCATCCTGAGTCATTCCTGCACTCGGAGTTTGGCGTAACATTCATAACTGCGAGGTAGTCTGCCGAAGCTGCAGCACGACGGCGTAATGTCGATTTCCTCAGGGGGTTCGATGCCTACAAAGGTGAATCGCTGCATGAGGCTGGTGAAGAACAGGAAGAGCTCCATCCGGGCCAGACCCTCTCCCAGGCAGACCCTCTTCCCTGTAAATATAGAGCAAGAATAAATGAAGTGAGAAAGGCAAACCCAGGAAGACTAAAAAGCCACCACCTCTGACCAGGTAATGCTGCGGTCAGAGGTAAAATCAGTCAATTTGCTGTGAAAAACATGCTCAGTAATCATTATGGATCAATTCATATTGAGGAGATTGAATAAAGTCACCAGCTTGCAGAAATTGACCTTTCAGCAGAGTGAAGTTAGGAATAAGGTTAAGTGTAATTCCAGGGTGAACAGTATCACTGGAATTTCATATTGTGTCTGACTGAACAAGTAGGTTGCAATTGTAAAATATATCATTTTTACATATTAAAAGGAACAGTATTTATGTAGTTTTTTTAAACGTAATGTAATGTACAAGTATACCTAATCCGAAAGCAAGAAAGGCGTCATTCTTCTGAAAGTGCCCAGCATCATCCAAGAAGTTCTCTGGATCAAAATGGTTTGGATTCTTCCACAGTTGCGGGTCGGCAAGAACCGAAGAGATCAAAGGAAGCACTAAGGTCCCCTAAAAAAGAAGTGGGATGCTCCTGGGACTGACATTACTGTCTTGCCACCTTTCTTCCAATGTTCTTGTTAACTACTTGGATTCTTTCGTACCAGAAGAACTCACCTCAGGGATATGATAGTTGTGGAACTCCGTGTCTCTCATCACTTTGTGTGGCACGGCGGTGGGGGCAAGGTCCATGCTCCTCTGGACCTCATGTACAACTGCATCTGTATAGGGCATCTTAACACGATCCTCCATCATGGGGGGCCTGTCTGGTCCAATCACCTCATCTATCTCTTTATGAACACGCTCTGAGTTGCATACATGATGCATATATGTAGAGAGGAACTTTATCAGTAACAATTAGTCTGGAGTTCCAGTGGAATGATGCAGTATTCATTTACCCAAGTCTGTCATTCATTATTAACTAGACAAATTATAGTATGACTATAATATAATGACTATAACAATGACAATTTATTATTCTTTTTGTATATTTTTTAATTCAAACTCATTGAATTTTTCATGAAATTTCAAAATGACCCTAAACTTTT
This sequence comes from Denticeps clupeoides, assembly GCF_900700375.1. Lineage (NCBI taxonomy): Eukaryota > Metazoa > Chordata > Actinopteri > Clupeiformes > Denticipitidae > Denticeps > Denticeps clupeoides. The sequence continues at coordinate 3,418,828 of NC_041725.1, read as the reverse complement.
TAACAGGTACAGTAAATGGTCCTATTTATATAAAATTAGAACAAATTATTAAATGAAATTATGCTGAAATGTAGGGTAAAGATTACGTCCGGGGTAGGGTAAACATTACGTCTTGGGGTTTTGGTTACAGTGTGAGGTGTTTGTCTCTGACCTTGAACTTCAGGATACTTCATCATGATCAACAGCATGTGTCTCAGAGTAGATGAAGTCGTCTCTGTACCGGCACTAAACAGGCTCCAAATTGAGGAGAACAGGTTGTCGTAAGAAAACTCAGAATTGGCTTTGTCCTTCTCCTGCAACACATTCATGGACAAAAATTCTAATAACAATCACTTTTTCTTTTTTTATTAATCCAAACAATTTCCACATTTCATAATGAGCTGCGCTTTTGTTTAGACTCCCTCTTTCCACCACTGCTGTATGAAAGCGTCATATCTTCATTTTGTCTTTCTAATTATACTCTTGTGTCTCATTATCAATCTGATTTGTGAACATATCTGTGAATTATCACCCTTCTCACATAGAGATTAAGCCAAGAGTAGTCTGCTGAAAGTGAAGTGATTGTCATTGTGAAACGAAATATGTCCTCCGTATATAAACATGCATCACCCTTGGTGACAGGCGCCCGGGGAGCAGTGTGTGGGGACAGTGCTTTGCTCAGTGGCACCTCGGCGGTTTGGGGATTTGAACCTGCAACCTTCTGTAGTAGCCTAGTGGGTAACACACTCAGAATGAACCAGAAGACCCAGGTTCAAATCCCACTTCCTACCATCGTGTCCCTGAGCAAGACACATGACCCTGAGTGTCTCCAGGGGGGGACTGTCCCTGTAAATACTGATTGTAAGTCGCTCTGGATAAGGGCATCTGATAAATGCTGTAAATGTAAATGTAAATGAAAGACTATTTCATCAAGGCATTCCATCATGTATCAACTGCATTAATGCAAAGTGAGAAACAGTGTGCACTGGATTATTTAACATTAATATGAGTTCCCCCAGCCTGTCTATGGTCCTGTAGTGGCTAGAAATGGCAATAGGTGTAAGGAGGGCTTTGGTCATTCTGCTTCACCGTTCAGAGAGCGGCAGCTCAGACAGTTGGATCTGGAATTTGTCCCATTATGCCGCCTCTCTCCTCCTCTTTATCATTGAAAGCGACAGACACCAAAACGGCGCGTCCTGGGGAAATGTCATTGTGGGACTCGATCAAAGTTGCTGTAATTCTGCACCAAGGCTGATACAGATACAGTATTAAGACCACTAAGACCGATATAAAAGCCAAAAAATATTCATGTCAGGGGACCTTTAAAGAAAGTGTTTCTTCTACCTCAAGCATTTTTATTAAGAAGGCCTCAATGTAGTCCTCTGGCATGGAAGATGTGTCCAACTTCATGAGGCGATTCACAGTCTGCTCCTTCATGTAGGCCTGGGCTTTGTCGACCATCTTAAACATTTTCTTGTGAGGCCCAGGGAACAGGCCCACAATCTTGGGAAATATGTTATAGAGCTGTGCAAGGTACACATTTGCAGAACAATGAGTAGATATTGCATGGAAGCTTTTCTCCTCTTATAATAAAAATACGTCTGGCAGTAGTACCTGCCCAATAGGGCTGCTGAGAACTTTGAAATATGCATCAATAGCATCAAAGAGGAAGCGGAACTGTGGGTCATGATACTCAAATCTGTGTCTAAACACAATGGAGCAGATGACGTTGGACACTGCGTTGCACAAAAGATGTTCGGGGTTGAAGGTGCCACCTGAGAAAGAGGGTTAAGAAAGGCATTAGTCAAACAACGAACCGATTTTTTTTCCTCTGAACTTTGTCCTAATTTTACTGCCAGCTATCGAACTATCATGCAGGTGAGGTTTAAGAGGCTTACTAAGGAGAACCTGATACTCGTGAAACCTCAGTGAAAAAAAAAAAGCTCTCAAATGGGATTATAATAATAATAATAATGATAAGAATAATAATGGCCTTGTGAACAGAACAGGAAAAAATAGTTATAGTTGTAACTGGAGATACCAGGTGAACAAGGAACATTGTTCTGGACTGCATCTTGCCTTCTTTTGGTAAGCACTACAGCAATTCTGAACACTGGTTTGAATGTTTCTTAGTGGTAAATTGGTGCGCTGGAACACTTTTGGAAAACACGCCAGTTGTGACAAACCAATAACGGGCTAAAATGGCAATTCATGACTCTTGGCAAAGCATGTGTAGAAAGGTTGTGTTTTATGTGTTGGGTTCTATCCCATCATGTTCCATAATGGTTAACTACCATGTAACCTGATATGGAGGGAATCTCTATTCCTTAAATCTAACACTAACCAACCAGTAATTCAATTTAATGAATGATCAGTAATGACTTTTTTAAGTCCAGCCCTGAATAACCAGTCTCTGCTCAGTGAAGGAGACGTGCAGAAAATTTCTTACCGTTTGGTTCTTCAAATGCTTTTACAAGACAGCGAGCCTCCTCCTGGATCCTCTCTTCTATGCTCCGCCGTCCCATCCCAAAGTTCTTCAAGGTCATGATGGAGAACCTGCGCAGCTCTCGCCAGCGATGGCCACTGCTGGCCAACACACCTGTTGGTGACAGATGTAAGGATGCCCTTATATCCAGTCCAATTGTCTAATAAAAAAGCTGAATTCTGCAGCCTTTGCAAGAACAGTTCAAATTCAAAACAGAAATGGGCGAATGGGGGAAATCAATTCATTTAAAAATGAATGATGTTTTGCTCCAGCATGGACCAGATGAAAAATATCACATAAAATGATTTGGTCGACCATTTCTTTCCCACAGGTGATATTTTGTGGACCAATATTTTCAATAGAATAAGATAAGTCCATATATTTGACATATTTAATCTGCAATAACCAAAAGTTGCACGTTTCAGACTTTTAATGTTTTCATGCTCATACTCAGTAAAAGGTTCTCATTAGGGGCTGAGAGAACTTTTTAGCTTCCTTTCAAGCTCAGATTGACACATTTTTGGAAGGCTTAACAAGGAGTGGTAGTAGAACTACTTTAGAGCAAGTCACTTAACCCTGAGTGTCTCCAGGGGGACTGTCCCTGTAACTACTGATTGTGAGGCGCTCTGGATAAGGACATAAATCTAAAAATGTAAACGGGTTTTGTGCATTTGTGCTGACATGTAAGAGGTATGTCAGAGAGAAACACATGATGAAAGATCATATATATGGTATATGCAAACCTGCGTACCTGTTGCATACCCAACCACACCCAAATATGCTCTGTGAACGTACCGTATCCTCTGGTTACTCTCATGAGCACAGGATAATTGGCTCTCCCACTGAAGTCGTCCCCCTGGGTGAGCAGCGCATCTTTCAGGGCCTCATAGCCGGAGATCACCACGGCAGGCTTGTTGCTGAGCCAGATGGTGAATACAGAGCCATATTTTTTAGCAAGCTGAGGAAAGATGAAGCACAGCTATAATAATACCATAATCAATCAAACTTTGATATCACATATACATACTTGTAGCAAAAATGATAATTATGTTTTATGCTTCATGCTTTTAAAAATAAAAACGCATTATTTTAAAATAAACGGTAGTGAATACAGGTCCTGTATGGTACTGTAAAAGATACTAGAAGTGACACACCACAAATCACACACGCTGTTGCTGGATAATAGAACAATTTGCTGTTGCACAACAAATTCAGCATTTCAAACCCCCCCAGTTCCCTTGATAAAATATATCTGGACCACCAATCAACATTATTCTGCTAAAGAGTAAAGAGCTCATGTTAAAGTAGATTTAAAAAAATCCAGTTCCATAACTTTATACAATACATACTGCTTCTGGGGCTTTATTTCTGTCTCCACAACAGAGCAATTAATGAGTTTTTCCTGCAACATGCTCTTTGTGATTTTGTAGAAATGACCTTTTGACCTTTTATCTGTTGCTCCCTGCATATTACTTCCAGTTGGTTTGTTAGCTGTTTGGGGCTCTGGTCGGTTATTTACCTCTCCAGCTCACATGTACACAACTCTGAATGTCCTTTTTCCTCAGCTTCTGCTTTAATATATGAAGTTCCCATAACTAATTTAAAGAATGACCCAGTAGTTTGGATATTAGTTTGTTAGCTTTATTATTTGACACATGAAAGTGAAAGTGTAGTGATTGTCACTGTGATACACTGCAGCACAGCACACAGTGACACAACGAAATGTGTCCTCTGTATGTAACCATCAGCCTGAGCAGTGGGCAGTCATGACAGGCACTCGGGGAGCAGTGTGTGGGGACGGTGCTTGCTGAGTGACACCTTTTGCGGCTCAGGACTCGAACTGGCAACCTTCTGATTATGGAGCCGCTTCCTTACCTGCTAGGCCACCAACTGCCAAGCATGAAACTGATCACACTAAAACAGTAAAAATGTTTGAGTCCCATAAGAGCCACAAAAGTTTTGTTGGGTGCTTCAAATACAAGTTTACATTCAATTAAGGCTCAAAATAAGGCTCAAGTTCACAAAGGCTTCAAATGTAAATAAATAATGTTGTAGTCCAAAAAGAAGTATATTAAGTGTGTAAGTTCATGAGTTTGTGAAGATTTCTGGGTTTTTGTTTAATGAGTTAGAAAAAAAAGGTTTTCTGTCGAAAAAAAAGTTAAGTCTGCGAATACAGGACTTGTCAGAAGACAAGATAGGACAGGACACCGTGGTAATCCACTGGTTCACTATTGCAGTTGACGCGTTCTCTTATTAACATGTCATAAATAGCATAACTCTGTAACAATGCCATATGACATGCATCGGTGTCGTGCAGCTGTTCCGTTCGCAGTGATTCCTACGTTCTTCTTCTGTGCTTTAGAACCTAGAACCTAGAACCTATCGTTTCGCGGCATTAGGCTCGCTGCTGCCCCCACGCCTTCCTGCAGGTGAACTGCAGGTTCACGCCCGAACATCCCGAACGCCCGAACATTTACATATACATTTACATTTACGGCATTTATCAGACGCCCTTATCCAGAGCGACTTACAATCAGTAGTGACAGGGACAGTCATTTCTTTCTCAGGGACACAAGGGTAGGAAATGGATTTGAACCTGGGTCTTCTGGTTCATAGGCGAGTGTGTTACCCTCTAGGTTACTACCACCCGAACATTTCACAACAAGAATAAGTTCTCCACTGGAAGGTATGTTCTCTATTGGAAATTAGCAGCTAGTGACATAATGAAGACAATAGCAATAAAACAGGCTTCCACACGTGATATTTCGTTTTTTTTAAATAATGCATATCACACAGCCATTGTCTATCCTATATACAGCGTTGAACGTGTTTAACAAGCACAGCAAGACCGACAGAAAGAAATGAGAAGTAAAGAAACGTGCTGCATCGCTCACCTCTAAGTAATACGTGTACGGCTCTTTCACGTCTATATGAAGCAAGTTACCAACAAGTGGTACAGGAGCTGGACCTGGAGGCAGTCTGCTGAAATGGTCTGGTTTGCTCCAGTTCTTCCATAATATGAGAGCAATGATCCCCAAGACCACAGACAAAATATTGCTCTTCACAAATTGCCATATCTCCACAGTAAAGAGCATGTTGAGAGACGTTCCACCGACAGAATGAGCAGGAGTGTAAAGTGAAGTGTTTTAGAAGTGAAGATGTGCGCTGTTGCCCTCTAGCGGTCTTCTCCCCTCAAGACACTTATATTCCCTCCTGACAACAGATCAGAGGAGAAAAAGTGTTAAAAACTGTATATATCCAACCAGGAGAAGTAGTGGAGAAAGATGGGATGATTCTTGTTCCAATCCCAGCTAATAACCCAGACAGAAGGCTGTCTCTGGGGACACAAGGATGCTGTCACATAGCAAAATGACAACTGTAGAATGGTACACAGGTCACAATGGAAGAGAACAATAACAATAATAATGTGATGATGATGATGACAATAATGATAAGACCGAAATTAATCAATAAAGGGGTGTAAACAATGTGTTAACACGTCCACCCATCCTGTCTTCCAACATACAATACAGGCCAAAATGACCATTTACGTTGGTAGATTCTCACTGAAGGCATCAAAACTATGAATGAACACATGTGGAGTTACGTACTTAACAAAAAAATGTGAAATAATGAAAACATGTTTTATATTCTAGTTTCTTTGCTCTGATTACTGCTTTGCATTCTCTCGATGAGCTTCAAGAGGTCGTCACCTGAAATGCTTTTCCAACAGTCTTGAAGGAGTTCCCAGAGATGTTTAGCACTTGTTGGTCCAGCTCACCCCAAACCATCTGGTTTGGGTTCAGGTCCAGTCACTGTGGAGACCAGGTCTCCAATTTTTGTTAAGTACATAACTTCACGTGTTCATTTATAGTTTTGATGCCTTCAGTGAGAATCTACCAACGTAAATGGTCATGAAAATAAAGAAAACACATTGAATGAGAAGTTGTGTCCAAACTTTTTGCCTGTACTGTATTTCACAGTAAATGCAAAACCACAAAATTAAACTTCAACCCTCTCATCTGGTGAAAGTTCACCCATTTCCTCACATGCTTGTATGCCCTTTATTCATCAGGCTGCAGTTGGGAAGCTTTCAGTCTGTTGAATTAGGGCCACTACTGATGGCTAGATGAACATTATTAAACGTTAAAAATCTGTGAAACATCACCTGATGCTTGGATGTGCCAAGCCATGAGATGTTTGAGGACATAAAGCCTTTTAATACACATTGTGTTATTGCCATAATAATTTTTTTTTCGTCACATAAGTAAGCAGTTCTGTCCACTTACACCCATCGAAGTGTTTTCACCTGTTTAAAAAGAATAAACTGGTTATGAAATGCTCATGCTATGTTGTGTCAGTATTGAGGTGTTTTCTGTATATACAGTGCATCTGCAAACTATTCACATCACAATCGCTTTTTCCACATTGCAAATCAGTCTATCTTTTATTTAAAGTTATTTTTCAATTTTCCTTTTGATGTGCTCTCTGTCACTGTTAAAATAAACCTACCATTAAAATGATACTGTTCTGAAACTTTTCATTTCTTCATCATTGGACAAACTTACAAAATCAGCCAGGGGTCAAATAATTATTTCCTCCACTGTATATGGGGCTTTGACCTGATCTTCCATCACTGTTAATTTTGCTCTCCAGTATTAACACTTATCCTCCAACCCGAGGATCACTGCACAATGACATTTCAGTGTGCAGATTTGGTTTGTTTTTGTTTTTTAATGACATTTTGCACAACCCAGAACAAATTAATTGACATAATTATGAATGAATGAAATGTGCTTTATTTGGAAGCAGCCCTGTGTGAGACCTCAGGCCAGCAGCAGCAGCAGCAAGCGGGCACACCGAGGATCTCACGTTCACTTCCCACATACATGGGTGTGATAGCAGTATTTATGGTGGAACTGCAGCCTGCTGAACAGTATTTAGGGTGGAACTGCAGCCTGCTGAACAGTATTTAAGGTGGAACTGACCATTCCAATAAGGAGAACTTCAGCATCATGTTTTACTTTGTGAGCTGGTTATTGGATTCCACTCCAGCCAGTCAGAGAATCTCCTGCATCCCATATCAATATCACCCATATCAAAAACTGCCACTGACACCAGGGATGAGACTTGAGCCAAAAGTGCAGAAAGAAAAAACAGAAAAAAACAGTTCTACCACGAGTTAGATTTTCTGGACATTGGATGCAAGAAACAAGCAATTCAGACCAAAAAAAGTGGCCAGACAGAAGTGTTGTATAAAAAACGATGACAATATTCAGTATATAATATTGTGATGGCTGAGGCCACATGGGTAACATCTTTAGGACTTATGATTACCCTCAGAAAAGGGCGGGTTTAATGGTTTCTGTCTTGGGTGTTGCCTGGGTGACCTAATAAAGGAAATAATTAAGAGAATGTAGATGAAAGCCAAGACTTTTATTAAACTTCACTGAGGGTTCCTATTTTATAACTGAGTGTTCCTCTTGTAGAACAAAACGTTCCATATCTGTGACCTTAGCTTGACTATAATTGCACAACAAACACTGATGTTAGTCCACAGTTGGAGAAATTTATGAGCATGTTTTTGCAAAGATTTATGTTTAACATTTGAGGGAGCTAAATTATGCTGACCTGCGAATAACTATGCAGACAAGACATAAAACAGGAAAACATCTCTCCCCTCATTGTAATACAACATAATTCATAATTCTGTGAATAAAAAAGATGGTCAGACTTTCAAATTCAGACAGTTCTTTACAACCTGCTCTGTAGGTGTTGAGGATGCTTCATCTATACATTCTATAGAAATGAATGGAAATGAAATAATGAATAAACACAAGACTTGCTGAGTCACCACGGACTGTCTTAATCGTAATTAATAAGTTTAATAAGTAACCTTGAGATTATGCCAAAATACCAAAAACTGTGCCGCACTCAGGTTTATCATTATTTATTAGGCGTTGAGAAAGTAAAAATTTAGCTGAATGACACAAGTTTCTTGACTTTTTTTGCAAATCTTTCAGTTCTTAAACAATATTTCGTAAAGTAAAGTCCTTCCCACCATCTCATGCCCACTTTAAAGGAATCTAATGAAACAGCTTCACACAGGGTCTTCATCACAGAAAATGACTTTACCCCAGTACTCAGCAGTCTAATTCTAACTCGATCAGCATGACAGAATGATCTCCAGCCTTGTGCTCCTCAACACTCTCACTTGTGTTAACGAGAGGATCACTGAAATTATCTCAGCAGGTCCTTTTGTGGCAACGTGAAATGCAGTGGAAATGGGATTTTGGTATTAATTTCATTTTCATGGCAAAGAGGGACTGCTTTTAACCATGACCCTGTCACGATCCGGTCCGAAATGGGGGTTACTCCGGTCCAGGATCCGGACCGGAGTTTCATTGTTGTCATGTGTAATGTTCCCTAATCGTTTTCACCTGTATTAATTGTATAAAGCTGCCCTGTTCGTTTCTGTTCGCTGTCAGGTCTTTGACGTTATGTTCCGTGTTCACCAGTGTCTACGTCTCGGATGTCTCCCCTGTCCTGTGATTCACAATTAAACCCCGGTTTCGTGATGTCAGGTGAAAGCGTCCTTCATTCCACGTCTTCTCGTCACTCTTTGTCCTCCTCTCCGTTCACCCGCCGCGTCATGCCCGCATGGACGTGACAGACCCTTTGTGAGCAGTGATCAGCCATGACAGGCGCCCAGGGAGCAGTGTGTGGGGACGGTGCTTTGCTCAGTGGCAACTTGGCGGATCAGGATTCGAACTGCTTCATTAATCGCTAGGCCACCACTGCCCCTTGAGCAGATCTTCTGATCAGATCACTCTTCATAACATTCTGGAATATATGCAACCTGCCATAATATAAATGGAAGCAGCAAACTGTAAAAAACAGTATTTGTGTTTCTCAAAGCCTTTGGCCACTACTGTATATCTTGTTTTTCCCCATTTGCATTATATTTCATGGTTGCCCACTGTTCACCAAATGTGTGATTTAAATGCACAGAACATTGTGTCACTGAGTCACAATGACAATCACTTCACTTTCAGTAAATGAGTATTTGGATGAACAGCATCCTTTAGAATCTTTCTTTGTTTTCTATGACACTTTTGCTAGAGGCTAAATAAGTTCAGCCATGAAGGATATATATTTTTGCCCTTTTATTGCACACAAAGCATACTGTTGAGCATAGTATCTGATCTGTGTCCCCACACTATCAAGAATGATACATGTGGAGGAGGAATCAATGCTTTGAATATCTCTATCCCATTTACTGGTCTAGAAACACAGAAGAAAATGAAGATTGAAAATGTATGGGTTAAAAATACTCTAAAAATCCAGGTACATAAACAATTAAGAGGATCGGTGGCCCTTTCTTGGGCCATGTACATAAGTAGGAATATTGAATTTCTCCCATCTCTAATGGACACGGGCTTTGATAAGTGGGCAGAGAAAAAGTTAATCACTGTAAACCAGCTTTTTGAGGGAAATGTAATGAAAACCTTCGCCCAACTAAGAAACAACTTTAATCTCCCCTCAGGGGACCATTACAGATATTTACACATAAGGGATTCATCTGATTAAAAACAATGTTGTAATGAAAAAACACGTGTCCTTAATTTACTGCAAACTGATGATGGATATGTCTGATAATATCCAATATATAATACAACAAGGGGAAATTGAACTCAATGTGATATTGGATGATGATACTTGGAAAAGTGTTTGTTCTGGTTGTCATAAGGGGGTGGGGAGTCAAATGTGGAAGGAATTTGACTGGAAGTCTAAAATCAGATTTTTCAGATTTTTTCAGGTGTAGCAATAAGTGCTGGAGGAACTGTGGACTTGTGGGTGATCAAACACACATATTAAGGGACTGTCGCACTGTTCAACATTTTTGGACTGAAGTTAAGGGGCACGTGTAAGGGCTCCTTAAAGTGAATCTTTCCTGGGACCCTTTAACGTGTCTACTGGACAAATTCCCTGATTATCTGTCCCAGCATCAGAAAACTTTGCTACATCTCCTATTAATAGGTACAAGAAAAATAACAACTTATTGGTTGAAACCTGAACCATCCACAATCTCACAGTGGATACAAAAAAAATACATTTGGACAACATCAAATACATTTGGACAACAAAATACATTTGGACAACATCTCCCACCCCATGCAGGAAACTCTGACAGCACTGAGCAGCTCCTTCGGTGGCAGGCTACTGCACCCACGATGAGGGAAGGAGAGGTTCAGAAGGTCTTTTCTTCCAACCGCTGTCAGACTCTATAACAAAGACCTCACAGCTGACCATACATACACAGACTTGGGCACATTCTGTTAAATTGTTAACTGTTTAAATTGTAAATTTGTACATATATACAGATACATATTTATCTTGTTTTTTGGTGATGCTATTACCTCTGTTTTTGCTGCTATTACCTTCTGCTTCTGTCCACTTTCTGCCGTGACAATTTCCCACTTGTGCAATTTCCCACTTGTGGGACTGATAAAGGTTTATCTTATCTTATCTTATTTAATGGAATGTTGACAGCACAACTACAGCTGAAGACTCACATCTTTAAATGAAGATGGAGACCAGTTCAAAGCCTTGGTGGACTTATGTCTTTTTTTAAGTTTATATTTTTGCTTGAGGTTTGTCTATTTATTCATATTTATTTATTTATTTATTTATTTATTTATTTCCCCCTCAGATCTTTATTGTAATTATATCTATCTTTATTTGAGAGCTCGGGCCCAATCTCAGGACTGTTGTTATTGTTTGAATTTATGTTGACTGTTGTTAATAAAAGTAAAACAATAAAATAAAAAAAAGAGTGATACATCTTTGTTGTAATCAGCTTCTTTTATTTCATTTGGGTACGTAAAATATCATTTGCAAGTTGTCTGGGGAAATCTCATTATGGGAGTGGCTAAAAAGTGGCTGTAATTCTGCACCAAGGCTGAATTTCGGAAAGAGGCTTCAGATACAGTATTAGGGGAATCTATTTTGTAGAAACACTTGCTATTAACCTGACTTTTAATGAATCAATTGGTGTTAGAAATAGCTCATATGAAAAGCTAAAACTCTACCAAATGATGTTTAATGCATTGAAATGAATTATTTCACTGAAAAAAATTATTTATCATTTAATCAAGAAAGAAAGGTCAAATTTTGACAAGACAAAAGCTTTGTCGCTATACAGAATTTGAACAATTGAATTTACTGCAAATACAAAAATATGTCAGCAAATTAAGTAGTGGTGCTGTGAGATCCAAATTGAATATCTTGTATGACTTCCATGAGCTTGAAGGACTGCATCCATGTGGTTTAGCAAGGATTCATACAATCTATCAGGAAAGCAAAGAAAGCAGTCCCAGAGACCTGCCAGAGATCATCAATATTCGTTGGTTTCGTCTTTCATGCTTCCTTTTTCATCCTACACTACATGTTCAATGATGTTCATGTCTGGTGACTGGGCTGCCCAATCCAGGAGCATCTTGATCTTCTTCACCTTGAGGAACGTTGATGTGGAGATGGAAGTATGTGATGGAGCACAATCTTGCTGCAGAATTTGGCCTCTTTTATGGTTGGGAATATAAAAGGTAGCTAAGATTTCTTGGTATTTCCGACTATTGATGTTGCCTTCCACCTGCAGATCTCTCGTACACCCCCATACTGGATGTAACCCCAGAACATGATTTTTCTGCCACCAAACTTCACTGTTTTCTGGGTGAATCTCGGATCCACGCGGATCCAGTAGGTCTCCTGCAATATTTGCAGTGACTGTGGTGTAATTCAGCAGAAGATTCATCTGAAAAATCCACCTTCTGTCTCTTTTCCAGCGTCCATCCTTGTAGCAGGCTGTGGGCCTTGGCAAATGCCACATGGTTTTTCAATGGTCTTTTATTTAGTGCTGGTTTCTGGGCACTGATTCCACCATGGAGGCCATTTCAAGACAGAATCCGACATACTGTTCTGGTTGACACAGGGACTTCAGGTGATCAGGTCTCGTGGAGCTCTGCTGCAGTGGAAAATGGGCTGGCCTTGGATTTTCGAACCAACAAATGTTGGTTTATGACAAGGCGACAACACTTATGTCTTTGCAAAAATTGACTCAATGGGCTAAGCAGACCCAAGCTTTGAATATTAGAATACTTTTTGACAGTTTCGTTTTGCACTGAAACATTATTACAAAAGCTGTTGGGAATAAAATTAGCTATTTAAAAAAATCTTGATTAGAAATATATTTCAGCAGCACTTGCGGTCAATTTGTACACAAGCGACAAGGCTTTTGTCAGGGACTGTATTAGCATCAATACAATACAGTAATAATACTCCTAGAATTGAACCTCTAGGTACTCCACAACGGACTAGGGGTGTTGAAACTAATCATATAATTGATGCTCGTGATGCAGACAAGAACAATTCTGCATCAATGCAGTGCAGAACATAATCGGTTATATCATAACAACGTTGTTTGCTGATTGGTCTGTGCTCACCAGACGCCGTGGACTTAAGGTGATGATGCTTGGGGCAACTTTTTGGCAAAATGTTGTTGTGCAATTCTGCCAGAAACAAGTAACCAGTTCAAATAAGTTATAAAGTTCAGTTCCCAGCACTACAGGGAGTGCAGAATTATTAGGCAAATGAGTATTTTGTCAACATCATCCTCTTCATGCATGTTGTCTTACTCCAAGCTGTATAGGCTTGAAAGCCTACTACCAATTAAGCATATTAGGTGATGTGCATCTCTGTAATGAGAAGGGGTGTGGTCTAATGACATCAACACCCTATATCAGGTGTGCATAATTATTAGGCAACTTCCTTTCCTTTGACAAAATGGGTCAAAAGAAGGACTTGACAGGCTCAGAAAAGTCAAAAATAGTGAGATATCTTGCAGAAGGATGCAGCACTCTTAAAATTGCAAAGCTTCTGAAGCGTGATCATCGAACAATCAAGCGTTTCATTCAAAATAGTCAACAGGGAAAAACCAAGTGTGGAAAAACCAAGTGTGGAAAAACCAAGGCGCAAAATAACTGGCCATGAACTGAGAAAAGTCAAGCGTGCAGCTGCCAAGATGCCACTTGCCACCAGTTTGGCCATATTTCAGAGCTGCAACATCACTGGAGTGCCCAAAAGCACAAGGTGTGCAATACTCACGAGACATGGCCAAGGTAAGAAAGGCTGAAAGACGACCACCACTGAACAAGACACACAAGATGAAACGTCAAGACTGGGCCAAGAAATACCTCAAGACTGATTTTTCTAAGGTTTTATGGACTGATGAAATGAGAGTAAGTGTTGATGGGCCAGATGGATGGGCCCATGGCTGGATTGGTAAAGGGCAGAGAGCTCCAGTCCGACAAGGTGGAGGTGGAGTACTGGTTTGGGCTGGTATCATCAAAGATGAGCTTGTGGGGCCTTTTCGGGTTGAGGATGGAGTCAAGCTCAACTCCCAGTCCTACTGCCAGTTTCTGGAAGACACCTTCTTCAAGCAGTGGTACAGGAAGAAGTCTGCATCCTTCAAGAAAAACATGATTTTCATGCAGGACAATGCTCCATCACATGCGTCCAAGTACTCCACAGCGTGGCTGTTTTGTTTTTGAATGTCAGAAATGTATATTTGTGAATGTGGAGATGTTATATTGGTTTCACTGGTAAAAATAAATAATTGAAATGGGTATATATTTGTCTTTTGTTAAGTTGCCTAATAATTATGCACAGTAATAGTCACCTGCACACACAGATATCCCCCTAAAATAGCTAAAAATAAAAACAAACTAAAAACTACTTCCAAAAACATTCAGCTTTGATATTAATGAGTTTTTGGGGTTCATTGAGAACATGGTTGTTCAATAATAAAATTATTCCTCAAAAATTCAACTTGCCTAATAATTCTGCACTCCCTGTACAAGCACTACAAATAATTAATGTGATCCTGAGACATTAATGCACTCTGAGTTTGGCGCAGCATTCATAACTGCGAGGCATTCTACCAAAACCGCAGCATGACGGAGTGATGTCAATTTCCTCAGGGGGTTCGATGCCTTCAAAGGTGAAGCGCTGTAGGAGGCTAGTGAAGAAAAGGAAGAGCTCCATCCGGGCCAGACCCTCTCCCAGGCAGGCCCTCTTCCCTGTGACCACAAGGCGAAAAAATGACTGAGCAAGACACAATCCACAAGACTGAACACAGAAACAGTAGATTCCAGATGAAGGTCAGAGGTAAAATCACTGAACAACGTATTCAGTATTCAGCCATCATTGTCTATTAATAGAATAATGTCTGTACCATGTAACTCTTTCTGGACCTTACATCAGCATTTGGTACATCTGTTGGTGAGGTTATATCGTTGAATGGATTTTAAATCTCTCAAGGTACTAGGGAAGCATTCATCTGGATTCCTCTGAAAACTTTGATTAAACAAAATTCTTCCACAGTTGCACAGTTGTGAAGAATAATTAAATAAAGCTTAAATTCCAGATTGTGGTCTGAATGATCAAGTAGGTTACATCAATAAACCATATAGGGCTGCAACTAACGATTATTTTAATAATCTATTAATATGTTGATTTTTTTTTTATTAATCGTAGAATCGGATAAAAAAACAAAGCATTCATTTCCAACCCTTTATTCAAAAACAGAACCAAAATCTTTAGAAAGTGCACAAACATGTTGCTCCTTGAGCTGTTATAATAATAATAAAATAAAATAAAAATGGACTAACACAAAAAACATACACATGTATGCTTTACATCTGCCAAATAGAGACGTTTTTTTTTTAAATAAAGTGCCACCTGAGCTGCCAGAACGATAAATAATTTATAAAAAAATTAAGAACAATACAAATCAGAAAATTTAACAGGATTTGTTTGAATGTCAGAATTTGTTCTCTACACTACACTGCAGATGCACACACTCACAAACTCTCACACTGACACACACACACTGCAAAAAATGCTTTTCTAACTTAGTAGTTTTGTCCTGATTTCATTTCAAATCTCTAAAAAATCTTAAATCAAGATACATTTATTACACACATGACATAGCATAAGAAATTATGTCTTGTTTTCTGATAAAACATCTAAGAATTAAGTGATAAGCAAAATTATCTGCCAATGGGGTAAGAAAACTAATGTTAATGAGATATAATCTCAAACAGAAGTTTTAAGCAACACTTAATTTTCTCATGCCATTTTTCTTGTCTAGTAATCTTGATTTAAGATTTTTTACATATTTGGACTGGAAACGAGACAAAATTACTAGGTAAGAAAAGCTTTTTTTGCAGTGTAGCTATACATGACAACAGATTGAAAAATGAATGGTCCAAAAAAGGCTAGTGAATAAAAACATGTCTTTAGTCTTTTAATGCAAAGTAACTATAGCACCCCTGCTTTACTACTGTTATTAACGCGCTAACGCTAACTTGTCATGCTTGTCAAGCTGGATGACGGGTAAATATTTACATTTACAGCATTTACCAGACGCCCTTATCCAGAGCAACTTACAATCAGTAGTTACAGGGACAGTCCCTCTGGAGCAACTCAGGGTTAAGTGTCTTGCTCAGGGACACAATAGGCGAGTCGTCCACGTGGAGACGCAGAGTCCGAACGCTGTTTCATCCCCCCTCCACACCTGTAGGTGGCGCTGTAAGTCCCCGTCTAGTTCTCCTCCGCGTCGAGTTAAACACCAGCACCAGGGACATTACGTTCCTCACTTCAAAACGGAACAAAAGTAGGATTCTGTAGCGACTTACCCTGCTGCTGAACTCCCTTCTTCCTCCTCAAACACTCCAACATGTTTGCGTTTCAGGTGCTGCATCATTGCCGTGGTGCTCCCGTGCCGCCATGTCACTATTGCATTTTTTCGCGCAGATTTCTCTGTCTCCGCCATGTATCTGTCCTCTACCTCCGCTCGTTTTTTTTTATTTTTGCTCCGCGCTGTCTATGAGGCGCCAAACTCTCCTAGCATCTGTGCGCGAGAGAGACCAATTGTGTCCGCTCCGCGACATAACGAATCGATTAGGAAATTCGTTGCCAACTCTTTTAGTAATGGATTTTTAGCGATTCAATCGATTCGTTGTTGAAGCCCTAAAAACATATAAATTACATAGTAAAGCAAACTGTTTTTTAGGAGACGTAATGTAATGTACAAGTATACCTAATCCGAAAGCAAGAAAGGCATCGTTCTTCTGAAAGTGCCCAGCATCATCCAAGAAGTTCTCTGGATCAAAATGGTTTGGATTCTTCCACAGTTGCGGGTCGGTAAGAACCGAAGAGATCAAAGGAAGCACCACAGTTCCCTGAAAAACAAGCAAAAGAAGTGTGATGATACCAGAACTGACATTACTGTATTCATAAGAGCTCAAAACTGAACTTAATCATGGTTCTTTATGATATTTACATAAGCTTAGACATGCACCCACAGAGTCACTTCTTTCTTGTTAACTACTTGGATTCTTTCGTACCAGAAGAACTCACCTCAGGGATATGATAGTTGTGGAACTCCGTGTCTCTCATCACTTTGTGTGGCACGGCGGTGGGGGCAAGGTCCATGCTCCTCTGGACCTCATGTATAACTGCATCTGTATAGGGCATCTTAACACGATCCTCCATCATGGGGGGCCTGTCTGGTCCAATCACCTCATCTATCTCTTTATGAACACGCTCTGAAAAAATTAAACCATGCAGGCAGCAAACACACATTTATTATATAGTATTTGTTGCCAGGAGTCCAAATGAGAGCACAAGATGTCATATGTTTAGAACTATATTTTATTATTTGGGCCTGTCAGCATGACAGACCACTTACTATTGTGCTGGGAGCAGCAAAAAAGGACACGTCTTACGTTCAAGGCTGCCACGCAAAAACCGTGAAACGTACAGAAACAACGGAGTCCGCACAATATGACGTATTGTTTATTTTGGTAGGTCGTACGGCCCGCCCACAAATCGGGTTCAAAGTGTAAAAAGTACCGTTTACTATCGTGCTATGAACAAGTTTTTGGCTCCCTGTGACCAGCCGTAAAAGCTAGAGACAAGGAAGATTGTGTGGCACACAATCTGACATATGGGACGAGTCGGTGCCACCAACGGGGGTTTGGAAAACCCGGATAAACCCGGAACACTGGGAAAAAGGCAATAAAAGGACATGTCTTACGTTCAAGGCTGCCACGCAAAAACCGTGAAACGCACAAAATGACGTATTGTTTATTTTGGTAAGTCGTACGGCCCGCCCACAAATCGGGTTCAAAGTGTAAAAAGTGTGGTTTACTAATGCACAGAGGAAGAGGTTTTCAGCTCCCTGTGACCAGCCGTAAAAGCTAGACATATTGGATGTGTTGCTACCACCAACAGTGGTCAGGAAAACATGGGAAATAGGGAAGAAGGGCAAAAATGCCATGTCTCGCATTTTTGGCTGCCACGCTAAGGCCGTGAGACGCACAAAAAAAACGGAGAGGTCAGGCCTCTCCGCACAAAATGACATATTGATTGCTTGTTTGGGGACTACAGGAGGGCCACAAATTGTGATCAAAACATTAAAAGTGTGAAAAAATTTGGATTCTTAACATTTGCGATCAAACGCTTCACAGCACACACAAAAGTCTCATATCAGGTCGTGCGGCTTTTCCTTCCGCACGGTTTGACGTATGGCTCGGCTCGGCCGGATTTACGGTCGGCGCGCAATTCGCCAAAAAGCGTTTTCGGAACGCGTTTATTATCCTAGTCCAAAATTGGACTTTTTTGGACTTTGTGTCCTGATGGTTTGACATAGAAAAAAGTTTTTAATGGTGTCTCGTAGATCTCATCAAGACCGATGTTTTGACGTATGGTTTGCCTCTGTCTGATTTACGGATTATGCACAAATTTGAAAAAACAAAAAAGTGTCAATGGGTGAAAAAAAACTTTATTATTTTTTTTTTTTTATTATTTCAGACTTTTTCGGCACTTAATGCGGGTCGTACCGAAGCACGCACACCGGCGTGCTATATATCAAAAATTAGTACTATATTGTGTGAGGTGTGCTATTACTTTTATAAGCGATCGGACTGGGCGTGGCCGAGCTATTAACTCTCAAACAGGGTCATTTTCGCATTAGAATGCATTGAATGCTAATTTTAGCATTGGTAGCATTGGTAAAATGGGGCCCCTTTTATGTGGTACTGCTACTGTGTCATTGCCAGCAAAGGGGTCCTACAAGGGGTACTGATACAGCAGCAGCGACAGCACTGTAATTCAATGGAATCTCAAACCAGCAGCTTCATTAGGATGCCAATCAAACACATTATTAAGACCGCCCGGTCCTTTGGCTGCTTTATTGGGGATACCCTGTCCTTCGGGTACTTCATTAGGGACGCCTTGTCCTTCAGGCACTTCATTAGGGACGCCCTGTCCTTTGGCCATTTCATAAGGGACGCCCTGTCCTTCAGGCAATTTATTAGAGACGCCCTGTCCTTTTGCCATTTCATAAGGGACGCCCTGTTCTACAGACACTTTAGTAGGGACGCCCTGTCCTACAGCCACTTTATTAGGGACACCCTGTCCTTTGGCCATTTCATAAGGGACGCCCTGTCCTTCAGCCACTTTATTAGGGACACCCTGTCCTACAGCCACTTTATTAGGGACGCCCTGTCCTACAGCCACTTTATTAGGGACGCCCTGTCCAACAACCACTTTATTAGGGATGCCCTGTCCAACAGCAACTTTATTAGGGACGCCCTGTCCTACGGCCATTAACATGCTACGCCTTGAGCTAACATGCTAATTTTTTTCAACATTGTCCAAACGTCACCAAATTTAACGTGATGCATCTTGGCCACGCCCTGTTAGCATTTTTGATGTTAGCATTAGCATGCTAACATGCTAATTAATAAACATGCTCCAAACATCACCAAATTTAACATGACGCATCTTGGCCACGCCCTGTTAGCATTTTTGATGTTAGCATTAGCATGCTAATATGCTAATTTTTAAACATGCTCCAAATGTCACCAAATTTACAGTGACGCATCTTGGCCACGCCCTGTTACCATTTTTGATGTTAGCATTAGCATGCTAACATGCTAATTGTTAAACATGCTCCAAACATCACCAAATTTAACGTCACGCATCTTGGACACGCCCCGTTAGCGTTTCTGATGTTAGCATGCTAGCATTAGCATGCTAACATGCTAATTTTTTTAACATGCTCCAAACGTGACCAAATTTACAGTGACGCATCTTGGCCACACCCTGTTAGCGTTTTTGATGTTAAACATGCTCCAAACAACACCAAATTTCATGTGAAGCACCTTGGCCAAGCCCTGTTAGCATTTTTGATGTTAGCATGCCCGCGCTCCTACGAAAAACGCCCGGACAGGCCCATCAAAATTTCCCCTGGAATTTTGGCTTCTAGTTATTATTATTATTGTGTGTTTGTGTATGTATATGTATGTATACACACACACACGCATAACTTAACCTCACAGGTGTTATTTCAAAGACCCGTGTCATCAGTTTTGTTCTATAATTAAAAAAAAGCAAGACCCAGGTGTGTAGGTGTGTCTAAACCTTTGACTGGTAGTGTTAAAATATATCTGACAGATTTGGAACATTTTGCAAGGACAAGTGGACAAATCTTGCCAAGTCAGTATGCGCCTTACTGACAGACTGTTTCTCTTAAAAGACTGAATGTTGTAATTACATTAAAAGGTGCTTCAATAAAGTGTTGCTTTAATGGTGCACACGCTTATGCAACCATCTTATTTCACATTTTGTTCTCATATTTAGTATCCCACCCCCCCAACCAATTTGTTTTCTTTTTTAATTAAAATGTACAGGCTAAATGTCACATTAAAACATGGCTAAAGTATGGAAATTCTTGTGGTTTCATTTTTTTAATAATAAAACTGGTATTTTAACAGGAGTGTGTACGCTTCCACTGTACATATAGGACACAGTGAATCTGTGAGCTAGAGACAAAGCAGAAATGCTTTTATTAATATTAGCACACAGCAGTGTTGCCCATGACCTGGTTATGAAGAAAACTGCAGTTTATTTCATAAACAATTTGTCATAAACAAATTTGAAAATACCAAAAAAAGTGGGCCATTCAGAAGATGTTTGTCTCTGACCTTGAACTTCAGGATACTTCATCATGATTAATAGCATGTGCCTCATAGTAGACGAAGTCGTCTCTGTACCGGCACTGAACAGGTTCCATGCCGAGGACAACAGGTTGTCGTAGGAAAACTCAGAATTGGGTTTGTCCTTTTCCTGCCAAAAATATTAATAGACTAAAGTTCTAATCACAGATTACTTTTTTTTTAAATGCAAACATTTTCCTCATTTCATTTCCAATAATTGCAACATTGTAAAGTGAAAATGTATTTTGTGTCATTATGTATCAATTGCATTAGTGAAGGATGAGAAACAGGCCGCCCACATTATACGTATCAACAACATATGTGTGCAGTAAATAACATTGATTTTCACGTTGATATACTGTTCTAAATTGAACAGTCGAGGTAGTCAGTCAGTCCATGTTGGCAAGTGTAAATATGTTGGCAAGGGCAAATTTCAGATCAATGTTTAGATCAGAGCAAATCAAAAATATGTTCCCAATGTACAGTGATAGGCACCTTCCATTAACAGCCAAGAGCACCAATGGGAGATTTAAAGTGAAGTGATTGTCACATCTGATACACAGCAGCACAGCACATGATGCACACAGTGAAATTTGTCCTCTGCATTTAACCCATCACCCTGAGTGAGCAGTGGGCAGCCATGACAGGCGCCCGGGGAGCAGTGTGTGGGGACGGTGCTTTACTCAGTGGTCGGCTCTGTTATATAGACACCACATTGTTGTGTATCACTTTTCCTTTCCTGTTACAGCTTTATTCAAAAATGGATTAAATTAAACTTCATCCTCAGATTTATAAACACATGACAACATATTCACAGCCTGTGCTCAATACTTTGTCGATGCATCTTTGGCAGCAATTAGAGCTTTTAATATTTTAATCCTTTTAGTACATTTGCCAAAAGTAAACTTTTTACATTGTCATTATCATCCATTTCAGAATAAGGCTGCAACATAACAAAATATGTAAAGAGTAATGCACTGTGAATATTTTCTGGATGCACTGACCTGTGTGCACTGTATTTCTTTATATATGCTCCTGGATACCTGAATTTCCCATTAGGATCAATAAAGTATCTAACCATCCCATGTTCTACACCAAGGACTGTCCAATATGAATGAACAGATGTACCGATGCAGGATTCTTATTTAAATTCAAGTGTTTATACCTGAATCATTCTTATTATAAAGGCATCAATGTAGTCCTCTGGAATGGAGGATGTGTTCAGCTTCTTGAGGCGATTTAAAGCCTGCTCCTTCACATAGCCCTGGGCTTTGTTGACCATCTCAAACATTTTCCTGTGAGGCCCAGGAAAGAAGTCCACAATCTTGGGAAAAGAGTTATAGATCTGTGCAAGGTACAAATTTACAAATAGATATCACATGAAAAAATATACTGTACTGTGCAAATGTTCTAGGCAGGTATGAAAATGCTTTCAAAAATGAAAGTGTTGATAGTTTGTTTTCATAAGTGCAGTGAATGAACATGAGATACATCTAAATCAAATCAATTTTTGGTGGGACCACCCTCAATTTTTCTCGGCGAAGGAACTCTGAAGATAGTTCTTGATGAACTAGTAGATTTTATGGTACTGCATGATGGATAAGTATCAGCCTGTATTTTTTCAGCATTGAGGACTAATGCAGTCCAAAATCACTAATGGAGTGCAAAACATGCGAAGAACCTCCACCATGCTTCACTGTTGCCTGCAGACACGCTCCAAGCTGGCCAAATGTTTCACATTTTTGCTCACCAATCCAGAGCACCTGCTGAAAGTGAAAGTGAAGTGATTGTCACATGTGATACACAGCAGCACAGCACACAGTGCACACAGTGAAATTTGTCCTCTGCATTTAATCCATCACCCATGACAGGCGCCCGGGGAGCAGTGTGTGGGGACGGTGCTTTGCTCAGTGGCACCTCAGTGGCACCTTGGCAGATCGGGATTCGAATCAGCATGTGCGTTTCCATGTGGGCAGCATGTCTTTTTGGCTGCAATTTTTTTTTCATGAAGACCATTTCATGAAAAACAACATTGCCTGTTGTTTTTCAAGAGATTGAACAGCTCATCCGGAAACCCAAGTCTGCTTTAAAATCTTTGTCTGGGAAAGACCTTGCTGATGCAGTATAACCACCTTGTGTCTTGTTTCTGTGTTGAGGCACGTCATGGTGTTTGTCCTGTCTCATGAAACTGCCTTTTACAACCTCACCCTGGTGGGATTATGGCCTTTCTCAACCAAGTTCGCCAACAAGACTCATACTCAGTTGTTTCAGTGTCAGTAAATAACTGTGTTTCAACTCAAGAAAATATAAGATCTTTACATTTTTTACATATTTACATTTTTGAAAGCATTCTTATTTTACAGCATTATTTTGCATAGTACTGAAATAATATACGTGACTATAAGACTAAAACTAAAGCAATAGTACCTGACCAAAAGGACTGCTGAGAAAACTGAAGCAAGTATCAACAGCCTTACAGAGAAAATGGAACTGTGGGTCATGATACTCAAATCTGTGTCCAAACACTATGGAGCAGGTGACGTTGGACACGGCGTTGTACAAAAGCTGTTTAGGGTTGAAGGTGCCACCTGAGAAAGAGGGTAAGAGACTTTTAAAAAAGCAACTTGAAGACACCACAACTAAACCCAAACATGAGAGTTTTTTGACAGACAATCACATGCAGGATGGTAATGCCTTGACATCCTCTGTTTTATGGAGTGTTGTATTATTAACATTATTTAAGTTAAAAGTATTTATTTTTATCTTGATAGTGACTTTGCACCACAAGCAAAAAGAGGTTGCTTAATTACTATGAGGTGTCTAGGTTATTGTCAGCTCACCTTTAAACGTGTTGCAAGATTTTGAGTGTGTATTTCAGATTACATTTATTTATTTGTATTTAATTTTTTTCAATGATTTTTAGAAATCCCCCAATCAAATTGACTGGGTTTAATCATATAAAAAATTATCTGCAATGTAATCTCTGAAGTTCAGCCAAATCTCTATTCCTTATATGTGATACACAACCAGTATTTTATTTTAATAAATGATCAGTAATGACCAGCACTGAGTAACCAGATTCTGCTCAGTGAAGGAGACGTGCAGAAAATTTCTTCTTACCGTTTGGTTCTTCAAATGCTTTTACAAGACAGCGAGCCTCCTCCTGGATCCTCTTTTCTATGCTTCGCCTTCCCATCCCAAAGTTCTTCATGGTCATGATGGAGAACCTGCGCAGCTCTCGCCAGCGATGACCACTGCTGGCCAACACACCTTTGGTGACAGATGTGTCAGAATTTATTACTTCAAATTTGTAGACATTTTTGATTAAGTGGGCTAATAATTCAGGAAAACCCTAACCTGCTCTGGGAAAAACCCAGATTTTAGAATATTTTCATTCCAACCTTCTGTCCTTTCAACTTGCAGTCACCTGACATACAGAAGTCCTGTTTATTCACACAATGCACACCTTGTTATGTATCTTAAGTGTAGAAAAACACTAAATGAATGTGGTTTGTCAATGCAAGCTTCTATTAATAATTTCAACAACCTTTCTGTGAGGAATGGACTGAAAGATCCAAGAGCAACATACAATGAACTTCAATGCCAAAATACAACAAAGGTATGATGCCAGCTTATCAGTATCTATAGAGCAAGCACAAGGTAAGTCAGACTGGTGATTGGAAATTCCAAATAGGAAATTTCAGGTGGATTGTCCCACATGAAGAATTAGACCAGGAGAGCCACACAGACCCTGAATACAATGAAAGCTGAAAGATTTTTTATTGTGTTATCACATTTCTAGTGATAGTAGACAAGTGGGTATCACACTCTCCTATGAACCAGAAGACCACAAAGGTTCAGGCCCCACTTACTACCATTGTGTCCCTGAACAACACTTAACCCCGAGTGTCTACAGGGGGACTGATACATTCTGTAAATGTAAGTCTGTAGACTCATTTCTATGGCATTAGAATGCATAAAATACCATTTAATGATTTGTTATCAAAAGACATTGCTAAGAAGGTCTTGTGGCTAATGTAGTGCTGTAATGTAAGCTGTCCATATTGGACTCTGACTTGTAACTTCATCAGTTCAAGTGTGACATCATGCCCAGTGACATCTGACAATTTGAATGATAGACTGAGGTCAGGAATGTGACACGTTGACATCTACACACCTAAGCATTGTAATCAGGTCTGGAAAATGTTCAACTAAATATTTTCCAACTGACAACTTTAATAGTATAATTTGCTTCTATATGCTAATAATTACTTGACAGCAGCTGTCCTGTTGCCCGAATCTTTGCACCTATAGTGTTCATGTTTGTGGTCGGTGAGCCACCACTTATTTCTAAATGTGCTCTGTGAACGTACCGTATCCTCTGGTTACTCTCATGAGCAGAGGATAGTTGGCTCTCCCACTGAAGTCGTCCCCCTGGGTCACAAGCGCGTCTTTCAGGGCCTCATAGCCAGAGATCACCACGGCAGGCTTGTTGCTGAGCCAGATGGTGAATACAGAGCCGTATTTTTTTGCAAGCTGAGGAAAGATACAGCAGAGGTTTTTTTTTTGTCTGTACACAGTATTTCGTAACAAGGAATTGCAATAATCAATCACACATCTACACTGGGACTGGTTTATTTGTATTAATTTTTTCATTTTTACTACTGTACAGTAGTAAAACTCACTGGCACCAACTCACTGTATTTTTCTTGATTACCAATGCTGGTTTTGGTCATTAGGACACATACATACGTTATATTTTTTATCATTCCCATTGACGTTTTTTGACCTAAAGTGCTGCGTAAACCTTTGCTTTGGATTTATTTTTCATTCACTAAGACCCTCACCATTTCACCACGCGCCTCCTCCTCCTCCATGACATGGATAACTATGTGTGTGTGTATTTTGTGAATGTTCAATAATCAAAATTAAGAATTTACACATTCAACAGAACAGATTTGATTTTAGCCTGCTCGTCAAGGTTTTATTCCTTTAAAGTCATTTTTTTTATATAAAAAAAAATATATATATATATATATCCTGAACAGTACCGAAGTAAGATGTAAAACCAGAAAGAATGAGAGCCTGCTCATCATCATCCAAAACCTCTTCTAATCTGTGGATTTTGTGAAGGGCTTCATTTCCGATTCTCTTCCTGCCTGAATCTGGTGAGAACTGAGTTATAAATCAGAGTAAAGGCGCTGCTCCTCCACGGGTGGGTGGTATACCACATTATACTGGACCAGGCTCTTACGGGGCCGACCGCAAAAGTTTGCCCTCAGATGACGGAAAGGCCAAACAAATATGTGTCTTCTGTCGCAACCGCCCATTTCCCCTTCACTTTCAGGCCGTGTCTGCCAACCTGACTCTTCTGCCCCGGTTTTGTCTTCATCTTTTCTTCCTTTCTGCTTGTGCATTTTCGGACAGAAAAACAACTCTGTTATTTTAGCTCCACATTCACCTGCATTGTGAGTGTTTACTGGGGCAGGAAGCGGCCCCGTAATCAGAAGGTTGCCGGTTCGAATCCCGATCCGCCAAGGTGCCACTGAGGTGCCACTGAGCAAAGCACCGTCCCCACACACTGTTCCCCGGGCGCCTGTCATGGCTGCCCACTGCTCACTCAGGGTGATGGGTTAAATGCAGAGGACAAATTTCACTGTGTGCACCGTGTGCTGTGTATCACATGTGACAATCACTGCACTTCACTTCATTCCACATCCGTAACACTGGGTGTCGCTGTTTCTCCCACCTCGGGCAGGCGAGGTGTCTCCGGCTCTGTGGCCCGTTCACATTCTGTCTGTGCTGCGTCAGAAACTGTCGCAGCTGACAATGTCTCGTCTAAACTCAGTCCACCCACTTGCAACAATCGGTCACGCAGTGTCTTCTAGGCGCATTCTCCCACGATCTCATCTCTTATCACGGTGCAGCCCTGTCAGTAACTATTACTACGTGGAATATTTGTACTTCGTTACTTTCCATGTATCCGGTATACAGTGACAATGCCGCGTTTAACAAGCACAGCAAGACAGACAGAAAGAAATGAGAAGTAAAGAAACGTGCTGCATCGCTCACCTCTAAGTAATACGTGTACGGCTCTTTCACGTCTATATGAAGCAAGTTACCAACAAGTGGTACAGGAGCTGGACCTGGAGGCAGTCTGCTGAAATGGTCTGGTTTGCTCCAGTTCTTCCATAATATGAGAGCAATGATCCCCAAGACCACAGACAAAATATTGCTCTTCACAAATTGCCATATCTCCACAGTAAAGAGCATGTTGAGAGACGTTCCACCGACAGAATGAGCAGGAGTGTAAAGTGAAGTGTTTTAGAAGTGAAGATGTGCGCTGTTGCCCTCTAGCGGTCTTCTCCCCTCAAGACACTTATATTCCCTCCTGACAACAGATCAGAGGAGAAAAAGTGTTAAAAACTGTATATATCCAACCAGGAGAAGTAGTGGAGAAAGATGGGATGATTCTTGTTCCAATCCCAGCTAATAACCCAGACAGAAGGCTGTCTCTGGGGACATAAGGATGCTGTCACATAGCAACATGACAACTGTAGAATGGCACACAGGTCACAATGGAAGATAACAATAACAATAATAATGTGATGATGAAGATGACAATAATGATAAGTTACTTATGAAGACCGAAATGAATCAATTAATACCAGCATTGTTCAGATAGGAATAAAGGGGCGTAAACAGCGTGTTAACACGTCCACCCATCCTGTCTTCCAAAATACAGTACAGTAAATGCAAAACCACAAAATTAAACTTCAACCCTCTTATCTGGTGAAAGTTCACCCATTTCCTCATATGCTTGTATTGCTCCCTTTAGGTGATTTTGGACAATTATTCATCAGGCTGCAGTTGGGAAGCGTTCAGTCTGTTGAATTAGGGCCACTATTGATGGCTAGATGAACGTTATTAAACGTTAGAAAACTGTGAAACAGACATTGTGAAAATCTCCATTATATGATGTTTTATGGATGTGCCATAAAACCTTTTATAAAGCCTTTTAATACACATTGTGTTATTACCTTACTTAATTTTTGGCCACTGGTCCGTCCACATACATCAGAGCAGAAAATCAGTAAAAAAAAAAAAGACCTGTCAAAGTTTTTTCAAGGATTCAAAGCATTTATTGTCATATGTACATATGTTTATTGTCATTTCTCTGTACAATGAAATTTTCTTTGCTGTCCACATACAAATGTCGAGTTGGGTTAAAGTTTAATGTAAATAAAGAAAAAAGAACAAAGAAATGTTGTATCTCCAGCTTGTGGTG
This sequence comes from Denticeps clupeoides, assembly GCF_900700375.1. NCBI lineage: Eukaryota > Metazoa > Chordata > Actinopteri > Clupeiformes > Denticipitidae > Denticeps > Denticeps clupeoides. Next base: position 3,390,951 of record NC_041725.1, on the reverse strand, counting down.
TTCTGCAGATGTTCTGGCAACAACATATAAGAGGATTCAAAAGCAATAATCTGACACAACACAATAATAAAATCTAATAAAATGGTTTTGATGTATATGGAATACATCATAGTTACGGGAGAAATTCAGTACTGGAGAAAACCTATACTTCCTCAGTCATGGTCTGCAGTCATGACATTCTGCACTTTGGCCAGGCAATGTGACAGTTTTACCCTAGATTACTCTAGTGTTTATCTAGATGTCACGCCAGGGATCTGGCATGAGGAACACGCGCACAACAAACCCAGAAACAGAACAGGAATGGAAGCCTACTGTACTATACACACAAGACCAAAATGGAAGGAAAAGGTTCGAGATGAACAAGTAGGGATGAGCACACAAGTGACAAGCAGCGAGGGAGCATGGACTCTATACAAGCCATGGAAATGGTTTGTATGTAGATGCGTGAGGAATATTTGGTGTATGTGTGAGGTTTGTATGTAGATGTGTGAGGAATATATGGTGTATGTGTGAGGTTTTTTATGTAAATGTGTGAGGAATATATGGTGTATGTGGGAGGTTTGTATGTAGATGTGTGAGGAATATATGGTTTATGTGTGAGGTTTGTATGTAGGTGTGTGAGGAATATATAGTGTATGTGTGAGGTTTGTATGTAGATGTGTGAGGAATATATGGTGTATGTGTGAGGTTTGTATGTAAATGTGTGAGGAATATATGGTGTATGTGTGAGGTTTGTATGTAGATGCGTGAGGAATATATGGTGTATGTGTGAGGTTTGTATGTAGATGTGTGAGGAATATATGGTGTATGTGGGAGGTTTGTATGTAGATGCGTGAGGAATATATGGTGTATGCGTGAGGTTTGTATGTAGATGCGTGAGGAATATATGGTGTATGTGTGAGGTTTGTATGTAGATGTGTGAGGAATATATGGTGTATGTGTGAGGTTTGTATGTAGATGCGTGAGGAATATATGGTGTATGTGTGAGGTTTGTATGTAGATGTGTGAGGAATATATGGTGTATGTGGGAGGTTTGTATGTAGATGCATGAGGAATATATGGTGTATGCGTGAGGTTTGTATGTAGATGCGTGAGGAATATATGGTGTATGTGTGAGGTTTGTATGTAGATGTGTGAGTAATATATGGTATAATACATCCAGTGTTATGAAGACGATTGAAGAGTTGCCTGGTTTGAGTGAGGATCTTAAACTCTGGAGCTGGATGGTGTTATCTGACTTGAACCTGGTGTAAAATGAGTTGAGGTCATCAGGCAAGGATCTGGTGCTGCTGCCCTCCACATGGATGTTTCTAGGGCTGGAGGCTACTGTGTTTGCGGGGGCCATGGATTTTAGTCCCTGCCAGGCAGAGTGAAGGTTCCCCTCAGGAAAATTCTTCTCCACTTTGTTTTGTTTTAATTTTGCTGTTTTAATTGCGAGATGGACTTCTCTGTGGCTTTTCTTTTTTGCAGATTTCGAGCCAGTAAAGAAGATCCTTTTCTTTTTGTTTTTTTGGATACCCATGAGTTCTTTGGTGATCCAAAGTTTATTGTTAGGAAAGATGGTGACTGTTTTGGATGGGATGATGTTGTCAACATAGAATGAGATTCGTGACTATTGTTGGATGAAAGCAGGTTGTCCCAGTCTGTAGATTAAAAACATACCTGTAGTTTGGATGCTTTCTTCAGTCCACTGTTTAATGTTTTTAACTATCTTCTTTGCCCTTTTGATGATTGTTGTGTATGCTGGTGCAAGCAGTATGGTATGATGATCAGCCAAGAGGGAGGGAGAAAGGAGGGAGGAATAGAGATCTGTATGCATCAGGGACTGAGCCATAGCATTTGTCCAGGATCTTCCCCATGCGGGTGGTGCATGTGTTAAGATGTCTTTGTGGTAGACGAGCAGTGGTTCGTCAGGATGTTTATATTCGAGAGCAGACACACACTCACAGAAAAGCATCCATTTACATTTACATCCAATACATGCAAGCTGTGGTCCATAAAAATGTGCAAATTCCACGGATATCGATGCTGGGATGTATTCCAGGAAAAAAGCAGAGACTCACGGGAGCGCATCTGGAACATAGCAACAGCCCGGAGTGAGTGCATCTAGAGCGGTCCATGAGAAAGTATGAAAAAAAAAAAATCTGCCTCGGTTAAAGTGCATAGCAGGATGTGCAAGCCTATACACACATCAAGTAATAAAATAACAAAAAACAGGAACAATAATAAATGCAAATACAAGCCAAGCCTCGCTCCATTGGTTGACCACATGAGCAGCGACCCGGAAGTAATGCAAAGTGGAAGAAGTTCAAAACAATCAGGACTCTCTTCATAGATCTGTAATGCTGTAAATGTAATCTGGCTGGCTACCTAAACTGAGTGATTGGGGGAGAAGGGCCTTAGGTCAGGGAGGTGACCAAGAACCTGGTGGTCACTCTGTCAGAGCTCCAGAAGTCCTCTGTGGACAGAGGAGAACCTTTTAGAAGGACAATCATCTCTGCAGAAATCCACCAATCAGACCTGTGTGGTAGAGTGGGCAGACAAAAGTCACACCTTAGTAAAAGGAACATGGCAACCAGGCTAGAGTTTAAATTTTTTGTTGTAAAAGCCAGGCATCACTGTGAAGATGCTGGACCTGGCAATTGCAGTGATTGTCGGGTCCGTGAGAGGCCTATGGTCTGACAGGTTGTCAACGTTGGCTTGGGACCCAGAGGCTTGAGAGGAGTTAGACATAAAAAGGTCATACTGGGAGCATGAGTATCATCTGTGGAGCAGGCAGACGCAATGTTGTTAAGCGAGCAGGGGTTTAATAGCATTGGGGTCAAACGGGAACAGGCAGCGATCTTCCAGAAAGCAGAGTTGGGGTCAGCAACAGAATACAAAACAGGGAACAGCTTACAAGAAAAACAGAAAAGAAAGGAAAGAAAAAAAAATATTGACGATGTTATTAATATTTGAATGTGTGATTTTTGTTTGTGGTCTTCTTCTTTGTAGATTCCCTGAGTTGGACGTCCATTCAACCTAATGGAGCTTGACAGGTGCTGCAAAGAGGAATGGGCCAAACAGGCCAAGGATAGGTGTGCCAAGCTTGTGGCATCAAATTCATAGTGATTTGATGGTGTAATTGCTGCCAAATGTCCATAAACAAAGTATTGAGCAAAGGCCGTGAATGCTTATGTACATGTTTTTTATTTTTAATAAATTTGCCCAAACCTAAAGTAAACTTTTCTCACGTTGTTATTGTGGGGTGTTGTATGTACAATTTGGAGGGAAAAAATATTTAATCAAATTCAAATTTTATTTGTCACATACAGTCATACACGGTATGATGTGCAGTGAAATGCTTTTTGCGACTGCTACAGACCACAGTATTGCAAATGATGCAAGTAAACAATGAACCAATATGCAAATATTGCAAACATAACCAAATATTACACTCTTACGTCTTTAACATAAAATATGTGTAACTGGTAGGGTGAAGGTGTGCAAATGAGTGAAAGACAATGTTTAAAGAAAAGAGCCATAAAAAAAAAAAAAAGCAGTAAAGTAAAAAGCTCAAAGATTTTGTGCAAAGTGATTTGTGCAAAGAGTCCGGAGTGATTGAAGGTGAAAGTGCTGGAGTTCTATGTACTGTTGTTGTTGTTGAGAGCTCGGACAGCCTGCGGGAAGAAGCTCCTCCTCATTCTCTCTGTGTTGGACTTCAGGGAGCGAAAGTGCAACAGAGAGAAGAGTCCATTGTTGGGGTATCTTCCTGGCCCTGGTACAGCACCGTTTGCTGTAGATAGATTGAAGGTCAGGGAGCTTGGTACGGATAATTCGTTCGACTGATCGAACCACCCTCTGTAGGGCTCGCCTGTCCTGCATGGTGCTGTTCCCAAACCAGGTTGAGATGTTTGCCGTCAGGATGCTCTCTATGGTGCAGGAGTAGAAGTTCCTGAGCACCTTGGAGGGCAGTCTGAAGTCTCTCAGGCGTCTGAGGTGGTAGAGACACTGCTGGGCCTTTTTCACCACAGTGTTGATGTGACAGGACCATGACAGGTCCTGCGTGATGTTAACACCGAGAATATTTTAGAATAGTTCTTAGAAAGTGTGGGAAACCGGAGTACCCGGAGAAAAACCCACGTGAACACGGCAGCGCACGCCACACAGAAAGAAGACAGGCCAGGACTAGAACCAGTTTCTTTCTGTAGGGCAGCAGCTCCAAGCACTGTGCTACCATGTCACCAGAACAACACACATAAACATACAGACATCATATCAATTACTTTCAGTTCTGTCAATACTAACCTAACTAACTTACCTACCTAACGTTACCTTACCTTACCTACTACATACTTACCAACCCACCTGCTTAGACATGGGAAGAACATGTAAACTACATGCAGGAGAACCCAGGATTTGACCTCCTTCTCACCAATGTGCTCTTTGATGTAAAAAAAATAATAATCAAAATGCATATAATAGCTTGTGTTATGTGTAATACATGTATATGACAACAGTAAAACATGTTTAAACAATTAAATTACAATAAATTACAATTCAATAACAAAATGTAAAAAAACAACCATTAAATAGCTACATCCCCAGAAAAATGTAAACCACTGAAACTCAATCTTGCATAAGAACATATAACCAGTTATTATAACCATGATGGAGACTCACCTGCTAGGCTGGATCTAGACTCCTTGAACTCCCATTTCTACAGACGTCCAGTCCCAGTCCTGAAATACATGGTGATAGTGAAGTGAACACAGCAGCACAGCACACGGTGCACACAGTGAAATTAGTCCTCTGCATTTAACCAATCACACCGAGTGAGCAGTGGTCAGCCATGACAGGCACCCAGGGAGCAGTGTGTGGGGACGGTGCTTTGATCAGTGGCACCTCGGCGGATCGGGATTCAAACAGGCAACCTTCTAATTACGGGGCCACTTCCTTAACTGCTAGGCCACCACTGCCCCATGCATGCATTAAACCAAAGTCAAGTTTTGTGCTGAAGAATAAAGATGAATTCACATGGTATGGTTCACATTTCTGTAAACCAAGTTTTTTTTTAATGATAGCTAATGATAGCTAACAAAAATGTGTATATGTATGTGAATGTGTGTGTGTGTGTGTGTGTGTGTGTGTCTGTGGTGCTGCTGCTCAGGAACAACGAAGGCGCTTTGTTGGTGGTTTCCCAGGTGAACTCATGGAACAGAACAGGTCCACCATGAGTTTAGGATGACTCGCCACCAGGGTCTTCCAGCCAGATGTCTTCAACACCTCTGAAGCATTACTGAACGAAAAGGAGAGAAAAAGGTTAACAGCCAAATCAAAAACATTTTTTATTAAGAATTAGTAATACTCTGCATGTAAAGGTCTGAATTAGACTTCAAGAGATGCAATAATTCTATAATTTACGAGTTGATGAAGGAAATGGCATCTGTTCTCAGCTGGTGGGCTCGGTGTAGGTCCCCCAGAATGAGGAGTTCTGCAGCGTTCTCCACTGAAAGGCTGCTACAAAGAGCCTCTTCACACTTGGCCTTCAGAGTTTCCAACAAGTACTGAGAGAAAGAGAGAAAGTCAGAATTCCTGCTACACTGGAGGTAGGTCCACAGCTTATAGAGGAATGTGTGTGTTACTCACCATGTCTGCTGCTGCAATGACCTTGCTGGCCATCTCAGGCAGGTTGGGGGCATCACCCGTATAGATGAAATAAACTATCTCCTTTAGCACCTCAGGGTCCATGTCATGGATGTCGAAGCGATTCTATAAGGGGAAAACAGAGTTGAAATCAGGGTTCTAAAACCTAATGGTCCATTTCCCGTTCAGAGATTAAGTCAGTCCTAGACTAAAACAGATCTTCAATTAAGTTCTCTATTCAAAAAATGGAACCAGAAAGTGACCCTAAAAGCCCAAACTGCAGGAACTGCCGGCATCTGGATTGACTGGATGCGCTTCCCTTACGTTATTAGCTAGGACTAATGGAGCATCTGTAGAAACTCACAGTTCTGCGTTCCTTCATGTCTTGTGAAAACATGGCTTTGAATACAGGACAGCGAGCTGCAGGGAGAGATTAAAATACATTAGAGCAAATCATCACACCAGACCAATACTTGGATGTGCTTGTGAAGGTCTACTGTCATTGTGTCTTTGTATATCTGTGGATTAACATAATAGTGCATTTTATTTTTCACATTTGCTCAGGAAAATGGAAATAATCTAAATGTATCCCACTGAACCATGTCTGTGTGTATTAATCAGACCTCATGAGTTTGTCACCTGATAGGATGGCTTTGTGGGCCTTGATCTCCTCTCCAGCCGCCCACAGAGAGCAGTCAGAGAACAGCGGGTCCTCCAACAGCTTCCTGAAATCAGCTTGCATGCTGCATTTTGGGACCAGCACGTTCTGCCTCATGGTGTTCACCGAGTCCAGCAACACGTTCATCTGCAACAAACACAAAATCCAGTCAGCAGCATGACACACTGCATACATTGTCACATCCAAGCCGAATGGCCACAATCCCATGATACACACCATGGAAATCATGAAATTAATATTCTGTTTAGTGAGTCTAGTGAAACATATACAGCTGGCCGTGGTGGCACCTTGCGGATTTGGAGTGTTACGTCTCTAGCTCAGCAAGTCTATGAAATTTGCTCAGTGTGTGGAGGCATTCTGTCAGACCTACTTTACAGGCTATGTGAAGGTTGCCATCCTGAAGATGTCCGTAGTCCTCATCCACGACGTCCACCCATCTCTTAAATTGTCTGAAGCCGTACCTCTCTCCTGGGTGCAGCATTTTGTGAAAGTCTTCAAAACAAAAAGTCAGCTCTTCATTCCAGAACTGAAATAAAACCTGAAAGCTGAGATACAGACACGTCTGCTGCATTTATGCTTGTGTCTCTCTTCTGTTCCCATACATTACATGACTGATGTGCATTTATGGATCAGGGTTTCATTAGTGATGTTGTGGCTTTGCTAACAGAGACAGCAGAACTCACGTCCAACAACGAGATCCCGACAATCACTGTTGACGATGGACATCTTGCCCTTCACCTGGACTCCTGTCTCTGGCCCCTTGACCAGGGAGAGGAATAGAGACATCCAGCCCTGACAGGAATTGTCCACACCGTTGGGAAACAACTGCAAATTCCTGAAAACACAAGACAGAGAAATGTCCTCAGACTGGTCCAGCAGACAAACCCACCCGCCTCAAAGTATAAATCCCTCCCACACCTACCATTCCAGCTCATTACTTTGTCCTTCGATGATGCGGCAGAAGAGCTCCTCGCCGCTCATAAATTCCATCGACCCAACGTCTTCTATGGTCCACATGCGTCCCACTGTCACCCTTTGGATCTGAAAAGAGATCAGAAGATATTAATGAATGGAGTCTTTCTTTTGTTCATGAATTAATAGACGTAAGAGATGAAAATGTCTTAATAATGCCCAACTACACGGAAGAAAGGATCATAAAACACACAATGCTGTAAACATGCACACACACCAGAGAGTAACACCGGCTGCTGGACATTTTTGGTGCCTGAGGATCACAATGGAGATGCTGGAAACTTTTCAAAGTCGCCGCTGCAGAATCCGAAGATCTGGAGTAGTCATTGGTCAAAGTCGCCGCTGCAGAATCCGAAGATCTGGAGTCGTCATCAGTCAAAATCGCCGCTTCAGAATCCAAAGATCTGGAGTCGTCATCAGTCAAAATCGCCGCTTCAGAATCCAAAGATCTGGAGTCGTCTCCTGCTGCTGCTAAAATATTTTATTGCTCTATAATAAATAGGACAAACACAGAAAATTAATATGAATTCAACGTACACAAAAAACACAAACATACACAGCAGACAGTTTCATAATTTCAGACACAAGCTTCATTTACATTATTATTCATTTATATTCGTACTTACATTACTGATCTGTTACAAATAGGGTTACACACATTATAAAATACTGCCAGAACAAAAAGGAAAAAACATTTTACTTCAGACCCATAATTCAGCCCTAAATGCTGCTACACGCTACAAGACCATCTTAAAATTAGTGAAAGTGAAGCACAGCACACGGTGACAACAAAACGTGTCCTATGTATTTAACACCATGACAGGCGCCCGGATATCAGTGTGTGGGGACGGCGCTCAGTGGCACCTTGGCGGGTCGGGATTCGAACCGGCAACCTTCTGATAACGGGGCCGCTTCTTTAACCGCTAGGCCACCATATTTTAAATACTAAACCGTTACTGCATATTTCATGAGAAGATGAAATTTTCCGGCCGTATTTCGGGAATTTTCGGGCCCCATTTACAGTCTCAGCAGCGGTAGGTTTGTGTATTTGAACTGACAGCCTGTCACGACTAAACTTCCGTTCATTATTAACACAAACGAATAAAACGCTGAAAAATATGACGTGCATTACAAGATACCAGTAAATAATCGCTTTTCATAACTTTTCATAACTTTTTAGTCACAGCCGAAAGCAGTCACAGCTGAGAAGCATTAAATAAATAAAGACTCAAGACTTTTTACCGTCGTTGTACGGTTGCCTAGACAACAACATTTGTTAGCAAGTCCACGAAGAGTCGCGTTTTATCTGCTTTTTAAAGTATCCACGACGTACTAAGTATTTAGAGGACAGACGGGTTTCACAGTTATATAAATTACAACGCCGGAGACTCACCGAAACGTCGCCGCTTCGCTGATTCAGATTGAAAATGAGAACCAATCAGAAGGCAGTTAGTCATCACCTCCTGTCACGTGACGAGGAAAAATGCAGAAATACATTTATTCTTATCAAATATAATGTTACAAAGCAACAAGGCTATATATACTAATTTTAATGTTGTTATAATAGCAATATCCATCATAATAAGCAGCAAAATTATTCTAATTACGTTCATCCCCGTCACGTGACGAGGGCCAAATGACCGGGAAAGTGGCGCATTTGAGGAATTTTGAAGCTGAATTTGAACTTGGACACGGACGCCAGAGACAATCCGTCCATTAAGATGGCGAGGGACAGCGAATGAGTTTCAGGGCCGGGTCACATGACCCCTCTCCTGCTCGGAGTAACGCGTGGGGAGTGTCCGCGTCCATTCAACCCCACGCAGGACACGCGCTCCTTCTATTTAAAAATACATAAGAGAACCAGTGGAATTTACAGTAAATAACCATTTCTGATTGTGCTAATAAAAAATGACTGGGAAGAGATTTCACACCTCTAAATGTTATAAAATGCTGTAAAATGTAAATGCTTTAAAATGCTGTAAATGTAAATGTGTGAGCTGAGAAGGGCAGTGATCCAGTCTTGACATAATAAAACCATGGATTTATTCTCCTGAACCTGATAAGGGTTCTGTAGACACCCCTGGAGATCTTGTGGAGTCCATGCCTCAGTAGAGCAGATCATTGACCGTGTCCTTCCATAAACACTACAGGTTATATAGAGTTGTCATGATCCAAACTTTACCTGACACCCCAGGCCAGGTTTTCCTGGTGCTTCGTGTTATTCGTCTCCCTTTGGTTGCCATCACATGTAGTGTGTTCTAAAGGTTTCTGTTCCGTCTGTGAGCATGATTCCTGTTACCCGGTTCTGTACCATGTACCATGTACCCTGCCTGATTAAACCCTTGTGTGTTTCCCTCATTTATACATCCTTTATAATAAACTGATAACTGGACTGAATAGCTCATATGAAAAGCTGAAACCCTAATAAATGATGTTTAATGCATTGAAATTAATTAGTTTTACTTAAAAATATACAGAAATTGAACGAATTTACTGCAAATACAAAAATATGTCAGCAAATTAAGTAGTGGCGCTGTTAGATCCAAATTTAATATCTTGTATGACTTCAATGAGCTTGAAGGACAGCATCCATGTGGTTTGGCAAGGATTCATACAATTCATCAGGAATAGCAAAGAAAGCAGTCTTGCATGCCTCCCAGAGTTCATCAATATTCTTTGGTTTTGTCTTCCATGCTTCCTCTTTCATCCTACCCTACATGCTCAATGATGTTCATGTCTAGTGACTGGGCTGGCCAATCCTGGAGCATCTTGATCTTCTTCCCCATAAGGAACTTTGATGTGGAGATGGAAGTATCAAAGTGAAATGATTGTCATTGTGATGCACAGCAGCACAGCACACGGTGCACACAGTGAAATGTGTCCACTGCATTTAATCCATCACCATTAGTGAGCAGTGGGCAGCCATGACAGGCTGTGACAGGTATGTGATGAAGCACCATCCTGCTTCAGAATTTGGCCTCTTTTATGGTTGGGAATATAAAAGGTAGCTAAGATTTCTTGGTATTTCAGACTATTGATGTTGCCTTCCACCCTGCAGATCTCTCACACAGCCCCATACTGGATGTAACCCCAGACCATGATTTTTCCGCCAAAGAACTTCACTGTTTTCTGGGTGAATCTTGGATCCATGCGGGCTCCAGTAGGTCTCCTGCAATATTTGCAGCGACTTTAGTGTAATTCAACAGAAGATTAATCGAAAAATCCACCTTCTGTCCCTTTTCCAGCGTCCATCCTTTTAGCAGGCTGTGGGCCTTGGCAAATGCCACACGGTTTTACAATTGTCTTTTGTTTAGTTCTGGTTTTGGGCACTGATTCCACCATGGAGGACATTTCGAGATAAAATCCGACAAACTATTCTGGTTGACACAGGGACTTGAGGTGAACAGGTCTCGTGGAGCTCTGCTGCAGTGGAAAGTCAGCTGGCCTTGGATTTTCGAACCTCGAGCAGTTGTCTTGCGGGGTCTGCCTTACCTGGGCTTGTCAAAAACGTCTCCAGTCTCTGTATTTTTTTATCCTCTGTACTTGACGCTGAGACACATTGAAGGTGTCTGCCACCACAGCAGTGGATCTGGTCTTCAGCCTCTTGATAATCAACACTTTAGTCTCAGGGTGAATCTTAGGCATGTTTGCGGCGGTCTAGCAGGGTTCAAGCAGGGTTAATTCTTTCAGTGTTTCAGCCAAAAAATGTGCAGCAGTTCCCAACCTTTTGTCTCTCTGCAGGACAGGTTTTCCTGGTGCCTCGTGTTGGTCATCTACCTTTGGTTATCATCACCTCTAGTGAGGTTTTTGTTCCGTGTTCATGCATGATCACTGTTACCCGGTTCCTGCCCGGCACGCCGTTGTGACGAGTCTATATCAGAGCTGTAATTGTCAGGCCAGAATCGATCCCCTTGCGATCTCCATGATACAGTCGTTATTACAACATGGTCCTGAGTGTTTGATTGCAAAAATCAACATATTAATATAAAAATATGAATATTATTATTCATATATTAACACATAAACCTGTGAGGTATCACATGGAACCATAACATTACTACTAAAACAGCTTTCTTGTGGTGTATTCACGTATTTCTCACTCAATCACTCTACAAAACTGCTTATTCTTAACCGGAGCCCTGCCAGGACACTGGGTGCCCATAGATCTGTGGGCACTGTACATTTTGTTGGCACATGTCTCAGAATTTCACAACTGTAGTCTGTAGTCATTCCCTCTGACCAGCTCCCTTATTTTGCCAAGGACTAGTTACACGTCATATCTCCGTTTAATGGTTCAATGACATCTACTCTATTATAATATTATGATTTATCTCAACACTTAATGTAAAGTTAGATTTTATATGTATTTGTTTGCTATTGCTGCTATTGCTTCTCAACAGCCACTTTCTTAGGTACACTTTGCCTCCAGAACTGGAAAGTTGCTCAGAACTGTAAAAAAGCCGTTCTGCAGTCACTTTCCTCGAGAGTCTATAATTTCCACAACCTCTACTACATTACTGCAAACTGTGCATTCTGTTAATAACTGCATTGAAGTTACTTCAAAATAACCAGGATGATTATTGAATTTAAATTTGAATGACCCACAGCAGAAATAATCAAGCATCATGAATCATACCAAATATTGTTTTTTATCAGCTTTGCTATTAAGACATGGTTTTTCATTTCTTTACCGCACTTTGACTTCAGTGGGGGTAGATATATCTTATGATATCTTGTTGGTGAACACTTCCACAGAAACACATTCATTTTAATGCGTAAAATTGATCACCTTTCCTTTCTGTTGTAAATATGGAAACTGAATGTCACTATCCCATGAAGTGGTGTTTTCCAAAAATGCCCTACCTTTAACTATAATTCAGCATGTGATCAAGCAGATAACATAAAGCAAGATTTTTTTGCAGGTTCAACTACAAAGAATTCAGCTATGAATAACAATTGTATTGGACATAGAACAGGAGATAAAACAGGACAAAAATATACTTCTCATAGGTTTGATATTTGTTCATACCTTCTATGCTTGACGCATGCATTGTGTTGCAAATGGTTTGTTTTATTCTGCTGAAGAATTCTATGTGCAGAAAGGGCAGTGGTGGACACGGCTGCCACCGGTCAGGGTTCCTCTCGCCACACCAGTACTACCAGTCATCTCAGTAGGCTACACCATAACATGATTTTTATTAATATGCATGAGGCATTACTGCATTACTAGTAAACCAGAAACCATTATTAAGTGTTATTAGTAGATGGGAGCTAAAAACATTTTGCCTGTCAGGGTTAAAGTTAACCCAAAGTCACCTATCAAATTATAAAGGCGAAGTCAGGATTTGAACTCAGAAAGGGCGAGGCCACCTAACCGTTATTAAAGTAAAAAAGTTACTGTCTACAAACTAAAACTTCAGTCTTGTTACATGACTTGTGGCTCTAAAACTAAAATAGTGTGAACCTCAAAAAAACTGATTTGTAAGTTTAGTTCTACAAACTATATATACATACACACACAGTATGTATACACAGTATATGTTTTTTTCTATAATGTATATTTTTATTTATCTTCGTGCATTTACAGGCTTGCTCTAAATGTTATATCTCGCTGTACTTGTTTAGTGACAATAAAGACGTCGATCTGTCCACAAATAACAAAGACGTTTCTATTGGACCAGCTGATCGCTGGAAGCCTGTCCAGTCACGTGACAGCGCTACCCGGCGCGCTACCCGGAAGTGAACGTCATTTCCGCGTTCTGTGTCTGACGTGTCTGAAAGCGAGTTTGGGAGCGCACCGGGGGAATAATTCGACCAGGAAAGGAGCGTCGATCGAGCCTGAGAGGAGTACGAGGCCCGGACGTCTGACCCGTTCTCTGCCGTGCGTGTGCTTTAGGCGGCGCGATGTTGGATTTCTTCGCGATCTTCAGTAAAGGGGGCATCGTGCTGTGGTGTTTTCAGGGCGCCGGGGTCACGGAGCCTTTCGCCGGACCCGTCAACGCTCTCATCCGCTCCGTCATCCTGCAGGTAACTGGGATAAAAACGCGGCAGTCGTCCCGATTGAATCCCACGTTCCATTCCAGCCGTGTCCGACTCACATGGGCGTCTGAACTGATACTATTATCGATTTCTTGGTTTCGGTGGTCTTTCACATTGCAGGAGCGCAGTGGCAGCAACTCCTTCACCCACAATGCCCTGAGCCTCAAATACAAGCTGGACAACGAGTTTGAGCTGGTGTTTGTGGTAAGTGCTTGCTCTTCCTTTTTCCACGTCTCCTGAGGCATCCAGGATGGAAGGTCCTATTTTGCCGCGACAGGTGGGTTTCCAGCGGATCCTCACGCTGACGTACGTGGACAAGTTCATAGACGACGTGCAGCTGCACTTCAGGGATCGATACAAGAACGAGCTTGAGCAGAAGGGCGCCATGAAGTTTCTGCTCAACGACTTCGAGTTTGAAGACGACTTCAAGAGTCTTCTCCGGTGGGTGCACCACAGTGCCTTTAAAGCAGGCGGCGTTTCGTTTCCGGCTGACATGTTCTGTCTTCGTGTGTGAAACAGCGATGCGGAGGAGAGCGGCAGGGTGAGAAACCCTGTTGCCATGCGGAACTTCACCGAGTCCCAGAAGTCCCAGAAAACAGTGAAGTCTATGATCGAATCGAAGGGAGAGTCGAAGAACAAAGCACAGGGTGGGAAGAAGAATAAAAATGCCAAAAAAGACGGTGAGTAAAACCTCCTGTTTGACCAAAACTGCAGGTGGAGCTGGAAACCGGCACTTCGTGACAGTAAGAGAGCGCGATGAGATGCGTGCATGGACGAGGATGCGTTTGGCTGCTAGTGTGCAGGCCAGCATGAATGAAAAACGCTGATTTATTCATTAACAGATTGTAAATGATGAATGAGATGCAACGTTAGACACACGAGACAACGATATATTGCACAGACTCTGGTTACTGCAAATAGATGACAAAGGTTCATTTGATCGTTTTTAAATAGTTTTATTCAGAAGTCAAAGATGAAAAGTGAACTTAGTACCAGCGTTGAAAATGTACCACAGTTAATAATGTAATTATGCTTCTGCTGAATTGAACGGTAATGCTGTCATTAATAGTTTAAACGTGGTTCACGTGTCATTTCAGTATAACTGTTAGCAAATTACTGTGAACTAAAACTATTAGTCATGAACTAAATCAGCTTCGGAGTTCGCTGTTAGATGATTGGTGAACAGTTTCTATTAAACCTAGTCTTAGATTCCTTCCATAAGAGGGCCATTTAGTGGAAGCTGTCTGCTGTTTTTTTTTTTTGTCTTTGTACACTTTATAGAATTAAGTCATCCCTGATCAGTTTGCCCTGGTAAAAAAGAAAATTCATAGTGTCAACATAATTATAACTCAAAAATTCATTTCTGTAACACATTGGCTGACTTAAACGGTACTGAGTGCTGCTAGTTGTTTGCCTGAGCTTGCCTACATTTACATTCACGTAACTTTACGCCTTGTAATCAGTAGTTGCAGGGACAGTCCCCCCCTGGAGACACTCAGGGTTAAGTTTCTTGCTCAGGGACACAATGGTAGTAAGTGGGGTTTGAACCTGTGACTTTGTGGTCTTACCCACTAGGCTGCTACCACATCCCGTGAGCTAGGGCGTGCTTGCAGTTGAGTTCAGAACAGTGTTGCCAGATCCTCAACGTTGAAGTGCCGTACCAGCATCTTGAAATGATTGTATTTTGAGAAATTATCGTACACATTTCCATTCTGACATTGAAAGTCATCACAGACTGTGCATATTGTAGTGCATAATGCAAGTTTTACCTAGAGAACGTTTGTAAAAACCACCTCTGGGCAGAACAGAGCCCTTCTGTGTGGAGTGCAGGATAAGTCTAAAGTGAAGTGATTGTCACTTGTTATACACAGCAGCACAGCACACGGTGCACACAGTGAAATTTGTCCTCTGCATTTAACCCATCACCCAGCTGCACTATGTAGCACAAACTGATGGTGACGTTGTGAATATTAGTGTCTTCTGTAACTGAAAGTCCACCATGCTCATCTTTGTTTACTTTGTACAGATCACGTCGTGCTTTGATTGGCTGTAAAGGCACGTGAGACGATGTTACGATGTAAAGAAATGTCCCTGTTTCTCTGAGCACTTTGTTCTTCTTGGGCGAAGAGCCTCATATCCTGTGCAGGCAATTCATCAATAGATGATGATAGCAGAAGAAACACATTTGAAGAGCAGAGTGTCTGATGATAAAACGAGCCACCAAACTCGGCGGAGGGCATGATTGAGTCTCTGTTTCTACAGCAGCTTCTGCTGAACCTACAGATCAGTCCAAAACCCCGGCTACTACCAAGAAGACTGCTGTGAATGGCAGCGAGGGCTTGACTCAGGAAGAGATCATTCAGAGGAACCGTGCCGAGTTCTTCCGGAAGCAGATGGGGAAAAGTAACCCAGAGAAGCCCAAGTATATAAACACACACACACACACTCTCAAACTCAAGTTCAGGCACAGAATATGGAACATGTCCCCGGTGGGGTGTTCCACAAGACAAGATTTTCCCATTATCTGGGTTAATCTAAGCCAGAAATCTCACCAATAATAAGTATTTTATTCACAAAACATCTTACCTTGCCTATTACATCTTTACAGCAAGTCCCCGAAGCCACAGAAGCCTAAAACAAAGGAGATGCGCGTCTGGGATATGGGTGGCACCAAAACAAAGGAGCTAGACTACAGTGATGACAAGGTCAACGGCTCCTACGATGCCGCTGGAACGGACACTGAGCAGGCAGAGCCGGTACGACTTTTGTTCAGTTGACCCAGACGGAAAATATTTATAGAGAAAAAAAAACACAAAATTATTTTTTTATATCTTTTTGATGACCTAGTGTAATAACCACAGAATATGTGCATTATAAATGTGGCTCTACCCCTACGTAAGAAGGCAAATCCAAACTTTTATCTTGCTCACATATATATATATATATATATATATATATATATATATATATATATACACACACACACACACACACACACACACACACACACACACACACACACACACACACTAACCAGTGGGCTAGGGTGAGGTCTAAAAACGCGTTGGTTGCGTGGTGTTCAGTGTTTCATGTTCACACGCTGATGTGACTGTGGCCAGCCAACATCTACACTGAGATCTTGCAAGGCTCAATCTATGGCATTTTTGGCTCCGTCCACGCGAGAACGTTTTTCTCTAAAAACAGGAACATTCTATCCGATCTGGCTTTGTATGGTGGAATGGGCAAATATTTCCATGTTTACTGAATTCTTTTTGGGGTCTTCTGGTCACACACACAGACACACTAGCGGATTTCTTGCCTTTTAAAAGTTGAGTGTTTTAGTCATGTCCCATGATCTGTATATTCTGTGGATCTGTCTCATGTCATGAAGTGTGACTGACGTTTTCCTGAATTTCTGTGGCCTTACTGTCCTCAGCATATGCAGCTAGAGTCCATGAAGGGCGATCTGCTGGATGTGGAGTATGAGTCCAGTGAGGAGGAGGAGGAAGAAGAAGAGGAGAAAGTAGTTGTTGCTGAAGCCAGCAAGAAAGGGTCAGGAGCTTAAGTACAATGGCAATAAACTAATTGCAATATAACACATGGATTTGTATATAGGATTCCTTCTCATATATTAAATGTCATATTCTTTTTTTTTTTTTTTTTTTTTGAGTAAGTTTACTCTTGACCTCAGAAGCTACTTTTGCCCTCAGAAATAGTATCTTTACTTTTTGATATAAGCTATACTTTTTGACCCTCCCTTCTCTTCTTCATAGGGCCAAAAAGGGGGCTTTTGGCGGGATGTTCTCCATGCTTAAAGGTCTGGTGGGCTCCAAGAGTCTGACCCGAGATGACATGGAGTCAGTTTTGGACAAGATGAGGGACCACCTCATTGGTGAAGTATTGTGATTGCCTCGAACAGACTTCAGTAACTTGGCAGCATGATATTCACTGGTCTCTGGTTTGTCCTTTTTTTTTTGTTTCACAGCTAAGAATGTAGCAGCTGACATTGCATCCCAGCTTTGTGAATCAATTGCCAAAAAGCTGGAGGGCAAAGTCATGGGCACCTTCACCAGTGAGTAAATCAATTTTTTTTTTACTACAAAAGGTTAAGATTAAAACACTTAATAGTAGAGTAAAGACAGTGGAAGATTTATATATCAAATGAATAAAACAGATGACAAACACACTTTCAGTCTACTCTCTTTTATTAAATGCATGCTGGTGTGGGCACCACCCAAGTAGAGATCATCTTCGCAGCCTGCAGATCCTCCCAAAACATGTTCATTTGAGTAAATGAAGTTTCACTGTGAAATAAAGAGGCACTAAGCCATGAGATTATTGGTGTAACCTGACCAAACGTCCACAGTCCTCTCTGCAAATCAGAAGGGTCTAAAGTAACTGTAAGACTAACTGAATTTACTCTTATTCATCAGAGTAAAATACTAAAATACTAGATTTTATTAAATCAGTATTAAAGGTGCAATAAACAATTCAACTAATATTTTTTTCATGGTCCTTTTTGTGAGCGACCTGAATACATTCTTCATTCTGAGATATGTGAGAAGACTGTTGAACAGCATGAACTCCATTTTGGCAGACAACCTTTATTTGAGTACTCCATGGCCTGTATCAGAGCAAGAGATGGTTAGCTGCACCTCATAAAGGAGCAGTTGTAAGTAATCTAACACAGAGGTCCTGATGATGGAACTCTGTCACAAACAGGGCACCTTCAGTCCAGGACTCTGACACTTGCTTATATTCCTGTAGCTGTGGCCTCCACTGTAAAGCAGGCACTGCAGGACTCTCTGGTTCAGATCCTGCAGCCCAAGCGCCGCGTGGACATCCTGAGGGACGTGCTGGAAGCTCGCGCTCAGCGCAAGCCCTTTATCATCACCTTCTGCGGCGTCAACGGTGTCGGCAAGTCCACCAACCTCGCCAAGGTCAGATCCCCCCGCCAGGCTGTCTGGGTTCGGTAATGATTTCTTGCATCTTTAACGTGCGCTGCATTGCAGAAGTGTTCAGGACCAGTCAAAGTGCAGATTATTAACAGGGCTCCCACTGCTCCTTTAAATCCTTAAATGTTTTTAAAAAAGTAGCAAGGCCAGGAAACAGCGGATCATTGAAAATTATATAATTTTAAATTTTCGTATAATTTATAAGTGGACTGTTCCACTGCGAGTCTCACTGTCTGCACATGGACATTTTAGTGATGTCCCATAACAATGAGCTACGTGAGCCGTAAATGTCTGTGTTGCTGGTCTCCTAATACTCTATCTGAAGTCTCTTTCTGAAATTCAGTCTTGGTGCAGAATTTCCACCATTTTCCAGAAAAAAAATAAAATGAACACGCTGGTTCTTGATAATGTTTTAGGGGAGGGGTAACCTTTCCCCTTATGACATCATAAGGGGACAAATTCCAGATTCGACCATCTGAGCTGCTGCTCTCTGAACAGTTAAGCAGAATGAACAGTACTCTTTACACCTATTGCCATTTCAGGCCAGGGGAACTTGAGTTAATTTTAAATCATTTCACTAAGTGAAATTTTCATGTCAGGGGCCCTTTAATGAAATTATATGCTAAAAAATTATTAACCAATAATATTTCAAAAGGTTCATGTATAATCGCGCATATGTTCTTCAGTCACATTTATTCCTGACTTATGCATTCATACACCTGGGGTAAAACATTTTAAAAGAATTGTGATTCTTCTTGAGCCTCATTGTTCTCCTCTGTCCTCAGATCTCCTTCTGGCTGATTGAGAATGGCTACACCGTTCTGATTGCAGCGTGTGACACGTTTCGGGCGGGAGCAGTGGAACAGCTGCGTACTCACCAGCGCCGCCTCAACTCCCTCCACCCCCCTGAGCAGAATGGGGGTCGTCCTATGGTGCAGCTGTTTGAGAAGGGCTATGGAAAGGACGCAGCTGGCATTGCCATGGAGGCCATTGCTTATGGTAACGTTGTCACTGTGGTCTGTTTGCAGAACAAGTGCCATGGTGACATCACGAACAGTCACAACAGTTACTGCCACCCCTTCAAAGTTTATTAAAAAAGTTTATACACTGAAAACATGACAAAATCATATGTTTTAGTTGAAATGAATTTGTTCAGCGAATTAAATCCCTTTTCAGGTAATTTTTATTTTATGGCTGCCTATAGTTGACTTTTTGATGATTGTTTTTTGTTTTATATAATACTATAGATCTGGCCTCGTGGCTTTTCATAGTGTTTGGGCTTGGAAATTCTGCTTTGCATCAGCACGACAAATTATGTCTTAAATTTAGCACATGCGTTTACATGAATCTGAATATTATTAATTATCGCTACTGCCTGATCACCTATACCTCCGTTCCAGAGTTTAACTGTGTGTGTGTGTGTGTGTGTGTGTGTGTGTGTGTGTGTGTGTGTGAACCCAGCTCGTAACCAGGGCTTTGACGTGGTGCTGGTGGACACGGCTGGGCGCATGCAGGACAACGCTCCGCTGATGACTGCCCTGGCCAAACTGATTGCTGTGAACACCCCTGACTTGGTGCTGTTTGTTGGGGAGGCGCTGGTGGGAAATGAGGCAGTGGATCAGCTGGTGAGCATTCACATCATTTACATTTACGGCATTTATCAGACACCCTTCTCCAGAGTGCCTTACAATCAGTAGTAGCCCTGGAGACTCAGATTTAAGTGTCTTGCTCAGGGACACAATAGTAGTAAGTGGGGTTTAAACCTGAGTCTTCTGGTTCATAGGCGAGTGTGTTACCCACTACACTACTAGCACCCTGTGGAACCCCCAAGAAACTGAACAGAGCCCAGTTTGCCTGCAGCTATCGGATGGGGATAGGTTTTCACTTATAGTACAGGCCAAGAGTTTGGACACACCTTCTCATTCAATGTGTTTTCTTTATTTTCATGACCATTTACGTTGGTAGATTCTCACTGAAGGCATCAGAACTATGACTGAACACATGTGGAGTTATGTACTTAACAAAAAGTGGTTTGGGGTGAGTGGGACCAACAAGTGCTAAACACCTCTGGGAACTCCTTCAAGACTGTTGGAATAGCATTTCAGGTGACCACCTCTTGAAGCTCATCTAGAGAATGCCAAATAGTGTGCAAAGCAGTAATCAGAGCAAAGAAACTAGAATATAAAACATGTTTTCAGTTATTTCACCTTCACATGTGTTCATTCATAGTTTTGATGCCTTCAGTGAGACAACGTAAATAGTCATGAAAAGAAAGAGAAAATGTGTCATAACTTTTGGCCTGTACTGTATTTCACTTAATTTCCATGATTACTTGAACTGCTGACTGCTGAACATTTGTACTCTAGAGGGCACTGTGTGGCTAAACAGTGTGCAAGTCTATGGTACTTATTTATTCATTTTCACAGGTGAAATTTAACCAGGCTTTGGCAGACCACTCCATGTCTGACAAGCCCCGCCTCATCGATGGAATAGTTCTAACCAAGTTTGATACTATTGATGATAAGGTACTCTCATAGATATTCTGGGACAGGGTGGGGTAATAGAAACCAAAATGTTGTATGTTTATATGTTTTTCTTCCTAACCAGGTTGGTGCTGCCATCTCCATGACCTACATAACCGGCCAGCCCATAGTGTTTGTGGGCACCGGGCAGACCTACAATGACCTGCGCAGTCTGAACGCCCGTGCGGTGGTCAATGCCCTCATGAAGGCCTGAGGTGTGCCTGCAATTCTGAAGGCAAAACCAAAGCCGGGTGTCAGATGGCCAGCGTGCATAGAGGTTTTTCCATTTTTAACGTCCTTCAAACACCCGCTTGAACTGATTGTGGTCTTAATGAATCAACACTGTGGCTCGTACAAAACCCTTGATGAACGCAGTACCCCCCCAGCCCACCCCGTGAGATCAAGGTCTGCTCATCACTTCAGAAGTGCTTCAAAACCCCCAGTCTTGCTGCCCGTCTGCCAGTGGCCTCTGGTCTGATGTCTTCATCTCACCATTCGGGACATTTTCTCACACACACCAGCTTTCAACCTGCTATTGTGGAAGAGGAGGACGTGTTGTTCAGGAAGTCTGTTTTTCAGACAGAGAAGACCCCCCCCTCCTCCCCAACCCTACAAATTTCTTCCCTTGTGGCTTCTTTTTGGGGCAAAATTAAATAAAAAAAAAAAGTAATATATTAGAATATGTTTTTCCAGTTGATGTTTACCTTGGATTTTTGTCCAGAAATCTATTGCAAACTGCCTAATTCAGTATTTACCCCTTTTTTAAATAAAGAAATAGAATTGGATCATATCATGTACGATCCTACCTTCTCTGTTCTCCAATTCGGCTTCTGTGGGTGAGGTAGGGACATTCATGCATTGATTGGTTTCTGAATGTTGCCCTTTGAAGGGCCTCCTCTCATGGTGAAAGCATTGTGACCATAGTGCCTACCCTTCTCCAGTCCCATGATGCATTGCCAACGCATGGGCGTCTCGTCTGTCTTGTGAATTATGACAGTGGAACTGTGAAAACCAGTGTAAGTAAAGCCTGCACTATCCCAAAGTCCCATTCTGGTACTCCTGCAGGCTGTCCGGTTACGTTCTCCTGTGCTTTTCTGGCTACTGCATTAAGAGGCCTGGTGGGACGTGCGAAACCACAGGGTCCTGGGACATGAAAGCCTCACCACTCACCTCTCTGTTCCTCTCACCACGTGGAGGCGTCATTCCCATTTTCTTCTCAGTTACACAGAGGTGGGACGACAGGCTGTGTTTTGAATCCATCCAAGAAGCTGCCCTTTTTTCTTCCATGTCCTACCCTAATTTCCATTTAGAATGAATCAAGGTCTTAACTTTGCCCACATACACTTCTTTCTTTGATTTACAGTAGTCCAACCCAGAGCATTGAGAGCTACATAGAGAAGATTTGTCATAATTTATAAGAATGTAAAATGTTTCGTAAAATAAAGCTGCTACGATGGCCTGTTATTGCCTTGTGGACACTTTTATTCCATTCACAGTTCATATTGCTGTTGAATTGTATACACACATCTCACTGAGAGATGGGGTGTAAATATCACTGTAAAAACCAGCTGATTAGGGTATCATGTGAGTCAAAACTGCAGTAGTCGTCATCAGTGGTATTCTCACGCGAGACATGAAACAAGTTACCCAATCTGATGCAAGGACGTTAACGAAAGCTTCACTCCAATACAAGGTTACTACACAGAAACACAGTTTTATTCAAAAACATCACATGTACATCTCTAAAGAGAACAACTGACCAAACAGGAAACACTGAGATATAAAAGCAGTTTCTCATTCAGAGTACAATTACACTCTCCTCATGCAACATGGAAGTCTTTCAGTCAGAAACTGTAGGACAAAGAAATACAGTGCCTTGAAAAAGTTTCTCCACTGAACAGTTCTTAATTTTCTAACATTAAAATACACTCACGTTTGTGATTGTATTCTGATTTTTATCAAATTTGTGCATAATTGTGTGTTCAGATGCCCCTTTACTCACATAGCCCTAAATAAAATATAGAAAAAAAAAAAAAAAAAAAAGTGTAAATCGAGTTCTCTATTTAAAACGTGAAAAAGTTCAAGGCGGTAAGAATACCTTTTGAAGGCACTATATGTATTGTTGACCTTTAGGTATAGCTGACGTAGAGGAAACAGTCCTGGCAGTTCCTTGTTGCGTGAATTTGGCCATTAAAAACATAGTTCAGGGTTCCCACGGGTCAGAGGAATTATCAGGGATTTTTTTTTATTGCATTTTGTGCAGTAGCCATATCCTGATGTGTATTTATGTGTCTTTGTTCCCAGTGAGTCTGTGAAGATTCTCAGTCATCCAGGTGAAATTGTCTGAAAGTTGAGTCATGGCAACTGGACTTCTTTCTTTAAGGTGGATTGGATGCAGAATGAAAGGCATCTACCTTAGAGAAAGAAGTCCAGTTACCATGACTCAACCTTCAGACTTGTTCCCAGTGAGTGTTCTTGTTTTGCTCAAAACCTCTCCTGCTCTAAAAATGTGCGTACGTCCACGTAAGTCCTTACACTTGCTAACCAAACATGACAGGCAAGTGTAAATTTCAGGACATTTGGCTTTAAGGACCGGCTCAAAGCGATGACATAAAAGATGCATGTCAAAGATGGAGCTGAGCTTTTGGTTTGTTCCATTCAACACGCCAAGCTGCCGATAATCAACAACAATGACGTAAATGTACTTTTTAATTCTATAATTTCTGCTCAGCACCCAAATGTTATATTGGACATTTCTGTATACGGGAAAGTCATGGAAAAGTCAGAGAATTTGACATTTTACGGAGTGGGAACCCTTACATTTGCAATTAGTGTTTGACCTTCAAACTAAGGAGCTGCAGCCTGCAGTGACATCAGTCCAATGACCTCGCCTTATTCCCTTCATCAATCTAGCAGTTTGGAGCGAGTGAGAGTGGTGGTCGGCCTGCATGCCCTCTCTGAGCTTTTTTCCTTTGCTGAGCTCAGACACGGCTGGTTTGAGGAGTGGTTTAGAAGTACTGGGCTTCTTCTGTGCCGCCATGGGGATCAGACCTGACCGGCTGTAGCACAAGGAGGAGGGACTGAATCTAGAGAGCAGCAGGGAGGTAAACAGCGAGACTTTCACTCCAGCACAGGTCAAGAGTGGCAGTCTGGATGAAGAAAGAAGGGACAGTGGGGGACCATCAAGCTGTTTTCCTTCGGTCATGCAGTGGCTCACAATGACAAAGACACACAATATACACAAATCTGTAATTGTGATAGAATTCTTTTTTCCTGAAATGATATTTACCACCTTTCAGTCATTCTAGCAGCATGGAAAGAAAGGCAGAAGCAAAAACATGCCACGTCATGTCACTCATGCCACAGCGGATCCATGTATGCTTACAAGGCTTTTACATGTGAGGCGACATCAAAGAGACACAATCCTAACCTTGCAGGAGGTTCTTCTGTGTGTTAAAGCCATTTTGGTCCTCTACCTCTTGCGTTGGAGATCCTGCTGGGTTTTAAATAAAATGCGTTACACACACACACACACACACAAAAACACCAATCAACTGAAACATTTGAATAATACTGATTATCTTGTCACCCCATTAAACCGATGAACAATGGGTCTTTTGAGTCGTGCTGATATGGGTACTGCCAATACCGCTAATCAGTTTAATTAATTAAGCAACTACAATAGGATGATTTTGTTTATTCATATACTACAATTCAAAACTTTTAGAAATATCCTCGGTTTCAATAAAAATATATATTGATGCTGTATTCACTAATGCAAGCCTGTAACTTTAAAAGGTTCATTGATTATTACAAAAACCGTTGCCCTTATTCAGAACCGTGAAGTATCATGCACTACAACATCATTTCTAATTTTGTCAATGACTTTCTTATAGATTTTTTTTATACCTTTGTAAGAATGTCTGGTCATTTTGGAAATTTGAAAGAAACTATTTGCTTTCATTTAAAATTCAATAATAGCTATGCCAGCTCCTGTTGGTATTCTGTTTGGAACTGACTATAGGTGCCGATCCCTCATTAGTCATTCACCCTCAGTCATCTTCTAATACAGCCACTTTATGGTTTCTGGAGCGCACTCACCCCAGCCGTTCATGGCTGCGTCGCGGTTACAGATCTCATTGGCCAGCCGCTCAAAATACTCAGGTAGGTCAGCGTACTCATTGCCATAAGAGATGACCTTGATGCCCTTGTCCAACATGTTGTCTCGGAGCTTCTTGAACTCGCCCACATCCTCGCGCCGCACCAGCATGAAGTGCTCCAGGTCTGACTTGTGCTTCACAGCCTCCAGGAAGAGCGCCTGAAAGGTGGTGTCATCCACAGTCCTGCCGCAGCCCAGGAAGACGAATGACTTGGTCTCGTACAGCTTCTGGATCTCCCTCTGCAGAAAAAACATGGAGCTCAGCCACTGACCGACAGACTGCAATGGGAATCAATACAGAGCAGTTTCACACGGATCACACCAAACTGGCCTCTGGTGAATTATGGATCATCCAAATTTGTAACTTTATTAGTGAGAATTCCACTGAGACTGTCTTGTAAAGTGATCACAGACTTTTTTGTGACATCATGGTGTGACATCATTGTGCACTAACCATGACTTCCGTGTTCCTCAGGACATTCTGGTAGCCGGCAGGGTGCAGCACAATGCCGCTAGGGTTTGTATAAACACCGTGAATGTGCAACACACTCAGTCTCCGCTTCTCCTGAGCCCATTCCAGGACCTAAAACACACACACACACAAGTATATTTCACAGTTCGCTGTTTCACACATTTAAATGACCAGTGGTAGAAATCTTCTTTAAACTATTCAACATGTCATCTTGTTAATTTGCCCCTGAAGAAGCTGGCTTGATACCAGGGTTGTTTGGTAGGTGGTTGTGACTGGAAGCTTCTGGTATAGCACAGTATACAGTGTCGATTAAACTGGCCCATACTTCATGCCCAATAGTGAAGAACTCAGGTAATGCTGATGAAAAGAAAAATCCCTGCAGTTCCCCTTGACTCTAGTACCTTCTTTTCATCTGTGAGGTCCAGTGATTCCAGCTTGGTGCCCTGGTGAGCAGCGTAGATCTCCAACAGGTTGTCGAAGTTGGTGGTAAGCACCAACGCGCCGCTCTCCATTAGCTGCAGCACTGAGCGCAGCAGGTGCTTCCCAGCATGCTCCATCTTACACTCAAGGTCATCAAACACCTCATACAGGCAGTCCTTAAAGAAGGTGGAGCGCACGTTCCCCGTCCGCTGCCGGGAGGGGACAGGATCAGGAGAGGGGAGTGAGTGGTCATCCAAGACATTGAAACATATTGAGAACATTGCTTCCCTCCTTAAATATAAAAAAAAATAAAAAACAGTAATAAAAACAACACAGAGTGAGTGTAAAATTTACACAGCCTAGTGGTATAGGGTGACCAGATGGCCTCTTTTTGAGACCTGGAAATTGCGTCCGGTTGAGTTTTTGAGCTGATAACATTTTTTTTTACATTTTTACTGCATTTATAAGACGCCCTTATCCAGAGCGACTTACAATCAGTACTTACAGGGACAGTCCCCCCCGGAGCAACTCAGGGTTAAGTGTCTTGCTCAGGGACACAATCTGGTTCATAGGCGAGTGTGTTACCCACTAGGCTACTACCACAATGCCCATGACATTAGTTGCCCAGCATAAACACTCTGATCAGCCCAATAATGGTAACTGTTCTTATTGGGTTTATAGTTCTTGCCTTATCCAGTGTGCAGTTTTAATGGGAAAGGACTGCAGAGAATTTTAAATGGTTCCCAAGGGCGGAGCTAAGAATTTATCA
Source organism: Denticeps clupeoides (assembly GCF_900700375.1). Lineage (NCBI taxonomy): Eukaryota > Metazoa > Chordata > Actinopteri > Clupeiformes > Denticipitidae > Denticeps > Denticeps clupeoides. Next base: position 3,364,339 of record NC_041725.1, on the reverse strand, counting down.
AAACGGTGTTGAGGCTTTATTGGTATTGACTTTAAAAGATTAGTTTATGTATGTATTTGACATTTTTTCAAATGCATATTAATGTATTATTTAATTCAGCCTCGGACTGCAGAAGTGAACTTGCAGAGGTAAGTGAAAGCCCGTGTAGCCATGTACCCAGAGAGTGTAACTGGAGATGGAGGCAGACATCTTGGTTCCAAAGAAAAACTTTAAACTTGGACCTAGTATGGTCCGCAAATGATACTTTTTAATGTTTTTTTGTACTAAATTTATAAAATTGCATGTCAGTGGGGGTGCAAATGCCTCGCTTTTGTTTTCTTTGCTTGGTGTGGTGCTTGACTGAATGGTAGATTAGGTGCCTAAATCTCATTACACTGAGCAGGATGGCAGAGGCCACTGGAGAAGCCGGCAGGTAAGACAGCTAAGAATAGCCAGGGTCAGAATGGCCTTGCTGTGGGTTTAACTCACCTCAGGACTCTACAGTAATTAGCAATCAGGCAGGAAGGAAGTACTTTTCTTAAGAGTATTCAAAATAAATATTCAGGATTCTTATCAGAGGGATCAGAGGTGCTAAAATATGGAAGCAATGTGACTTGATTCGCTACGTAATTCGCAAAGCAACTATGGACCTGCGCTAGTTTTAAACGTTTCTTGCACATTCATGTGTAAATCAGATTTCAATGACTTTCTATTTTATGTGTTTATTTCGTATTCCAAAACTTTTTCAAATCCTGGAAAATTATCTTTTCAAATTCCATAACGTTCCTGGGTTTTTAATGAGCGTAGAAACCTGGTATATTTATTGTGCTATTAGACATTTAAAAACATTTAAATGACAATAACACTTCCAACCAAACTGCTCAGCCTGTCACCCCTGTTGTCTGTGGCCTTGACCGAGACCCAGATGATAAAAGATGGAGCATGCAGTAGGAATTAAACACTGATATCATCTGACATTTTACAAAGAGCAGTTCTATCTGAATCCTAGGAAATTCTGTCCCTATGATTAAGCACACTTTGTACACTGCCACTATCCTCCTGTCATCATCCAGTAAGCCACCCAGAGGGATTTGGGTCATGGCATTCCTTGTGGCTTGAGAAGACGCTGGCGCAGTGGAACTCGAAGGCAGGACACCATGTGAATATGAGAATTTTTCAGCTTAATCTCCCATGTGACGTGTGGTTCCTAGAAGTAGGTTACATGGACCTACAGCAATGAACTCAGCCCTGCCTACCTGCCATTACTACTGTTTATACAAGGAGAGAGGACAACTATCCGACGTCAGCTCCACATGGAAAGTGGCCGAGAGGTAAATGGAAAAACAAACATGTCTCCTCAGTAATTTGGGGTGGAGATTGCAGATGGGGCTAGGAGAATCAGGCCTTGCTGGAGACATGTGGAATTATGACTCCGGCAGTCGCCTGTTCTGGCCTGAGCTGGCAGGTCTGGCATGTGAGGAATGGGCCTGTGTTCAAAAACCTCAAGCTTGTTTTCCACCCAAATGTCCTCATAGCTTATACATGGTGCACTGGTCCTTTCATTTCACTGAGATCTTTGGACAGCATGGATGTCCGGAAGGAAAACAGTGCTGTTTTGATGTATGTGATGAAGAGCGCCGTAGGACCAAGCCGTGGGTCGAAGCTGTGGGAAATCTGATGATATTTTATGGACAATCTACAAAATTACTCCTCCTGATCCCGGAAAATATTAGGTTGTTCTTCCTGTAAAAGGCATAAAGAAATGAAGTATGTAAATCGCACAGGTAATGACCCTTACCGGTGAGAGCTTCTGGATGAGGTCGTGGGCCACGTGTACCAGGTTCTTGTCCTCCTGCAAACTTTTCTGAAAACGACGGCTTTCCTCCTCCTCTAGGAGGTCAAAGTCATTGGCAGCATCCAACAAGGCTTGGATGAGGCCTTTCCAGGACCGCAGTGCAGGAACCTGTGGAGCCACCGCGGAGCTCACCCCTGTGCCAATCACCAGCACCAGCTCAGGTGCCCGCTTCGTCTTCAGGCTGGGCAGCAGCTTCCTATTGCACAGGCGAATGAGGAGCTACGTGTTTATTACGGCATACTACAATCCTGAAATAGAAGCTGTGTTGTTGATTTATGGCTCAACTGTCTATTGCCAGAGCCACAGTATTTTGTTATGTAGGCTTCTATTCACATGCCACTGTTGTGCACATGGACGCCTATCACTAGCGCCACCATCAGGCCAGATATGCACATTACATACTCGTATAACCTGACTGTCATAGAGATATGAAACTGGAATATCAAATGTCTCATGGTGTGTATGCCATATGACACTGGATGCACAGTCATTGTAATGCATTGTCACTGTCAACAAAAATATTTATTGCTCATTACTCATACATATTTTATCCAGTGTTTAGCAAACAATACTTTATTAAATGATCTATATATTATAATATATTGCATACGTGTTCCATTATTTATTTCATAGGATGCAGTATATCTACTATGTGCCCTATATTTATTTCAAAATAAAGCATTTGACGTTCCACTAATACAATTCCCAGCCATTCTGACAAGGATACCTGGCTTTCTTCCCATTCGTGTCGCCTTCCTCCTTCTCGGGGGCAGCAGGTCGCTTCTCTGTCTTCACGGTCACAGCAGAGGCCATTCGAATCCTGGAACCACGAGAACGTCATTACATTTTTCTCAAAGTCGAGTCGAACTGCGCGGAAAAGCGCGGCTCGTTCACTCAGTTCAGCCTCTGGCCGCTCGCAGCAGTTCGGGGAGGCGGGACAGCCAGGGACAGCGACAGCGACACGGTGCCTGATGACGTGGTTCTCTCCACTCGGCGTCCACACACTGGTTGCGCGTGACGAAACAAACTTTAGGCACAAAACGTCTTAAAAGACCCGGACTTAAAAACCCCGCCGTTCTGGCGTCTAACCACCGACCGCCGAATAGCTAGCAGTAGGCTAGCGGCTAGCCAGCTAACTCACCAAAGCGAACGTTCCTTCGAATTAAAGCCAATTTACTTCACCCAGCAGCCGGTCTCGTTCTGGTAAAGCAGTACACTTGCTGAATTTACGGTCGTTTAAAATATTCATCTTCTTACACGATCATCTTAAAATACTTTTCTGACGCATCTTCACGTGTTTTGAAAGTTTGAAAGCAGGGAATTATGGGAATTATTATAAACAAGTCAAAAAGTAAAAGGTTTTAAATATATAAAAAAAGGTTTTAAAAAAGTGTATCCCATCACCACCGGTCACTAGCTGAATACATAAACCCGTCCATAAATGCAAGATTCGGCTGTTTTTGTTTTTGAAGCCCGTTTAGTGTCGCCGGTTCCACCGTGAGACGGTCATTCTACCGGTCGCACCGGCGACAAATCAGAGGTCCCCACTCACCCAACAGGTTCCGGTCAGCTGAAAATCACACAGGAGGCGGCCAAGAACAGGAGAAGCATAATCCGCGTCACCATCGACCGGCTTCATTAGACTGTCGCGCCGCGGTGTCGCGCTTGCCTAAATGAAAAGCCACGTTCCGGCTCCGTCTGCGCAGAATCTGTTGACGCCGAGCGGCATTACTGTACAGGCGCCGGTAATAACGCGGGCAGGAAGAGTGAGGTGCATTCAGTCCGGGAACCGCCGGTCACACAAGGTTACCTGGCAGCCGGGAAGAGGCTGGTTGGTTGGATGGTTGGTTGGTTGGTTACTTGGCAGCAAGGAAGAGGCTGGTTAGTTGGTTGGTTGGTTGGTTGGTTACTTGGCAGCAAGGAAGAGGCTGGTTAGTTGGTTGGTTGGTTGGTTGGTTACTTGGCAGCAAGGAAGAGGCTGGTTAGTTGGTTGGTTACCTGGCAGCAAGGAAGAGGCTGGTTAGTTGGTTGGTTACCAGGCAGCAAGGAAGAGACTGGTTGGTTGGTTGGTTGGTTGGTTACCTGGCAGCAGGGGAAAGGCTGGTAGGCTGGTTGGTTGGTTACCTGGCAGCAGGGAAAAGGCTGGTTGGTTTTATTGGTTACCTGGCAGCAGGGAAAAGGCTGGTTGGTTGGTTGGTTGGTTGGTTACCTGGCAGCAGGGAAAAGCCTTGTTGGCTGGTTAGTTGGTTACCTGGCAGCAGGGAAGAGGCTGGTTGGTTGGTTGGTTGGGAGTTACTAGCTGAACTATACACAAGCACATTCTTTGGTTGTGTGTCCAACACCTTTATCTTTTGACTTTACAATGATAAAGAAAACCTTTTAAATCGTTTACATTCTTAAAATGCAAATGTGACTTAACTTTTAATGAATCTTTTATATATTCTATTGTCATTTCAGCATTTGTCATTTAGTCCCTGTGACTCTCTTGGGAGCTGATATTAAACGTTTTTCTAGTGTTAATCCACGATATTGGACTTGGGTTTGGGTTGAAGGGAGAAGAGTGAGGAAACCTATGACAACCCAGGCCAAAGGTCAACCCTGGCTGAGAGGATGTGTCCTATTTGTGGAAATAACAGCAAACAAAGGCAACTCAGAAATGCTCGGTCGGGTCTTAACAGATGGCTTTGTTGGTTCTTTTTCTCTCTAATTGGACAAAACCTTCTTTCACGTCCACTCTCATTGCATTTAATGGGTTGATAAAGTGTACACATGTTAGATACATTGTACCTGTGATAACAGGGTCACAATTTGACATCTGTAAGAGACCAGTGGCCTGCATCCCAACTGGGTGAATGGAGCGCCAGCTGGTGAAACGTATATGGAAATGATTAAAGCAGTTGGGGATGTTTGTATTACCATAAATACCTGTGTAGTTACATAATCACAACAGGGTTTGTTTTAATCCCAGGTGGTTCCTAGCATGCTTTATCTGGAACCATGATAACACAGGTGTCTAAATCCTGTGTAAAAGAGACTTCATGAAAGTGACATCACAATGCATGTAGTAAAAAAAAAAGCATTTAAGCTACAGGACAGGTGAGGGAAGCATACTCACAATATGTTATAACACTGAATACTATATAAGCTATAACTGTTATACGTTGTCTGTAGGTACAGCTATCAAATTAAAAAGTGAATCAAGGATGTAAAGCCTATACAATATTTCAATGGCATACTATACTGACAGAAAAATCCTTCTAATGGTGTATTTCTGACACCTTGTGACAGGGACAGTTTCCCTGGAGACACCCAGGGTTAAGTGTCTTGCTCAGAGACACGATGGTAGTTAAGTGAGGTTTGAACCAGTGTCTTTGTGGTCTTCTGGTGGCCACTAGGCTACTACCACCCCAATTATAATTGTCTGAAAAACTGTGACTAGGCACTGGTTTTGTTATTTATTGCCAGGGTAGAAAATAATATGCTTTGTGAAATTTAATATGCTTTGCACAAATTAACCCAGTATAACTTTATAATCAACTGGAAGTATCCTTTCACAACCAGGACAGTGCAGGTAACTAATTTTTATAATTAATAATCATCTTGATGTTTTGAACAAGACCTGCAGATATTTCCAGAGGGGTCACTATCAAAAACCCGGATGGTCTGATTACAACAATAAATAAATACATCTAAGCTATTCTTCTTTTTCCCCCGTCACATAATCTTTTGTGGTCTGATGACTTATGTTTGTCATTTATTTAGATGTGAATATGTATTACTGCAGATTAGAGACCTTAAAGATGTCACTAGTGTAATAAAAGAGCCACACAAGTCATTTTTAGGTCAAAATCATTTAAAGTAATTTTTATTGTATTTAAATTCAAACATGATTGGGCAACAAAATATTAAATTAATTCATTAATTCAAAACATTCACACTTACTAATCTGTATGCAGATGTGTTAGTAAGCATGCTGTGCAGCCTCAACAAAGTAGCATGTGTCTGGTTTACAGGTAACATTATATTTGCAGAGAGCATGCCCAAAAAAAAAAAAATAACTGCACTCCCTTTTTAATTCATTGATAAAACCTAACAAAGAGTGAAATTATTCACAGTTATGACCCTAATTAGTGTGAACTTCTTACATAACTTTGGTCAACTGCAAATACAAAAGACTTGAAAGAAACATTACTGATAAAGTAATGTATCTTCATTCCGGTCACTTGCTTCATAATTATATTTAAAACAATCTTGCTCGTCATATTCTAATAAAAGTCTACTCACTCCTCATAGAAAAAATGAATTTTGTAATAAGGCCAATAGTCAGAAAATCTTTAACACCAGCAATGCATCAATTTTAGAACACATCACCCAGCCCTTCTCAAAATCAACATATTAAAACACTCAGACGGAAGGCTTTAAATGGATATTTATATAGGCTGTTACAGCATTATGCAGTGGTAAAGGGATGTTTGCGTCCTTGGTGTGTGCCGTTCTCTGTTCACTGCAGGGGGGGAGTGTAGTGGCTGGAGTTTTTGAAGCTAGGAGACAGTGGTTAAGGCTACACTGAGATGGAGCCATCCCTGAAGTTCGTCTTCCCAATGAGAACATTGAGCAACACTGCACGACCCTCTCTACACTCACGTTGTGCCTGTGTGATAATATCACCCAGCCTGGACTCATCTTCACGCCTGATCAGGTGACCAAGGCCTCCAAAGCCTTCAGCAACACGATGATAATCTGCAGGAAAGTAAGATGCTTTCAATCACTGCAAAATCGATGAACAGTATTAGATTCCTGGTTTAATGGAGGGATGGCAATGTACAACTCTCAATCTGTGTATAAATAATGCTGACAACGGTATTGTGAAGACCCTGCCAGGCATCTGCGCTCCGCCCTGCAGGTTCCATCTTGCCTGTGCTGAATTTCCCCAATGTGGCCAGCAGGGGGCAGGGATTCCTGAGCTGCAGATCCCAGATATTCCCAATTGGGTCTCAATTGAAGGGAGCAATACAGGAGCAGTTGGAAGCTGAGCTCTCGTCTCACCACTCTCACCGCACTTTCGACAGCCATTCCTCCCTGTCTGGGCCTGAAACATGCTTCTACTTTCAGGTTTCATCTTCTAATACTTATACTATGTATATCGTTAATGTAATATTTAAACATGCTTCTGTTTTGCATCCACCTTGAGCTGAGTGGTTGTAACAGTGCATCATTTAATGCAACATCATCATAGTAGGCGCAGCCAGAACGAAACAGATCAAATGATATATAATGCTTGATACATTTTCAATTTAATGCAGTAGTAATAAAACACAGACCTGTGAAGGCCAGGCCACAGGCCACGTTGCTGCCTAGTATGGGCACCTGCTCTCTGGATATCTGACTCCAACAGGCATCGTTGCCCACCAGAGCGATCACTGGTGTCTGGGAGAGAGGATCACATGACAGTTAAAAAGATATACTTGAAGGACCTGAAACTGCATCAGCACAGTGTCATTTTCTGTGGCACTGAAAAAGTAAAACACGAAAGTGCCTAATGTCAAAAAGTATCCAAAAGTCCAAACAGAACAAAATACAGAACAGAAAAAAAATCCACACACAAATATAGATGATGAGATGTAGACAAGCATTATATACACTTAAACAAAGACTCTCAGCAGAATGAGAGTGGTCAAGCTGTGTCAGGCAGAACTAGGAACCTGAAAGCAGAGGTTGGCTATAGTGTAACTGCAGTCACATCTCATTTTGTGCAGAGCCAGGCATCAGGGGCATTAGAACTGCATTAGAATCCGAACCAGAATCGTGTTTATTGGCAAAGTATGTGAGTGAACACAGACATCATTGACAGGAAACAAATTCTTTGTTTCAAACACAGTATAAAACGACATCAATATACAATATGGCATTGGGGATGGCTGTTTTTAAAGCACTCTGTTTAAAATTGTGCCACAGAATTAAAACTGACATTGACATTGACAGAAGGATGGACCTAGACTGGGAGAAAGGGAGGAATTGACATGCACAGGTGAAAAGAGCGACAGGGCGAGTTTTAATGAGCATTAATTTCAAATAAAGTACCTTGGGGGCGCTGCCTACCTTATGCCGTGTAAAGGTGTCAAATTCCGCAACGCTGTATCCTAGGGATCCATCGCCATAGATGATCCAAACCTGCCGTAAACAGAGTTCATGGACTGCTCTGAAATACTGTGTTTTCTAAGTGTATGACCCACATCTACCTCTGAATCAGGCCTGCAAAGTTTCGCACCCAGTGCAAATCCTCCTCCTACCCCAAGGGTCCCAAATGCACCTAGAGTTCAAAACAGGTCTCAGTATAAGCTCTCGGCTGGTTTCTAATGGTTCGACAGGGAAAAACATCAGAAATGCTGATCAAAATTTCCCGTTCAGACCTGGGTCAAGCCAGCGCAGTGGCCCACGGGGTCTCATGATATAAGCAGCGCTGCCCACAAAGTCACCACCGTCTGCGACAATGATGCTGTCCTCGGGCAGCACCTCGTCCACACAGTGCAGAACACTCAGAGGATTCAGGTGATGTTCCGTTTTCTCGTCCGCCTTGTCACTGCAGTAAAGTAATAGGTCTCAGTCAAAAGTTCATTTTTAAACAAAGTGCAAAACCGAGATATCGGGTGAGTCTCCACCCAATGTATTGGGATGGGCTCCAGCTCCCTGATGTAAATTGTGCAGTCATGAGTCAGTGAGAGTGACTGCAGTCAACAGTGAAATGAGGCATGTACAGATGTTCTACAAAAGAAACATTAAATGACTTTGAAGGAAAAAAATATCATTATTGGTGCATGGAAAGGCATCGATCAGTGAGCAGCCAAGCGTGTTGTTTTAACCTAAAAGTGTTGGAACTTCATTCTTAGATCATTACTTTTTATGCTGATCCTATTAAAAACCAAATCAGGATCGCAGGAATATGTCTAAATGACATTTCCGCCCCCCAGAAAGCACAATTTATCCATATCGAAGGCAGTGAGTGCTTCTAACTACATTTACATTGATAATGGATAAATCAATTTGAGTGCATATTTGATTGTTTAGGATTTTACCGATTCGCCTTCTCTTTCGTGATGTCCCCTTGCTTTAAACTTTGAGGCCAGTCTTCAGGACATCTGTATCCCTTTAGGCCTTTTGACAGACGCAACAAAAAGGACCCAGCATCCCCTGCAACAGTAGTCACAAAAGTTACACATAATAAAATTTTAAACACACAGCTAAATCTGTCACTTTGATTCCAACCCTGAATTGCCACTGTTGGTTTCCAGAACATGTCTGAGTTTTTGAGCAGCTGGCTCTGGTCTCGGTTGACTGCAATAATTTTTGTGCGTCGGTTCAGCACTCTCCCATAGCTCAGACGGAAGTCACACACAGTACCTGTTATAAAACAGTATTATAAAAAAAATTAGCATATAAAAACATAAAATCAAGCCACTAGACAATTAGTAAAAAATGCTGAGAAGCCTGCAAGTAGTTGAAGGCAGGATGGCATGGATACCAAAACCATGGCTATCACCTCTATGTCAGCAGTCGATGATTTTAAACAGTGAATGGCATTTTCAGACAATAAAATGCAGACTGAGTAGTTATACCATATTGAACATGAAACGGCTGACAAAATCTACTGTGAACAATTCCTCACCGGCCAAAAGAACAAGGTCAGCTTCTTTGAGGGCATCACGTCTATTCTGTCGGATATGCAGTGGGCTGTCTCTACCCAGCATTCCACGAGACATTCCACCCAGGAAGCATGGAATACCCAGAGAGTCAAGAGCCTTTCTGTAATCAAGACAGAGCAATATAAGTATAAATCAAACAAACAAAATGCACTGAAGAAAGAATGGAAATAATGTCAAGAAATAATATGAGAGTTTATATTTACTGGCTATTGGTATGTTAATTGGTTAGTTAACTTCATGGCAGGATGAAGGGGTAAAAACAAAAATTTAGCAATAGAAGGCTCTATTTTTGCTCTGTAGAGTAGTGCATTAAGAAAACAGCTTCTAGTGAATAAAGATGAGCTTTCTTCCTCTAAAAAGAGTTCAAACCTAGCACCAGGCTAGAACTACTGATGAATAATAGCAGAATATTAGAATGCAATAAAAAAATCTCAGTTTCATGTTTACCTGATGTCTTCTACCGGTGTTGGAGGGAGGGTTACTTGGCTTCCCATAAGAATGACTGGCTTTTTGGCCCTGCTCACCAGTTCAATACATTTTTGGATCTAAGCAATACAAATTGTGTTTGTTTATTCCAAACAAACTGTATAGTATAAATTATTATGTATAAGATAAACTGTATAACATAAATTCCAGTGTGTAGTATGAGGTGCCAGACTCACCTGATCATCAGTAGCATAAGGGATCTGCACAGGTAAAGGTGAAAAATCAGACTTTTCCCAAGCCCCAGCAAACAGGTTCATGAGATGATTATGCAGGTACCTTAATCAAACAGACAAATTCAATTGTTGCTCCATAAGACACAAGTGAATGTCAACACATGTTGGTTATCCCTTACCAAGCAATGACTTTCCCAATCAGTCCTTTGGGGGCGCTTTTTACCGCAAACTCTTTCTCCACCAGATGATAGGGGTACAGTGTGTCGATGGGAAACTCAACAAAAACAGGGCCTAGGGGACAAAGATAATTTAGGTAGCATATCATAAGCACAGTCAGGTTTTCAAAATGTGTTGCCATTCATATGTAAAACTTCACAAATATATCTTTTCTAGGACCATTTATTTGCTTATTTGTACATTGAACTCTTATATTATATAGTCAACATATTATCTGCCATGACAATGTAAATTTCCCACTTGTGGGTCTCATCTTATCTTATTATGTCTTATCATATAGTAAAAGCTTCAAATGGCCAGTGTTAGACTGATGCAGATTTCCTGTGGCTTTCTTCATTATTTTTGTGTCATGACTCAAGCAAAAAGTGTTTAACCACTGCATGGCAAACAGGGAAACATTTAAAGGTCCCATGACATGAAAATGTCACTTTGTGAAATTAACACGAGTTCCCCTGGCCTGTCTATGGTCCTGCAGTGGTTAGAAATGGTGTGCTTTGGCCATTCTGCTTCACCGTTCAGAGAGCAGCAGCTCAGACTGGAATTTCTCCCTTATGTCTAAGAAGAAAGTTTACACAACATCAAGTCCACAAAAAACATCTGCACCGTTATTAGCATTTAAAGCTACAGACACTGAAATGGCGTGTCCACTTTGTGGGACTGGCTCAAAGTGGCTGTAATTCTGCACCATGGCTGAATTTTGGAATGAGACTTCAGATCCAGTATTAGGGGACCAACAAGACCGATATAAAAGCAAAAAGGTGTTCATGTCAGGGGACCTTTAATAGTGACCTTTTAACAGTCACTTTTCACAATATCTTTTGTACAACATGAGTTAGGCACCACAATATTATTTATGTAGAACAGATGCTAGCCACAGTGTCCATAATGGTAATTTCCTGACAACATTAAACCTTTGTAGAGGTGTGGACATATTTTTGGTGTGCATGGTTATGGCAAAGGTACCTGGGGTCCCAGACTGCGCAATGGCAAGGGCCTTCTTCACAACAGGAACAATCTCCCGCACGGTCCTCACAGATGCACAGAACTTGCAGAGCGGTTTAAATAAAGACATCTGATCGATATCTTGGAGAGCACCTCTGCCCTTCAGTCAACAAAGCGAGCAAAGTGAACACTTTCATTATCAGCTGCATATAGGTTCACTTGAAATTACTTCATGAGTCCATGCAAAGTGACCGTAGTTCAGGTCAGGGGACCTAGATGGTCAAGCCAGTATTGTGAAGATCTTATGGACATATGTGTGCTTTTTTCTGGCATGTCTTCCAACTAATCTGTTGGCATGGACTGAATTCTCATTTACCAGAAGTACATGGAAGTAGATAGAAACCATCTACTACTTTCATGCTTCTCTCGCTAATCTGGGTACAATGATTTAGAAACATTACAAAAAATGATTTTGAATAAAGAATAATGAATAAAGAAATCATCTTTTGATACATTAAATAATTCGTATTCGAATCTGCTGGCATTCATACCTTCAATAGAATGGGGTTATGGGTAAAGATAATGGGCCACAATTCTACTTGAAGGTCCCATGACATGAAAATGTCACTTTGTGAGATTATTTACGAGTTATAATACGAGTTCCCCTGGCCTGTCTATGGTCCTGCAGTGGCTAGAAATGATGATTGGTGTACAGAGAGCTTTGGTCATTCTGCTTCGCCGCTCAGAGAGCAGGAGCTTGGGCGGTCGAATTTGTCCCCTTATGTAGTCATAAGAGGAAAGGTTACCTCCCGTTTCTCATGCTCTTTCCAGCCAGAGAATTGGGTGGACACAAATAATTAAATAATAAAAGTGGCTGTAATTCTGCATTTGGAAAGAGGCTTCAGATACAGTATTAGGGGACCACAAAGACCGATATAAAAGAAAAAAATTATGTCAACTCTAATATTAACTCTACTTTTAGTTTCTGATGTCACAGACATAACAGTTCCCTAGTGGTAAGGATACTGACCTGCAGCAGTGTTGCAGCTGCTCCACCAATCAGGAGGAGAGGCGATTCGGCCATCTGAGCATTCTTCACCGCTGTTACCGTGTTAGTTAGGCCAGGCCCGGCTGTCACTGCAGCTACACCAACCGTGCCTGAGTGAAGGATCTGTGATTATCTCTCAATAATAATACAAACAGGAACAACACAATAATTACTAGCTGTGAAGGTCCCACTTATGCTGCCAGAACAGCTTTGGCCCATCGTGGAATAGTCTCCTTGATACCTCTGAAAGTAGCAGCTGATCCTTTAGCTCCATTATAGCCCCAGGGCCCAGTTGTTGAAAAGGTAATCCAGTTTTAACCTGGGAAAAACCTTCACTGTGTGTGTGAATAGGGATACATTTGACCCCAAAAAATTCAGTGAGAATTTCAGGCAAGAAAATTGATCATAAAGTGAGATCAGCATGTTTGCTGATATAAAATGTATTTATATTTTGTACAATTGTTAAACTATGACAGTGGCAGTGAAAATAAGCCTTTTGGGAAACCTGAAATATTTTTGGTCTGAAAGTTGTTCTGAGAGTAGGTTACACGGTTCCATTTAAAGTGTTAGTAGTTTTGTAAGAGGTGTTCATACAGAATACACCACACCGGAAACACACAGCTTCTGTACTGACACCTGTATATTGTATATTTACTTCATTATCTATAGATCTATTTCCAAATTTATACAAGCAGGCTGTTGGTGGGTTACAGCCACCCCCACCACACCGGAAACACACAGCTTCTGTACATGTATATATTGCCAAGGTGCCACTGCCCACCGCTCATCAAGGGTGATGGTTAAAAGCAGAGGACACATTTTGTTGTGTCACCATGTGCTGTGCTGCAGCGTATCACAATGACAATCATTTCACTTTCACTTAAAATATAAATGTATGAGTGGTAACGCTACAGGTCTCATCATGAAGCCTGTCAGTGTCTTTCAAGTAACATTGCAAAACATTTTTTTTTTTTTTTTTTGGGGGGTGAATTTATGTATTCATTAATTTTTTTTATGTTTATACATTTATCTTTATCCATATTGTATGTAGTATATATAGTGTTTAACTTTATTAAAAATTATCTTTAAAAATATATTTTAAAAGTTAGTTTTTTTCTCACCCTCTAGTATCAAAAATAGTATTGAGTACCATTATTAGTATCGGAAATTTCCCTATCAAGACAAGCCTAATGGTTTCATAGAATAGGTGTCTGAGGCTGTCAACAGAAACACTGAGAGCTGAGGAGTTAAGCTCTGTAGATTGCAAGGTTGGACCTCCATGGATGTATAAACACCTCTTACAGAAGATCAATCAAATTGAACATCCAAAAATCTTCCAACCAAGCTGTCCGGATCAAGTCAAAAGCAAAATGTGACATATTCCTATATCTGAAAAAACACTTTTTAAGAGTTTGGTGCATAAAGCCATTTACATTTATGGCATTTATCAGATGCCCTTATCCAGGGCAGCTTACAATCAGTAGGTACAGAGACCGTCACCCTGGGTCTTCAGGTTCATAGGTGTGGTTGTTACCCTCTAGGCTACTAACACCACTGAAGACACAAATCCATGACTTGTGTCTTCAGTGAGGCGGAAGCCATCAACGTCTCACCATCTATCACCACTGGCCAGACACTACTGTTGGCTAGCAGTAACATGATGAGGGTACAACCCTTAGATCTGTCTGTCATACCTGAAAGCCTGGCCACGGCATCTGCGGCAAACACAGCTGTGGCTTCATGTCGGGTGTCCACAATCTGGATGCCTAGTTTCTCACAGGCCACAAGGATGGGTGATATGTGCCCCCCAACCAACGTGAAGACAAATTTGACACCATGGGCTCGGAGGACCTGAGCCACGCTCTCGCCTCCATGCCGTGGACTCTGTGTTTCAGTCTGGGAAGATGAAAGAACAAAACACTACATTATGGGACTAACAACTGACGATTTAGCATTATAGCTGAATAACTTTACATTTACAGCATTTACCAGACGCCCTTATCCAGAGCGACTTACAATCAGTAGTTACAGGGACAGTCCCCCTGGAGAGACTCAGGGTTAATTGTCTTGCTCAGGGACACGGTGGTAGTCAGCAGGATTTGAACCTGGGTCTTCTGGTTCATAGGCGAGTGTGTTACCCACTAGGCTACTACCACCCTACTAACTTGTCCATCCACAACTATTCATTCATGTTAAGTACACATAAAACACATTAAATTATTGATCGACAATCCAGTCTTGAAAATTCCACCAAGATTCTTAAAAATGAACAAAGTATTTTGCTTTAAGGAGAGTATGATACTATTATTATTGGTATTCAAATGATGAGCGTTATGACAGAGTTAAGATCTGGAGATCTTGCTGTGGTTTGATTGTATGCTATGATCACCAGGTAACGAAGACAGGTTTATGAATTAAGAGTTGTACCTACGCCACTGTTGCTGTTTGTTCACGTTTTCTGTTGATTTAGTTGAGATGCAGCGAGATTGTGGTGTATTCACACCACTGTTATCAGGCCAGGCGCCGTGTTCTGCCTTTTGAACGAAATGAACGTTGGAACAAAGTCTATTATGTTGCGTTGCGCAAAGCGCCTCTGCGGCGTGACCTCTGACCTACAGAAGCCCGGCTGCTACAGAACACCGGTCCGACGGGACACACCTCGACCTTTACTCGCTGTTTCCAAACTACTTCTACTACTTCCTAAAGACGCGCACCATGGCGCGAACAGGTGCCGTTTCCGGGGTGGGTGACAGTAGACGTGGAACTCAGGAACGCTTACCTTGTGCAGGAGCTGATATAACACGCCGAGTTTATACGCGGCGTAAACCAGACCTCCCAGTACTACCCCGACAGAGCATCCCAGCAGCGCGCAGGGACACGCGTCCATGTCCGAGGCTTCTCTGTCCCCCCGTCTAGACACTCGGCGCGGTCTCCCGTCCGTCCAGAGGAATATCACGTACTTTGTGCGCGAAGGTCCACGTCGCGAGAACTTCCGAGCAGTACAGACGCAGCGGCCGCGCTTCGGCTCGAGGTGACCGACAGAACCCCGGTTCTCCGCAGCCGCCCGGAGCTCCGCTTCATGCGCAAGGCGACTGCGTTCAGCGCTGTTACGGACTGACGCGCGACGCAAGCGGCTACGTGAATACCACTGACTGCTGCGCACCTCACGAGCTGAACGTACGCGGGCCAATCGCTTTCGGGTGGGCGTGGCCTTCTCAGTTGTAAATCACACGTGATGCCGGAAGACACGTGGACGGAGTCATGAATATTGATAATAACGCGTACTAATTAGTTCGTGCTACATGCTATCACCTAGCATGTTCTATTCCTGACAAGTTAGGCCTCATCAGGGCTCTCAGTTTTGTAACTCAAAATCTACAGAAACCGAATGAGAATTGCTGGTGTCTTTCTCTTGTAAGTCACTTTGGATAAAAGCGTCTTGCAAGAAAAGTACAGTAAAAAATTTAAAGTAAAGCTAAGACCTGCAGGGCTTTCAAGAAACAATTAAAGCGAAATGGAATACATTGAATGCATGAATGAAATCAAACCTTTTACTGAAACAAATTTTTAAGAACTAATTTCAACAATTTGAATTAATTTCTCCTATTCTGTCTTCATTGGACTGCCTACCTATCAAATTTTGCATTGACTATTTAATTCTGCTACTAGCATATACAACTAAAATAAGTTTGGCCTGGACTAATATTGTGACTTGCTAACAGACCACTACCCTTCATTAGAATTATGCTCACAAGGCTCTGGATCCTCAGCAGATAAACAAGCCTTCTGTATCACAATGACAATCGCTTCACTTTCACCATGCTGCGGAGCATCAAACTGTCTAGCACTAGATTGTGTGGAAGCGCACAGGTCACAATTACAGTGGGGCAAAAAAGTATTTAGTCAGCCACCAATTGTGCAAGTTCTCCCACTTAAAAGAGAGGCCTGTAATTTTCATCATAGGTATACCTCAACTATGAGAGAAAAAATTAGAAAAAAAATCAGAAAATCACATCCTCTGATTTTTTTAACAGTTTATTTGCAAATTATGGTGGAAAATAAGTATTTGGTCAATAACAAAAGTTCATCTCAATACTTTGTTATATACCCTTTGTTGGCAATGAGGAAGTCTTCACAAGGTTTTCACACACTGTTGCTGGTATTTTGGCCCATTCTTCCATGCAGATCTCTTCTACACTGTAAAAAAAAAAATTTGTTTTTACGGTAAAAAACTGGCAGCTGTGGTTGCCAGAATTTCACCGTAAAAATGACAGTGAAACATTTTCTTCTTTTACGGTAGAAAAGTATCGTTACTGTTAATTTTACTGTTTAAAATAGTGTTTTAATCAATATTATACTGTAAAAATAAAAGTTGTAACTTTTAAAAAAAGCATTACTTTGCCATAACATGAACATGAAAATCCTGTATAAAAGAAAGTTGATGCCACAAAACATGACATTTTATTACTGCACAATTGACGGTCTAAATTCTAAAATACATGTTTATTCTGTTAAATTTCCCAGAAGTTACTGCAAAAATAAATGTTTTGCAGTTTTAACTTTTAATAGCTAAATTAAATATGGCAAAACCTCCCTGTAAATAATAAGGTAAAACATTTTCTACTGGTAACAGTAAAATGATGTTAGTATTGCTGATTTTACAGTTAAAAGTTGTTAAATTTAATACTTTACTGTTACAATAAGTTTTTTTTTATTGTTTACAGAGACACTGTTTTACCCAATTATAATATCAAATTAAAATGGAAAAAAGGGTTTACACCATGAAATATGATGGCCTTTTACTGTTCAATTAATAGTATGTATTATGAACTTAATTCCAGGCATTAAAACATTTTTAAATATACATAAAATATTCAGCCAACTTAACATTTTTGGTGCTGTTATCAGGTGATAAAGAACCTTTCCCAGACTAGTGTTTTTAGTCATTCATTCTATTCTTCAATCTTAACACACAAAGCATTAACTGAAATTTTCAAATGCCATAAAAATATCCAGCTTAGTCTTTTATAACAAAGTGCTTTATTTAATATGTGAGGTTGTAAACATCAAATATTACAATTTTTACTTAATACATTTTACAAATACTCAAGGAGAAAAGAATCACCAAAGAAATTCTATGAAGTTTTCTTCAAATTTGTACAAATCCAGGGCAGTAAGTACCAAATTATTTGCCAAAACCACTTTACAATCACTTAGAGAAATTTAAGTGTGTTTTGTGCTGCTTTTCCACATTATCCAAATGCAATCACCCCTAAAGGGGAGAAAGAGAAACACTTCCTCTATAACTGAAAAGAAATTTGAATCTAAGAAATTCCTCAAACAAGCTTAACAAGTGCATTAAAGCTGAATATGTATTTCTTCAAAACTGCCTCAGACAACAAAATAAACTTGTTTTGAGAACTTTAAAACTGAATTTTTGGTTTATTCTAGCTTCAAAATATAAGCAATATAAATACAGCGTATCATTCACATCATTTAAATACAACAAGCACTAAAGAGGAGCAAAAGTTTGAAGTCTTACATAATAAAACTCAAGAAACAATACCTCTAAATCCATAGGGAAACCGGAACAATCAATAGGTAAAACCGGAACTAGGTATTACCTATTTCTTTCAGGAACAAAACCGTGCAATAAAGCTGAACATGTACAAATAATACCAGACATTTTATCTAGTAAAACTTGTCACTGTTACACTGACTTACAGAAATTTAACTCTGAATTTTAACAACAAAACATCTGCAGTGTATGTAAAACACAGCATACCTTTTCACATCATAGCCAAACATTGTGGGTATGTCTAGGTCCACTCATGGTCTGCAATGTCTGAGATGAGAGTGAGAACTCTGGGGTTGACTGACCACAGTTTTTTCTTGCACTCAACCTTTGTGCCTCTCTCAGGATTTATGGAAAAGAAACATCTTGATGAAAAAAAGAGAAGAGAAGAATATAACAAACTGAGGCAGCATATAAAAGGCTATGTTTTGTAAATATGATAAAAATAAATTTACCTTTGGAGGAACTCCAGTGTTGATCGCAGTTCCACTGGGTAGTGTATGTTGAAGCAGTAGTAACTGCCAAACATAAGACAAATTGCAGAGGTGAAGGTTGTGATGCAGCCGTTGACAACCTTTTGGTCAATGCTTAACATGAATGTCTTAGCAGTGAAGCAGGAGGACCCTGAGAATAAACAACAAATAATAATTACATTTTCATACCAAGTACTTCAATATCAACCATATATACAAATACATGCATCGTAGGATCCTACATACATCGTAGGATTAGTCACCCTATTGGTTGAACTTCTAAGGTAAGTGTGGGACATCAAACTAAACAAGCCAAGAATACAAGAGGGCGGCCGTTAAACAAGAAGAGAAAAAAAGCATGAGGGTTTAGCTCTGTTTACTTACCACAAACAATAATGCAGGGTGTTGGTGGCACATTCTCCATCTGAACTTCCCCTGGAAGGCTTGTCATCTCGATGCAATGAAACAGACGCTCCTCCTTCTCACCAAAGTGAGCCAGTAAAAGAAGCACCATCTCGACAAGTTCTTCTGAGCAACCGCTGGACCGGCCTCTTTCAGTCTGAAGCTTGAGAAGAGCATTCAGGACTTGTTTGTGTTTTTGTGCATCAACACATTTGAGGAAGTTTAACAGACGTGCCCCCTTTTTGTCTACATTGGTAAGGAAGGTCTCCATAGGATTCACACCCGTCAGTTCCTGGAAGTGGGCTGTCATACCAACTTCCGTGAACAAAAAGGGCCATTCCTGGCATAGTTTCTGGATGCTTGCACCTTTGTTGATGTCTTTACGCTGTGTGAAATAGGTGCACTTGACTAGTTCTTTCACAACATCTATATTGTAGTTAATCTCTTTGAACAACTTCCTCATTTCTTCTTTTTTTTCAACCTGACTCTCCACAGTCTCTGAAAGTGGCAAATGTTTTGGCTCCCAGCTAACACAGCCATATGTGTCTTGAACACTTGCTTTTTGTTCAGCAGGTATTTCATCTGTATCGTTGTCATCTGATGCTGCCTTGCGTTTTCTTATCCTTGGTGTGTCAGGTCGTTTCACATTTTCAACTCTTGACTTAAGTTGTTTTACCAAGGAATGATATCCAAGTCCAATAACATCACCATCAATCACATCTTGAAGAGACTTTGGATACTTGGCCACCATCCTTTTTGCTATCTCTGTAGTGTTGTGTTTGGTTGGATTTTTACAAATCTTCATCATTTCCGACACCACAATCCTTACCATTTCTCGTCGTTGTCGTGCACTTGGCCTCTTCTGTCTTTCCAAGTTCTGTACTAACTCCTCAGGGAGCTTCTGCCATGGTATCTCAAAACTGTCAGCCCAGTTTGGCATAAATGGGGTACAGCTTCCGGAAGGTGATGAAGTAGTGGTGGATGACTGTGGTGAGGATGAAGCTGAGGCTGGAGAGGGAGAGGAATGGGCAACCACTGGAGAGGAACACACCAAGTTTGGTGTTGAAGTGCTTGAGTCTGTAAAAGTACAACAAAGGAGATATGAAAGCATAAAACCTTAAGCGACGTTTTGCTACTATGTTAATAATAAATTTATAGATATTAAGGCTACACAGTATGGTCAAAAGTTAATATGGCAATCATTCTTACAGATTGGGTTTCACAATTCACTCAAAATTACTGAAATTTCTCCCTTAAACATAACTTTCATTTACACAGCGAGCATGCTAAATTAATGATGATGCGGCACTTGTACTCAGCAAAACTAAGATTTTAACTATTTCCAATTATCGTGCAGCCTTATTAGACAAGTGTACCCTGGTATAGTGTGGTGGTAATGTTTTACACTTACCATTATGGGCCCAGGCAGCAACTAGTCTTCTGGCTTGTATGGGCTTTAACACTGGCAGCAAGTCTCCTTCCGTAATATACTTTAAATCATCGGTGGTTGTGGCCCCAAGTGCCTTCAAAGTATCTTCAACCGACTTGATCAGAAAGGTCCGGAAGGACTCTGGCTATTGCATCACTTATCTTTTTTAGCACCTGGGATTCAGTCATATCTGTAGAGACACACAAACAAATGGTTTGGCCTCTGGCCCACTAACATCAAGGCATTTAGTCGGACAAGATGCTGTGCTTCAGTGGAACAATCTGGTATCCATTTTTCATGTAAGATAATAATGGCCACATGTCAATCAGTTCACTGATGAGTCTGCATTCTAATCTTCCAGTGTCATTTTTTACAGAGTACATGTGATAGTATGAAAGAAATTCTACATCATAAACTCTCATCAGAAAATAAAGCGCAGAATCATCTTTAACAAAAATGAGGAGGAGTTCACCAAACTCTACTGACTCATCATTCTTCGTAACAAGAAACTGACCCTTCCTGTAAGTTAGCCCATTGTACTGCACATCAAAAGGAATTGTTGTATTTCTTTCAGTAAAGCCCAAATGTAGGATTGTTTCTTTAACTTGCTCACTGTAAAGTTGTGGGTAAAATGGTGAGCAATCTTTTATTTGCAATGCTGGAGGACTCACTGCCCCAGCAGAAAGGAAGGCCTGAAACATCTGATGTCGCTCTGAAAGAGTCAAACACAGATTTTTGAAATTTTTTAGATGCCTTGAGCATCTTTTGAAGTAACTATGTTTGCTCTCAAAACGCATAGTCCACAGCCTGATGAGTGGGCCAAATTTCAGGATAAGCCCGGGATAATGCCGTAAGAAATGGTGTTTAGGTCTTAAGTTGGTATCTGGAAACAGTGCCTTTCTGGTTTCTAAATATTCTTGGATTAGAGCATCCAGATAAGTAACCTGAGCCTTGGAAATTTGCTGAGCACAAATTAGGTCTACAATGTCCTTAAGCTGCAAAGTTAACTGCCACACATTATCTTGGGGGTTCTGCACTTTGTCTCCAATTATGAGAGGTAAAAGTCTCAAGAAGTTCCAATTTTGAACAGCTTGACCACTAAGTTTCAATGTTTTTGGACTGACCTCACAAGGCTTAGAGGAAGCATCTGTTCCTTTGTATTTAAACTGCTTGATGCGCCTGTTTAAATTTGTGTAGGTGAACCATTTATTAGTCTTGATAAAGTACTTGAGGTAAAGAGCAACATCGTGGGAGAGGACACCTTCGAAGATGTCATGACCAAGACATGGGGGCATGCCGGGCATGCAAACATCAAAGTTTCGTAAAGAATTAAATACAGACCTGAACTTTATCCCTTGTACTTCTGACACGTTTTCTGTCTCAAGCTGTTCAGTGGCAGATCTGTACGTTTCTGGGGTCCGCTGAGGTCCACAGATGGCTGGATCAGCACCCTGAAATTCAGTTCGAGTTAACAGACAGTATCTGCATAAGTACTCAGATGAACTGAAATTTTCTGTAAAACCACCAATACAATGAGAGCCCAGGTTGTCTCCGGCAATGCAGTAGAGAGCTCCCTTTACAACAGATTTGTCTACTATTGTTATCCCCTTCTCCTCTAGTACCCTCAAATCAGCCAGGAGTTCTGAAAAAACTTTGTTATGGCCAAATTCCTTGAAATCCTTCTCTCTACACAGGAAAACCAGTTGCATATGATCAGGATTTGATCGGGCATGTGGGGGGATGTTGAGTAGAGAGAAGTACACAGCCAAAACCTTGTGCTTCTTTTTAGCAGAACCAAGTGGGTTCACGACTTCAAATGCATCCTGGTATAGAACCAACTTAAGACAACTTGGATTTTTCTGAAAAAATGTGTTTGACATAAACACCTTACCATCACAACAGTCATTGAGAACATCTGTTTTGGAAATATGGTTAGGATTTACTGACATGAGACCTTGCCAAAAACAAGATTCCAGCATACTTTTCAAAGTATTTAGCACAGGAACATAATAGACAAATCTCTCTGTCCTGTTCTCGTCGCTGCCCAAAAACACCTTTTTGGGCTCAACATATTTGAACACATCTTTAAAACACTGGGTTCTTGAGTAAGCTGTTCTCATCGGCCCTGTGTGACAAGCTGAGAACAAGTCTGATTGTTTTACAGTGTCAGAGATTTTTACAATGTCTTCATTTGAAACGGACATATCTTTTAAAAGTGAGCCTAGTCTATTCAAAGTATATGTTTGTCCCAATTCATGTATATTCTGCACTTCTTCAACAATGGTTTGAATGGTAGATCCTGGAAGAAGATGCTGTCCCTGTAGTTTAATGTAAAACATACATACATTTCTGAGATACAGGTCAGTGAAATTAGACCCATCCACAACAGTGTCGTCAGCATCTGAGACACTGTCAGCCGTCTGTATGATGCCACTTGTAGTGGGATCTGACTCGGTATCTTTGACTGATGCACAAATCACATTTTCCAAACAATGTCTGTGTTTTCTAGACATATGGGAGGTAAATGAAGATTTTACAGAGAACACACTTTTGCATCCTCTAACTGGGCAAACCACAGTTCGTCCCTCTTCTATGTGTTCCTTTAAGTGAGCAACCAAAGCTTTAGTTCCGTCACACTGGCGTTCACAAAGAGAAACGGTGCATTTTAATGCCATTAAGGTCATATCCTGAGAAACAGTTGTGGTACCACTGTGGTGGCGATAGAAATGAGACTTTAAAGCTGGATATCCAGAAAACACCTGCTTACAACTTGGTTCAACACATTTAAAAATACAACGGGGTTCATTACGATGCAGTTTGCAATGCAAAACATATGCTTTAACAGATTGAACAGACAATCCACATATATTACAAAAATACATCTTCAAAATTTAAACACCAAAATTATGGCAATTGTCAACACAAGCTGCAAGGTTAGCTAGCTTAAAGTTTGAGCCTGAAGTCAAAAGAGGAAATCCATACAGCCTTTATCTGAGGCATTAAAAGGCAGCTACACTAACTAAAAGATTACCATTAATAAAACCCGTCTCCAAATCATGTCTAACCATGCATTATTTACATTACCAGGCTGTTTTCCAAGTATAATGTGGATAATATTAATGCTATTAGCTAAAGCAAAGGCAGCATTGTCGTTTGTGACCTTCACTGTGCGTAACACAACACTCTTGATAAACAGAATAAACCCAGTTAAACTTTTATTTTTTTACCACGGTAAATGAAGACGGGCTGTGGTTGAGTCCAATGCCACTCCTTGAAACCGAAAAACTGCTGGCGTGCTTCTGTAGTCCAAAGCAAAGTTTGTGTGGAGCGTTTCAGACGTTAGCGGAGCCAAATGCAGTGCCCTGATTGGCCTGTTTGAATTTAGGCGCGTTGCCAGACTGCAGGGGAAAAAACTCGGTTTTGAAATAATTGTGTTCTGTTTGTCCATCTAAAAACTGAATTTATCTCCTTATGGTAATCAAAGACATACAAACAGGAAAGACAACCGCTACTGATTCTCCCTTGTTTACTTTTTAGCGTCAAGTTCTGTGTACCGCAATTTGCCCAACTGTGTGGCACAAACAGCACAAACTCTTCACACATATCGGTGAATATTCTCATCCAAGCGGATTTATCTGGAAGTTGGGTCATGGCAATTGGACTTCTTTCTTGTTAGGTTGAAGCTGCTTTGATAAGTAGTGGACCTAACACGATTGAAGCTGATAAAGCTGCCATTTATTGACACTGATACAAAATAGAAGTTTAGGGCCTGAAACAACGTAATTACAAGTCCAACTGCCGTAGAGTGGTTATGGCTTAGCTGGTAGAGTGGACATCTTCCAGCTGTCTGTGTGAATGCCTCTTATACACCAAAACAACGTGAATAGTACATTTTGGTGAACACTATTACAGTATATGTCCGCTATCGACACAAAAGTAGGCTGTTTTACATTTTATGACAAACTGTATTCTTTACATGAAATACATGTAAAAATTAAAGTACTTAAATGTTTGATATTGTCTTCATGTTCAGCACAAATGTATGTACATTTGAGATTTTTTGAGTCATTTGAGTTGTATGTGAAATAAATGCAAAAATTGTTTAACCATTCAGCAGTTAACAACCGTATTCTTTTCAAGACATAAATGTAAAAATCGCAGTGTTTGACTGTTATTAACGTGATGGAAATTTCCCGTTAAAAAAACAATGCAAGCGTGCTTTACAGTATGGCAATGTATTTTTTTCTGAGAAAAAATGTAAATATTACTGTTTTCCTTGATTATTTTAATCACAGTGACATCACGTTAAAAAAAACATAATAAACTGTTTAACAATTTACAGACTTTTACTGTCATGGTTTTACAGTTTTTTACTGTAAGATCTACGGACATTTTTTACAGTGTAGAGCAGTGATGTTTTGGGGCTGTCGCTGGGTAACACGGACTTTCAACTCCCTCCAAAGATTTTCAATGGGGTTGAGATCTGGAGACTGGCTAGGCCACTCCAGAACCTTGAAATGCTTCTTACGAAGCCACTCCTTTGTTGCCCGCACTGTGTGTTTGGGATCATTGTCATGCTGAAAGACCCAGCCACGTTTCATCTTCAATGCCCTTGCTGATGGAAGGAGGTTTTCACTCAAAATCTCACGAGACATGGCCCCATTAATTCTTTTCTTTACACGGATCAGTCGTCCGAGTCCCTTTGCAGAAAAACACCCCCAAAGCATGATGTTTCTACCCCCATACTTCACAGTAGGTATGGTGTTCTTTGGATGCAACTCAGCATTCTTTCTCCTCCAAACACGACAAGTTTTTACCAAAAAGTTCTATTTTGGTTTCATCGGACCATATGACATTCTCCCAATCCTCTTCTGGATCATCCAGATGTTCTCTGGCAAACTTCAGACGGGCCCGGACATGTACTGGCTTAAGCAGGGGAACACGTCTGGCACTGCAGGATTTGAGTCCCTGGCGGTGTAGTGTGTTACTGATGCTAGACTTTGTTACTTTGGTCCCAGCTCTCTGCAGGTCATTCACTAAGTCCCCCCGTGTGGTTGTGGGATTTTTGATCACCGTTCTTGTAATCATTTTGACCCAACGGGGTGAGATCTTGCGTGGAGCCCCAGATCGAGGGAGATTAACAGTGGTCTTGTATGTCTTCCATTTTCTAATAATTGCTCCCACAGTTGATTTCTTCACACCAAGCTGCTTACCTATTGCAGATTTAGTCTTCCCAGCCTTGTGCAGGTCTACAATTTTGTTTCTGGTGTCCTTACACAGCTCTTTGGTCTTGGCCATAGTGGAGTTAAGAGTGTGACTGTTTGAGGTTGTGGACGGGTGTCTTTTATACTGATAATGAGTTCAAACAGATACCATTAATACAGGTAATGAGGGCAGAGGAGCCTTTTACAGAAGAAGTTATAGGTCTGTGAGAGTCAGAAATCCTGCTGTGACCAAATACTTATTTTCCAACGTAATTTAAATCTTTAAAAATTCAGAGGATGTGATTTTCTGGATTTTTTTTTGCTCATTTTGTCTTTCATAGTTGAGGTATACCTATTTATACTTATTTTGTATACCAGTGTTTTGTAAAAAACATTGGTTAAGATGATCTTCTGTTTGTCCGAGTGAAAACTGGGTTATCTGAATGTTTTTTTTCAATATAGTCTTTTTTTAGCTCTTAAGGAGTTTTTCCTTCAGGTTTGTAAGGCAATAAATATTTTTTCTTTTTAATTCTATTCCTTGTCTATCCACATCCATGAAAGTACTCCAACATTTTGTATTACCTTTTTTGTTTTTTTCTTATTTCAAGATTGTGAAAGTGAAAGTGAAGTGATTGTCATTGTGAAACACAGCACACAGTGACACAACGAAATGTGTCCTCTGCTTTTAACCATCACCCTTGGTGGGAAGTGTGCAGCCATGAAAGCCGTATGGGGAGCATATTATATATGCTCCCCATACACACGCACACACACAAACCGGATTCTAAAAAAAAAGTTGGGACACTAAACAAATTGTGAATAAAAACTGAATGCAATGATGTGGAGATGGCAAATGTCAATATTTTATTTGTAATAGAACGTAGATAACAGCTCAAACGTTTAATCCGAGTAAATGTATCATTTTAATGGAACAATATGTTGATTAAAAATTCCACAGTGTCAACAAATCCCCAAAAAGTTGGGACAAGTAGCAGTAAGAGGCTGGAAAAAGGAAATTTGAGCATAACGAAGAGCTGGAAGACCAATTAACACTAATTAGGTCAATTGGCAACATGTCTGGGTATAAAAAGAGCTTCTCAGAGTGGCAGTGTCTCTCAGAAGCCAAGAAGGGTAGAGGATCAACAATTCTCTCAGAGAATCTGGAACAATATCTGTGTGTAAGGGTCAAGGCCGTAAAACCATACTGGATGCCCGTGATCTCCGGGCCCTTAAACGACACTGCACCACAACCAGGAACGCTACTGTAAAGGAAATCACAGAATGGGCTCAGGAATACTTCCAGAAACCATTGTCAGTGAACACAATCCACCGTGCCATCCATGCCAACTGAAACTCTACAGTGCAAAGAAGCCATTTCTAAGCAAGATGCACAAGCTCAGGCTTTTCACTGGGCCAGGGAGTGAGGATGGAGTGAGGCAAAATGAAAGACTGTTGTGTGGTCAGACAAGTCTCGATTCAAAGTTCTTTTTGGAAATCTGGGACACCATGTCATCCGGACCAAAGAGGACAAGGACAACTCAAGTTGTAATCAACGCTCAGTTCAGAAGCCTGCATCTCTGATGGTATGGGGTTGCATGAGTGCGGGTGGCATGGGCAGATTGCATGTCTGAAAAGGCACAATCAATGCAGAAAAATATATTCAGGTTCTAGAACAACATATGCTCCCATCCAGACGTCATCTCTTTCAGGGAAGACCCTGCATTTTTCAACGAGATAATGCCAGACCACATTCTGCATCAATCACAACATCATGGCTGCGTAGGAGAAGGATCCGGGTACTGAAATGGCCAGTCTGCAGTCCAGATCTTTCACCTATAGAGAACATTTGGCGCATCATAAAGAGGAAGGTGCAACAAAGAAGGCCCAAGACGACTGAACTGTTAGAGGCCTGTATTAGACAAGAATGGGAGAGCATTCCTATTTCTAAACTTGAGAAACCGGTCTCCTTGGTCCCCAGACGTCTGTTGAGAGTTGTAAGAAGAAGGGGAGATTCCACACAGTGGAATTTCTCAGTTTAAATTTTTGTTCCGTGATTTATGTTCTATTCTGAATAAAATTAGAAGTTGGCACCTCCAAATCATTGCATTCAGTTTTTATTCACGATTGCATGGTGTCCCAACTTTTTTGGAATCCAGTTTGTATATAATAAATATATTATATATATTTATTTTACATAAATATATAACTAATTCCTGACTGAAATGTGAAAGCTGCGTCTTCTGCGTCGCCTTACATTTACAGCATTTGGAAGATGCTCTTATCCAGAGTGTTTTAAAATGTCTATCATTGAAATTTCTCATTTGGTTCACTAGGAACATTTGTGTAAATACCACTATCTTAATAAATCAGAACCCAATTTTTTAAATATATACTTATAAGACATTTTAATCTATGTATTTCCTAAAAATGAAGGTTTTTATCTTGTGTTTTTTAGATCTTTAGAGACTCAGCTGACTCACATCTAGTGGAAGTTCATTCCCCCACCTAGGAGCCAAGATATTTTTCAGAGCGGTTTATCTGAACTGTGAAGTACCAGATTATCTGCTGTAAAGTTTTTGGAACCATTGACTGTCGCATGTGGTTTACCAAAATATGCTAAATAAATCATTTATGGTAATTGTCCAATCCAACTTTGCCCTTCTTTCAGAATTTGTCCTGTGTCCCTGTCATTCAAACAGCCTGTAACACCATAGACGAGACAGGATGTGCAGGTGTATGACATTTCAACTTTTAAGACACAAACTAAATATGGTGCAAGGGCCTGGAGAAAAAGTAATAAAGGTCTCCTGACATTTTTTGGGAACAGAAACAGGACAGCACTGAACAGAACAGAATAAGGGATCGACCCAGACAACAGATAGCACAAGATTCCCAAGCAGCTCTGGACTGTCCCTGTGTGGCCGGGAAATTCAGATGCCACCTTCCCACGGTCCTCCTCTCACTCCATGGAGTAATTATGAAGCACGACCTTTAATTTATTATAGTTATAATTTATTAGAACGCGACACTGGGGCCGAAAAACTTAAACGAAAAATACACTGACTGGCATGGACAACACAGAACCGAGGAATGACCCAGACAAGAGACACTCTAGACACTCTAAGGTCAGGTGAACACATTCAACACACGACCAGGCTGGGTAATGGCGCCACCTGGCGGACCAGTGGCAGTCGCTGTCAGCTCAATGTACCAAAACTTCTTCTTAGCCACAGGCGGCACTCGTGGTTCCTGCTGTGGCCTGTGCTTCTTCACGCCAATGGCTTCAGCAGGATCACCATAACAACCTTCAAATGGAAGCCATTGTCACATATCCAAGCTGTTGTGATTGGATGAGAGCTTTCCAATGGTATTGGTGAAATGTCACAACTAAAAAATGTCATGAATGATTAAGCATCCTTCATTACTTTCTTCCCCATGCCATAGGTGGTAGAGGAAGAGGGACATGTGGCTTTTTTATAAAGAGCAGCTACTTCCCTTCCACCTTCAGTCGCATTGGCCTAGCGGTTAAGGAAGCGCCCCGTAATCAAAAGGTTGCCGATTCGAATCCGAGTTGCCACTGAGGTGCCACTGATCAAAGCACCGTCCCCACACGCTGCTCCCCGGGCGCCTGTCATGGCTGCCCACTGCTCACCAAGGGTGGTGGTTAAATACAGAGGACACATTTCGTTGTGTCACCATGTGCTGTGCTGCAGTGTTTCACAAACACTTCACTTTAGCTGCTTTGTTCACTGTTGTCATCATCAAAAGCCGAATGTTCAGGACTGTCTTTGCTTTATTTTTGTTGTTGTTTATTACATAACCTTGTGTGTTGGTTTATATTTCTGTGTTTTCAGATTTGTTCTATAATGTAAAACTTTCAAGACCCATAAATGAGTACGGGCGTCCAAACTTTGTGGAATAATATACTCATTTACTATGCATTTCACAATACCAAACCACTAAGCGCAGTTTTATCATCATAAACTTGATTCCACCCGTGTCTCTCCAGTCAGGTGAATGCGTGTGAAGTGGCTGGGCCTGAACGTCTTCAGCCTCTCCTCCACCCTGACTGTGGTTCCTGAACCCTCAACTTCATCAGCCTGCCGGCCTGTTTCCCTGGCCACCATGGAGACCTCCTGCGATCTGCTTATCGCCACAACAGAGCGGACGCCACACTGTGACACGTGTGACACAGCATTCAACTCCACTGTTAACTCACGGTTACAAGACCTGGGTTCGAGCAGGAGGATCTTCAACTTCCTGTCAGACAGGAACTTAACACGCCCACGACAGCGTGGCCATAGTGCCGACCTTTATAAAAATAAGCATAATCAATTTAAATATCACTTCATGTCTATCAAGTTACGTCATAAAATCAGATACCCTCAGACTGGAAGGTTCTACTACCTGGAGACTCAACTTCACACATGTTCACATCAAGTTAGTTAATTAAACAAGATAATTATATATAAGTAAAGGACATTGCAATGGTTTTCAGTAAGAGCACGATTTTTTCACAGTGCAAATGAACAGATTTTTACATTTTAGATCGTGTTCCTCCGGCATAGTACCATGTTGTCCTCCCCCGACTCATTTTATTAAAGGCGCCAGAAGCGGGAACTGACGCGCGTCCCCGTGTGTCTTCTTACGGGAAGCGGCGGTAAATCTTCTTGATCGAGTGTCCGGATCGATGAACTCGTCAGATACCTTATTGCTGAAGAGCAAACGACGATTGAAAAGTCGATCGCAAGTGATGCGGCGCGTTGGGGATACACGGATGCGCCCTCGGTCGATCACGGCGCACTAAATCCCGACTAATCTGCGCCGCCGTCCCGGTCGATTTCCGGGAATCGAGGCTGCAAATGAACCATTCCATTCAAATAGCTGCCATTCAAACCAATCTCATCTTAAAACTCACCACGGAGTACACAGGTTGGAGGACAGCGTGGCAGGGCGCATGCGCAATACACAGCTCCAAAAAAGCGAAGGGAACCCTTAAATAACGCAGTGTAACTCAAAATCAACCACACTTCTGTGAAATCAAACTGTCCACTTAGGAAGCATCACTGACAATCAACCTCACAGGCTGTTGTGCAAATGGAATAGACAACGAGTGGACATTATAAGTAATTATCGAGACATCCCCAATAAAGGCGTGGTTCTGCAGGTGGTGACCACAGACAAATTCTCAGTTCCTATGCTGTCTGGCTGATGTTTTGGTCACTTCTGAATGCTGGCGGTGCTTCCACTCTGGTGGTAGGATGAGACGGAGTCTGCAACCCACACAAGTGGCTCAGGTAGTGCAGCTCATCCAGGATGGCACATCAACGCGAGCTGTGGCAAGAAGGTTTGCTGTGTCTGTCAGCGTAGTGTCCAGAGCATGGAGGCCAGAACATCAGAAGACATGGAGGAGGCCGTATGAGGGCAACAACCGAGCAGCAGGACCGCTACCTCAACCTTTGTGCAAGGAGGAACAGGAGAACTGCCAGAGCCCTGAAAATGCCACAAGTGGACCACCAATGTGCATGTGTCTGCTCAAACGGTCAGAAACAGACTCCATGATGGTGGTATGAGGGCCCGACATCAACAGGTGGGGGTTGTGCTTACAGCCTAACATCGTTTGGCACGTTTGGCATTTGCCAGAGAACACCAAGATTAGCGAATTCGCCACTGACTACCTGTACTCTTCACAGATGAAAGCAGGTTTAAGATGAGCACGCGTGACAGACAGAGTCTGTGACAGAGTCTGGAGACGCCGTGGAGAATGTTCTACTGCCTACAACACCCTCCAGCTAGACCGGTTTGGCTGTGGGTCAGTAATGGTGTGGGGTGTCATTTCTTTTGGCCGCTCCCTTTGCTCGCCAGAGGTAGCCTGACTGCCATTAGGTACCGAGATGAGACCATCAGACCCCTTGTGAGACCATGTGCTGGTGTGGTTGGCCCTGAGTTCCTCCTAATGCAAGATAATGGTAGACCTCATGTGGCTGGAGTCCAGGTGCTACTGAGCCTGTAGTGTGTTTTTCCACTTTAATTTTGAGTGTGACTCCAAATCCAGACCTTCATGGGTTGATAAATTTGATGTGATTTTGTTGTCAGCACATTCAAAGCACAGCACATTGTAAAGAACAAAATATTTCATAAGATCATCCATGCAGATATATATAGGATGTCTTATTTTTGGGTTCCCTTTATCTTTGAGCAGTTATATTAATATTAAGTGATCTTTTCCTTTTGTTTCGCTGTGGTTAATTATTATTATTATAATATTTTATCCCATTTGATTATGCTGCGAGAAGGAGCCGTGTATTCCACGGGAAGCATAAACTAGTTCTTTGGTGGGATTCCGCGTTCAGGAGACGCTCCGACCTGGACTCAGTAGTGGTGATCTACTTTGCCGCTAGATGGCGCGAAACAACCAGGAATTTCCCGCCAAGCGCCGCGGCGCCGCGGAGGGTTGTGGGAAGGCGCGGACCAGCGCGGGTTTCCCTCGGGCACCGCGACCAAGTGGGAATTAAAAAAAAAAATCCAGTTTAGTTTCAACGTAACTGCGCTTCTTCACTCCGACGAGTTCAACTCGGAAGCCGTCTTAGAACCTCTTAAGACTGTTGTCACCTGGTTTCGCCCCATTTTGTTCCTGTCTGTACTCTGTTGGAATGTGTGAATGTCCACGCTTGGTCCAGCGCGTAGATCTGCGTGTAAAAAAATGCATTCGTGACATTTTAAGAAGGCGCTTTTTAATTTTTTTTTAATAAAACGCATTTTCAGCGGCTGCGTGACGCGCGAATTCCTCCACGCAGACATCGCGGATGACGGCGCGTTGAATAATGGCGGGAAATGATGCCAATATAATTATTTTAATTATCCGAGCGGCCGTAAAACCCCGCTTTCCTGAAAACGTTCTAAATCAATCCGGGTTTTCATTCACCGTAATCGTTTATTATGGGCGAGAGAAGCCGGCCCGTGCAGCCCCGCGAGTTATTACCACTAATTATAATTATAATTACGAATTCCCACTTTTGTCTGTATTAATAATAATCGGCAAGATGGCAGATATTTCGATCGCGTTTTAAATGTATGTTTTTTGGGGTTTTTTTTTACGTTCGCGTTATAATAGATCATGTGATTGATTTCCTCCCGCAAAGGTCGCGCCGGCGCCCCAGGCTCCGCTTTCACTTTTTCTGCGTCGCCTAATAATAAACACTCCATAAAGTAATTAGGCGACGGTATTTATTATTAGCTTTTATTAAGATGCTGTAATGAACAGCGTTGGACGCACTAATAACTCGGCCGTGCCACCGAGGGCCTTGAACCCAATTAATGTCGCATAATTACAGCCTACGGGGCTGCGGGTGATGCGGGAGGCGGCGGGGTCAGGGGTCACTGTAAAAAAAAAAAAAACGAATGAGAGTCCGGGGTTCGGGAGTCCGGGGGGCAGGGAGTCCGGGGTTCGGGACGCCTTTTCATGGTTACCTCCAAAAAATATATATATATACTCACCACTTTTATACACACACCGGCACAATTTACTTAAAAAAAAACTCGAAAAGAAATAATACACGCTTTTTACATTTAATTTAGTGAAATAAAGCTTGTTTATTGCGTACGGCTCGTATGAACCGGAGCAGAAATATTCCAGAAGAACCCGCAGGAAACGCAACCACAAGGAGAAGTGAAGCTATCGCGTCCATTTCAAATATTTCCTAATCGATAGGTTACCGCGCGCGGCTAATGTGACCTCTTAAAAGGGTCACGGGCAGAGGTCACAGAGGTCAGCCCTGCGCCGTGCGCGCAATTAATCAGCGACCCTCGGTGACGCACAATAATAATTATTATAATAATAATGCAAATAATAATAATTCACGTAACAATAACTAATAATTATAATCGACCCCCATATATCACCCGCGGTATTTATTTATTTTTCAATCATCGCGCCTTATTAAACGCTTACCGATCATTTATTAGGATCCGAGGAATTCGCAGTAATTCAGGGTTGATACTTAACAGATTAATAATTGTCACCAGCGCAACGAGAGAGAAAAAAAGAGGGGCAGAAAAAAGGCGCGCCTGCCCACGCGCCGGAGGAGGGGAGAAGAGACCCTTTAACTTTTCATCCATTCCGGAATAAAATCCTAATGACGCCGGTGTCATAATTAAAAGGCTTTAATAAAAAAGAAAAGGCGCCTCCACCGACCGATTCGGCCAAACGATGATTAATCGCGGGAAAGGTTCGTAATGAAGGTTGTGACACCGAGACGGAGATCCGCCGTCTGACAGGGGACTCGGGCGCAGCTACCGGCAGCTGATAAATCGGCGCAAACTTTTTTTTTTTTTTTTTTTTTCCTTTGGCGGGACCGTGTGCGCATGTGCGGAGGTGTCCGAACTGACCATGCTGGTGAGGTAGAGCGTGTGGACCGAAGGGGACCCGGAGAGAGGGACGCGGCGGAGGAAAAGGACGAGACCCGAAGTTCCGAGCGAGAAGCCAGGCCGAGTCGGCGGCACCATGAGGTCCAAAGGCAGGGCGAGGAAGCTGGCCGCGGGTAGGTGCCACCTCTCCGCGTCCCCACCCTCCTCCCACGCGCCACCGGGCGCCGAGCCGCACGCGCTCCGGGCACCGGGACGGAACCCCGGGTTCGCGCGCGCGCGCGCGCTCTCGCCCCGGCGGGCGCGCGCGCCCACGCCGTGCGGGCGCGCGCGCGCGTCGGCCGAAGTCGCGCAAAGTTACCGGGGGCGAGAAATAACAACCAAAAAAAAAAGAGAAAGTTGTGGCGACGGGAGCGCCTCTCATGTCCCGGAACGGCGGCTATCGCGAAACGCCCGGCGTTTTATTTCCAAATCGATTTTAAACGCAACAAGTGACCTAATCCGCTTAAAAGGCGCGTTAAATCCCGACGCCTGCAGAAATGCTCGCGTTTATTCGTTTGTTCGTTTTATTTGTGTGTATTCCTGAGATTCGGAGAAGTGTGACGTCGTAATTAGCTTCAGGGTTTTTATTAAAATGAAAGTAAACGCACCGCGTCGAGGTCTAAATAAGAGTCTATTTTTTATAACGTCAAGCGTTTCATGTGTCTTTATGCTAGTTTTATAGAATGAATAACGCGCACACACACACACACACACACACACACACACACACACACAAGTCCGCGAGCAATCTGACTCCCCAGTGCGCAGCGGCAACATAGTTCTTTCTTTCTTTCTTTCTTTCTTTCTTTGGGAGTCTCTGGGAACGCGTAACTGGTGCGTAACTTCCCCTCCCCACATATATTGAAGGTGGTATATATGGTATATATATATATGGTATATATATATAAAACGTCGAGGGATTATGCATGGTTCCCAGAATGCATTGCGTGCCCAGTTGTAGTTAGTGGGCTTTGGGGGAAATGTGGTTAGATGATTTAAGCTTGTTAAGTGCATCTTCTGTTCAAATAAACTGTTCAATGGATTTATTCCATCTGGGCGAGCCCCCTTCTGACACCAGGCGCTACCATATAGTCCTAGAGAGCCCGTTCGCGAGTTTTGAGGCCTCCACCCCATCAGGGGTTTTTTTGGGCTCCCCCATGTTCTGCGGGGTCTGGGGTGATCGGTGCTGCCCAGGTTCATTGTGCGTGGTGGCAGGGTTTTTTTTGGTAAGGGTGGTCAGGGGTTCAAGAAATAAATCATGTTATTGGACCATTAAGGGTGTTTCTGCTCTTTTAATACTATAAAATATACTTATTATTAAATTTGACATTTTTTTACTTTCATATGTGTGCCCTCTGCCCCTCCAATGGCCATACAGGTACCGTGAGGTCCTATAATTAGCTATCACATTCCTATTCCTGGCCGGGTGTGTTTTCTGTCGTAAATATCGTGACGAATAAGGACGGTGCTGGCTAGGGCATCTCGGGCAGAGGGCATCGGGCTCGGGCGTTCTCTCTGGCTTCTCTCTTGCGGGCGCCACAGCGCGCTGAGCACACACAATGGAGTTTGCCCGCCAGCCACGGGTGAATGTCAACCCAGACACGTTTCTGGTCATCGGCCTAATTCGACCTGCGTCTCCTCCAGACGACCAGGGACGGCACATTGGTGGAAGCTTTGAGTTGAAGATAAAAATAGATTTTTGGGCCGTGATTGTAAGGAATTTGCCCGGGCTGCACAGGCCTCCCAGACCCTCCGGGCAGGCTCTGGGATCATTACTTCCAATCCGAGTGTAAGGAGGGATAATTTGAGGAGTATTTAAAGATTATTATTTACCCTAGATGTTAGAGGAAGATTTCTACCTATTAACTGGAGGGGAGAGAACGTTCTGCATGTTCTCTGGAGAGCCGCGCCGCTCTGGCCTCACGCCAGCCCCTGCACAACGTCAACAGTGAATATTTAAATTCCCAGACTCCTCGTAACAGCTTGAGTCTGCCGGCCTGCGTGCTGCCGGCCGGGAGGGGCAGGAGGAGCCGGGGAGCCACAGAGCCCCTTTCTGCCCAGTTCGCGTCTCACCTCGCGCTGTGTGAAGTGCGAATGGCGGGAGGATAATAAAAAACAGATTGGAGTTGGGCAGGAGGTGCTGGTAGACGGTTCAAGGTGTGTGCGTTCGAGAATGAGCCAGATGTGCCTCCTAATGTCCCTTAAATGAATTTGGGGTTATAGCTTATAGTTTATGGTGAAAGGCTGCTTCCCTCGCTTCAACACACACACTCTTTAACATAATGTACATGTGATACTCTGAAGTGTGTGTTCTCATGTTCACGTACAACCATTCGCGTTGATGGATAAGTAGAGTGACCAGGTGTGTGACCAGCCCCCTGTCTCAAATCAGAAATTCACTCAAACTTTGCAGAGATGTTGTCAACGTATTCACAACGTATTCACAACGTATCCACAACGCTGTCAACAGTTATAAACAGCAGAAAGCATACTTCCTGTTTCCTCAAATGCCAGAGATATGGGTCGGGGTCAATCTACTCTGTACAAGTAACATATAAGCTGTGTGTGTGTGTGTTTCAGTTTTATTTCTACTCGCCAGTTTTGACACCAGTTCCCAGCAGGCCAGACGCGTCTCGCGCTCACACAATCCCAGCATCCCCCGGGGCAGCGGAGGCTGCGGGATTAATAGTTTTGTCGTTTTCACGCAGCGTCTTTGTCTTGACGCTGATTTAACTCGGTGTCAATGAAATGTGTCCAAACTGCGAGCATCAGCGCGACAAAAGGCGACGGAAAGCGCGCGCAACAAAGACGCATTCCGCGCGAGCGGAGCGCGTGTGAAAAGCGCGCCCCCGCGCACCAGAACTGCGGCGCTTTTACCGGTTCACGCAACATTATTACTCGCAGAATGACACGCTGATCCGTGTAACATCTGGAATTGTGTTAGATTTCGATGAATTCTGTTTTCTTTTTCTCCTTCAGAACTCGCCAAATTTCACCCGTCAACAGCGTCCCTACGTCCAGGGACCGACTCACGATCCAGTCCCGTTCAAAACCGGACTAAGACGGAGAGAGTGTGTGTGTGTGTGTGTGTGTGTGTGTGTGTGTGTGTGAGAGAGAGAGTGAGAGAGTTTGAAAGTGGAGAAACTGTCCGGTGTCCAAATGTCCCCGCGTGTCCCCGGCCGCTGAACCGAGTCCTGCACGGTCCTGGAAATCCGAATCTCCCGTGGGTTCCGCTTAATGCGGCGTGTCGGCGTGTAGCAGCGCGTTCTTTATTGTGAAGGGTGTGTGAAATATAAGTACTTGTTGTGTGAGATGTCGGGGTGAAGAACGGTGTGTGTGTTTTGTGGGTGATGGATCGCTGTGTTCCCGTCTCTCCTGCTTGATTGATTCGTCGGGAGCACCTCTGTCGGTAGAACACTGGTCTGTCCTGGGAATTCTGGTGTGTGTGTGTGTGTGTGTGTGTGTGTGTGTGTGTGTGTGTGAGAGTGTCAGAACAGTTTCGAAGGAGTGTGTGCTTGTTGTTTTCTAACCATTTATTTATGAGTGGTGTGTGTGTGTGTGTGTGTGTATCCTGGGGGTTTAGGGTGAGAGTGACAATGTTCCCCTCATCCATCAACGCCCCCATACCCCCTGGCACCCCGGTCTCATTTCCAGAGGGGGGTCCCATCTCTCGCTCTCTCGTTATGAATTAATGGTGCCATCACTGACTTGTGAACTGTGTGCAGCAGCCAGGTCAGGCCGTGTGGCGACGTGATTGGTCTGCTTGGGTCAGCAAGACCATTAATGGCCCCTTCTGATTGTTCAAACACGACAAATCCATTCACACACACACACACACACACACACTGACATAACTGGACAGACCTTTGTGTCCAGATGACCATAAACTGTTCCTTCACGAGTGTGCACTAGTCAAGGCAATGTGTGTGTGTGTGTGTGTGTGTGTCGAGTTATGTAAGGACTGTTGATGTTGCTGTTCTTGCGTGCAAGTGTATGGGTGCTGTTTAGGGTGTGTCCCCAGGGGGGCGCCTGAGCACTGTGGCGCGGACAGTGTGTGTTTGTGAGTTCTGTGCTTGTGTCTACGTGTATGTGAGTCATGGGAACCAGCGTGTATGTTTACTGGTGGGAGAGCAGAACAGCCGGGCAGAACAATGAGTCAACGTTATCCGTGGCCTGGGCAGTAAGGTCAGACAGACTTACTGATAAAGCGTGCTTCCATGTGCGCACACACACACACACACACACACACACTCTTGCAAGAGTCGCCACTGCATTGTTGATGGCCCGCACACACACCCTCCCCAAGATGAGATTATTATCCTAGAAGATTTAAACACAAAATTTATTTTTGCCCTGTGTGTGTGTGTGTGTGTGTGTGTGTGTGCGCGCGTGTATCTGCCGGGTGGGAATGGGGCGGGGCAGATGAGTGAGTGTGTGTGGGTGTGGGCATTTGTTGGCTTAGCATTGTGTGTGTGAATGCATTTGTGACTGCTCAGCAGGGCATATTTTTATGTGCAATTTTTGTCTGTAAATGTATCAGAGTGACAGCTGTGTGTGTGTGTGTGTGTGTGTGTGTGTGTGTGTGTGTGTGTGTGATTAAGGACTGTTGCTTGTTAGCTCGTTAGCTAATGAAGTAGATGACGCAACCTAAAATTAATCAGGTCCTGCACGAGCAAAATATCCAAAATCCGCATGGTTGGCAAATTTCTGTCCCTCTGTCCCACTTCACCTGTTTGTCATTCTGCCATCCACCCCCATCCATCTCGCCCTCTCTCTCTCTCTCTCTCTCTCTCTCTCTCTCCCTCTCTCTCTCACTGAAGATTAAATTTGTGGTTCTAAGACATCGTAGCCCAGGTCCATTCAGTCCATAACTGGTACACACACACACACCTGTATTGCTTTGGTTTGGACACACACACCCACACACACACACACACACACACACACACAACAGCTTTGTGAAAGCCCCGCCGACATTGTGTTCTCGTGTAGTACAGTTTCTCGAGGGTGGAGTGTCCGAGAGACAGATCAGGTCAAGCACATCTGTTCCTTGGGAAAAAGGAGGGGCCGGATGGCAGGATGGGGACCATTTCTACACACCTTTCATCTCTGAGTCAGACACACACACACACACACACACACACACTCATACCTCTTGCCGGGAGTTAAACTTCAGCAATCTGCTTCAGAGATCTAAAAAATTATATTAACTTTATATTTACTCATTTTTACTGGAGCAACACCACAAGCGCACCTCCAGATGTGTTTCAATCATTCGATTTTCACTTTGTCATCTACCAATCTTTCTTTTATTGGCCTGAATCTACGTAGTTTAACCCTTTTGGTGTGGCAGTTTTCAACATATGCAGTAAATGCAGTACCAAAGGGTCAAGAAAGGCCCACCCACCTCTGACAGATTCACTTAAAAGATTTCCATTTTGACACTTGTAGTGCCGTGTGTTGCCGTCCTGCCCTCACTGCCACAGGACGGTCAGGGTGATGTAACCCCGTTACTCGGATCAGCTTCCTGTCTCTCCTTTCACTGGTATTGTCTTCACGGTGCTCTGATGTATTAATATTTCAACCTTCCTACAGCCAGATCATAACTACGCAAAGACAGTCTGACCGTGTACAACTTTGACAACACACACACACACACACACACTCACACAATACAGTACGCTGTCAGAGTCGGCTGAAAGTCTTATCACTGGAAGCCAAGAAACAGACAGCTTATATTAATGATCAGGTTTTAGGAATTTGCAGGTCTGTGAA
The DNA here is from genome assembly GCF_900700375.1 of Denticeps clupeoides. NCBI lineage: Eukaryota > Metazoa > Chordata > Actinopteri > Clupeiformes > Denticipitidae > Denticeps > Denticeps clupeoides. The sequence goes on along the minus strand of NC_041725.1, from coordinate 3,324,655 downwards.
CTCCGGCCTTTTCTTAATTGTAAATGGAACATGCTGTTCTCCGGCCTTGTGTGTGTGTCCCCGAGAAGACAGAGAAATGATCGTGAGATGGAAGGAATGTGTTGTCGCTGATTAGCAGGGGGCTTCCCCTCATTACCTGCGAGTGTGTGTGTCTGTGTGTGTGTTGTCGGGGACGTGCTGCGAGCCAGGGTGTGTACTAATGATGAGATGGTTCTGAGGAAGACGCTGAACAATAGAGACAGTGGAGATTCCTTTCCCAGCGGCATTCCAGCCATTCCCGGCGCTCCGGCCGGAACGCCGCTTCGCCGCAGGCTTTGATGAGCTCAACTCCTGACTCTTCCTGAGATTGTGGCACCATCACAAACACAAAAACAAACCAGCGAAGGGGAGCGAGGGAGAGACAGAGTGAGCGAGGGACAGGGAGAGACGGGTCTTCTCAGGATGTCCTGTTTTGATTAGCATTAGCATCTCTCCGCTGCAGAAATATTATTCCAGCGGTCCGGAGAACAGAGCTCAACAGGAACTCTTTCCAGTGTGTGACCTGGGGTTACACATTCATATTACACACGTGTGCACCTTACACACATACACACACACACACACACACACACACAACAGCGTCCCGACGTCCATGTCTTTGTGGGGACCTCGTGAAATCAAATTGATTATAAGTATATAATTAGACTTTCTGAACCATAACATATATTTAATTGTAGAATAAAACAAATACAGAATGTTATTCATGAGGGCAAAATGTTACTTTTCTTTTGCATTTCTTTATGTGGACCACCAACGTTTCAGTACTAGAATTGTACATTTTTAACACACACATGTGCATAAACACACAACCACACATTAAATACATGAAAATGAAATGAAATGTGTCCTACATTTTACATTTTACATTTATAGCATTTACCAGACGCCCTTATCCAGAGCGCCTTACAATCAGTAGTTACAGGGACAGTCCCCCCCTGGAGACACTCAAGGTTAAGTGTCTCGCTCAGGGACACAATGGTAGTAAGTGGGATTTGAACCTGGGTCTTCTGGTTCATAGGCGAGTGTGTTACCCACTAGGCCACTACCGCCTGTATTCAACCCATCACTTAGTGATCAGTGGGCAGCAGTGAAGGCCGTCTGGGGAGCAGTGTGTGGGGATGGTACCTTGATCAAAGGGACCTCAGTGGCACCTTGAACCTGCAACCTTCCGATTATGAGTCCGCTTCATTACCCGCCAGGCCAGTCACTGTCAATTTACACACAACACTGTGGACAAAGGACATACACACATTCACATAAAATATGCACATTCAGCAATATTCAGCAAACACATACACAGACTCTTATGTTACACAGGGTAGTAGCCTAGAGGTTTAGACCCTCAACAGAAGACAACAAAGTCACAGGTTCAAGTCCCACTTATTTCCATTGTGTCCCACAGTAAGACACTTAACCCTAAGTTGCTCCAGGAAGACTGTCCCTGTAACCACTGACTGTAAGTCGCTCTGAATAAGGGCGTCTGGTAAATGCTGTAAATTAACATGATACAAAAAAAGACAATGCTCTGTTCTTCCAAAAATGTCTTACATTAAAAGATTGGCAATACTAATGTAACTCGCTGGTTTTGAAGTGCTGTAAAGGAGCTAAAAACAGTGTACATGAAATCTAATGGAAAATGAAGCTCCTGTATCACAGCAGCACAGGTTCATCATTTACAGCACATTTTTGGAAATAACTTGCATCCAAACCCTCCCAAAAAGAAACAGATCCCCAATACAACTGCTTTCTGTGTGAAGTTTGAATTGTGCAGAAAACGTTTCATCGCTGTTGAACCACACAGCCAATTACAGGATTTTATGAAGATTCATTTATGCGTCTTGGGAAATGACTATGCTTTTTATTTATGGTCGAACCGTACGGTTGTCCATGCTGCACCAGTTTCACCATGAGAACTCACAGCCACACGGAATACACAACCTCCCTGCTGCATATTTATTCGTTTCCTTTTGGTGTCATCGCATACACCGGGTCCCGGCTGCACAAAGGGCATTGTGTCTCTGTCACTCTATTTCTGTCCCCCGGCTTTCTCACACTGCTCCGGGTGCCTGTCTGCTGGAGCCGGGTTTAAATTTAGCTCCCCGCCTGATCTCAGGCCTGCTCCCTGGGGACGGAGTGGCACGGGACTACAGGAGGAGAGGAGGACTTGTGGCCGCGCGGGGACGGGGGAGTGCGGACTTCGGGAGGGTGGATGGGAGGACACATTCATCAGTGTAAGGAGATATGGTACCGACAGAGTCCTGACCGGAGGCCAAACACAACACACACACACAGAAAACACAGACTGACAAATGGATGCTTTATTAAGGAAATATAGTCTGCTGGTTGTTGCACAATTTCAACATGAAGCCCCATACACACTCAAAAAATACACACCCATACAAGGACATCCCACACCTGCCTGTCTCTGTCTGACCACTGCTTATGCGTGTGTGTGTGTGTGTGTGTTAGTGGCTCACTGCTCGCTCATCAATCGCTGACATCTGACAGTTTAATCTGCACGTCCGCACAGGTCATTACTGATCGAGCAGAGCAGCCCGAGCGAGCGAGCGAGAGAGAGAGAGAGAGAGAGAGCGGTGATCAATGGCCGAGAGAGAGGGGGGGGTGTAAGAGGAAGCCTGTGCTGCATTACGTGTGTGAAGGTCAGAACGAGGAGTGTGGATGTACGAAACTTCTGTGGCGGTACCATTTCCCACTACACACCTGAATGTGTGTTTGATGCAACAGTGAAAAAATGTCATGACAAATAAGCAAAAATTCACCCCTTTTCTGGGACATTTTGTGAAGGAATCGTAAGTATCAGGTCTCCATGGCAGCCATACCCACGTGAAGTAAAGAATGTTACAGAGCAGACTTTTTACAGCCGCTATCGCATTTCATAACCTTATGAATGTCATTTGCGCCCCTTCCCTGATGTTTTCCTGACATTTTTTCAAATGTTGAAAGATGAATCGATGCCCTGTTGACAGGTCCTGGCTGTTAAAACATTCCTGCTGTGTGTGTGTGTGTGTGTGTGTGTGTGCATTAAAGAGAGTGTTTTGCTGCCTTACTACTGTGCATGTTTGCATGTAATTTGTCTCCAAGTGGGTTTGAGGAGATTTCTTGCCTAATTTGTGTCTTCGTGATGTGTTGACACCATGTGCATTTGTCTGCTTTGAGAGTCTGCGTGTGTGTTTGTGGACAGGTGGACGTCCCACAGTTTTCAAAAGGACCTTTTTTTGGCATTTCCACTTTCAAAACACAGACATAGTCTGATTGTCTGCTGTCCTGAAAACTCTTATGTCTTACTCCTCTCTTTCTTTCTTTCTTTCTTTCTTTCTTTCTTTCTTTCTTTCTTTCTCACATTAATAATCCTGCCCCAGAATGAAAGATGTGTGTTTTTCTTTCTGTCGCTCTCCTTCTCTCTCTCATGAGAGTCTCTATCTACCATCCGGGGTTCAACACATTCCTGTCGTCTGGTTTTACACACACACACACACACACACACACACACACACACACACACACACACACACACACACACACACACACACACACACACACTCACACACACGCACATTCTGCTAACGTGTTTCTCTTGGTATAAAGTTCTGATGGTCCTGAAACCAGACGGGGTCCTCCTCTCACGGGCACACACTCTCTTTTTCCTACACACACTTACACACACATTCTAAAGGAAGCCGAGTGTATTTACATGCATCAGAAAGTTCGGCATTGCGGAACATTTATAAGTTGCGGTTGAGGTTTAGAAGTTGAGACGAGGCAGAAGAGGAACGGAGGGAATTAGATTTTCCTCACGTTCCTTGTTTTGTATTTGATGTTGGGCTTTAATCAGATTGGGTTCAATAGGAATCCCTCGGCAGTCGAGGTGTTAATTTGGAAGTCGTGTGTGTTTGGATTCGATCGTCTGCTCAGATAAATGCGATTTTCTCGCAGCGCTGATTTGATCAGCAGCATTTGCTTGGGTGTGTGAGGTTGCGCGCGTGTTTTAATGGACGAAGCGAAAGCGCGGGCGTGTGTGTGTAGGCGGATGGGAAATCACATTACAGGTGAGTCAATGTGTGGAACCACCAGATCCTTCAAAATGCATTGTGGGAACTGATTTAATTCACTTTTAGGTTCCTTGGTGATTGGTTCGATTGTGGATGACATGAAGACAGGAAGTGTGTGTGTGTGTGTGTGTGTGTGTGTGTGTGTGTGTTTAATGCTTTTGACAATGAATGAATGTGAATCAGCTTTTTTTTACTTGGCCTTTTTGGTTAAGATGGAACTAGTCTGAAAGTGTGTGTCGGAGTGTGTCTGTGTTCATTGGTTGCGTAAAATCAGCTTGAAATCAATTCAACGCAGGACGAGAGAGAGAGGGAGAGTGAGAGGGAGAGACTAGATGTCTACTGGTCTGTCTTAGTTATATTGCAGGGGTCATGAGGTGACAAACTCTTGACCTCAGTGTTAGGTGGTCTGATTGGTTTGAGGGGAGAAATAAAGAAGGAGAAATAAATTTTGCCCACACAAACACACACACACATGGCGCAAGGAGAGCATCTTTATGAAATTTGTGCATAAGCACACATAAAAATATATACTGTAAAGCACCTACTTTGAAAAAGTTTATTTTTAGTTTTTATTTCTAGAAAGATTCACAGTTTAATCGTCTTCTACAAAACACTAAATATCCCCACTTGTACAAAATGCACTGGAACACACACCACCTCTCTGACCTTTCTGTGCATGTAAAAGGGTGATTTTATTTAAATAGTAGCCTATGTGTAACACACCAGGTTCAAACCCTGCTTACTACCATTGTGTTCCTTAGCAAGACACTTAACCGTAAATGTAAATGTAAATGCCATATATATAAAATGTAGAGTGTGTGTCTGTGTATTTATGTGATTGAGTGCTTAGCAAGTGTGTTTAGAGAGAGTGACGGGTGTTTCCTGCGGTTAAGAACGGGATCTTAAATTTGTTTGAGAACAGGGTCTCTGTTGATCCAAAGGTAAGCAGTCACACTACACACACACCTCACATTTATGCACATTCCTGTCACTACATGGATATGATGGATACACCCACAGGTGTATATAGCACACAAACACACACTTACGAACATGAATATTCGCCACGCTCCTCACTTGGAGATCAGTTTTGGTAAAAGAAATGTCCGTGTGGATTGTGTGTGTGTGTGTGTGTGTGTGTGTGCATGACTTGACAGGCTGCTTTGGTCCTAAACACACCGTAGTAGTAGTTGAAGGAGCGAAGTGTCTGGCTCAGCGTGTGCTTGTGGGTGAGTTCAGTTGGACGGGTGTTGTGTGTTGTGAGGTGTGTGTGATAAGTGACAGTGTGCTGGGCAGGATGTGATGTGTTCCAGTAGCAGTATTAAACATAGAGAAATATGTCCTCGCGGTGTGTGTGAATGTGTGTATACATCACTCTCGTGTGTATTGCAGATTGAAACATGTTTTTACTTGTGTGTATGAACTCTTTATGTAATTCTCTGTATGATTGTGTATTTGTGAATAGGGTGGTACAGTAGCCCGCTGTCCACTGGCCTCGGTATGGCAGCGGGTGTCATCACTGTGCTGATGGGGGCGATAGGGCTCAGGGCGTGACACGCACTGCGCCGTACACCTGCCCTCATCTCTGTGGGGACCCACTCAACCATCACACACCATTGTGCGTCTGTGACTGATGGCTTTGCTCAGAATCCACTGAGCAGACACCTCTGCGGTGGGCAAGCTTGTGAGAAATGGGAACAGAAAGCGACAAACACACAAACGCACATGGATTAACAACAGCCACATAAACAGTCACATACCCATGTATACAAGTGAACACACACACACAAGTTAATGCAAATGCGTGCACGAATATATAGACACATGCACGGAGAACATATGCAAACACACAAGCAAAGACAACAACACACTGAGAGACAAACAGACATGTTCAGGTACGCGAGTGTGAGTGAAGGAGTGAGTGAGTGCTGTAATCTTTAAATTTCCAATTTTAGTGCCATAAAATTCCACTTCTCTTCAATAACCAGGTAGCTGGTGTGTTTTTTTTTCTAATGAAAGAGCATGAATTGCTAAATAATGAATTTACCTTGACATCAGGGGCAGTGGTGGCCTAGCGGTTAAGGAAGTGGCCCCGTAATCAGAAGGTTGCCGGTTCGAAATCCCCATCCGCCAAGGTACCACTGAGGTGCCACTGAGCAAAGCGCCGCCCCCACACACTGCTCCCCGGGCGCCTGTCATGGCTGCCCACTGCTCACCAAGGGTGATGGGTTAAATGCAGAGGACACATTTCATTGTGTCACCGTGTGCTGTGCTGCAGTGTTTCACTATGACAATCACTTCCAATTTCAACATCATTCATTTATAAAGTCCTTTTTTTACATGAATGAAAAATGAAGCTCATGAGGGAGGTGTTGTCTGTCATGGTGTTATTACACACACACACACACACACACACACACACACACACAGCAGAAACACACCTACTCACACATCTCCCCTCTCTCTGTGGGAAAGCTTAAGGGATGAGGCCATAGGAGCAGATGATTGTCCGCCTCCTAGATTATCCAAGGCTAAGGGAGGCTAAAGCTTCATTGTGAGTGTGTGTGTCTGTGTGAGTGTGTGTGTGTGTGTGTCTGTAAAGGGTAAAGCTGTATTGTGTGCTGAATAGCTACTCCTTCCTGCTGTCACTCAAACGTGCTCTTCACATCTAAGAGGCTTATCTGTGCTGAAAGAGAGATGGAGAGCGAGAGAAAAGAGAAAAGAGAGGGAACGTAATGAAGCGTGTTTTTCAGTGGAGGACAGCTGCAGCTACACCATTCTGCCCCCGTCTTTATCTCTATCACTCTTTCTTCCTCTCTGTCCATCAGTGTCTGACTGTTTCGCTCGCTTTTTCAGTTTCATTGTCCTCCTCACCCTTTCTATCTATCTATCTATCTATCTATCTATCTATCTATCTATCTATCTATCTATCTATCTATCTATCTATCTATCTATCTATCTATCTATCTATCTATCTATCTATCTATCTATCTATCTATCTATCTATCTATCTATCTATCTATCTATCTATCTATCTATCTATCGTCTGGTTGGGTGGTGTGTGAGTGATATTGGGGTGGACGCGGGGCGGCCTGTTGTCCCTGCTCAGCCGTCTGTGGGGTGATGCGCGGGCTGCTGGTGTGTCGTGCTTTTTGTCTTCCTCTGTTTGAAAGGGGGAAAGTTTAAGTGCTGTGTTCATTCACAGGAGCAGGGGGCAAACAGACCGAGAGGCTAAGCCACAGGGCCTGAGTGTGTGTGTGAGTGTGTGTGTGTGTGTGTGTGTGAGCGAGCGAGCGCTTCAAACTGAGGCCTTTACGGAGACCATGTGTGCAGATTGTATGAGAGAGTATGTCTTTACATTGTTTATGTCCATTTACATTTACATTCATTATGTCCATTTAATTGTGTGTGTGTGTGTGTGATGTGTGATGTGTGGAATATGTAAACGTATTTCAATATGGGGCAAGGTCATCACAGCCTGCTCTCCTATCTCATTCCATCCACTCCACTTCTGTAGCCTTTTGACCTTTCACCTGTGGGGTTAGGCTGTACTTAGGGTAGGTCGAGTGGGCTGATGACTATCAGACAAGTGTGTGTGTGTGTGTGTGTGTGTGTGTGTGTATGAGTGAGTGAATTTCGTGGTCCAGCCACGCTGTGTTGGAGCACTCACCAGTCCATTTGGAGCTTGTGTGTTTGGAGTGGAGTGTGTTGTTGTGTGTCTGCAGGGACCCGGCCTGATACCAGCAGCCCAGCGTGAGGCCAGAGAGGGAGACATAGAGAGAGAGAGAGAGAGAGAGAGAGAGAGAGAGGACAGGACGCGCTCAAGCTCATCTGTGCGGCTGTTACCACTTTGAAACCACAGCGGCACATGAAGATGCCTTCTTCTTTAAAAACAAGCCGACCAGGAGAGAGCGGGTCCTCCTGGGCCCTCAAACGTCTTCCCAGTTAAAATGCAGAAAGACAAAAAAAGAGAAAAAGACGTTGAACGCCCCCGCTCACCATTTCTGTCTGGTTTTAGGTTGACCTGTTTATTTAACAGACTAATTACTCCAGTCTGAGATCTGCTCTCAGAGTTTACCGGAAAACCTGCCACTGTGTGTGTGTGTGTGTGTGTGTGTGTGTGTGTGTGTAAATGTGTTTCTACGTCATACGGCTTATGTACAGTTTCACCAGATAATGGCAGATGTACAGATGTAAAAATGGTGAAAAAAATGATTTCACTACACAGAAATAGCATATCGCACACTCAAAACCACTTTCACACACACACACACACACACACACACACACACACACACACACATTACCAATCCAAGGGTTGGACGCCTCACTCTGTGGCTGGTATGGAGACTACGATGGAGCCATTTTGAAGAATCCAATGCAAGAAACATATTTGTTGTATCAGGAGGAAGTATGTTTGATGTTTTCCTCTTTTTACCTTCATTGCTGCCATCACATTTGGAGAGACGCAAGTCTTCAACCTTACGTCTTGTTTGCTTTTTTCATTTGTTCATTGCGTAATCTCACGTGTGTTATTTCATAGTCCTACGTCTTCGGTTTTGTTCACATGTTGTGAAAAATGCAAGACTTATAAGCGAGTAAAAAACAAGAAAAAGAAATAGTTTAAATAAATAAATATTTAGCCATCTGCTGTACACACAATTGAATACCAAAAATTGAATATTAAAAATGGCTCAACTACAAGTTGGAGTGATCGATGTGTTTGTGTCTTCTTGCATAGTTGAACGGTGATATAGGTGATATATACTGCAGAGTTATTTCTGTAATGTGCATGTATGCGTGTGTAAGTGTCTGTGCTCTCCCACTGGTGACAGGGCCAGTGTGGAGGGTTCAGCAGTTCACCTAAGGTGAAAATCGAAGTAGCGCTAGAAGTTAATTAATGACGCTGACGGGAGCCGCTCCGTCCTTCTGTCCCTCAGGCTCCCTCTCATCCAACATTTGAAGGGATCGAACAAAAGCTCAGATCCCGGCTTGTTCGGTTGCCCCCTTTCCACCCTGAAGAGGGGGTCTCTGAGCATTAAGTATTATCCCCAACACACGCAATTACCATTTCTATCAGCTCGGCCTGAGATTATGCATTTTGGGTGTTCTTCCCCGGCTATTCCACCCGTTTCACTCACTGAATGTGACATGTTTTGTGTGTGTATCTCTCTCTCTCTCTCACACACACACACACACACACACACACTCACACGCCCCTCCAGCTTCTCTCGTCCCGGCTCGGCCTTTTTCTCTCTGATTGAATTTAAAAAGTTTCTCTGTTCCCTCTCGCCATCCACAAAATAAGAAAAGGAGCTCCTCCCCACTGTTGAGTGTTGAATGGGGACTAAATCTCAAGGTTAGGAATTAACCCCCCGAGCCCCTCCCCATCGGCGCCGCTAATTCGCCTTCAGAACTGCGCCCTCCGATCCAATCGATATCAGATGATTGGTAAACAATGCGCGCTGGCTGGAGAAGCAGGTAGACCTGGCTCGCCGGCCCCCCGGCCCCCGGCGCTTTTGTGGCTCCGCCGGCCTGTCACACGCACACAAAAACGTGAAATTACCATTTGCTCGGAATGATGCCATTCATCTCTGTCAGTCGGCCCCCGCGCCGCGCCGCCGCTCCGCACACCCCTTCTCCAAATTAATTCCTTGTTTTGCGTCGGCCGAATTTGGTCAAATCCAGGAGGATGGCCGCGCCCGTCCGTCTTAATGCGCCAATCTCGCCGAGGCGCGGCTAACACCCCTGCACCGCAATTCCCCAACTCTTATTTGCGGCCTAAATCACAAAGAAACAGGAAACAGATATGAAAATGAGGCACGTCTGCGCGCGGAATACACAAGTCCCCGAATCGAAGGAGAAAGAGTCGTAATGGAAGGAATGAGGAAGGAGGGAGGAATGCAGAAGGTGGAAAACGAAAGGGAAGGTTGCAATTTATGGGTCAAGGGTGTGTGTGTGTGTGTGTGTGTGCCGGGTGTTGATTACATATCGGTAAAATTGGTGCAGTAGAACATGACTGTGTGTGTGTGTGTGTGTGTGTGTGATGTTGCTACAATGTGCTGCATTATGATGCACTGTCACAGTTGCGCTGAGTGTGAGTGTGTGTGTGTGTGTGTGTGTGTCAGTGAGTGGAAGTGAATGAGGAGGCTCCGAACTCGAGGAAAGCTGCGCTCTTGTGAATGAAAGGCCGAAGAGGGACTAAAGAAAGAGGGAATTCTCGCTCTTCTTTGGCTCCTCGCTCTTGGTGTTAGTGTGAGTGTCCCCACTTCACCTTTGTGACACTAAAGAGGACTTTACAAAGCAAGACTTGTGTGCGCGCACTCACACACGTACACGCAGAACATATAGTCGGCGTGCTAGCAAATTCCATTTAGCACTTGAGGAGCTTTGGGGATCTTTCGAGTTACACTTTTCCACTAGAAGACTGTGGCATCTCGTCCTTCCGTTTCTCTGTCCCTTCATTCGGCATTCAAGTCTTTTTCTGCCTCCTGCCTGCCTTTCGTCCTCCCCTGAACATCTCTTCCTTCAATTCTCCAGGATCCAGTAGTGTTTTACAGGGTCAAGTGATGAGAAAAGACTAAAGACACAGAGGATACGCATGTGTGTGAGTTTTTTAGGGGCTGTGTGTCCCCTCTGTGTGTGTGCGTGGGACAGATGCTCCGCCCACTCTAAAAATGCCCTTTGGAGGTCCGTTTATGGCTCTGGTGCTGGCCACAGGGCCTTGATTTGTGACAGTTGTGTGTTTGTGTTTGCGGAACCGCCAGGGCCGTCTCGATCTTATCCTCCGGATGGAAGGATGACACACATTTATTTAGACAGGTTTCTTTTTTCCAGCATGATGTGACCTCCTGGGCTGCAAGGCCATAGGTCAGGGGTTACCTGGCACTTCCTGTCTTCCTGTGTGTGTGTGTGTGTGTGAAGACTTGCTACTATGGATCCTTGGTATAATGTCAGTTCGTTTTTTCAACTCTCCTCCTTTCTCATCCCTCTCTTCATAACCTCCACCTAATCCCTCACAGCCTCTCGTGCTTTTTTTTCAAGTGGGGTCACCCAGACCACACTATTGTGTTTTTGAAGGTGTCACAGTGCCACCACTTACCAAAGTGTGCGCTCACTTGGCCCCTCCCACTGCCAGTCAAAAATTGTGCTGTGTTGTGCGTTTATTCAATAAATCCTTAAGTGTATGTGCATCTTGTGTAGATGGATTTTCTTATAATAAAATGGGCTAGCACATATATGAAAACAACTCTTTGCTTGCGTGTGTGTTTCTGACGTGAAAGGAACCGATTTGCAGCATAAACCTAGGCCATGCCTGTATATGCCTATTGTCTACACATGAGTGCGGGGTTAGTTGGGGGGGGGTGTATTTGGTCATCAGAGGTTTTGCCACAACTTTAAAAGCTTAAGACCTCATTACAACTTCAATTTTTTAGCATTTAAGGAGTCAGTGCATTTACCGTGTGAGTGATTGCGTGTGTGTGTTAGCAGTAAGTAGGCACCACTGGTTTTGCATCTGGCAGTGCCAGTGATATGTGTATCTGTGTGTGTGTTTGTGTCTGTTGTCAGTAATAAGCTGGAGAACATCAAAGCGCTGCCTGTCAGAATGATCTGAATCAAACAGGCCTCATCTGGAAAACATAAGACTTTTTCACCCATTTACACACCCAATGCGTGCGCGCACACATACAAACACACACACAGTGTCTGGGTCTGCTAACATCAGCATCTTGAGAGTGTGTGTGTGTGTACCTGTGCACATCTGTTCTTTGTTTGAGTGTGTATATTGTATGAATGTGTCTGCCCTGCTACTTGCAGAAGTCTGTTTCATCTGTGTGTGTGTGTGTGTGTGTGTGTGTTTATGAGTAGTAGAGGTAAAAATTTGTTCTTCCATGTGGTCATCCCAGGAGCATTTCTCTGCTCATTTTGTCATCATCCACGTCAAGTTAATCAGCTGCTGATGAGCCCTCCGCTCAGATGAAATGGCCTTTGGCAGCGCTGAAATAAAACATGCGCTAAAAGACGTCGGCTCCTAACCCTGATGGATCTGAGGAGGAGAAATGAGCAGAGGACATTTGGCCTGGCACTGCGGACATTAAAACTTTACGCGTTTGTGTATTGTTGTGTATTGTCTTCATTACATAAATTGGTGCCGATTCCGTTTTCAGTTCAAAACAGACATTGCTAACGCTCAGCATTCAGACACTGATTGCTTATATTCAGCAATAAGATTAATATTAATATATTAAGATGAATATTTATAGGATTGTGGCTGTAGGCCTCCTACAAGGTGCTTGGAACGCCTTCTTCTCCTCCGTACGGGGTATTGTATGTGGGTGTAAATGTGTGATAAGCCTCGTAAGGATAGATAATGGTGTTCCTGTTGGCACAAAGAATGCCTGGTGCCATGCACTGTATTCAGATGACTATCATGTGTGTGTGCGCGTGTGTGTGTCGCGATTGTGCCGATATGAGTCTGCATGTGTGTTATCACTGAAATCACTCTGCAACAGCTCCCTAAGTGTGTTTTAATTGGCGTAGAGTCTCCTTCCCTGCGAAAACACACATTGTGTGCGTGTGTGTTCGCGGAGGAGCGAGCGTATTCCGGGGCGCGGTGCGCGCACGATTGCCAGGCCGATGCCCGAAACGACCTGTCAGTCTGGCCGGCCAGTGGGAGATGGCTGAGATACGGTCTCCATTGTGAGAGAGTTTGGGTGTTTTGGGTTCACGGGTCACCACAGTGAATATTTGAGTGTGTGTCTGCGGCACAACGTCCAGTTTCTTCACACCCAGTCAATTAGATCTTATCCCGAGCTTTAGAACCAGTCGTGTCAACAAGTGTGTGTGTGTGTGTGTGTGTGTTACCAAGGCTTCATCCATTTCCAGGGAGGGTCCCGTCAGGCCGTATCTCCCCCAGACAGAAGGTGGAGCAGCATAACATGAAGCCCCAGCTCAGAAACCAACTTTGCTTACAACTTTATTTGCTCTACCAAAAATGCATCAGCTTTGATTTTACCTTATTTACCACCCGAAAACCTTACAAATATTCTACCGTGAATCTGACCTTTAACTCAACTCACAGCAGAGGGTACCCCTATTTTACTACCACATTACCTCTTGTTTTACTTTTTGCACTTATCAAAACAAAGGGTACAACAGACTTATTAACATTTAGACATTTTACGCAGGTATACCCCGATTTACTTACATTTGCCCTGTTTTTCTGCCTCTTGCGCAACTCAAAACTGAGGCTGCTACAGGTCTACTAACATACTACCTTACACTCAGCGCATATTAAAACCAGGTGTACCCCAGGTTTAGCCCTCATTTCACTTGTTACCCCACTGAAAACAGACAGAATGGCACTTTATCCTCTATTTTGCATTTTAATTCAACACCGGCTTTACTAATACTGCTGCTTTTTTTACAACGTGCCTATTGAGTCACGCATCACGGACAGAAGATTTTTTAATGCCATTTTTGGCAGAAAAAGTGTCAGATATTACAGCACACCTAAGCAGGGTTCCGGGGTCCCTTCGCTCTGTTCAACTCAAGGTCGGTGAAGGTCTTCGGCTCCGACACCCGACTCCCTCTTGTGTTCTCTCTCTTAAGTAGATCATGTTGTTAGCTGTGGCCTGCAGGAGATCACACATTTTCTTATTTACATGTTGTGGACACAAATTAATATCCCTTTAAAATTGTCCATGCCGGGATTTGCACAGTTCTGAAGCATCTTTTTAAATTATAAAAAAAAAAACTCTAAAAGTGCCAATGCATGACCCCGCCCAGACTTTTTTCCAGAATGTACCCCGCCCTACACTTTCTTTCCTCAAGATTAAAGTTACCACACAGACAAAGCATTAATACCACCCCTTTCTTTTAATTCGAGCTCATTAAGTGGCTGTAATAAACAGGCCAGTGTGTGTGTCGGTCTGGAGGCCGGCTGGCCACCGGCGTTCCCAGCCCCTCCGAGGGGGTGTCAGTATGATGGATGGAAACGTTTGGAGGGGGCACCGCCGCACCCCTCTCCTCTGGGATATCCCGTGGACTGACAGGAGCATTGTGTGTGTTCGTGTGTGTGTGTGTGTGTGTGGCGGGGGGACACACCCGCTGGCACCAAAGTGGAAAGAGGGACGCGCCAGGAGTCAGACTTAGCCAGCTGGACATGTTCATAAAAAAACAGACGCACTTAAACTCACACACACACACACACACACACACACACACACACACACACACACACACACTCGTTCATTTACATATAGGTGAAGGGGTACGTGTACTGTATCTGCTGCAGGCATGCAGCTGCGTTGCCCGTGTCCTCCCGGCACGCGGTTTATCGGCTTCCCAGTTGGACTTTCTCACGAGAAGCGATCGGGTGCGAGAGGTCAAAAGCCGTCAGAATTCAAAGGGAGGATATCACCTTCATATCAGAGCGGGGGGAGCGGTGGGGTAGGGAGATGTGACCGTGACCCACGACAGCTCCGTCTGCCCTGTTAGTAAACAGGACGTCATTAAGACTGGGAACACCGAAACAATGGCACGCCGCCCGCTCCCTCGCCCCCCCCGTCTAGTTCACCGCGAGCGGGGAAAACGTGTGTACAGTAAGTGTGTTAATGTACAGGTTGGGCCATTTATATGGATACACCTTATTAAAATGGGAATGGTTGGTTATAAAATGGGAATTTTTTAAGTGGTCAGAAACTTGTAAATAACTCATGAAAGAATAGTTACGTTAAAACCAAGCACAGCGTTGTTTTTCTTGTGAAATTACCAATAAATTTGATGTGTCACATGACCCTCTTCCTATTGAAAAAACTAAAGTTGGATCCAAGATGACCGACTTCAAAATGGCCACTATGGTCACCACCCATCTTGAAAAGTTTGCCCCCTCACATATACTAATGTGCCACAAACAGGACGTTAATGTCACCAACCATTCCCATTTTATCAAGGTGTGTCCATGTAAATGGCCCACCCTGTAGTCGTGGGTCTGGCCTTGTCGGATCTCGGTGTAGCATATCTGACCTCGGGCCGCCCCTTCGCCGTAATTAGTGCCCTTTGTGTGTGTACGCGAAGAGAGCGAGAGCAGGAAGTGTGTGTGTGTCCCCACTAATCTGTCACTGTAGCCGGGCCATCCTCGGCGCGGAGACTGCTTCCTCAGATAAACCTCCGCGGCCGCGCCGACCGGCGCGGTGACAGGTGCTGATTGGGCATGTGAAGGAGGAAGCGAGGAGAAGGGCACTTCCTGGCAGACAGTTTTATCAGTGTGGGGGCAGCGGGGTCAGAGGCAACGAGACGGCAGACACAGCGGGTCGGCGGCGGCGGCGAGAGCGCGTCCGTGGATGTGTGACCCAGGCCGCTGTCTCCGCCTGGTAAACACTGCAGTGAGTTATGGCGGCGAGTGCGTGGCGATCCGGGCTAGAAAAGAAAAAAAAAATAAAAATACCGGAGTGCCAAAGGGCCGCGTTTTTCCTCCTATTCTTTGCGGCGGGTGAATGGAGCGATGGGCCGGAGCGTACGGGGCTTTCCCGGCATTCCGGCACACTGCTTATCACTGCTGTTACAGAGAGGAGGGCCGGACACTTCAGCAACACAGGTGAAGGAGGGATGCTGTGGGTGACAGATATGGCCAAGTTGGGGCAGTGGTGGTCTAGCGGTTAAGGAGGCGGCCCCGTAGTCAGAAGGTTGCCGGTTCCAATCGCGATCTGCCAAGGTGCCACTGAGCAAAGCACCGTCCCCACACACTGCTCCCCGGGCGCCTGTCATGGCTGCCCACTGCTCACTCAGGGTGATGCGTTAAATGCAGAGGACACATTTTACTGTGTGCACTGTGTGCTGTGCTGCTGTATCACAAGCGACAATCACTTCACTTTCACTTATTAGATTCTTTAGTTCATTTTTATACCTGAGAAGCTCAGGCCCAACATGCACAGGGCAAGATTAGAAATCGTCAGATCCGCACTGCAGGTTTGCCCCTCGCTTTGATCACGGCAGGACAGATCCACTGCGTTCTTGCCTGCACCTTTTCACTCATTAACCTGCACTACATGTACTACACCGGTGTCCGCTGAACGCCGTTCATTCCGATCTTCCCCGCAAGTGCGCGTGAGAACGAGATGCGCGCACCACGGCATGGAATTTATTTATAGGAAAGTTGCAGAAACGTAACGCTGGGGTCCGAGTCCCCCACTTCAGTGCGCGCCCCCCCGCCGGCGGGAAAACTTCAAACGCCCCCCCCCCCGAGCCGCACGGACGCGTTTTAATCCGCCTCCTCCGCGGACATTTGAAGATTTCCTCCCGTTGGCCGCCGCAGAAACGAGCTCCCCGGCCTTTGTTGATTAGAACCGGGCGCGCCGCTTATCGTCCGGCGACGAGCCGCGCGTTTTAATTAAAAGCGCGACACAACAAGTGCGCAATTAACACCCGCTAATTACGGAGGCGCTCAGAAGTGCGGCTCCCGTCCTTCATTTCAATTATAGAGCGGACAAGTGGCTTTTTGATCCTCAAATTAGTGAGCCCTTGTAATATTTGTTTTGTGGCGGATTTGGCGGGTTAATCGTGGCCTGTGGTGGCCCTCCTCCCGTGATTGATGCGAGCGGAAGTAAAAAGGCGCGTTAAAAGCCGCAATGGTCTATCAGGAAATGCAAATCGCACCTTCATGTTAACAGGCGAGGCGGGGGGCGGGGCCAAGAGACGCGCGGGCACGCGCGGGGCGCGCTCACGGACCCGCCGCCGGCAGATTAGAGCGCCGCGATTGGAAAGTTTAATTAAGATCGCGTCGGAGTCTGACACGTGAGAAAAAAAAAACTACATTTGATAGTTAATTTTTTTTTTTAATAACCCGCCCCGCTCGGCGGCGCGCACTGTCCCAGAGGACGCGGAGGAGCGCTGGGTTCGTTTAAAAAGCCGCAGCTAATAAGCGCCTAAAATGTACTTAATGACCAATGCGCTGTTTGAGAGTATAAAGCGGAACACTTGTTCGCATTTAATTAGAATTGATCTCCATCTCAGTTCAGCGACTCTTACATTGTTGTAATTTTTTTTATATATTTTTTTTGATTTCACGGCACATTCCATCAATATGAGAAAAGAGAACACCGTGGACCATGATTGATTCTGTGGTTCACCATAAACCAAAACCACAGTCAAGAGGGGGTTGTGATTAAATGCTTGGGACTTACATTTAATTAAATATTATCAAGCACTGCTGTACATGTTATTTAGCACTGAAATGCAAGTTAATTTAATTTAATAAAATGCATAAATAAATGAGACGTTCTCAGGAGTTTTATACATTCATATTTGTTTTCGCTGAAAAGTAAAAATGTAAATCTATATTGATGTAATGCTTTTCTTCATCAATGCTGATTGTTAATTGTTCTTACTGATTTTGTCACAAAAAGCATTCAAATTAATCCAGACATGAGTCCAGATTGATGTACACCATGATGTACACCATACAGTCATACTGTATATAACATACAGCATTGTGAAGATTACTTTGGAAATGTAATTCTTTACAATTACAAGATTTAAAAAAAACATAACATAACTAATTACGCTTGATTACATTTTTATTACTTTTGTAAATGATGAATTCTTAACTGTGTTGAAATTGTGTAACCTGACAGTGTACTAAACATTGACTGCTGCCAAACTTTAATACGTGAATGAACATTATTATAACTGATTCAGACCTCATTTTACTGTAAGATCATACAGTTAGAAAGTTTTTGTGGTCCTTTGGTTTTGTGGTCTTCATTGGTTTCATAGGCAGGTGTTTTACCCTCTTGGCTACTACCACTACATAAGGCTTTTTTTGTACCTATACGGTTAACTCTATAGTTATCACATGCTATTTCTGTTTCATATGTACGGTCAGCAATAGTCTGAGTCACACCTAAGTTGCACAAACAATGACTTGTGGCTGGACTCGTGCCATCATCAACTTGAGACTTCACTCGGACTTGGATGGTGTGACTTGTGAAGGCAAAAAAAACCAATATTCCGATCTTGCAAGAGCACATTGCCAGCTACGGCAAGGCCCAAGGTGATAAAAGTACATCCTTCACTATAGCGCCTTCATTCAAATGACATAAAACGGTGTTACATTCATTTAATTATTTCACTTTTTCCAATGTGTTGCCCAACGTTACGGGAAAACCGCAGGCTGATCGACCTGTGCACTCTGACTCGAATAGAGTCCGAGCCGTTTAGGATTTGTGGATTTTATAGGTTCCTATAAAACTTTATAGTCAAATATAATAAGAATAATAATGGTTAAAGAAAATTAAAAAACGTTATTGCGAGAAATGCAACATGAAAAATTACTGCAACAATGCAATAAGGTCTTAAAAAAATATTGTTTGCAATGGAGCTACCAATGGAGTTAAAATAGCAGCTTTTTTTCCAACTATCTGCAGAACGTTAATTTCAGTCGCTGGAGACTTGAGACTTGACTTGGACTCGAGCACAAAGACTTGAGACTTGACATGGACTTGTAAATATGACTTGTGAACATCTCTGGTGTGCGCTCTTCTGGCACACATGCTTCTGTGAGGTCATCACTAGACCTGAAGTTCTTTGAAGATCTTAATTTCTACCATTTTACTCGGGCTTGTGCGATGAACATGTGAAGCATTTCGATTAGCACGAGAAAGATGCGAAAATAGATGCTGTGGAGGTGAAACGGAGGCTAGCTTCTGAATAATGCAGCAAGCTTT
Source organism: Denticeps clupeoides (assembly GCF_900700375.1). Taxonomy (NCBI): domain Eukaryota; kingdom Metazoa; phylum Chordata; class Actinopteri; order Clupeiformes; family Denticipitidae; genus Denticeps; species Denticeps clupeoides. The sequence goes on along the minus strand of NC_041725.1, from coordinate 3,305,820 downwards.
GGCCACACATCTCAACATGCAACATGCCCGCACGTTTCCTTTCCTTTTTAGTCTAGCACTCGTATTATGGACTACAATAATGCATGGATGCATGGGTGGTGCATGGTCACCACGCCTACTTTCTGCAATGAAGAACGGTGCTTTCATTGGATGCTGTTTTTTCTGAACTCAGCATATACAGTAATAATTGGACTCAAGACACTGGGTGGGACTACTGGTTACAGGGTTGGTTACAGGGTTAGTCTACACCATCTCCCACATGCTTCCCTACTTCTGTCTCCCTATGTGATAATGGCAGAGGCTGAATTGCTGACCTTCGATGGCAGGATACAGTGCAATTTCAGCATTGGCGTCCTCATCGCAGTTTTTATAGTCAGCTGTACTGAGCACCGATTGGCTGACAAATACCACTCACATAATTCCTGCTACGCCACTATTATTAAACATATCTGCCAGCTAGGTAATATTAAGATATTAAAGGGACTAAAACTGTAATCATGAACCTTTCAAAAAGTAACTGTAACTTAATGGCAATTAAAATATGCATTGACCCTATTTATATTTTGAAAATGCAAGTGAGCCATTCTGACTGAATACCCAGGCATGTCTTCAAAAGAAATTCATCGTTTTGTATTTACGTTTTCAGGATTCATTCCTGATGGTAATTGTGAAATGTATGATAAGTAATAAGAAAGATCTGGTTCACGGTTTCCCATGATAAGATGGTGGAGACCGTCTAGCTGCTAATTGAAATGTTTGTGTGACATCGGCAGTGCTTGGTGAAGTGAAGTCTCAAAGTTTGAAGTGGAAGCCGCTCCACCGCTAAGTGCTGTGCTGCATGTGGCTTGGATTAGGGCCTTCGGACTGCCGGGATTAGACAGCACAGCGGTGAACATTCTGGTTCTGGAAAAAAGAATCCTTTTTCTGTGTGTGTGTGTGTGTGTGTGTGTGTGTGTGATGAGCACGAGTGTGTGTGTGTGTGTGTGTGTGTGAGACTCCCAGTGGAAGTGAAGGGTCTGCGGGGCGACGTAATCTGCTGCCGGTTTTCTGTCATGTCGCTGTCATGTGCCCTCTGTTCCTCCGTCTTTATCCTTCAGCTCCACTGCCGCTCCTCCTCCGTCACTCCACACATCCGCCTGTCACTCCCTCTCCTCCCCCTCCCGCCTGACAAGCGGGCCACCGCGCGGCGACACTCGTGTGTGCCTTGGCTTGCTGTAGTGTGAAGATGTGTGAAGGTGTGTGAAGGTGTGTGTGCAGAGTCAGAGTTCTAAATGAATCCACATCCACAGGAAATGGCGCGTGTGTCTGTTGTGTTGCTTTTTTTTTGCTGCGTAGCTGGTTTATGGCGCGTTGATGTTTCTGACCCGCAGGAGAGGCCACGATAGCAGCGCGTTTCAAAAAACCACTCCGGCTGGATGGAGCGATATCGCGTTTCCAACAGTCACGAAGCAAACATGCCCCACTGGTGTCCGCGTCACATCCAACACCGTGGCGGGAGTCTTCTGAGTGTGTGTGTGTGTGTGTGTGCTCTGTGTTTAATTGTTTTCTGGAAGAAATACTCATTTCTAACAGACAAAGTGGCGTATTTTTGAAGGCGAAGGTTCTTGGGCATGTTTGTTAATGTCATCAGGATTTCCAGAAAGAAGGTAGTCATCTTTTTATATCTCTTTGGTTTTTAATAAGGTTATGTTTCATAGTTTCAGATTTATAACACAAATGATCAGGCAACACTCCCGTAGTGTCCCATAGCACTATCCCATAGAAATGACAGAATTTGATCACAAATAATCTCTTGCTTTTTCAGGATTTCGGCGCTGGCACGTGCTGACCAGAAGCTCCTGATCTTCCTCTTCTTCTTCACTCTTGTTTTTTTGTAATATGTCTCCATGGTCACACACTCCAACATACGATCAGTTTCTCAGATGTGGCATTGTGCTGGTGTGTGTGTGTGTGTGTGTGTGTAGGTGTGTTTAATTCATGTCTAATAATTTTGAAGTGTGTTTGTAGAGAAACGGGAGAAGTAATTGGAAACACCTTTTTGGGTCATTTTATTAGTCTCTGGTGTTAATGATCTCTTATATTACTGATAGATAAAATAAAAAAAAAATTCAACACTGGCGAAAAATTCCATACAATAACTTTGGAAACAGACCGATTTTTAATAGCGAGGTGGCGGGGTAAAGAAGATTTAATCTTCCAGTTTTCTTATTATTGTTATTCGTCTGTGGACCAAGACAGGAAATAATGGTGAGGGAGAACGAGGGAAAAACAGAATGTGTGCTAATGCATAGTTTATGAAATCGCTTTATGGTTATTTTACAAGAAAAGCATGCCATAACCGTGTGCGTGTGTGTACTCATACTATTGTTCTCTTTTGTGGTGTTAGTAGTTTTAACCTGAGCGCCATTCAAGCACAAATACAGCCTGTTTGGGGCAGACGAGGCTCACTCAGAAAGCCTCTGGGAAATGTGCTGCTTGTGTCACTCTCAGGACGTGTGTGTGTGTGTGTGTGTGTGTGTGTCGGTAGAGATGGATAAAGATGTGAATTAGAGGTGAAATGTGTGCATGGCGTGGGTGTCTCTCATTGTTTGGGATTGTGTGTGGGTTTGTGTGTTTCACTGGTTGTTTTAGGGTTTGTGGGCCCATGACAGAGACAGAAGGTAGAGGTGAATGAGACATGAAATGTACACACCCTCACACACACACACACACACACACCTTCCAGCCCTCTGGGTTGCGGATGCGTCAGTGTGTGTCACTGCTGGGGGACCAGGGCCATTTGTCATCTGGGGGCTTCATTATCTGATTCTGACCGATCAGAGAGCCTCTCGCTGGGCTGTGTGATCGCCGCTGACCCCCTCTGACAACCAGCAGCCTTCATTATGTCACCCAGACTCAGGTGTCAGCCCCGTGTGTTTGTGTGTTTCTCTTTCTAACTGTCTGACCTAAGAGCTAGACTCATCACTCTCCTGTCTCTCACCGATGTGTGTGTGTGTGTTGAATGTTTCTACCTTAGTTTTAACCTGTTTTGCATTTGCAGGTATTTGTGTGTGTGCGATTGTGTGTTTGTCCCGCAGTTCCTTCAGTACATGAGCTTTCAGTGTCCACTTCTTTCATTAAACTCTGATGTGTTTCTCCAACATGGCTTGGTTAGTAGCCATGGTGATTATTGGTTTGTCACTTAGTGGGTGGGAATTTTCCAAGTAGTGTACTTCCTGTAGTGAAACCTGTGTGTGTGTGTTTTTTTGTAGAGCAGTAGGTTATTTTGAGATCCTAACGTTTTATGTTAATATATTATGTTCATCCAGCACTTCATGAAGCACACAAGGACTGGTTTCTGTTTGCATGCATGAGTGTGTGTGTGTGTGTGTGTGTGTGTGTGTGTGTGTGTGTGAGCACATCTGCATTCAGCATTGAGACAGATGAGCCCAATTTGCCAGAGAACATTTCTGCTGGGAGATGGATGGAGGAGAGCGAGGGGGAGAGATGGAAGGATGGATGGATGAGAAGGAAAGAGAAATAGGGTTAAAAGGGGGATAAGGGATAAAAGATAGAAGCAGCCAACACACAATCACAGATACACACACACACACACACAGCACCACACACACTCACCCATCTGACCTCCTGTCTCGGTATAGGACTGATAGGCTAATAGCATTGTGTCTAGGCCACACCATATATGAGGGTGTGTGTGTCTGTCCTGACTGATGGCTCTGACGGATGGCCGGTGTCACCGCCCGGCGAGTGATGGCGCTTTGATAAGACTTATCATTCCAGGCCCTCCATAAATATTTTATCAACCGTAATGGAAATCGTCAAATCACTCTAATTGTGTAATACATTACAGGCACATCAGAGTTAAACAAAGCACATGTCCCATCAGTCAGGCCCAGGATCGGGCAGCAGCACGGGTGAGGCAGGCTGGCAGCGCCAGGGCTGGAAATATGTCTCCCTGGTGATGCCCGTTGTCACGGTGGTGACACACACACTCCATCATAGGATCAGTTTCTCAGATGTGGACAACTGCATGGGATAATTACATTAACGCCCCATAGGATTGGGCTGGTGTGTGTGTGTGTGTGTGTGTGTGTGTGTGAACCGAAACAGTGAATGTTGTTTCTCTTTACCGACACATTCATTCGTTTCTATTCATCTTTTCTGAGTGGAGTGTATGTGTGAGAGAAATTATTGGAAAGATGGCAGGACAATTCTGAAATGGAGTTAATGACACAGCCACACATTTTTTCAGCAAGGGCTGGCTTAAATACCCCTGTTACCTTTATATTGTTTTAGATCAGCATGAAGAGTAGATGATTAGTATGCTATATTATCTTTATCTTTTGTAAATAAGTATTTTTCCATATGGAATAATTTATCCAGTAATAACAAAATGCCATGCTCTTAAACACACACACACACACACATACAAATGCTGTTAATGCTGCTTATGTGACTCAACAACATCATGAAGAAGGAAGGTCTGCATTTCCTTATTCTTTTTGAAGAGTAGGTCTCATACGCTGTTTGTGTGTGTATATGTGTGCGAATCTTGATTGACAGGTTTGTGTATAACCAGGCCAGGATAGCGCGTTGTGTGTTGTATGCTTTTGTGTGACAGGCATAGCTTGGCGTGAGTTAGTGTCGGACTGGGACTTGTGCTCATTAGGCCAAATGCTGCTGCACTGAGTCACATAAACTGTCATCTGGCAAAAGTGCCCACTTAGCAGAGAGCGAGCGAGCGGGGGGGGAGAGAGAGAGATGGAGCATATGTTGCCAGTCGGCTCTCAGGGACTGTAATGATATAAAGTGCTCTAGCTGATATTCATTCAGCCCCTCCTGCTCCCACATCATATTGATTGTGGTTTAAAAACCCACAACAGTGACCCAGTCGCGTGTAAAAGTGTGTGTGTGCACACGCATACGTCTAGCTGTGTATTCATGTGTCCCCTGCATGTCTTTTATGAGTGTGTGTGTGTGTGTGTGTTGGATGCAGCGCGATATCAGTTAGTAGAAGAGTAAGACTCTTTTTCTCCCGCTCTTCTCTCGTTTGGTGTTCCTCCGCCACCCTCCCTCTCTCTCTCTCTCTCTCTCTCTCTCTCTCTCTCTCTCTCTCTCTCTCCCTCCGCCCTCCCCTTTCTCTCTCCCTCTTTCACAAACATACATCTTTATCAAGTGGCTGTTGTCAGACAACATTAGATAATTAATAGCCCATTTGTCAGCCTTGTGAGGAACATGTTAAAATCCCCCAGTGCTCCACAAATTAATCCAGCTGTCCGCCGATACGCCTCTCCAACGTGTGTGTGTGTCCGTGTGTGTGTGTGTGTGTGTGTCATACAGACACGCTCACGCCAATCCTGGTGTAAGAGCCTTATTATTAATCGCTCTGCTAATGAATTAATTGTGTGTGTGAGAGAGTAGCACGCCGTTAATTGGTAGTGTGGGGCTGGCTGGTAATTGAGTGTGTGTGATACCGGGTCGCTCGGACGAACGGAACGGTGCCAAAAACACACAGCGGCATTGTTGTCATTAATTATCAGTCCGTTCGGCGTGTGGCTGGCCGAGTGAGAGAGCGCAGCCATTTGTTTTGTGCATTTCCAACGAGTTGGAACTTATATTTGTGAATGCCGCGAGTGGGAAGATGAGGCTTGGCTAATCTCACCCACGTGTACACGCAGACCTTAATTAAGCTGAATGTGTAAGTTAATTAGACATTGTCCACTTGCTGCACCCTGAGGACCATGTTCTCTCAACCCCCTCGTACAGCAGCAGCTTATCTGTGGACCCATTCCGCGTATTTGGCGGGTTTTCTCCGGAGAATTGGCCGCCGCTGTTCCCCACGTCGGCTCTCCAGGAACTGTGAGGAAGAAGTGAGCCGGTTTTCTGCCTTTTTCTGGAGCTCAGTGACCCGTCAGGAACCTGGTAGGGTGTGAAAGCTCAGAGGTCAAAGGTCAACGCACTGGCCTGTGAGCACGTGAGTGTTGTGGTGGTGTTTTTGACACTTTAAAGAGCACAACGTAAATAGGATGTTATTAATCCGTAATAGATTTCTTTTCTTGGGTGCCCTTGACTCGTGGATGAAATCATCGGTTAAAAATACGAAAACACAAATGCAGTGCAATTGTTGTTCAAGCAGGAAATGATGTGTTGTGCTGCCCTGAATCACAGGAAGCACGTTTCTATTCACTTTATGGCATTTAACTGCATGAAATCACTCTGCTGGTACAATCACGGGTGCCAGAGATAGATGGTTGCAGCACAAGGGGGCCAAGAAAGATCAGGTTTAAAGGATCTTTTTTTTACCAGCGCGTCCTATTAACCCATTCATCAAACCCTGAGGTGAAAAGAGCCCCCCCCAAAAAAAAAAAAAAAAAAGCATTTACCTGACATCAGTGGTGGGGAAATATATCACAGCAGCCTACTTGAGCAGCAAAAGTTTGATCAAAAGAGAGGCGACAGTCTGCTCCTCTACCTCTTCTCTCCATGTTCACTCTCAGACTGATGGGACCTTGGTCTGGGGCAAACCACCCTGGAGGAAAACCACAGGTTTAAAGAGCGCTGTGATGTTATCTTGGTTTGGCTCTCAGCGGATTTGCTTTCGCAGAGGTTTAACTCGTAGAAACATAAACGTTTGCAGGACGTAGTGTATATTTCCGTCAGTCCGAGATAAAATTCTACATCTTGTGTCATTCACGGTTGCAAACACACTCACAGAACAGGTTTGATTTTCATCATTTTTCGTATGGCCTTACATCCTGTGTCCTCAATATTTGTGGATCCAAACAAAATGCAGATTTCCAGTCACGCATTCGTCTGAAAGCATATTTTAATTGCCTTCTTGTCTGTTTTAAACTACCCGCCGCTGTTCGGCTGCAATTTCTGTTCGACCTTTTGCCATGAGCTGATGCACTACATTTAACAAGTAATTATGAATTAATGACAGTTGGCAGTGTATTGACATTTATCTTGCTGTTATTCACATTACGATTAAGCTGTTATTAAAACTGATACACGGGGTATGATGCAGCAAAAAAAATTATAATTCCTTCATTTTTTGTGAATCTCCCGCAGCGTCATCACATTATCACCTGAACAGTGACCTTGTGTGGCGGGAAGTAAAAGTTGAAATTTGCATGTATATGCTTTTTTTCAGAACCATTTATGCTCTCCGGTTCTGATCTGGGTTGAATTAAATGTTTACTATATAACATTCTAATAATAATATTCTTGGCTGTCAAACACTATTAAAGCATCAAAGTTGTGAACGCTCATAATACCTGACGGTTATTACATTTTGTCATACAGTTAGCAATAATAACAGTATTTCATCTGAATCATGCTGAAATGTCTCTGATGACGGGTTCATTCCTATTTCTGTTTTTTTCCTTCAGCTGCGCCTTGCTGTTCTTGGGATTTACTGACATCACAGCAGCTTCCATCCCATCAGTGTAGAGTAGATGCTGTAGAAAGAGGAGGTGATGCTGAAGGGCTCTTAGATGGATGCTTCTAGAATAATATTCAGCCTTCCCGTGTGTAAATTCCCCCCGTCCCCTGCTGAGAGCTGATGTAAGGCTAGAAAAGACAGGAACAGTCAGTCTGCAAATGGATCCTCCGAGTCCACAATTTGGTTGATTTGTTTTAGATCCCTCTGACCGTACATTTACATTTACATTTACAGCATTTATCAGACGCCCTTATCCAGAGCGACTCACAATCAGTAGTTACAGGGACAGTCAGTGGTACACTGTACCACTGGATCCTGTAGCGCAATTTAGATGCGAATGTTTGTCCTGAACTGGATTCAATCACTTTGTGATGTCTGATGATGGGCATTTTCTCAGTATAACAGTTATAAAAAAAGACACTGAGTGGCAATGAGGGGTCAAAGTTTAAAAATTTGAGCTGATGTATTGCACCAGTGCGTCTCTGGTAAGCGTGAGTCTCTGTGCTGCTGTGCCCCCCTCTGATCTTCAGACTTATACGAAACATATTTCCCGGTTCATTTTGTCCAAACCAGGAAATAATAAATTCCATCAACATACTTTGTGACTTTATTTAGCTGAATAAAATATCCACTCCTGATTAGTTTCATTCTGGCCTCCAGACCATCAGGGAGGATCCGAAATCAGAATTTTCTATTCAGGATTAAAGGAAATTGTTCAACTTTATTCAACTTTACATGCAAGATTAAAGTGTCCCCAAGTCCTCAGAGAAGCAGGTTTTGAGTCCTTTTTTACAAATGACCCCAATATCGCCAAAGCTCTGTCAAGTAGTCTCTACTGTCTAGCTGAGACCAACCACGTCATAACATTGACGACATTTCCACCTTCATGTCCAAAAATGAGTTCTTGGTTGATGTGAGTGCTGCTGATGAGAAACATTAATAAAAAAAAGTCCAGTTTGTAACCATCTTGTTAGACATCAGCACTGTCCAGTGTGGACAAGGTTTCCTGTCTTCTTTATGTCACCAGTGAGACATAAAGATACCGAACATCTGTTAAATTCTTGGTGATAAAGGTTTGCTGATGTAGTCTGCTTCAATCCGGACAGATTCCCCGTCATCAGGATTAGCCCAAGAATTCGTATCTGCCGTCCTCACGATCTACGCAACCTCAGAGGTGCAAAGAAAACGACGTGAATTAAATTAGAATTACTGGTCACCTCAGATTACAACAGAAGCAAAGATGTAGACGTAGGTAGTGCTGCAATACGTTTCTGTCGGTTTTCCAGAAGCCACGGAAACGAGAACTACATTTAATATCCTCACTGCTGTGCTTGAAGAGGAAATGCCCGGCCAGTTATAAACTCCTTCTACCTTCAGACCTTTACTAAACGGACGAGTCCGGCTCGGCCCTCCGCTGTGTGTAAATGCGCGCGAGTGTGTCGGTAATGGACCCTGGCTGCTCAGGAGGTCCCGCTGTGCGCGAGGAATGCCATCGGACAGGAGGACGCTCGGGGTTCCAGTCCCAGGTCTCGTTAACACTCAGCAGCGCCTGTCGGGCTACGTTAGCCTCAGCGCGGCGTAGCGCTCACGCTAGTGCCGGGAAGAAGGACGTTCGGGTTTTGGGTGGCGGGGACATAACCTCGCTGAAGTTCCTGACAGTGCTCAGCTCATCAGCCACACGCTGCACTTCCTTAAAAGGTCACAGGTTACGGACAACATACTCTTTCTCTTTTAATTAACCCGAGTGACAGAAACTTCCTTCTTTTTAACCCCATTGTGCTGCAGAAAGGAAACATAAAACTGGTCATGGCCTTGACACACTCACACACTCACACACACACACTGATATTATGGAGGACTAGACAGCATACAAGTGTTTTAAACATTTCAGGTCTTCTAAATACGTCAAATGGCCAGTATGCAGTAAACCAGTCAAACTTTGCCAGAGAAGAGAGGCACTTTGTAGTGTTAGGAAGCCTTTGTAGCCCCTTCTTTCTTATTTCCTGTAACCACTTGGGGGCAGTGCACACAGGGCGTGTCAGGTAGTTGTTGCAGGTGAATATCGAGACACGAGATGGCAGCTGGAAGTCGGCAAGGTGTGAGCCTGCTGGACCATAAGAATCAAGAGTTGGTACGGTAGCGCTGTGCTGAGACGACGTTAAATCACGAGCACATACTGTGCAGACGTTTTATTGACTTGGCTTTGGTATCACAATATTTAAATGATTGGTTAATATAATATTATTACAGTTTTAGATATTGTAATTATTACATAACTGACATCTTATCAGCTTTTAAAATGTCATATTTGTATCAGATTACTATGATTCCAAGTGACATCCTACAGGTATGGACACTGCACTTCGTCCATAGCCGCTTCCTGTGTGATGTGCTGCCGGTTAAGACCTCTCTTCCTCTTTCTTCCAGCAGGCGCTTCTGCATTTACTCTCTTCCCCTCGGAGAATTTGGATGAAGTGGCTGAGGCAGAGGGACACTCTGCCTTCCTTCCCTCCGTCGTCGGGGACGACCTGCCCTCCCCGGCCATGTCAGACAAGGCAGGTTCCCCGCCGGACCACTCCCCACCCCACACACCCATCTTCCACCCGGAGGGGGAAACGCCATCACTGCCGCCTGATTTTGAGCTGCGGGAGTCGTGCGCATGGGCCGGAGTGACGGGCGTCTGGAGCCGCAGGCGGCTGGAGGTGGGAGAGATGCTGGGGTCCTCGGGGGTCAGTCAGGACTGGGAGGTACGTCCATAAACACACGCACACACAAGCACACAGCGGGTTTACTTCCACACTTCCTCAATCTTGCTGTGATGCAAATAAGTGTGTGATGTCATCTCACTGTGTCACAAAGACACACACACACACACTGCTGACTGCCTTCTTGACAGAAATGAAAAAAAAGATGCATTATGACTGACAAATATAGGCACTACCCATAACACCAAAAGTCAAAGGTGGCCTTGGCCTGGGTTAAAGTAATTCTGGTAAACACACAAACACAAGGCGCTAATGTACATATACAAGGTGAACAAAGACAACAGACAACTGACTCGTCACCGAGTACGTTGGTGAGTCACGATTGGATTTTTTAACATGCAAGATCCTTAAAATGTAAAATAGTCCAAAAAAGTCCAATTTTGGGCAGATGAATAGAAATAAAATGGAAGTGTGTGCTTCAGGCCATGGCAAGTGTCTGGTTGCACATGGCTGTACGTCTCTGTATGTCTCTCAGAGTGTGGTTCTTAAGAGTCTCTTAGTTTAGATTTACTCCTGCTTGAATTTACCGTTTCTGCACCCCTTTCACATTGCACTCTTTTATTTCCAAATAAAGGAAATAAAGAATAAAAACTTCCTGCGTGTAATTTATTGCCAGTTTGGGAAATATGGATTTAAATAAATAAAAAAGGAGAGCGTTAGAGGGAGACGGGGAGAATGATGGGATACGGGGCAGCCAGTGCTGTATCACTATGCTTAATTAGCGCCATGACAGGCGCTCATAACTCTCTCCATTAAGTAAATAAGTTGTAAAGAATTTATGACTGAGCGTCACATTATTCAGGAGCGATATTCAGTGATGACATCCCACACATTAAATATGCTAAATGCCATCGGCACGGCAACCTCCCCAGCCGAGCACTCCGCCACAGCGGAGGAATCGTCAATATGCCAATATGCAGAGGCCTGTAAAAGTGAAATTGATTTGATAAACGCTGGTTAAGACAAATCTGCTTTTCCTCGTCATCAATTCAGCCGGACCGAGTGATGTCACCGGCCTGGGAGCGATAAAGAGACGTGCCATCTGGAGTCTGTGATGGAGGGCCCCAAGTGTGTGTTTGGTTTGTGTGGGCATGCTGTGGAAAGTGTGTGTTTGTGTTTGTGTGTGTGTGTGTGTTTGTGACAGTGAGAGGGGAGATTTGTCACCTGAGAGGTCAGCAGTCTTCCACACTATCATCATAAATTGTGTTTTCATTTCTAAAGGGAGAGAGAGAGAGTTATGGAAGTGTGGGATTCCGAGCCCACAGATGACTGATGGAAATGAAGGGGGGCGGGTGGGGGTGCAAGTGATGGAGAGAGACCACCTGCTTCTCACATTGTCTATCTGTTGTGACCCTGTCCAGTCTGAATGCCTGCAGTCATGTGACTGAGAGGGTGTGGTTTGGTTTGTGGTCAGTTACAGATTTTTGTACCTTTTCACCATACTTTTTGTACCATACCATACTTGTACTTTTACCATAGTGCTCATTATATGGTCCAGATTGTGGGCTGAGTGTGTATGGTGTGTATGGACAGCAGGTGTGTATATGTGTGTTTGTTGGACAGACGGTTCTGTGTGTGAGTCTTGCAGGAGATTAGCGGTGTGCGTGAATAGAGGTCTGGCATTAGGGCGTCTCCCTCCGTCTCCGCCCACTCTCCGTCTCCGTCTCTTTTTAATTCCGTCTTTATCGCTTTCTGACAAACGTCTCTCACCTTTCTCACAGCTCCTCCCTCATTCTTTTCTCTGCTACTCTCCGTCTCTCTCGTGGCCTTTGTGTCCATGATTGTCAATTCCTCTGTCTCTCCAGCTCTTCCTTCTCTTTTAAATGGCAGTCTCTCCCCCTCTTTCTCCAACTCTCTGTCTTTCTGTTTCAATGGGAAATTAAGGTCTACTGATTAAATACTTTATTAATTAGATTTCTTCTGAACTACTCATGAGAAGTTTTCAGAGTCTTGATCCGTGATCTCACAGGAGAGTGCAGGAGGGGGAGATGAAAGGATTATCCGGACGGAAATGAACAGAGAATAGAGTCTTCTTTTCAATTACGGAGACTCTCAACCACTCAATTACCGCCCCTTTCTCCCTGGGAAGAGGAAGCAGGTAAATGGGGGATAAAAGCAGGCTTTAGTGGGTGGGGTTAGAGGGAAGGTGTGTCTCCCAGGCAACAATGGCAGGTGAACAGGGCTTCCCGGAGGGCCCCAACAACAGGGTCATGACCTTACTGGCCCCTGCGTGTCTGAGTGTGTGTGTGAGAGTGGGGTGCTGGTAGAAAAGGTCCATGGGGGGTGGTTTCTATATTATTTGTGCAGAGCGCCTCTCTGCAGTGGTTGTCCGCTCAGAAGAAATAATGTACGACTCTGCACATTCACACTAGTTAAACAATGCACTGCAGTGGTGGCCTAGCGGTTAAGGAAGCGGCCTCGTAATCAGAAGGTTGCCGGTTCGAATCCCGATCCGCCAAGGTGCCACTGAACATAGCACCGTCCCCACACACTGCTCCCCGGGTGCCTGTCATGGCTGCCCACTGCTCACTCAGGGTGATGGGTTAAATGCAGAGGACGAATTTCACTGTGTGCACCTTGTGCTGTGCTGCTGTGTATCACAAGTGACAATCACATCACTTTACTTTAAATGACACTTTGTACAGGTACACACACATACCTGCACCATAAAGGGAAACTGGGAGAAGTGATATGTTGTTTTAAACCTAATTAAACCCACCGAGGGTCTGTAATTGATATTTTCATTTTACTGCCAACGTCTCTGGTGTGACAGACCAAGAGGTGGAATTTGGCCATACAACACTACACACAATACCAACCTGTACACACACTTTAAAACATGTATAAAATGTGTGAGAAAGGTGGGACACGGTCTCTAAACCCGCCCACGCTTTTTTCCCCTCTCTGTCTGCCCCTCCCTCCCTCCCTCAGGCTGGTTTTTTGGCCTCATTACCAGGTTAAGAGGGAAATTACAGGCGGGGGCAGTGCAAAGCTAACACTCCGCTCTCCCTGGCACGTTCTCACATATGTGCGTACCGACACACAAATTGCTGTTGAGATCAGCATCTGAGTACCAGCAGTGGGCCTGGTTTTGGCTAATGAGGTCTTAACCTGGGAGAGAACACAACACACACAGAGGCCTGCTTTAGTTAATGACGTCCCCATGTGTGACAGGACTGCTCTTAATAAAGTGGCCTGGGCCAGGTGAGAGCCATTCCGAGCTCGGGTTATTAAAAGCCAATATCCGACAGCTGGTGCTACATTTCAGGAGCGCACACACACACACACACACACACACACACACACACACAAGCTAGGGGCACACTTGCGTAAATGATACACATATGAGCACCAGCACATAATTCATTCACATGCACACACACACACACACACCTTGAATTCAGTAAGATCTCAATTAAACAAATGAGACAGAAATATTATATTAGATCATGAATGTAATATATTACACAGCAGTGGTGATGGCGCCCACTGCAGATACACACTGCCTCCCCGAACAGAGTCCAGCCGCGCCATCCCCACGTCCGCTGTAATGGGATTTGCAGTTCCGCCGCAGCAGGTAGCTGAGGAGTTTGTGGGACGGACAGTGTCCTCCCTCGGTTTTTGTGTGTGAGCGAGAGAGAGCGGGCGAGAGGGGAAGATGAGAGAATCCCTCCCTCTGATGCCGGTGTCATCAGTGATCAGTCAGAGTGGATTTCGGCCGGGGAGACGCGCTGGACATTTCTGACATCGCTGACAAACTAATTGTTGTCCTGACTGGAGAACAGCCTGTGAAGTCGTAACGAGTTAGAGCCTGCAGCGCTGAGGAGACACACACACACACACACACACACACGCACGCACCTACTCACTCATGGTTCTTAACACACAAATACACACGTTTGAATTCGATTTTGTGAGGATTTATGTGTCATAATTGTGTGACTAACACTTTTAAGTCTAAAATGCACCTCGGTTATCTTAATATTGAATAGTTTTTGTTGTGGGGACCAGCTAAATATTCATTTACACAAAGTTTACACATTGAAGACAGAGGGTGGAGAAAAGCTGCTGTTCAAATAGTTCAAACTGGTGGAGGAAGACAGCGGGACTGAGACACAAATAGAAAGGACTGGAGAGCAGAAGAAGGCCAGTGAGCACATCCATCCATCTTTCTCTCCCTCTCTGCCGCGATTGTCCCCCTCTTCTCGGGCGCTGCTTCTCAGGGCGGCGCGTCTGTGTGTTATGACAGCCATTGTAATCTCTTTAGAGCATCGGCGGGCCGTGGGCCGGACTGACTGACAGCAGGACCCCGTCCAACTGCCACCCTAAACACTGGCCCATAAATCATGCTGCCGGAGCCCCGTGCACTTCCTGTGCCGCTACTGCGGCCTGCGGGGGACAAAAAGCCCTTTATACCAGAGGGGGCTCTGGAAACAGCTTTCTCAGGATGAGAGAGACCCGCGGAGATGGATGAGGGGAAGGAAGGCGAGATGAACTGGAGGAAAAAAAAAGCTGAAGGGAAGAAAGAGGCAGAGAGGGAGGAGGTTAAATGTGACACCACACATTGGTGAGCTTAGTCAGATGTTAGTACAAAAAACCTCCCAATCCACAGTTTTTTAAAGGCATGATGGGGCGGGGATGACCCAGTTGCTGCAAACCAAACCGAATATAGATATCAGTGTTCCGACGTTCTTTTCGTCTTATGTTTAACTTACACTGGACAGAATGATGATTTTCACGTGTTGCTCAGCAGGCTGCACTTGGACGGGTAGCAGGGGGTTGGGGAGGTGGACAACTGAATTAGGATTCTGAGCTTGGGTCAGTCTCTACTTTCCAGTCTTTCCAAGTGAAAATTTGCCAGTTCATGAAGTTGCTGGCTCCTCTGCTGAAATTCCCCAAATCGTTGCCATAAACGTGCCATTTTCCTGTTGCCGCTTTTGGCCACGCTGAGCCGGACTGTGCCAAGATCATTTGCATTTCCATCACAAGTTGAACACCACCAGAGTGTTTTGTTTCCTCTCCTGAGCAGGGCCAAACTGCACTGAAGAGAGGCACTTAGAGACATTGTTTCGCAATTGCCTCCGTTATCAATCAGCAACGAGATGCAGTCTTGCTTACGGTAAACGATGAAAAATCATTTACTCTCTTTTTAGTGCCTTATATTGGCTGTATTCGCCAGTCTAGAAAAAAAAGAGAATAGAAAGAAAACGTGCCACACCAACACAGGCACTTACTAGTGGAATTTCGGCTAGTAGCCTCGGTTCAAGACCCAAAACCGTGCCAAGCCACACCATTCATATGCAAAAAACACCGATAATGTGAACGAGCCAAACCAGCAGTGGCTGAATCTTCACAGGGCGCTGGGTGGCTCGGACAGTCGCCCCTCTTCTTGCCAGTGATGCATCTCTGAGCGTTCCGACACATTCAGGCCTTCGTCCTCCCGGATTAGTACAGGGCACAGATTACAGGGGAGAGTCCGGCCAGGAAAATACTTTTCCATGGACGCTTTAAAAGTAACGTGTTAAACTCAGCTCTGAATGAAAGTGACATGGAGCTATTAGACAAGAAATCTTTAACACCTTCCTAAATCTGTGCCTCTCGTTATCTTCAGCGTGTGTGTGTGTGTGTGTGGTGTGTGTGTGGTGAGAGCGCCAATGAGGCTTTTGAGTCAACATTCCTCTGCTGTTCTCGCAGAACTCCAGGAGGTTTGCTCTCAAAACAAGGTTTGCTTCCCCGTCTCCAACTCGCACCTCATCTCTCGTTTCTTTCCTCGGCTACCTCCTCTCCTCCCCACCCCGTCACCCCTTTTCCTCGCTTCTTTCCCGGCAGTAGGACACGGGCCTCCGGCACTCCAGCCGTCCGATAACGCGTCCCCTGTAAGTAACGTTCAGAGATGGATCCTGCAGCCAGCCAGCAGCGGGGACCTGGCTGAAGACGGGTTCGAGGAATCGGCAGAGAAGGCCACAGGTGCGGGGAGGGAGGCAGACCGCGGCGGGCCTTCGTCCTCCCAGATTAGCACAGGGCACGCTCGGCACATGCCTGTGTGACGGGCAGATTTACAGGGGAGAATCCGGGAAGGAAAATAATTGGGAGAAAAGGCTCCCATTGAGACGCGTGTCTGTGAGTGTGTGTGCGGTGTTTGTGTTAGGTGAGGAATATGTTATTCCTCCGTCTCTGAGGATCGGAGATCCCTCGACTTCTCTGTCAGCTACGTTCACACACACTTCACACAGACCTCTGCACTCTTGTGTGTGCTGCCGAGTGTGTGTGTGTGTGTGAGTCCTGCAGAGTTCGGAACGAAGACATGGGCATGAATCTGCCATCGGGGATCTGTCTCATAAAGATTTAAATCCTGGGAAACAGTGGGCCTTTCACACACTCACACACACACACACACACACACACACACATCCACACTCACTAATACACATAACCAGCACACACCAAGTTCACACATACATACACTCATGATTGAACTCACAAAAACAGTCAGATGTACAAATTGTCCAAAGAGGGATTTTGAAAAAATTTCCAACATATGTCAAGCAATACACACACTAACATTACTACAAATCCACACACACACTCAAAAACATTAAAGGGGTATACTTGAGTGGGAGTGTTCATAAATGCCATATTCCCTTGTTCACACATCAATAATAATGTAATAAAATTAAAGTTTAACTTATATAGAGCCCTCCACAAACACAATGCCCCTTAACCTATAGGATAAAGAACTCTAACAAAATACATATTTGTACAACTAGAAAATACAAAAGTTTTATAAACAGATAGGTTTAGGGTTAGGGTAGGTAAATAAGGTTGGACAGAGGTTATGTGTAAAAAAAAAAAAAAGCGCTAGATATGTTAAAAAAATGCAATGAAACCTCACATTAATGCTCTCATCAAAATATTCAGAAATGCAGTCACAGACCGAACGGCGCACTGACGTATAAACACACCCTAACTGGAAACAGAGGCTGTTCCTCAGTTCCTGCAGCAATATCCCACAAAGACACCTGGAGTCACACACGCCGACCCATAATCCTCCACTCTGCCCAGATTTGTCTCTCTGATGGCGGTGGGGTCTGTCATGTGCCGGCCGCCTCTAATGCTCCAGCCAATCAGTCAACAGCGGCCGTCGGCTGCACAAATGGGCTGCCGCTTCGCCTGCCACCGAGGCGGCCATCGCCCTAACGGATGTCCTCTCTGCATTCAGACCCCCTGTTAGATGCTCAAACACACACACACACACACACACACACGCCTAATTACAGATATAAAATACACACATGATCTGGGGAAACACAATACAGAAACTGCACACATATAAACACATAAAGAGTCACCCACTCCCTCCTCCTGCCCCCACTCGGACCCTTGCGGCTTGTGACACCAGGGTATAAATTGCGGGGGGTGGTTGTGGCCCCCATAAATAAAAGCGGGGGCTATTTCAGGAGGAAGATGGGGCATTAGGAGCTATTTAGGCTGGGACGGGGCCGCGATCGATCAGCCCACCGGGCCCACTGTCCGCACGCGAGGGAGCGAGGCACAGATAAAACCGCCTCCACCCCCGCCTGATTTACGCCCGCGCCGCCCGGCCGGCTACAAAGGATCGGCCCCGCAGACAGCTCCATCTTTTCCGCGCTCGGAGCTGATGCATTCTGTCGTCTGGGAAACAATCAGCGGGGCCGCGGGCGCGGCGGCGGGATCACCACGGATGCCTGCTCAGTAAATAACACCTCAATCGCCCGTCACTCTGGAGACAGATGCTGGCCTCTTAATTAGGATCATAAAAAAAGGCGTAGATGCAGGGGGCGACTGTCATAGAGAGATACATCACACACACACACACACACACACTTATTTAGCATCTTGTACTCTCTCACTGTGGAGTTGGGCCACATGTATATTAGTGTTGGACGTTTGGATGGAGTCCAGCATTCTGCTCTGCAGGAGCTGCGGGTTCGAAGCCTCGGCCCCTCAGGAGACCCAGACGAAGGAGCGAGTGTAGAGAGGAGGAGAAAAGAAGGAGTGTGTGAGTGTGTGTGTGTCTACACTAGAGAAGTGCTGCCCAGTCCTGATAACAGCACAGAGAGAGGCAGCACATGTGGCTGTTTGATCTGCTCTTATCAGAGGGTGAATGAACACACGCACACACACACACTAACATACACCACATCTAATGTTCACATTAATCTCCCAAATTTTATTTAAAAAGTTTGGTGGAGACCAACAATCATTCACACACACACACACACACACACACACACACACACACACACACACACACACACACAGACTCTTTTAAGATTTTTAATGAGAAAGTTGGAGAAAGCTGCATTTCAATGTTTTCTTGTTAAAAGAAGTTGGTTTTCCCTGTTGGAAAACTCTCTCTCTCTCTCTCTCTCTCTCTCTCTCACACACACACACACACACACACACACACACACAGTGTGTGGGATGTGTTTGTTCTCCTGTGAGCAGAGAATAATTTATTGTTTTTTTAAAGCCTGTAGAGAGGTACTATAATTCCCTGTGTGTGTGTGTGTGTGTGTGTGTGTGAGTACTACTGTATGAGTTGCACTTGAAAATGAATTTGTCTGAGATTATTATGAGTGTGTGTGTGTGTGTGTGTTGTGTGTTTGCATGTGTGTCATAAGTGATGTTCTTAGAGGCCAGGAAGAAACAGCAAACACAACAGGGAGCAGGCAAGGACAGAAAGGGAATGTTTGGTTGAAAAGGTCACTGAGAGGTCATGACCTCAGATCGACCTGCAATGATGAGATGCTTGTGTTGCTGTGTATATGAACATGTATGTGTGTACAAAAGAATGTGTGTGAATGCATGTTTTGTATTTATGTAATTATGTATATTATGTAACAATAATATATATGAAAATAAGAGGAGTAAAAACTGAGATACACAAAATATGTTAAGGTCTGGTATAGTCTTGTTGTATAATAAGTAGGTAATATTGCTATTGCATATGTACTATTGGACCCTCCTCATAGAGACATAAGGACTAATGTGTGTGTGCATGTCTGATCCATTCTTTCACCCTGTGAAGATGTGCAGTGATAGATGTTGCCATGGTGACACTGTCAGGGTCAATGTGGGGTGACTGTAGTTTGTCTCTGTGGCCCTGATTTCACATCAGAACCTCTTTCAGGTCTTTACATTTTGTCTTCATTTTCATACATCTATGCAATTGCATGAATATGTGTGTGTGGTATGCTGGTGTTTTGGTGTGTGTATGTGATTTTGTGGGTTTTGGTATTTGTGTACTCTTTATGTGTTGTGTGGGATTGTGTGTGCTGGTTTTAGTATTATAAATATGTTGTGTGTGTGTGTGTGTGTGTGTGTGTGTGTATATCCCAGCATCCACCCTCTGGCCAGCTCTTTTGTTAAATGACCTGTGGTTATAAATCAAAGAGTGGTAAATAGCCCATGAATAAGAGAGTGTTTTATTCATGCACTGGAGGGTAGATTTAGTGTCCGGGGCCTTGTCTCTATTGCCAGGCGACAACTGAGTGTCCAGAGAGCGAGCGAGCGAGAGAGAGAGACTCTCTAACTTCATTAAATCCCTAACATGCAGACAGACAGGCTTAGCTGATTTACCGCAGACAGGTTCATATATCCTCAGGACACTCTCTCTCCCACTGTCTGCCCACATCCTTTTATCCCCTCATCCATCCCCTTGCTCTTCCACCTCTCCGCTCATTTGTTGCTGATTGCTCCGTGAATGAGGATGTGATGCGTCCGTGAGTCTTCGCTGGCAAGTACAGAGTGATTGTGGAGCTGTGGACGTTCTTCAGGAACAAGAAGCCACCTGTCTGAGCAAAAACATGCCAAAAAAAAATATTCATCTGCTCGTGTTCTGCAGCAGTCGGCGCTAACAGCCATTCAAGTCATCTCTGGTAACGAACTGTTGACCCTGGGAGCTTTCACACACATTTTACATATATGTTTATGCCATTTATACGGTGCTCTTATCCAGAGCGACTTACGAGCAGTAGTAGGCTTTAAGTGTCTTGCTCAGGGACACGACGGTAGTAAGTGGGGTTTGAACCTGGGACTTGTGGTTCACAGGTGAGTGTCTCACCCACTAGGCTACTACCATCCTAGTTGCCTACACACACAAACACACATGCACCTCTCTCTCTCTCTCTCTCTCTCTCTCTCTCTCTCCTCAGTTGGCCTGAAACTGGCCAACGCATAAACCAGCCTGCCGAAGACCCTCATTCACACCCACTGTCACACACACACACACACACACACACACACACACACAGAATTGATCTTGGTTACTGTTGCTGCGGACGGCTTGCACGCAGTGCCGGATTTAATCCTGTTCTGGCAGATTCCATTATAAAGATGTGGATCATAGCCGGTCCAGAACAAACAGAGCCCTGCGTTCTGACTATAGCCCATGTTTAACGCTGATTATTTCCGACACCCAGAACATTAACAACGACTTTATAAAGTTTGAGACGGCAGGTGGGATGTTACACGCAGCCATCTCTTCTTCATCCTCCGTCTCCCTCAACTTCGCTACAACGTCCAACATCAGTTGTAATGTATTGTAACTGGTTGTAAAGGACGCCTTGTCCCTTTTAGTCTGATATGCGCTGATGTAGGATATGTAGGTACGTAATGGTCATCTCAGAATACCTCCATCCGTCCAATCTCACCTCGTTCAGAAGGAATAACCAGGGTCCCCTGTGCCTAGACGCGCTGTCACCAAGTCTTGCCTGTCACATTCCCCAGTATCGTCATTAAGATTTCAGCAATTTACAGCACGCCGCCTGTCTCATTCTGTCTTTAGGACAGTTTGTGTGGTTGCTGCACTTATATTAATTATTATATGACTGTGTGTGTGGTTTTGTATTTATATGACCTAACAACACTTTGTCTGCTAAAACCTAAACGAAATGGAACATTAAATTGTGAGCCTCATGATGTCTATGTTTGTGTGTGTGTGTGTCTGAGGTCAATGGTTTTTCATAACTGTTTTGCTAGGCACTCAACTACGCTAATCACATAACACTCAAATATCCTCTGTGTGCGTGTGTGTGTGTGTGTTGTGTTTACATACATTTATGCAATTGCGTGAATGTGTGTGTGTGGTATGCTGGTGTTTCGGTGCGTGTATGTGAATTTGTGGGTGATGAGGAGAGATCAGTTCTCTGGTGCTCTGTGAGTGTGTGTGTGTGTGAGAGAGAGAGAGCTGGTGAGAGAGTCTCTAATGAGGATAGATCTGCACAGTGTCAGTGTGTGTGTGTGTCAGACTTTGTCTCTGTGATTACCCACTTATGAAAGACGAGGAGGAGAGTGCAGTGGACCATCGCCGACACACACAAGTGTGATAACACACACACACACACGCGCACACACACACACACACACACACACAAGCGTGCCTAGATAATGTTCACGCTTTTATCCAGCCCTGACAAATGACTGTCATTAATCAATGGCACTTAGAAGGCCTTTCTGTGACTGTACACATGCCTGCTCTATAGTAGGTGCGCGTGTGCGCAAAACATTTTGTTTCATGATGTGTGGGACCGAGTTTTAAATATTGGAGGACAAAGGAACACACACACAGACACACAAATAAAAGAAAACAAATAGAGCAAGACAGGCCCAGAGTGCTGAAGCTGGACTGTGTGTGTGTGTGTGTGTGTGTGTGTGTGCGCATGTTGCCAGTGTGACCTCAGTGCAGTGGTTTGCCTGAGATGGGTTGCCAAGCTAGTTGCCGGGTCAGTGGGTTGATGAGATGGCTGTAGTGGGACCTTGATCAGTGCGTGCCTGTGTGTGTGTGTGTGTGTGTGTGTGTGTGTGTGTGTGTGTGTTATGAGGGCCTTTGTGTGATTGAATGCATCTCGGCCTTCTCATCTTGGTTCATGATGGAGAGTCATTAATCACAAACCTGACAAACACAGACAGACACACACACACTTTGTAATGTGTGTGTGTGTGTGTGTGTGTTTGTGTGTGTGTTTTTGTGGTGGACTCTCAGGATTTTCTGTGCTGATACATAGAAAGTCTTTTCTCTGTGTCTCTGTGTGTGTGTTCTACAAAGCAGTTGCAGTCCTAAGCCAGACCCATAGTCTTACACACACACACACACACACACACACACACACACTCACGCACAGACACACACAACGGAAAACCACCAGCAGCCACCCAGGCAAACACGCTCAACAAAAAAAAAAAGTGAAATTGTGTGTGTGTTTTGTATTCATATTCTAGATAGAAAATCTAAAGCACCCCAAAGAACAGGTTTATAAATGAAGATGTGAATGTAGAAAAATTGCTAAAAACACAGTGTGTGTTTTGTGTGTGGTGTGTGTGTGTTTTGTGCGGTGTGTGTTGTGTGTGTGTGGTGTGTGTTTTGTGCTGTGTGTTTTGTGCGGTGTGCGGTGTGTGTGTGATGTGTGTGTGTTTTGTGCGGTAGATAGTGATCGTCAGCCCATCCTGGCGCTGTTCCTGCCCCCCCGTCTCCAGCAGTAGCTCTGGAATGCTGGGTCGCACACATGAGAGCATTTATCCCGCTCTGCCACTGGCTCGCTCGTTAAGCTCGTTAAGCTCATTAAGACTCCGCTGTGAGAGAGGATCCCGAGCTTTAATTACAGCTCGTTAGGAGAATGCCAATCAGCTCTCTGATCTCCGAGAGCTCCTGCCGTCCTGCTTCCCAACATCACTCATCGCGTCTCAGTGCTGCACCGCTACTGAGCTCCACCGCGAAACCCCACAACAACGCAACACTAACGCCATGGAGACCTGACGTCTCTATTAACACCGTCCCCAACCTCACCTTAACACATGCAGGCATATTTATAGTGCTAACATACTTCAACATTTTTTACATTTGCAGCATTTACCAGACGCCCTTATCCAGAGCGACAATCAGTAGTTACAGGGACAGTCTGGAGACACTCAGGGTTAAGTGTCTTGCTCAGGAACACAATAGTAGTAAAATGGGATTTGAACCCGGGTCTTCTGGTTCATAGGCGAGTGTCTTACCCACTAGGCTACTACCACCACACAACTACCACATACACAGCAGTGCTCAACCTTGTGTTGACTGTCACTAATTATTATTATACAGACAATAAGATCATGAAATGCCAGCCATGTAAAATGACAGATGGGTCTAAGGGATTTATTGCTGCTGATGAAAAATCAACTCTGACCCATCAGGCTTAACGCAATGTGACCTAACATCACACCCAGCACACAACACAGCAAACCCTAAACGTCACGTTGGTCAATCCACTAAAGGCTTAATGACAGAGATTCAATATATTACGTTGGTTAGGGTCGACTGGTTTGGAAGAGAGACACACACGCACACACACTCTGTGATGTGGAAGTGCTCTTTGCTCCTGTGTCGTTTTTGGGGGCGGAGCGGGGTGTAATTTTAGGATTTCTGGTGAGGCCGGTGGCTGCTGGTCTCAATAGTCATCAATCTAGACCTTATAAAAGTGTCTGAGGCTGGGACCTCAACTGGCTGAGAGCAGAGCTAGTGGGGGAGATGCAGTGTGTGCACGTTTGTGCATGCGTGTGCTTTGAAGTTTGTGCAAACATGCATGTGGCTGTGTGAGTGTGCTTTTCTGTGTCTGTATAAGTATATGTATGTGTGTGTGTGTGCGTGTCTGGTAGTCAGATGTTAAGGCCATATGGTCTTGATAAGAGAACAGTAGTCTGATGCTCGTATAGCACAGCGCCAGCTCTCCTCCGCCTCGCATCCTTCACTCCTTCTTCTGTCCGTTGAAAATCTGGATTTTCCCTGTTTTGTACGACAATCATCTTTCTCTCTCTCTCTCTCCGTTTCTTTTCTTTCTGCCATGTTTTCCGACCAACTAAATGAGTCCCTGACTTCTCTTTGTTTTTAACCTCAAATATTTACAGCAGGAGCAGTATTACTCTAAGCAACTCTGCCAAAATGCGTGTGTGCATGCATGCATGTTTCTGTTATGAGGGAGGTGTGTACGCATATGTGTGTGTGTGTGTGTGTGTGCAGCGCAGTTCTGGATCTTAATTGAGATCTCAACCTGACAGCTCAAAAATCTGGTAAATTACAATGTGTTGGGCAGACACGCCTGGTTTCAGCAGCCTCACAGATGTGCGTGTGCGTGTGTGTGTGTGTGTGTGTGTGGGGGGGGGTTGAGTATGTATGAGTGAGTATTTCTCTGAGAGAGAATGAGAAAGAGAGTGAAACCTGTGGATTGTCTGTATCTAAACTTGTCATACAGCTGTGTTCTACAACTACAGTGAGAAAAACATGACTGCACATATGAAATCTGCCATAAACGCTTGATATCATCAAGTGTGTCCGTGTGTGTCTGCGAGTGCATGTGTTCAGAACCTAATGATTTACACATATGCACATGTGCACACACACAACACACAACAGCTGCACTTGTTGGTCTCAAAATGGAGCCATTATAGAAAAAAGTCCTAAAACCCCATTCAATGCAAACTATAGAAAATTAAAAAGGTCTAGGTCATGAAACATATGCTCTGTGGTTTTAAGGCATAAGCTCAGAACGATTTGTTTTTATGATTACATGTTACTGAACCGTATCTATGATCAGACTATGTGGGTTTAATCTCCACACCTAGATCTTGACCATTATCATAAATGCACGAATATATGATAATAATTACCTAATCGGTTTTCCTCAGCATAGGGACGTGAGACTGTGTCTCCTTTTTAGTGCTTAGTGTTAGGAGTTAATAAAAGTCTTGTTAAGGTAATAAGATAAGAGCATGTTGGCAGTGTAGATTAAATGTTGATTAATTCAGTTGCAAGCACATAGAAAAATACACACACACACACACACACACACACACTCTTACATACACATACAAGGCCAAAAGTAAAACTAGAAGTCATTACTTAAAAACTGTGAGAGGACACACACACACACACACACACACACACTGTGATTTTTCAGACCGTTGGCTTTCTGTCTTTTTCATGTTCACTCTTAAATCATAATTTTCCTTCTTTCCCCTTTTTCCTTTCTTTTTTTCTTGAAAATGTCTTTTCCTGCTCTCTCCTGATTCTATGCCCATCAATCATGTTAACATGCTAATTAGTGGGATTTATTTTATTCAGCAAAAATAACATTGGCTATCCCATTACAGAGTCTGCCCTGAGGGGGGAGAGAGATTTTGTGAACCATGTGTGCTGTATGTGTGTGTGTGTGTGTGTGTGTGTGTGTGTGTGTGTGTGTGTGTGTGTGTGCTCTTGTGCGAGAGAGAGAGAGAGAGAGAGAGAGAGAGAGGATGATTAAAATATAAAACCTACTACAAGACTTCCTCTAATGACAGTGTGAAATGGGCCAGCATGTTACGTATCAGATCACCAGAAAAAGGATCGTTAAATAATGCAGGTACATTATTTAATATGATATTGCTGTCTCATGAAATAAAGATCACAGACAGACAGACTTCACTCAACTAATATTGTTGATGTTGTAACCCATCCGTGGATATTCTTTGTTAAATTATGTCATGCTTCTGTAAACATTATCACACTGTCACCAAAATGTGTATTAATTATAGAAATGCATGGTTGGATGCATTAATAATTATTTTCCATTCCTCCCAGTCAACAAACGCAAGACAAAAGGTGACTGGTGAAGATTTTAATGAACAGGTAAGTAATGCAATACAGCAGGAGATTCATTTTCTGCTTGAAAAATATACTTAAAGTTCCTTCAGGATTTCATGGTTTGATGCAACTTGCAACCACATGGCACCAGACATCCGAATAGAAATCACAAGGGTGCCATAGACTGGACAGCACTGAATGCACACAGATCCGGCAGGTACCAGGCAGGTGGAATGACCAACTGGAACAAGCTGCCTCATGCAATTTTGCTGCAAAAAAAAACTACATTAAATCTTTTGAAAGTTGGCTCAAATTAGACATTTTAGGGTGCAGACCCTCAAAATCTTGGAAACATGTGAAAGGGTGCCGTGTTTGTGTGTATGAATGGATGTGTGTTTATGTGTGTGTGTGTGTGTACATCTGATTCCTGAAAGCCCCTCTAAACTGAACATACGCATCATGCAAATGAATTTGCTAATGACCAAAGTCACTTCTGTTGTTAATTAAAACACATTTTATGTGCAACACTTAAGCAATGTGAAGGACGTCTACCCAAATTTTCCCCAGACCTGAGTTATGACCCCTCCATCCTTCATTCATCTTCCGTCCTGCCTGGTCCTCTAATGGAATCGGCTTCATTTCAGATGACCTAACCACTGCAACAGGAGGCTGAGTGGGGGTGGGGGGATAAGTGCCCCGTCCTTTGGTGGCTTGGGGGTGGTGGGTGGGCGCAAGAGAGAACGAGACAGGGAGACTTGGCTAGTGTCCATGTATGTAATGTGTGAGCCACTTTTCTGGCCTCTAACCATTACAGCTTCCCCGAGACAGCGAAGGAGGACAGATGGACAGATAGTCATAAATAAAGAGGGGCTCTATATTGAGAAACTGGTGGACAACGGTGGGCCGATCAGGGTCAGCATTCAGACATACCAATCCGTCACAGGATAAAATCGAGCAAAATGATAGTGAAACTGAGGAAGCTCGCGGCAGATGAGCCCACCCAAGCTCAGTTCAGGCCACCGGTCTGCACTCGGGGACAAAGGAACAAAAATACACCATGCTGGTAACTCATGCAGATATGTGTTCACAATTGCAGAGCAAACTTTTCAAAGTGTGAGGGAGTGGTCCACCAGTTCAGTGATTAGAACTAGCATGTAAAATAAAAATGAATTCATGTTAATGAAGATATGTTAATTGACTCTATTCATTGATTATTAATATGACTCTTTGATGCAGTTTTTAACATGAATGTGTCATAACCCCCTGCTGATGACTGCTGGAATGACAGACGACTGACCACACAATTAAGAAATAAAAAGCATTTGGACGTGTCGTATGAAATTAACAGGGCTGATCAATTCACAATCAAAGATTCTACTGAAAATATAGGTATAGGGTTTGTTCATCTCATGTCTGAATGCACAAAATGCACCAGAATTTAAGGGGCTACTTTAAAAATAATTGTCAGAGGGGAGTATACACATTGATATATATCTATCTATCTGTCAAGCGGGGTCAATGTGTATGCTCCCCTCTGACAATTATTTTTAAAGGTGTATATATATATATATGTATCTGGGCCCAACAAGTTATGTGTGTTGCTGCTCACCTCCCGAGCATGGAAAAAAATTCAGGCTCAGAATTTTCCTGAGGCTCAGAATCAGCCCTGAGTTAAAAACTAGGTCATGGGATAATGTAGACGTAAAATTATATCTACATTTAATTCCATAGTAATCTTTATATGAGTTCAACCCCACCTCAATATTGGTAGTCATCTTCACTTCAAGACTTATTTTTGATTTCACTACAGTGTTGTATAGATCTTGAGAGAGAGTTTGAGAGAAAGTTTATAGACCATCAGTTTTCAGGTCTCCTCTTGTGGATCCCTTCTCTCCTTTCAGGCTAGCTGCGTATGTCTGGGTTAATATCATAATCTGTTCCTGTCCACGTTCCTACATAAATATTCACAGTCTTAGGTGTAAGACTTTTAGCTTCAGTGTCAGCAGATTAACCCAAGCACACAAACCTTTATTAGCTGTTTATTAACTCTCCCCATTAGCCTCTCTGCATTAGTGGGTGATGAAATCTGCTCTGCAGTTTTAACCCTGGCTGTGCACTATGGGGTGGCAGTTGGCTGAAGTGGTCTCTGCTGGTTGCTACTGATGTGCTGGGGATGGGTTAGAGCTGCAGCTAAGCTTAGAAATTTTAGTGGAAAAAGTGCATTGGATGGTTAGAACCCTGCAGGTTTTGGCACATTAAACATCATTATTTCTAACTGAAAGCAATTTCTGTGGACTTTTAATGCAACTCAATAATCATCCAGAGTGTCGTTGTTGTATGTCATAAACCTGTAAATGTGAAAAAGCAATATGTTTTTTTATAGATTGGAAAAAAATACATAGGATGTTTTTACTTTTTTAAAAATGTACATGCTTTCATAATGTTTACAATTGTGCGATTTGAAATCTAGTGTTAGTGGGAAAGTGCCTACTGTCTGTTGTACTCACAGCTCCACTCCTGACTCTGTGTGTGTCTGTGTGCATGTTTGTGGGTAATGCTCTGACTTCGGTCCAGACCCGTTCAATAGATGCTGATTGGCCATAAATCTGAAAGCGGTGCTCTATTGGGTTACCTCACTGGTGAAGTGATGTGTTGATGCATGTGCTTTTTTTTTTTTCTTCTTGTGCAAAAGTGTGTTTGTGTGTGTGTTTGGTTGTATTTCTTTATACAGATATGAATACGAATTTAAAAATGATTATCCTTCAGGTTAGAGATCATTACAAATAAAAAATATATATGTTACAGACTTATCAGGTTCTATAAAAATATAATAAATATAATCACAATGTGTGTGTGCTTATAGACTGCTTTCTTGTTCAGCATGGGACACATTCGAGTGCCGCTTTAGAAACCTCTGCAGATGTTGTCAGTGTGAAAGTGCTTGAAACGCACATAAAGCTGCATCACAACTGTTTGAAGAATGATGCGTGATCAATTGCCTGCGTGGATGGTGTTGTCCTGACTGCTTTTTTTATATAGTTAAACACACACAGAATTTATTTGAACATTTAAATTGATGTATTCTCTGTTATCCTTTTTATCCTTATGATATAAGATGGAAGAAAAGATTTCCAAACCTTTTGTTGTAAACATTTTATTAATTTTTTGGTAACTATATTAAAGTGTGAAAGGTAGTATATCCTGAAAGAAGCCATAATTGGAACTTCCAAGCTGCGCTGTTGTCTGCAGACTGTTATAATTTTGGGACGTATATTATAGTGTTTAATAAAACATTTAAAATCACAAGTATTTCATACACAGGAATGTTAAAAAAAAAGTGTCTTACATGGATGCGTGCGTGTGTGTGAGTGTGTGTTTATTCAAGCATGTATCCTCAGGTGAAGTTTCTCGGCTCTTGAGCAGGAACAATGGGACAGTCTGTAGCGGGGGGGGGAGCTCTGATGCCAGGAACTGTGCCAGTCTGTGCCAACCTGTGCCTGCTCATGCCAGGAGACAGCAGCAAGGGCAACACAGAGCAATGAATGCTGGCATGGACACAGAGAGGTCACAGTGAACCTCTACACTCACACACTCACACACACACACATGCATACACATTCACACTGATACCGTCTCATAAAAAAGCAAGATTGCATGTGCACATACACACTTCAGTATGAATACTATAGAACCACAAACCCTCACACACCTACTGTGTCCAGATCTCAAACCTGAAACCTGAAACACAACTGCAAGTTAGGTGTGTGCATGTGTCTGTGTTCCTCAGCTGCTTTAGGTTTTTTTGTAGACTTTTAAAGTTCCGATATGTCTGGCATGAACATTATGTCTGTGTGTGTGCACTCTGTGGGAAGTGCTTACTGCCATTCTGCAGCTGAAAGAAGTCTGTGTGTATCTGTGTGTATGTTTATATGTGTCATTATGTATGTTTCTTTTTTAAATTGTATTAATATTAACACATGATAATTAGGGTCAAAACATGACCCCTTCTCTCAGACACACACTCTCACAGCTCTTCCTGTGACAATCTAAACCAGATGCCACACTTTAGTGTGTGTGTGTGTGTGTGTGTTTCTGGAGGTGTTTGTGTATATGTCCTTTGTTGTCAGATTTTGAGGGGATTGAAAGGGAATGATGGGAGGGAGATGTGTGTGTGTGTGTGTGTGTGTGTGTGTGTGTGTGTGTGTTTGACACAGGAGTCAATCAAGACCATACATGGGTCATTAATTTGGTGTCCTTTGTTTTGTCAGTTTGTTTTTCTGGAGGCTGACCGCTGCTGGTAAAAGCAGCCAGGCTGAAAATTGTCTGCATGCCCCTAACCCCCCCTCACACACACATACACACACACACACACACACACACACACTCACACAGCCGGCTAGCCAGAGGCGTAAAGGGAGTTGGAGGGTCCTAGGGGGTCAAAGGTCAACCCCACTTCCTCAGACCAACAGCTTCACCCAAGACTGATCACAGATCACACCCCCCCCTCCCTCTTTTTTTCTTCTGTTTTCTCCTTTTAACTCTTTTCTGCCCGCCATTCTCTGCAACTTTTACTACTTTCTCTTCACCCTGCTGTTTGGTCCGACCTCTCTTTTCCTTCACACACATGCCCACACACACATTATTACATGGCCTCTAACTCCTCCATCCTCACTCCTGTAATTTCATGGTGCCTAATGATTATTATGGGATGTCACCTCATTAGCCAATCAGGGCATGCTAATAAATCACACTGTGACTGAGTCTCAGCCAGGGCCCAATTTCCTCTGGCCTTCATTTTTTTTTCTTTTCTCCTCTCTCTTTCATTTTCCCCCTTATTCACCTGGAGGACAGAGCCATCAGAGCAGTGCATTCTGGTCTACCCTGGACTGCCTGCTGGGAGCCATTCAGAAAGCAGAATTCGAAGGAACAACTTTCAAATGATTTTTATTGTTGCCGAGGCAGAGGGCCTGTTGCGGTGGCACTTTGAAGTGCAGCCAATCAGGGACCTGGCTCTAAATGGTGCATATGTCTTATGAAAACGAGTTACCAAGCAAATGGTGTGTGTGTGCGTGGGTGTATTTCTGTGTATATGTGTGTTTTGAATTTATACTTTAGTGGGACCCAAATAGAAAATATGACCTTTCAGTAAAAATGTGGAAACTTAGCTGCTCACTAATAATAGTAAATAAATAAAAAGTAGAAACATGTACTTTTAATATAGCAGACATTGGTCATGTTTATAACTCCTTACTGTGTGTGTGTGTGTGTGTGTGTGTGTGTGTGTGTGTGTGTGTGTGTGTGTGAGGGGGAGATGGAGGGAGGAATTTCAGGCTGGCTTCTCTTGTGGTATTTGGAGTGAAGATTTAGAGGTTGTGTGATTGTCAAGTAACTAATGGTGCAACTGAGGGCCACAAGACAGGTTTTGGGGCAGCTTGTCAGATGTGATCTTAGACACACACACACACACACACACACACACACTTGGTGCACATTAAGCTGAAATGAGTCTATTACTGCAGACCTGTGAAGTATCATAGCTTAAGGGCATAACAACCTGCCACATTTGTGTGTGTGTGTGTGTCAGTGTGCATGCTTGAAAGGAGTAAAGGAAAGTATGGGTGAACGAGAGGAAATGAAGAGAAGTATTATTATTTGTTGCCAATCAGTCTTCTGCTGTTCTAAATGGCTGATCTTGGAGTTCTCTAGATTGATTGGTTATACATAAAAACATAATCAGTGTTGTTAATCTAATTAGGCAAAAACCAAAGTGTGTGTATGCATGCCTGCGTGTGTGTGCGTGTGTGTGCATTTTCATGCATTCATTTGTCTCAGAGTTTCAGTCTAAACATTGCACACACACACACACACACACACACACACACACACACACACACCTTCGTACACTGAGGCACGCATTCACGCACACACACAGCCGTCTAACTTTCTAGCATGTCTGTAAAAAAAAAAAAAACGAGTGAGTGAGAAAGTGAGACAGGCAGGGGTAGAGAGACAGACAGACAGATAGAGAGAGAGAGAGAGAGAGAGAGAGAGAGAGAGAGAGAGGCAGATACACAGCCACATTTCTAAAGGTCGCTGGAATTTTATTTTTTCCCCCCTTTTAATAGATGTGTTATATTAAGCAAAGTGATATAAGAGCTGTACAACTGGTGTACATTGTGATGCACAATTGTGTGTTTTCATTGATTAATATACATACAGATTCTCACTTATTTAAAACCTCAGACTCATGTCTCAGACACAAAACCTTTACACACACGCACGTATGTTCTATGTGCATTTGCTCACAGATCCTGATGTTCAGAGATGAAAATATCAAGTCTGTAACTCTGTTCAGGTAGGCTGTGGGACATATTTTGTGCAACTAATAAAACTATATATTTTACTCTTTAAGTACCACAATTGGACCAGCATTAAATAAATGTAGAAAATTATAAACTTATTCAAACCAGAGGAAATATTTTTCCTAATATGAGTATATGTCAATACTGCACACACACAACAGGCGAGGATATTAACTGTACTACATTAAGGATGCCACAGTTAGAGAACCAAGGTCTTTACCACATTATTCTATCAAGAACACAACATCTCAGTCTCCTCCTCAAGACCTAACTCAACATCATTCACTCCGTCGCAATTCACTCAGAAAAATGGTCTCACACACACAGTTCAGAACACTAAACACTCGATATAATCAGCAAACATATATCAAGGTTGACATTCAGAGCACTGAACAAGGAATAATGCAAGTGTGCAGATTCAAATCCAAGTTTTCAAATGCAACACTTTGGAAACTCATATAAAACAAAGTCTATACATGCTGAAAAAATACAACACATTAAAAGGTGCATCGAACTGCCACAGAAGTTGCTTGCCAAATCCATGAAAATGCAGATAGAGAGCAATTATTTGCTGCTAACGGATAGTAGGTGCAATGTTTGTTTCATGGCTGCCCACTGCTCACTAAGGGTGATGGTTAAATACAGAGGACACATTTCTTTGTGTGCACCGTGTGCTGTGCTGCAGTGTTTCACAATCATAAATGAGAAAACGCTTGAGTCCGGGTTGGTTTGGTTGACCGCGCTCGTGTGATCATCTCTCCCCTTTTCTTCACCCGTCCCTTCCTGCCCCTATCGCTCTACCTCATCTCGCTCCTTCACTTCTCCCAGCGCACTGTGCCCGATCCTCCCTGCTTCTCACGTACGGCTTCTCTCTGGCACACATATGCAGCGTTGATGATAAGAGAACACTCGTCTTACCGAAACAGCGAACCCCCACCCAGCCCCCCAGCGCCGTCCTGCTCAGGGAATCCTGCGCCTGCCTGGCGCCGGCTGAAAGAGGGTGTGTGCACACATGCGTGTGTGTTGTATGATATTAGTGTTTGTTTGGTTTTTTTGTAATGTGAGATGCCACTCATGTTGCACAAAAATGAATGAACTTACACAAATTCACACACACAGAATCACACACATAGTAATGAGCTTTAGATGGTCAACTGGGAGTTGCAGAATTTGACCCCGATGATGTCCTGGAGAGTTGTCTGTGGCGAGCATTATCAGTTGCACACACACACACACACACTGACCTGGGGCTTTCAGTTTAGACCCTCATGCCTGGCGTAACCCAACACCCTACTGATACACACACACTCATATATGCAAAATCGCACACACACACACACACACACACACACACACACGATATTATAAAAATATATTTGATCACACTGTTATGTATATATAAAGATACGCATATGCACAAACATGTTTGTATGATTTTAGTTTTACACTCTAACATATATATATGTATATATATATATATATATATACACACACACACACACACACACTGCCTCAACGTGTTCTTCATACTGAACAATTAATCAGAGAAGAGCATTGATCCATAAATTCCACACACACACACACACACACACACACAGCCTTCTCTGTAGTTTTATGAAGAGACAGTGAACTCTCCTCTGTCCACCATGTTTGCCCTTTCCTTGGTCTCTCTACTGAACATTTTACTTTTACTGTTGGGGGCAACACATAGTGTGGAGTGTGTAATTGTGTCTGTGTGGTATTGCTTTTGTCAGCTAGCGTGAAGGCGTCCCTGAGGTGTCCGTACAGTTAGTGATTTGTGATCTCTTTTTCTCTCTCTCTCTCTCTCTCTCTCTCTCTCACACACACACACACACACACACAGCAGGGTGCTCTTGCATAACCATTTATTTTACAGATTTCTGAAGTGCCTGCAGGGCTTCATTATGTACATACGCAGCACCTATAAACTCTATTCTCAGCCCTTTATGGACGTTTGCGCTGGGCTGCCCCTCAGGCACTTCAATTAAGCATTTATAAGAGAGAGACTACAATTAAAGCAGAGCCTCAACCCGGAGCGAGCACAGAGCTGCAGAGCAGCAGATATACAAACCAGCTGGAGAGAAAGAGACAGGGGCCACAAAAACAGAAAGGATAGGGGGAATGGAAAAGCGTCAGAGGAAGGACAAGTATAAGATTAAAAGACGGTAAAAAGTTGGAATCATGAGATACGTACTTAACATTTAAAAGATTTTCAAGGTGCCAAGACCAAAAGGTGTGGCACACAAATTACACATTTACATATACAGCATTCGGCGACTTAAGTGCTTTAAAATGTCCCTCAAAGAAATCCCTAATTTGGGTGACTATGGACCCACCTGTGAACTAATGTCATGGTTCCAGCACCATGCCACCAGGGGGCGCACGGTTGGCGTCCCCTATAAACATTCGGCCGCCTTCTTGATCGTTGTGAACTCATCTTGGTGACTTTTTCCTTTGTTGTTGTAAGCCATTGTTGATGTTGGTGTCTCCTGGATTACTTCTGTCTGCTATACGTTTTTCACTTCGATGAACCCGACCTCGATTCTGCCCAGGCCCTGACAGGCCTGGTTCTCCACCCAGATTATGACCAACCTGAAGACTCCTTTAGCGACCGCTATCACACCGCCAGCCACCGCTCACCAGTCAATGCGCTCCCTGCTCTTCTGTCTTTTCAATAGAGACTGTATCCAGTTCCAGAATGTCTGTGAGTGTTCCTTCGGACCAGTCCCATATCTCAGAACCCTAGGCCTAGCCTAGTGGGTAAGGAAAGCGTAATGGCTGCAAACTGCTCACTAAGGGTGACGGTTAAATGCAGAGGACACATTTCGTTGTGTCACCGTGTGCTGTGTTTCACAATCTCTTCACATAAAAGAAACGTTTTTAGTTGCCGTTTGAAGATATTTAATGACTCGGCTGTCTGGACATCACAAAGTGAGGTGATTGTCACATGTGCTACACAGTAGCACTGCACACGGTGCACACAGTGAAATTTGTCCTCTGCATTTAACCCATCACCCTGAGTGAGCAGTGGAGAGCCATGACAGGCGCCCGGGAGCAGTGCGTGGGGATGGTGCTTTGCTCAGTGACGCCTCAGTGGCACCTTGGCAGATCGGGATTACAGGGCCTTCTGATTACGGGGCCGCTTCCTAAACCGCTAGGCCACTTCTATTGGAAGTTCAATCCACCATCTGAGTTCGAGAGATGGTGGTACGAGTGGACCAGTGCAGGAGGATCGGAGGGATCCAATGAGGAGTGATAAGAGGTCAGAGGTAGGAGGGTGCTGACCCTTCCTTGGCTTTGAAGGCCAGCATTGTTTTGACCTGACAGTGTTGATAAAAATGGATGAATTCTTCTAATGTTACAGAGAAGGAATGAACATGAACAAGAGAGACTGGAAATGTCAGACGAGTAGGAGAGGGAATTGTCCACGGACAGCCCAAGGTTGTGGGAGATTTTAGGATCCTGTTGTGGGGAGGAATCAGCAGGGATGATTAAAAGGGTGGTAGTGGCCTAGTGGGTTAGACACTCGCCTATGAACCAGAAGACCCAGGTTCAAATCCCACTTACTACCTTTGTGTCCCTGAGCAAGACACTTAACCCTAAGTTGCTCCAGGGGGACTGTCCCTGTACATACTGATTGTAAGTCGCTCTGGATAAGGGCGTCTGATAAATGCTGTAAATGTAAAAGTTCAATTTTGCTGGGGTTGAGCTTCAGATGATGAGCTGATGGGATGTCAGACAGGCAAGCAGAGATCTCGGTGAACACGTGTACATCTGATGGAGAAAAAGAGAAGAAGTGTAGGGTGTCATGACGTAAATGCAACACACACACATGGTTTTCCATGGTTAAAGGAGCTAGTATAATAAATGTAAAACATGTATTATTATTTTTCACAGGAAAACACCAGCTAAGTGCTACCTTTGTGCTGTTATGAGGGTCCACATTGTCCACTGTTGAGCACTTTGTGTTGGTGTCAAAATGTCTGAACTTTTTTGTTGTTTTTATGATCCATGTTAAAATGAGATGAGCTTGAGTGACAATAGATACCTCTTCTTCCTGGTTCAAGGATTGGAGGCTATGACTCTGATGCTGCCAACACACTATGGCTTATATAGCGCCTCTGAATTGTCCCCCTAAATCTCAGTGAGAGAATAAATGAATACAGGCGAGACGCCTCGTCTCGCTCCTTAATCGCTCTCCGCAAAGCCGCCCATGCAGTTCAGGTCACAGGGAGACAAGAGTTTGTCGCTGTGGTCTACAGGTGGCCCAGTCCCCCCCCCCTACAGGTGGCCCAGGCCCCCCCCCCCGCCTACACACACACACACACGCACACAGACTGTATTTGGACTGAGGGACGCCTGCTGGACAAGGGAAGGGAACATGGGGCGAACGTGGAAGGAGACCACAGATGCCACAGAGCTGCCAACTCAGCTACTCTTTATTAGAGGAATTACACACTTAATTGGAATTTCTTTGCACCGTGCTGTAAAACACTGATAAAAAAAGTCTCCCTGTGTACTGGCTCTTTAGTGATGTGTAAAAAGAAATAATCTGCATCTGTCCCACACGAATGCTTGATAAGGGTGATGTTCCGTTTTTAATGTGGTAATGCTTTTAGCTTCCGCTGCCACACTCCTGCTCGGTGTAAATCCATCCGTGTAACCTCTGTAACGCACATCGCAGTTTAGGGCAGCCATTAATTATTCTATACACAGACATAGCAGATGTTTTACTCTCTGTGTGTGTTAGCATGTGCAGTTTTATTTAAACCGTGGGATCTTTTTTGGACAAGCTGTCCTTCTGTGAAGTAGAAAATATGTGTGTGCCATTATCTGAGTGTGGGCTTTTGTACATGTGTGTGTGTGTGTGTGTGTGTTGGCTGAGGCTTGACTCTGGTTGGAATGCACCCACACTCTCTGGTGACGAGTGCCATTCTGGCACAGTGAAAGGCAGCACTGGCAACAATCTAGTTGGCGTCAACTGGCATTTTGGCATTTCTTCACCCTCTTAATATATTAACAGCCCCTCCAGTCTCTTGTGGGAGAGAGTGTGTGTGTGTGTGTGTGTGTTGGTTTGTGTTATGTACGCGTGTAACAGCTGTTTTACCACGTCCGTAACACCAGCAGCTCCATGTAAGAGACGGGAGGCCACGGTTTTCACACCGCACCGTGATGGATGAAGGGTGATGCCTCCCTACTGGGCGTCTGCTCAGTGCGGGACAATCAGCTCCCTGATCCGCACCATCCGATTTTACGCTTTTTACTGTGTGCGTTTTTTGCAGGGACTCCAGGATCCGCACCGTCTTCCTCCTCTGTCTGCAGGGAGCTTCTTACTTACCACCCCTCAGTGATAGAAACCCTTCTGTTCTGGCCAGAGTGTGTGTGCATTTGAAATGGAATATGTCACTGTGTTTGTGAGTGTTCACTAGTTTTTTAAAATTATTTAATTAAGTATTTTTAAGTATTTAATTTCAGTAATCAGAGAATGTTGAATGTCTGAGTGTGTGTGTTTGGGGGGTTAAAAGGTTTAGTCCCAGTCTCACACACACACACACACACACACACACACACACACACACACACTCACACAAGGATGCTTCATAATGGCATTGTTGCTGTAAAATTCCAACTCTGATGTGTCAGCAGCTGGTATACAGTGTACTTGAGTGTGTTACACAGTACTTGGACTTTTGATTTAAGATGTTCTTGATATTAGGTCATAATTAATGGATCATTTTTCCCACTCGGTCTGCTTCTGATACACATACACACACTCTCTCTCCCTCTCTGTCTCTGCCTCTTTCTTAATGCATACAGATCAGGGCCACTACCCTTCCCATGGTTGAGTTTACCGTAAGGTTGCGTGTGTGGGTGTGTGTGTGTGTGTGTCTCTGTGGGTGGGTGCAGGTCTTTTCCTCATATGAATGCATTAATTGAGCTGTACTTCACTGGCTTCTCAAACTAAAATATTTGTACACTGAACATTTAATATTTATGATGATGAAAGCAAATATTGCCCAAGTGATTGAGTGACGTATAGAGGTGTGTGTGTGGCTATTGGTGCTGGTGTGTCAGAGTCTGTGTGTTTTGGAAGACCTTGTGCTCTTAGAGACATAATCCACTTCACAGAGCCAAAGCCGACTTTAGTATTTACTCAAACACACACATACACACACACACACACACACACACACACACACACACACACACACACACACAGTGCATGTTAATGTGACATGGGTCACCAACCCACTCCTTAAATCTGTGTTTTATTTATTTCCCAGATTCACTATGTGTGTGTTTGTGTGTGTAATGCACTATGAATGCGCTCTGAAGCATATAGTAAGGCTGACTCTCTGGAAAATCTCATCTTTATTGTTGGTTTTACTCCTGTTCTCACTGTAACTGAAGTCCAGCTATCAAATACACTTTGAACCAAATGCTTTTCACAGCAATACAGATCAGGTTTTACACACACATACACACACACACACACACACACTTGCACACACATTCGAGGAGGGGAGGATGAGAGCTGCTGCGTATGAATGAGAGAATATTCCACAAGCAATTATGCATCAGAGAGAGAAGGAGGGGGAAAATTAAGGCAAAAGGATAGAGAAAACAGGTTTAAATGAGAAGTGTGTATGTGTGTGCTTGTATGTGTGTGTGTGTGTGTGTGCGTGTGTGTGTGTGTGCGTGCGTGTATGTGCGTGCGTGTGTGTGTGTGTGTGTGTGTGTGTGCATGTGTGCGTGTGTGTGTGTGCGTGCGTGCGTGTGTATGTACGTTTGTGTGTGTGTGTGTGCGCGTGTGCGTATTTGCGTGTGTGTGTATGTGCGTGCGCATGTGCGTGTGTGTTTATATATGTGCGTGCGTGTGTGTGTGCGTGTGTGTGTGTAATTTGTACTGTAATGTAAGGTGACGAGTGGAAGGGACATTGTGACTGCTGTGCTGTAGGTGACCTGTCCGCTCCCTGATGGGTGGAGCAGAATTAAAGAGGTGTAGCGCGGGAGGAGAGGGAGAGCGGGTGAGCCGGCGTGCGAGATGGATGAGAGGAGGAGAGCTTATCGGGGATAAAGGGATGGAAGTGGGGATGTGAAGTGACAGAGAGGGAGATAAATG
Source organism: Denticeps clupeoides (assembly GCF_900700375.1). Lineage (NCBI taxonomy): Eukaryota > Metazoa > Chordata > Actinopteri > Clupeiformes > Denticipitidae > Denticeps > Denticeps clupeoides. Next base: position 3,266,471 of record NC_041725.1, on the reverse strand, counting down.
AAGAGAGGAGGAGAGAAATGAGAAAGGAACGAGTGGAAGTGTTTGGAAACTTGTTAGTGAATTTTCTGTCGAGGATTTTATATCGTCCTACCAGAGAAGAGTAATAGAACGTGTAGGTCAGCTGCAGGCCGTGATGGTGATGGTGATGGTGTGGAATTGCTAGGTACTGGCTGTCATTGTTAATGAGCAGGAAACGTCCAACACAGACACAGACTTGCGTTTTACGCTCACCGTATAGTTTTTAGAATTCATATTCACAAAGATTCACAAAGTGCATGTGTATTTCTTCCTCTCTCAGTGTTCAATGTGAAAGTGCAGAGCTGCGTAAGCTGATGTGAGATAACACCTGAAGCTGTGTGTGTGTGTGTGTGTGTTTTGCCGTGTCCAGATGCTCTTTCACACACTCGCACCTGTGTGATTACCTGTTATTGAGTGTGTGTAATCTTATCTGCTGTCATTGTTTAGTACTCTGTGTGAGCTAATCATATACTGTCCAGAACAAACCTGTGATCCTGTGTGTTTGTGTGTGTGTGAGAAAGAGAGTTTGTTCTTTCAGCTTGGCTCTTTTATTTGATGAATTGAATTGAGTTTCAGTTATTTGTCTTGCTGTTGTGTATCTGTTGTGTGTGTGATGACTGTGTATCTGTTGTGTAGGTGTGTTGACTGTGTATTTGTTGTGTATGTGTGTTGACTGTGTATCTGTGGTGTATGTGTGTTGACTGTGTATTTGTTGTGTATGTGTGTTGACTGTGTATCTGTTGTGTGTGTGTGTTGACTGTGTATCTGTTGTGTATGTGTGTTCACTGTGTATCTGTTGTGTATGTGTGTTGACTGTGTATTTGTTGTGTATGTGTGTTGACTGTGTATTTGTTGTGTGTGTGTGTTGACTGTGTATCTGTTGTGTATGTGTGTTGACTGTGTATCTGTTGTGTGTGTGTGTGTTGACTGTGTATCTGTTGTGTGTGTGTGTGTGTGTGTGTGTGTGTTGACTGTTTATCTGTTGTGTATGTGTGTTGACTGTGTATCTGTTGTGTGTGTGTGTTGACTGTGTATCTGTTGTGTGTGTGTGTTGACTGTGTATCTGTTGTGTATGTGTGTTGACTGTGTATCTGTTGTGTGTGTGTGTTGACTGTATCTGTTGTGTATGTGTGTTGACTGTGTATCTGTTGTGTGTGTGTGTGTGTGTTAACTGTGTATCTGTTGTGTATGTGTGTTGACTGTATCTGTTGTGTATGTGTGTTGACTATCTGTTGTGTATGTGTGTTGACTGTGTATCTGTTGTGTGTGTGTGTGTTGACTGTGTATCTGTTGTGTGTGTGTATGTGTGTTGACTGTGTATCTGTTGTGTGTGTGTGTTGACTGTGTATCTGTTGTGTGTGTGTGTTGACTGTATCTGTTGTGTATGTGTGTTGACTGTGTATCTGTTGTGTGTGTGTGTGTTAACTGTGTATCTGTTGTGCATGTGTGTTGACTGTATCTGTTGTGTATGTGTGTTGACTGTATCTGTTGTGTATGTGTGTTGACTGTATCTGTTGTGTATGTGTGTTGACTGTGTATCTGTTGTGTATGTGTGTTGACTGTGTATCTGTTGTGTATGTGTGAATCGAGGTTTGAGATTGTTTTGCACTGTTTAATGTGACGGCCTTAATTATATAATTGCTGTTAATATTGTTTAGATGAGTATCATATATTGTATGTTTCTATGGTAAGTTATGTGTGTGCGTGAGAGTGTGTGAGAGAAAGAGAGAGAGAGACAGACAGGCTACCGGCTATTGTCTGTGTGTTTAATACTGTCTCTGTCCAAAAACAATTGTCACTTTTCTCATCATTTGTTGTGGTCTCATCATTGTGTGTGCATGGTTTGTAGACATGGCTGTATTGTCCAGCACCGCTGTATCGCTGTCTGTGTGTGTGTGTGTGTGTGTGTGCGCGCTGTAGCCGTGCCGCATTGTCATGGTGAGCCTATTGGCTGTGTTATGCAGATGAGGGGGAATTAGAATCCACGGAGACAGATAGCGTGTGTGCGTGTGTGCGTGTGTGCGTGTGTGCGTGTGTGTGTGTGTATGAGCCAGACAGAGTGTGTGTTACCCTCTGGGAATATCAGAAGAGACAGAAACGCGTGTTACGGAGCGTCGCAGCACAAATCTGTCTGTTCCCAATTACAGCAGGACACAGGGGCTAAACAGCCATGACTGGCAGCAGAATGAGGGCCGTGGCTGTGTGTGTGTGTGTGTGTGTGTGTGTGTGTGTGTGTGTGTGTGTGTGTGTGTGTGTGTGTGTGTGTGTATTTGTGCACATTCTATCGTAATGTAATTTTTTTTAACTTATTATTTCAGAGTGACTCTGAATCTGAACCCATTCTCTGAAGCATGATGGGAAGTTGGGTTTAGTTGAGTGAAGTTTCCTTTCACTTTATCAGCAGTCGATGAAAGTGAAGCGATTATCACGGTGAAACACTGCAGCACAGCACACAGTGACACAACGATCAGCGGCACCTCTCTGGCACCTTGGGCCTTCAGGATTTCAACCGGCAGCCTTCCGCTTCCTTACCCGCTGGGCCACCACTGCCCCATGCCCCTGATCACACCAGGTCAAATGTTGCAAACAACGTGCTTTTTCCGACTACTATTACTTTTATAGAACCATGCTGAACACTCAACTCTGATATAGAAAGGTCGTGTCGTTTTATTTTTTAGGCTTTTACACTCATCACTTTTTCTCACCCACCTGAAGTTGGACAATGGGGTTTTTCTGGCGGTCCTGAAAGAGTTTGTTTATTGAGAGCCTGTAGGCTGCAGTGTATAAAGCATGAAGGTAAGCCGAGGTGGCTCACCGTCTCCATACTCTGTGTATACACGCCTTGGTTTAGGGGTTTAGTTTAGTTAGTGTTTAGTTTTTGTTCCACATTTGTGTACTACTTCTAACAGTATTACGTGGCACTCGTAATAACTAAGAAGCAAAGAGAAGCAAGTCTGTGTGTATCAGAGAATTGGAATTGTAGTAGCCTAGTGCCTAGTGGGTAACACACTCGCCTATGAACCAGAAGACCGGGGTTCAAATCCCGCTTACTACCATTGTGTCCCTGAGCAAGACACTTAACCCTAAGTTGCTCCAGGGAGACTGTCCCTGTAACTACTGATTGTAAGTCGCTCTGGATAAGGGCGTCTGATAAATGCTGTAAATGTAAATGTAAATGCAATCGCTGCTGTTCTTTGTGAAGACAGGAGGTTTCAGGGTGTCCCCATAAATACACAGTGCAAGTGTGTGTGTGTTAATGTTCCCTGCTGTTATACTCAGTATAGGGATGCAGGAATCAGTGTTCCTACTTATAGATGGAACAGAAACCATCACTTATCTTCAGAAACACACACACACACACACACAGATTAAGCTCTTTTTAATGGACACTTGTTGAGAATGTTTAAGGTCCATCCAAACCAAACTGGTCCAACCCAGACCTTCCAAAACCAAGTCAGGTCAGAACATAGTCCCACACTCGTGTGTGAAGAGGTCAGAACAGGAATCAGAAATAGCTTTAGCCTGTCCTGTCATACTGTCAGCCTGTGATCAATGGACTCGGCCTGGCCTTCACACACACACACACACACACACACACACACACACACACACACATTTAGAGAGCTCAAAAATAGACAGTGTGTTTATACTGGGCACAAATTACTGATGTGGGCATAACAAGGGAACGAAGAAGAAGAGTGAAGGATGAGAGAGAGATGAAGGCCTCATCATTGTTACAGTGGCAGAAGCAGACAGAGCGGACACGGAGGGGGGGCGGGTGGTTTCGGGAGGAAGAAGAAACCAGAGATTTGACTGCTGGAAGGGGAGAAGCGAAGGGGCTTTGGGAGGTTGAGGGCTTCTGTTCTCTGTGCTGTGTGGAAGTTATTGCAGTAATGCAGTCAAACCCACAGGAATCCGCCTCTACCTCTCCTCGCTCTGTTCCTCCCTGCTGCACTAAGTACAGAGTGTGTATAGTGTCTGTCACAGCTCGCAGATTAGTGGTTGTGTGTGTGAGTGAGCAGGAGGCCTTGTGAGCTATTTTTAATCTAGTCCAGGAAAGCACCCGGCAGAACTGGAACCGCTGAAACCGGGTCCTTTATAAAGGACTCTTACAGATTTCACTCAATAAGACCACAATCCTCTCAGACCTTACATCTCTAGAAACAGGCATTTCTCATACACGGCCGTGGAGGAAACCTGGATGGGTCCGAAGAAGGTGGGGAATTGTTCTCGTAGTACAGAGGTGGAGGAAACAAAGGGAATTTAAGAAGCTGTATAATTAGAAAATAGGAAATAAGAAGCATTGAGGACCCTTCAGACATCTGAGGATCTTTCGGGTTTTCCAGCATCCATGCATCGGGTGTTGTCTGTTCAGTTTATAAAATGAAGTGTGTGTGTTATCCAGAGCGACTTAGAAGTGGTGGTGGGGCAGTGGTGGCCTAGCGGTTAAGGAACAGCCCCGTAATCGGAAGGTTGCCGATCGAAAACCGATCCGCCAAGGTGCCAGTGAGGTGCCACTGAGCAAAGCACCGTCCTCACACACACTGCTCGCTGTATGCTCCTTCTTTCCCACGTCAGGCCAATGTGATCAGGGATGATTGTCTGCATTTTTACGCACTGCATTGAACATGTAAGGAGCTCCGGACTCCTGGAAAATAATGCTATCTGCACAGACAGACTGTGCAGATAGCATTAAACAACAGAACGTTATTAAGTCTCACGGGGGGTTCTAAGATAACAAAGAATTATGCAGCAGTTATAACTGCATAATTATGGGATCAAGAGATTATGCAGAATGTAGTAGAGTAAAAAGTAAGGTATTTGACTGGAGTTCAAGTACGATGTCTTTTCAAAGAGAAATACTTTAGTAAAGTAGAGATACAGTAAAAATGACTTAAGTACACTAGTGATTAAGTACAGTACATTTACTTTGTTACTGTCCACCGCTGTATTTAAATGCAAGTGGGGACCAACATTTCCTGTCACAGACAGAGTTGTTAAACACTTACCTCTGATCACTGCTGAACAAACGACCCATTCATTGGGAAGAGAGTGGGCGAGCGGTGGAGAGTGTGTTCAGGTTGTTAACTGCAGACGACTCCACTTCAAAAGTATCACACACACACACACACACACACAGGATATTGAGCTTTACAGTGGTTGAGTCTGATGGAAAGCATTACAGTCTTTGCTGATACTAATGGAGTTCTTTCCTAAATCACAATGTCTGCACACACACACACACACACACACACACACACACACACACACATGAACAGCCATACACATTTTCTCCTTAAATACAATTCCAGAAGCCAGAGAAAGTGTTAAGACTTTAAACTGTGTGTGAGTGTGTGGGACGGAGGGAGAGAGAGAGCGAGAGAGAGAGTGCTGTTACCAGAGGAAGGCCAAGCTAATTACTGGTGGTAATTAATGATTAGTGTGTTTTCTAGGTGCTGATATCTGTGTCAGGACAAAGGCATAGCTGAATCTATGTGTGTGTGTGTGTGTGTGTGTATTATCAAGCCTGGTGGCACCTGAATAAGTATTTATGTGATCACATGTGATGGGCCTCTTCTCCCCTACACAAGCCCTCATCAATCACCACACACACACACACACACACACACACACATTGCCCACAAGACTGGGAAATTGGTCCATCAGTTGTACCCCCCTCCTTTTGCTCGATAATGCCTAAGGCTACTGTGCCTTTTAGCTCTGCGTCCTGCTCTGTCTGCTGTGTATGTGTTGTGTGAGGCTATTAATGTGTGTGTGTGTGTGTGTGTGTGTGTGTGAGATGGTGCTAAATCCATAGTTAGACTCCCTGAGAACAACTCTATAATGGATGACTGGTCCAAATATTCCCACAACACACACACATAAAACACACACATAGAAACACACTGTCATGCAGTTGATCACTTCTCACACATGTTCACACTCACACTTACTGCAGGATAGCCCATAACACACACATACACACACAATAAAAACAGGTTAGCACGTAGTTCACTTCTTTGCTCTCACACACAAAGAGGACACAATGAGGACAGACATGTTCATTTTACAGGTTCAGGTCAGAGGTGGCTATTCTACTAAAGTGGTGGCCTAAACACACACACAGATTACATCAGTAGCCTGCTACGATTCCTACGATCTCTCTCTTCAGCGTGTAAGTGGATCGTTTGTCTCTACTTCTTCTCAGAAGAGACTCTTCATTTACTTAATAAGTGTTAGAGCTGGAGAGCAGCTCGCCGAGGGGTCGCGACCTCTGGCGGATTGATGTGTTTCCCGGCAAGAGAGAGCGAGAGGAGAGGAGCGCGGTGTCTAGAGAGATAGAGAGTCGGGAGAGAGCCCTCCTTGTCAAACAAACAGAAATTGAATACACTGCACTCAGTCACTCGGCCGGCTGTGTGTACATGTTGGTTACGAACATCTCCGCCGCTCTCTAAACATGTGCAGTGGCCGAATTAGCAGGGTAGAGAAGCATGATGAGCCGGCCAGGGACAAGTGTGTGAGAGATGGAAGGGATTCTTGCTGCAAAAGTCTAGGAATCTGTGACACATAATATTTAACATTGCCATAATGTGAATAAACCAAACCAAGCTGCCGTTAGTAGAATTATAGTACAGTGAAAACAGTAAAAAAAACTCATAAGCATAAATTAGACAGCTTAGTTCAATAGACCAAACTAAGATTTTACAAATATTAAACGAAACAACAGTGCATACAGAGACTGTAAAAAGTGTACACTGGCTAATAAAAAAAAAGTAATCTCTAATTTAACTAATATTTCAGCATTGACATAATTTAAACAATCCAATCAAACCTGATGTTATCTGCTGATTTACATTACTTCAATGCTAAAATATTAGGTGTGACAAAATACTTTTTTTAGGTTTAGCCAGTGTTCACTTTTTACAGTGCATATATGAAATATTTGATGGAATGTGCTGAATTTATTAAGCCCTTAACACTCTCTGGCGGCCCATGCCATGTCTTAATTCTATGTAGTTACCACATTAACAAAGTGCCATTACTGAATAATAAGAACGCCGCTGTCTGTGGTGCTGATTTTTGGATTATTACCTGAATGCAAGTAGTTTCCTGTAACCACTATCTGCTTGGGTTTACCTCAGAGCATCTCAGAACATTAGTTTACAGAATCGCCATCATCAATTATCTGTTAAATATGTGTGTATATACTGACTATATATAGACAGATTGATTGGCAGATTGATTTGTGATGCCTGTATCAGAACTGACAGTGTTGCACCAGACATCTGAAGTGTGCATTGTGTGTCCATATCTCGTCCCGCACATACCTGTGTGATTTGGTGCGTACCCGTGCATGCAGAGTGTGTGTGTGTGTGTGTGTGTGTGTGTGTGTGTTAATCCACACCCGCAGCCTGCAGCAGGGATGCATGGAAACCCTTCCTGAAGCCTTTGGGCTTGATTTAGCCTGCGCGCCTCTCCGCTCGCTACGCTCGTTTGTCACACCGGGCGCCATAACTTGCGGCGAGTTGACGTCCGTACATTCTTCACTGCTCTGGCTGTTGCAGGCCGCCTGCACCGCGGCGTAGGGACAGGAACTCAGTTCCACTGTCAGAGAACAGTTCCTTTATTTTGCTGCACGGACATGAACATTGTATGTAACATGATGCCATATGCAGTTGAGCCATTTTTATTTCATATGTTGACTATAAAAAGCTAGTTTGGTGGAGCTTATAGAATTTTTGATTTCAGGAACTTTTTAGTAAGAACATTGGTTTCACTTAGTCACACTAATGCTGCAAGTAAAGAGGAGCAGAGAATAGAGCAGAAGTACCTGGCACAGAGAGCGACAGAAAGTATGGGAACAGCGAGCGAGGAAAGGAGAGGCTCTGCAAGGTGGGTGGAGGGGTAGTGAACCTGTCACTCTTCTCAGACAGGAATGAGAGAAGAAAGAAAGAGAGCGGGAGAAATGGCATGGTCATAGTTCAGCGCTGTTCCATCATCCCAGACCCCTGGTACCCATCGATCCCCCTGCCCGCCCCCCTGACACCCCAGCGTGATTGATCCCTAAATCACACCGCCCAACACACGACCATAAAACGGCCAACGGCTCATCATAAAAGCTGATTTATCCCACGCCCCGCACGCTGCATTAACCCAAACCACCATGACACCGCTCAGATTGGCCGGGAATTCAACTAACCTGCCGCATGGCATGACAAGTCAATCAGCTCACATTGCTGTCGACGTGTGTGTACGTCTGGGTACGTGCGTGTGCCCCACAACCTGCCTTACTTTGACTGGATGTGTTATGGTTGTATATCAGCTGCTGGAAAAAGATGAAAAGAAACAAGTTAGTTGGCTGTAAAGGGCTGGAGATGTTATGTCAATCCATAATGTATGTCACACCATGGTCTTAAAGGTCTGGGTGCGACTCAGAACAAGATAGCTATGATATTTATCTGATTTGGCAGTGTAAATAAATCTGTCACGGGGGGCGCGGTGCATGGAAGGATGCGTACGCACGACTCCATGGAACAAACAAGGGGTTTAATAACCATTAATGAAAATAAGATGGTCACGACGATCATCACACGCGGACTGGACACAGTCAGGTGCTTTTATTTCTTACACCTAAGTGAACACAGTCTTGGCAGTGGAGTACACGGGACATAGAGCACTTGGGAAACCCGGCCCGGAGCTCCAGGGACAGTTCAAAATCACTACTGTCTGGAATTATGGTCCCTCAGTTTCTGTCATTTCTGTAGGAGCCTGCAGAACTTAAAGAACTGAGTTCCACGATGTTCCGTGACGGAGGCCCGATGGTCTTGGTGGGTTCTGCAGCGTGTCTGGTTTTTTATTTTATAGTTACAGTATATTCACTACAGATATACAAATATCTGTCCCACGTAAAAAGGAGCAGAACCATTGTTGTGCTACCTGGGGCGCGGGATGAACATGCTGTTGAACTCTGAACCCTCATGTAGCTGCTGAAGGAGCAGCTTTCTGGATTGTGCAGCAAGTCCCCATAAAGTTGAAATCTGCAGCAGTAGCTTGCATGACAAGTGTATTCAGTTGTTTCTCTTCTTTAGGGGGAAGCATGTCATTTTAGCAAATGAAAATATGCAGTTTTGACTCAACTTTGCATTATGGGATAGAGTGAATGGTCACCATCTCCATTATATGTGCAATTTAGCCTGGTATTGTGGTTTGCCTACTTCCTATGCCTATTGGTATTTCCTATTTCCTTGCATTTCCATAAAAAAACATAATAAATAATCATTAACAAGGTTTGAAATAATGAGGTAGTTGAACCATAGTGATGCACTAGATACAGAAAAGTCAAAACTGCAGATTTTCTTTTACTAACCTGACATGTTTCACTCAGAAGAAGAGTGGGTGCTAGGAGCCTAGTGAGTAAGACACACCTTTAAGTCCCAGGTTTAAACCCAATTTACTATCATTGTGTCCTGCTCAAGGAGGACACTTAACCCTAAGTTGCTCCAGGGGGGGACTGTCCCTGTAACTACTGATTGTAAGTCGCTCTGGATAAGGCCGTCTGGTAAATGCTGTAAATGTAAATGCTGTAAATGTAATTCACTAGTGTGAATTTTGTCAGTTTTATTGATTAGTGCAGCTGCTCATCAATCAGTTCAAGACAGGATGGACAAAATTGCATGACTAACAAAAACAGCCATAACGTGGTACCGTACCCAATATACCATAAAATGTACAATGAACAAGCGGAGACAGCACACAGAAAGGATACAATTATACTAAAGGTGAACACATCCAGGAAATCCGGAGCACCCCGAGAAACCAGGATTGTGATACTTGGGTTGACGAACACATCATCATTCCACTGGACCTCATGACTAATTCTTGCTGATAAAGTTCCTCCATAGTCCATAATGGGACCAGCTGCATCACTCTCTGGTTTGGGAACTGCACCGTATTGGACCGCAAGGATAGTTGAGAAGATCATCATTTACCACACACGCTGTATCCGGAAAGCCACCAGCATTGTGAAGGACTCTACACACCCCTCACATGCACTCTTCACCCTCCTGCCATCCGGAAAAAGGTACCGAAACATTCGGGGCCCTCACTGCCAGTCACCTGAATACTCGGGAACTTTCCACTCTGGTTCGACACACACACACTACCTCTGTCATAGTGATTAATATTATATATTAATGCACATTAATTTTGCACCAGCAGTATTTGCTACTTTTTAACTTTGCACATACGCTGTCTCATTGTTGTCTACATGTTAGTCCTGCACGGCCTGTGTCCCCTGTTTGCCTGTCACGTGTGTACTCTATGTCAGTATGTAACTTTGTTTAATTGTATAAATGTTCCATGTAGCACCAGGTTGTTTCCTTGTATGTAGCTGAAATGACAATAAAACTTCAGCTTCAGCTTCTGCATGTGTGCAGATATTCCATCATTAACCGACATTTCGAGTCACTTACGACACCAACAGTGATCTGGACTGTGTCAACGTTTTCACAAAATCTGATGCCGATTAAACGCAGCAAACAATGGTTTCCTACCAAAAATGAGGACATTTCTAAAAGACCCTAAACTTTTGAACAGTGGTGTTTTATGCTCTTGTTGTGTCTCTACTCATGTTTCCACTCTGGTATCTTCGAAATATTCCCATGGTGCAACTTTTCTGTGTGGAAAGTGTGTGATTGTGAACGCAGGACTGCGTTGGAGACGTGACATCTGTACTGGTACTGGACGTGTGTGTGTGTGTGTGTTGAAGTTTCCAGTTCCGCCCCGCAGTGTTCGGGCTAGTGCCCCCCCCGCTCCCTCCTGTGCGCTCGTTTAATTTATGTTTTAAGAACGCCACCTCTGACTCCGCCGCGCGCTTTACCGCGCCCCGTGCTCCTCACACACTGCGGCCTGTGTGTGTGTGAAACCGTCCACCTCCCCCACCAGGGAGACGCATTCCTGGGCCTGGACGCGGAGAAGGACTTTTAACCACAGCGGACACATGCGCCCCTGCTTGCGCCCCTGCTTGCTGGCGGTGTGGGACACCGCGTCAATGTCGCGGTTAACAAACAGCCACATCACGATCACGTACAGGGTCCCCGTCCAGGAGCTGGTGGTATAATGCTGGTTCACCGCGGTAAGAGACAGATACAGCACCCTGCCAGGACGGCTACTAACTGGTTACCAAACAGGTCCTCCTCATCTCCTACATCTAGCTTTACATTTAACTCCTGTCCTGTCCTGTCCTCTCCTCCTCATCTCCTACATCTAGCTTTACATTTAACTCCTGTCCTGTCCTGTCCTGTCCTCCTCATCTCCTACACCTCTCCTACAATGTAAAGCTTTACATTTAACTCCTCTCCTGTCCTGTCCTGTCCTCCTCATCTCCTACACCTAGCTTTACATTTAACTCCTCTCCTGTCCTGTCCTGTCCTCCTCATCTCCTACACCTAGCTTTACATTTAACTCCTCTCCTGTCCTGTCCTGTCCTCCTCATCTCCTACACCTAGCTTTACATTTAACTCCTCTCCTGTCCTGTCCTGTCCTCCTCATCTCCTACACCTAGCTTACATTTAACTCCTCTCCTGTCCTGTCCTGTCCTCCTCATCTCCTACACCTAGCTTTACATTTAACTCCTCTCCTGTCCTGTCCTGTCCTCCTCATCTCCTACACCTAGCTTTACATTTAACTCCTCTCCTGTCCTGTCCTCCTCATCTCCTACACCTAGCTTTACATTTAACTCCTGTCCTGTCCTGTCCTCCTCATCTCCTACACCTAGCTTTACATTTAACTCCTCTCCTGTCCTGTCCTGTCCTCCTCATCTCCTACACCTAGCTTTACATTTAACTCCTGTCCTGTCCTGTCCTCTCCTCCTCATCTCCTACACCTAGCTTTACATTTAACTCCTCTCCTGTCCTGTCCTGTCTCCTCATCTCCTACACCTAGCTTTACATTTAACTCCTCTCCTGTCCTGGTCCTGTCCTCCTCATCTCCTACACCTAGCTTTAACATTTAACTCCTCTCCTGTCCTGTCCTCTCCTCCTCATCTCCTACATCTAGCTTTACATTTAACTCCTCTCCTGTCCTGTCCTCTCCTCCTCATCTCCTAACATCTAGCTTTACATTAACTCCTCTCCTGTCCTGTCCTGTCCTCCTCATCTCCTACACCTAGCTTTACATTTAACTCCTCTCCTGTCCTGTCCTCTCCTCCTCATCTCCTACATCTAGCTTTACATTTAACTCCTCTCCTGTCCTGTCCTCTCCTCCTCATCTCCTACATCTAGCTTTACATTTAACTCCTCTCCTGTCCTGTCCTGTCCTCCTCATCTCCTACACCTAGCTTTACATTTAACTCCTGTCCTGTCCTGTCCTGTCCTCCTCATCTCCTACACCTAGCTTTACATTTAACTCCTCTCCTGTCCTGTCCTGTCCTCCTCATCTCCTACACCTAGCTTTACATTTAACTCCTGTCCTGTCCTGTCCTCCTCATCTCCTACACCTAGCTTTACATTTAACTCCTCTCCTGTCCTGTCCTGTCCTCCTCATCTCCTACACCTAGCTTTACATTTAACTCCTCTCCTGTCCTGTCCTCTCCTCCTCATCTCCTACACCTAGCTTTACATTTAACTCCTCTCCTGTCCTGTCCTGTCCTCCTCATCTCCTACACCTAGCTTTACATTTAACTCCTGTCCTGTTCTGTCCTCCTCATCTCCTACACCTAGCTTTACATTTAACTCCTCTCCTGTCCTGTCCTGTCCTCCTCATCTCCTACACCTAGCTTTACATTTAACTCCTGTCCTGTTCTGTCCTCCTCATCTCCTACACCTAGCTTTACGTTTAACTCCTGTCCTGTCCTGTCCTCTCCTCCTCATCTCCTACACCTAGCTTTACATTTAACTCCTCTCCTGTCCTGTCCTGTCCTCCTCATCTCCTACACCTAGCTTTACATTTAACTCCTGTCCTGTCCTGTCCTCTCCTCCTCATCTCCTACACCTAGCTTTACATTTAACTCCTCTCCTGTCCTGTCCTGTCCTCCTCATCTCCTACACCTAGCTTTACATTTAACTCCTCTCCTGTCCTGTCCTCTTCTCTCCTCTCCTGTGATGTCCTCTTCTCTCCTCTCCTGTTTTGTCCTGTCCTCTCCTCCTCATCTCCTACACCAAGCTTTACAATTAACTCCTGTCCTGTCCTCTCCTCTCCTCACCTCTTCTGTCCTGTCCTCTTCTCTTCTCTTCTCTCCTCTCTTCCTCCCCTCTCCTGTCCTGTCCTCTTCTGTCCTCTCCACTCCTGTCCTGTCCTCACCTCGCCTCTGGTGTTGTTAAGTAGTTGTGCTGCAGAACTGGGTGTTTCTCTCTCCCACTCTGTGTCCCCCGGCGGGACAGACAGTAGTGGAATGACTGGGTCCTAATTCACCCACCACGCGTCCCCCTGCCTGTCTGTCTGGATGAGAATAATCTACAGTAATGAGGGCCGGGACGGGCAGGGTGCCTGGGGCGGGCAGGTAAACAGGTCGGGGGCGCGCCTCGTGGCCACGCTTGGAGGGGTGGGGCCGACCCCTCATCCACATAAAGCCCTGATTTACTGCGCGTGTCGCAGGGACGCTGAAATGTCCCCACTCACTCTTTCACTGAGAAAGTCACATAAAATGTGGGTTCGTTTTACTGCATTTAATTGCATCAACTTGCATCAAATTCCAAAATCACTGAGGCAGAAAAATATGATGACAATTGAATTGAAATATTGCGCTCGTCAATCCGAGTACAGTAAATAATTATTAGGATGAGATGAAGTGTAATTTGTGGGCCACGCGCATTATTAAAATTGCCAGGTCCGAAGTTAGCTCGCGCTTTTATTCAGGAACGTAGGAAGGTGAAGGTGATTTTGACCAATCATATTTTTCTCACACACACACACACACACACACACACACACACACACACTTGACGCGGGGTGTGATGGGAGGTCCGCTGGTTGCTGGGTGGGAGGTTGGTGCTCGGACCGTTTCATGTGGGTTTGGCGGCGCTGCGCGCCCTTCCCGTAACGACGTGCGGACGGAACGCGGCCGCTACACACACACACACGCACACGCGCGCACACAAAATAAAAAAAATCTCATTAAGATTAACACAATAATAATAATAATAATTACACGCGTCGTGTGAATGAAAGCTGGTCTGTTTCAGTATTTTTGGATGAGTTGCGTTACAGCCGCAGGAAAGTCGCGTGAAAGTTCCACGACGAAATCTGCTGCGGGGGAGAGTTGATGAGGGAGAGGGTCCGAGACCGTGCGCGGCCCACGGGCGCATGACCCGTTATTACCGCAGTAAGCGCAGTTGGCGGGGAAAACGAGAGCAACCGCGCTGCGTGGGAAGCTGGTGTCACGCTGTGGGTGCGCGTCGTGGGTACCGGCAGCTCGCCTCTCCTCCGTCCCGCCATCAGAATCGCGCCCGCAGGCAGGGGTTGCCAGGTCCGAGCCCACGCCTCCCTACGCGATGGTTCGTAGTCTTAAAAATTAAAATTCAGCTTTTGTTTAGACAAAAAAGCAATAAGACGGACGGGAATGTGAAAAAGTTTTCGTTTTTATAGAATTTTCCTTTTTGGTCGACTACATTATGAATAATAACCACGTGGTTACTTTTTTTACACAAAAAAGAATGGTGATGCTTTAAATGTGCTTAACCAATTCAGGTAAAATACTTAAAATAGATTTTTTCAGATTTTTTGGATGAGTTAAAAAAATCTAAAATTGTTCGAACAGATTAAATTAATAAGATCTAATAAAAACGTTTTGCAGTTAATTTAAAACCGTTTAAATTGCTTTAATAGTTTTTAAATTGTATTCCACGGAATTGTGCAATGGCCGTGCATTATGTCCAGTTTAAGGGCACAGACGCCTTTTCCCGGCCAGCTTTTACAGAAGTTACACGCCGTGAATTTCGTCCCCACGCCAGTCGGAGCAGCGTGGAAGGCGCGGACCTGGCAACCCCGCGGCCGGAGCGCTTTACCGGCAGAGCGGAGCGCCACCTCCCGGCCGGGACCGCGGGGGCGTTTATCCCGGGACGTCTCTGGCCAGGCCAGGCCAGGCCATCACTTTCCCAGATTACTCGTGTTTAATACACAATGCATCATAAACGAAATCCTTCACACTGACAGGCAGAAAATAGAGCAGTCCCGCGGCCCGAGCGCGCCCGATTTATGGCCGAATTAAAATCGCTTCCAACAATGGACGAGTCGCGGAATGGCAGGAAATCGATGGCCGGCGGTCCTCGAGGATCGTGGGGTGGGGTGGAGTGGGGTGGGGAAGGTGGGGTCAGGGTCCGACTTTTCTACCCTGAAAACAATGGTGAAGCGATATCTGAACCCGGGTCCGGGGTCACGCAGTCAGTTCGGCTCATCAAGGCGCGTTGGAAAGCGCGTATTTAATAAAAGGCGGGAAGTAGAAAAGTTGGCGCAGGTTCGCCGCGGGCGCGCGCGCGCTGACCCCCCGCTGACCCCGTCCGTCCCACCGGAGCCGCTTCCGCCGCTGGAAACGTGCAGTGAAGGTCGGTCGGACGGTCGGGACAGCGCGCGCATCCGCCTCCCGTCTTCCTCCTCCTCCTCCTCCTCCCTTCTTCCCAGTCCACTGCGCGAGGAGCGGGAATGAAAAACTTCCTCGCGGACACCTGGGACCGCGAGACGCTCGGAGGAAGAGGGGGAGGAGGAGGAGGAGGAGGAGGAGAGGGGTGGGGGTGGCGACTTCATCCGTCTGTCTGTTCGCCGCCGGGCTCGCGGGGGCTGGAAGTTGGACGCGAGTTTTCACGCGTCCGGGGAGCGAAGCGCGAGCGCCGGGAATCCCGGGACCGTGTCGCCGCGCTGAGGTACCGGACGCGTCACCGGTAAGACTTCAATTCTTCGCGGTCGATCCATAATTAATATCGTTATTATTACCACTGTAATAAAGACGCGTTCGTTTCTCCGAGCACCGTGTGCGGTTATAACGCGGAATTTACAGCCGCTCCCGGTTTAAACAACTCGGACAGTTTTATCGGAACGAAGCGCGACTATTATTTACGGCGAAATGATTTCCTCGCGGTTTAGTGGAATCTGTTAATATTTATAAAAAAACGAGGCGAGCCTGTTGGTCTGTTGGTGTCGTAGATCTTACATTATTATTGTTATCATTATTATTAATTAGATTTTTTTGTTTTTCTGAATACAATAAAATTAGGCGAGGCCAACATAATTGATTTAACGACAATACATTCATTTTTAAATGGAAAAATAATTAATTTTTATCGATACATTTCTCACTATTTTACGGCGTAAAATAAATTATAGACAAATAATAACATAATCAAAATAATATCGACGTAACATTTTTCTAATTTCATATCAAATGTTATTTTTTACTTTTCGTTTCGTGTCCGTGTGTCGTTTGACATTTTTATTATTTGTCACGGCTTCGTGTGAAATGAAAGCAGCAGCCGGCAGGGTGGTTTTTTTTTTGGCGGGTAGGGGGTGGATGTCCACTCCCGATTCGTTTATTCCACGCAGAAGTGGGAGAAGATGTGGAACACCCACACTAAGCCGCTCTCGGGGGGGAGTTTGGTCCGTGTGGAAATCACACACACACACGCTCGCGCGCACACACACACTGCTCCCTGCCACACACCCCCACCTAAGATTTATACAGTCTGTCTTATTTACAGATTTCTCAACCAAGTCATTAAAATTGTGCACATGAACAGGAGAAATGCTTACTTTTATACAACTGATTTATTTTTAATACCAGAGAAGTGAAAAACTGCTGTGTGTGTGTGTGTGTGTGTGTGTGTGTTTTCGCAGTGGGAGGTATGGTATCTGTCAGGATGACACAGTAACCGCTAAAGATAAAGATCAAAGTGTGATCTCTCTCTCTCTCTCTCTGTGTCTCTTTCTGGCTCTCAGGTGGGTTTGCGTGTTGGGGACAGTGGGAGCTGGCTAAGGCACATCCAGATCACTCCATCGCCACGGCAACACAACCTGACAACTGGCCAGCTACATGATCAGGTATGTGAAGAGGAGCAGCTGTTGTAGATATGAAGTGTAGGTGGAGTGATCTGCGCTTCAGATAGTGCTGTCGCTCTGCCTTCTATTCTCCATGGTGGGCCGGACCGTACGTCCGTGTTTTTATTTCCTGCCAGCAAGCGTGAAGGACCACAGGACATGATCACACACATACACACACACACACTCTGACAAGGCGAGGTGTGATGACAATCACATCGTAACCTCCTAAGAAATGCCAGGAATGGCATCATCATTTTCTCCCGAGCCATGAACGGAACGAGAAGAATAAAAGGAAGAAAGATGAAGAAGGAAATCTTTTATGACTTCAGGAAGCTGAACAGTGGTTTTAAACGAATATTGTAAGGTGCACACACACACTAGCCACTTTAGTTGTTTCCCAGACGCGGTGCGAATGTCTCCAGAAGTGAGGGGATGGCCTGTGCTGAGCTAGTCGAGCTTGTGGGTTCATTGTGCGATGAGAGAATAAAGCCGGCGTGGATTTACCACCGCATCAGAATGATAAGTGTGGTGATTCCTCGGCCGTTTCTGCCACGCTTTCCTTATCACGCACACACACCGCTAAACTCTGCCTATATCATATTTACAGACTGTTTGTGCTCTGTGGGACAGATGAGTGCCGTTTCCCATAAACACACACACACACACACACACACACACACACACTGTAACTAGACAGCGCTGTCCTCGTCATTAAAGCTTATTTATTTTATGGGAGATCTGGCAGTGTAAATCTCTTCCTCGATCCACACACACACACACGCACACACACACACACACTGGCAGGCAGGGAGGAGGTGACTGTGTGTGAATAAGAACACGGGGGTGGAGCCTCTGATTTATTGTTCCTACGTCGTTATTCTTATGGTGTCATTAGTGTTACGAGGTCACTATGATTAGGCTTTTATTGTCTAATTAGCCGGCTGCTTTTGTTTGTGTGAGTGAGAGAGAAGTTTTTATTCTGGAATCTTCTCGCTATAAAGTGTGTCTGTGTGTGTGTGTGTGTGTGTGTGTGTTTCGTGTCTTTCACACTTCTTTTTGGGTCAGTTTCAATGATAAATCTGTTTGAACAGCAACACTATTTTTGACATATAATCATTTAAACATATGAACACAATTTTGAAGGTGTCACTCTCCATTTCAGCAGCCCTCCCGTCCTTTGGAAATGAAATGGTGGCACCAGCAAGCACGTCACTGCAGGCTGCAACGTACCTCAGAGTTGACAGAGGCAGTTGGATTTATCGAAAATGTAAAATACAATCGCGATTGTATTGACTTCTGCCATTTTGAGTTCAGAAGGTCACAGTGCTGAGGTGGGCGTGTCCAGCACCGTGTCGTGTGAGACGTTCTCGCTGGTTTTATATTTCTCAGCGATTGATATCCATCATTGCTCTCCGCTTTTGATGAGCAAACAGCACAATAAATAACAGACTCACTGAAATATACTCTGGATATCTCTCTCTCTTTAGGTCTGGGTGGTTGTGAAAAGTGGGCGGTGCCGGCGGGTGTAGGTGTGAGGAGGGGTGCAGAGTGGCTGGGCGCAGCTCCTGATTACACTACAGTGAACAAAAAGTGAAAGCAATTGTTCTTGTCATTATGAAACACTGCAGCACAGCACACGGTGACACAACTAAATGTGTCCTCTGCATTTAACCATCACCCTTGGTCGGCAGTGGGCAGCCATGACAGGTGCCCGGGGAGCAGTGTGTGGGGACGGTGCTTTGATCAAGGGGACAACAGCGGCACCTAGGCAGTTCAGGATTTGAACCCGTGTCTTTACCCGCTAGGTCACCATGTCACTATGGATGTGACAGGTGTTGAATGTTCAGTCTGTCTGAGTGTGGCTAGATCCGGAATGCAATCATTCTTACTCAATAGACGATGTGTGTGTGTGTGTGTGTGTGTGTGTGTGTATGAAATGACCTTGTGGAATGGAAGAATAGAGGAACTCATGCTTGGGACACTGACTTGCACGTCTGTTGGTGTGTGGGTAGGTGTGTAGCTGTGTGTGTGTTTGAGATTTTGGAGGTCAAGGGTAGGTGTCCTGGGTTTATATGGAGCAGCTGGGTGTGTATCTGTGCCCATCTTTACATTGTGTGTACTCGGGTGTGTCAGTGTGTGAAAGGTGTGTATCTGAACTCACACACCCCCTCCTCCTTATCACTGTGTTGTCTTAAGCCACCGTGTCTTCAGTAGTTTACTGCTGACTTCACATGCCAAAGATCTCCAGCCCAAAGTTATCAGCTTTGCCTCTGATCCTGAATGTGTGTGTGTGTGTGTGTGTGTGTGCGTGTGTGTGTGTGAAGGGCTCCATCTGAAAGGTCTGCTTCGTATTGGCACCCACGCTGTTGGCAGTGGACTGGTGGGCTGCGCCCCAGGATCTGAGCTGTGTGTGTGTGTCCATCCAGTCGTGATTGTTCAGAGCTGTCCACTAGCTTTTGTGTTTCTCTCTGAGGAGGCGGATTGCTTTCTCTACTCTGTATGAAACCACACTTTCATTGTCTCAAACTCACAATATTGTTATAGCCCTTTGGCACCGTATGTGTGTGTGTGTGTGTGTGTGTGCGCTTGAATGTTCTAGTGGTACAAGATATCAGAGATCAACAGGAAGGCACCAGGCTGTATGGAGTGTTTGAGTGTGTGTGAGGGGGAGAGAGAGAGACGCTTTTCATAGGCTGTTCCCTGCATTCTCTTCAGAAACAATGGGGATTCCAATATATCCACACACACACACACACTCAAAACACAACAGAAAACTGTCCTCTGACACACATGCAAAAAAACACACACAAACACACAAACTCACACACTAGCCATTAATATGTGTCTGACAATGTGTGAAAAAAAACAGCAGCAGGGATTGTGTTTGGTCCGGTTGTCAGAAACACACACTGTTCATTTGCCGTTAAAGGCTCAAATAAACCAATCAAACATGACAAAATGTCAAAATAAATGATCCAAATGTCTCATTTTTCTTTCTTTTCTTTCTGTCCTCCAGATATTTTATCGAGTCACTAGAGAGATTCACCCTGGTGAAGAGCTGCTGTTGTTCATGAAGGCTGAGGAGTTTCCATGTGAGACAATGGCTCCTGATATACATGGTAAGCACACACACACACAGAAGCCGGTGGTTTGTGGTGATTTTTACCTAGGCCGAACAAAAGAGTAAATCCTGCAGCAGATCTCATAAACCTCATATTAACATCCAGCTTGCCATCACCACATCTATCCTCAGAGTCTTAAAGAGGTGGCCTGAGCACCGGCTACACTGTGCACGATACAAAGAGAATGATTGACCTTCATAAGCAAAAAGATAAAAAAATACACACACACACGTAAAGTCATATACATGCATCTACATGATGATGCACTCAGACTCTTGTTTGCTCGCCCGATGTGTAGAGGAGAGGCAGTACCACTGCGAGGACTGTGACCAGCACTTTGAGTCTCGCTCCGAGCTGCAGCAACACCAGCGGGGTGCGTGTGGGACGCCTCCCTCCGGCTTCTCCTTGGGGGACCAGGGTCTGGCCAGCGCCGGGGAGAGCAGCGAGGCCGACCCCCACGACCCCCACACGCTGCCCGCCTCCCCACAGGAGTGTAAGGAATGTGACCAGGTTTTCCCAGACACACAGAGGTGAGACTACCCTCTTTCTTTCTCTTTCTCTCTCACTCACTCCCTCTCTCTCACTCCCTCTCTCCGACTCTCTCTTGCTCTCACTCTCTCTCACTCCCTCTCTCCTATTCATTCTCTCGCTCTCACTCTCTTTCTCACTCTCAATCTCTCTCTGACTCTCTCTCACTCCCTCTCCTACTCACTCTCTCGCTCTCACTCTCTTTCTCACTCTCAATCTCTCTCACTCCCTCTCCCACTCCCTCTCTCACTCTCTCTCTCTCTCACTCTAACTCTCTCTCACTCTCTCTCACTCTTTCACTCTCACTCTCTCTCACTCCCTCTCTCCCACTCTGTCTCTTGCTCTCCCTCTCTCACACTCTCTCTCACTTTCCCTCACTCCCTCTCTCCCACTCTCTCTCTTGCTCTCCCTCTCTCACTCTCTCACTCCCTCTCTCCTATTCACTCTCTCACTCTCAATCTCTCTCACTCCCACTCTCCCACTCTCTCTCTCACTCTCAATCTCTCTCACTCCCTCTCTCCCACTCTCTCTCTTGCTCTCCCTCACTCTCACTCTCTCTCGCTCTCTCTCACTCACTCTCTCACTCTCAATCTCTCTCACTCCCACTCTCCCACTCTCTCTCTCACTCTCAATCTCTCTCACTCCCACTCTCCCTCTCTCACTCTCAATCTCTCTCACTCCCTCTCTCCCACTCTCTCTCTTGCTCTCCTTCACTCACTCTCTCTCGCTCTCTCTCACTCACTCTCTTGCTGTCACTCTCTTTCACTCTCACTCTCGCTCACTTACTCTCTCCTACTCTCTCTGTTGCTCTCCCTCTCTCACTCTTTTGCCCACTCTCTCACTGTATGCACACACACACTTTTATATTATGGTAACTTCTTTATTTAGTCGAAAGTCTCTTTTTTTAGTTCCTGTATCACCAATCACACTCACTTCAACATAAAGCTTTACTGCTGTTTTGGTTGTGGAGTGGAAGGCGGCAGACAGTCCCACCTCTCTGTAAACAGCTTGTTGTCTGTTTGTTGCAGTTTGGAGTCCCACTCCCTGTCCCACTCGGAGGAGAGGGAGTATAAATGTGATCAGTGCCCGAAGGCCTTCAACTGGAAGTCCAACTTGATTCGCCACCAGATGTCACACGACAGCGGCAAGCACTACGAATGTGAAAACTGCTCAAAGGTAGAGTTCATACTGTGTGTGTGTGTGTGTGTGTGTGTACAGTTGCTTTAGTTAAGTAGTTAGTTGAAGTGACTTGTGCTGGTGTGTGTAATTACGCATGTGAGACCCTTTCTACTGTGTGTGTTTGTTATTAAGGGTAGGTGTCTGTGTGTGCGATGTGTTTACGTGTGTGTGACCCTCTCCTCTCTGTCCCCTGCCATGCGTGTGACCTCCAGCAGGTGTTCACAGACCCCAGTAACCTGCAGCGCCACATCCGCTCTCAGCACGTCGGCGCTCGGGCTCATGCCTGCCCTGACTGTGGGAAGACCTTCGCCACGTCCTCCGGCCTTAAACAGCACAAACACATCCACAGCAGCGTCAAACCGTTCATATGTAAGTCAGTCAGACGCTTCACATGTGAGTTTGCATGCCTCCTATATTTGCTTTATACACACACACACACACACACACACTCACTCTCACAAAGAACATATGAATGCACTCTTGCTCACACAGACACATACAGCACCAGTCAAAAACAGTTTCATCTTAAATGAATATTTTAGTGTATATTTACATAGAATTTTTTTTATACCGTTGTTTGAGCCACATATTCTGCTGCAATGGGAAAAAAGAGGAAACAAACATTCATAGTGTCTTTGACTGATGCTGTATGAACTCACACACACGGTCTGTTTCTCTATCTCACTCACACACAATCAGTAAACTAATACACACTTACTCTCTCGCATACCTAATATTTTAAAGGATGAATTTACTCTTACATTTGAAGATTTACGATTGTTATATATGTTTAAAGGCAGTTTGGCATCTTTCTGCCATTTCTGACTCCTTTTAATCCCCTGATCTGATCTGATGGTTCAGTTGTTAATGTTCTCTGAAGGTCATGACCTTTTAACTTTTAACTCGGACCCAGACAGCGATCTAAACTTTCACAATGACCCCCGTCTACACACGCATTTATTCACACCATCACACACTCACAGGTCATGGGCTGGATGCTACAGTCTCCCTCACAGTATTACCCACTCTCCATTCCTTTTAAATAGCAACCACATGTCCCTTTGTGGTAATGAACCCCCCAACACACACCACACACAGTCACGCCCCCCCCCCCCCCCCCCCCCCCCCCCCCCCCCCCCACACCCACACACCCACAGCATCTCTACAGACCCCATTTACAGTAATCAGCAACGTGCAGACCAAACGTTAATGACCTTTTATGTTGAAAAAGTGTCTCCCCTAAGGTATGTGTGTGTGTGTGTGTGTATGTGTGTGTGTGTGGTGAGGCATGTGTGTGTGCCCAGGTCAGGGCCAAGTGCAGGCATCCATGTTTTAGGAAAGACAGAAAAGACATCTAGAAAGATCCTCGATGCGAAGTCACACACACACACACACACACACACACACACACACTCACAGACAGAGAGCTGTGGATCATTTATATAAACTCTGTGTATGCAGCGCTCTGGAATGTGTTTATAATATTTAGTTTCAGTTTATGGAGAACTGACAAAACAGCGGCCGGCAGAGATACTCTCCCCTGCACACGCGCCCCTGATTTCACACCTGCCTGACAAACTGTGGGGGTGTAGGGGGTGTCATGTGTGTGTGTTGCATCACAGAGCAGGGATGACATCTGTGTGTCTGTGTTAAAAACCAGGGAGAACGTTTTTTGCATATGTGTGTTTGTGTGCATGTGTGTATATGAATGAGTGTTTTTGTGTCTACAGCTATAGTGTGTGTGATTTATAGAGCCTCTGTGAGTGGAGTGAGGTGATCATAGGCCGCATTAGCATGAGTGGCTAATATTTACACTCAGCCCTTCAGATCATAGAGCTTGGCTAAATCCTGCTGATAACTCATGTGTGTGTGTGTGTGTGTGTGTGCAATGTCCATGGTTGGGTGGCCTCTCAAGGGGTCACTAAGACAAGAGTGTGGGAAGTCTTGAGCTATCAAGAGTAGACAGAGAGTGTGTGTGTTTGCATGCACGTGTGTATGTGTGTGTGTAGTAGACAGTGCATGGGAACAGACCTGCAGGATAGAATTCATTCAGTTCAGCTTCCCTTCTCAGGCTCAAAATAGCCCCATTGTGTGTGTGTGTGTGTGTGTGTCACTTAGTGTGTGTGTGTGTGTGTGTGTGTCACAGGTGATGGGTGCCACTTAGTGCAGCGACAGACAGGTCATTGAGACCATGGCAAGACAAAGAGGAGTCAACTATAGCCTCCTCCCGCTCAAAAATGTACCCCCTCAGGGAGATGTGGGTCAAAATGTCTCATCGCATAGTCAAATACACACCATCTACACAGCAGCCATATTTCAAACACACACCATTTCCAATAACAAGCAAACACCTAAGTTTTCATTTTCAGAAGACATATTTGTTTGGGTTATTGCTTTTTCAACATATGTTTGCAGAGCATTGAAGCAGTGTGTGCATGTGTGTGTGTGTGTGCTAACAACTCCATAAACCCTCCTGTTTGTATGTCTGCCTGTCTCTCACAGGTGAGGTGTGTCACAAGTCCTACACACAGTTCTCCAACCTGTGCCGACACAAGCGCATGCATGCGGACTGCCGCACACAGATCAAGTGTAAAGACTGTGGTCAGATGTTCAGCACCACCTCGTCCCTCAACAAGCACCGCCGCTTCTGTGAGGGGAAGACCCACTTTGCCCATGGCGGGCTCTTTGGAGGGGCCATGCCCCTAACTGGACCCACAGGTATGGACAAGTCCCCATTGGGTGGCCTGGGCCATGGAGGCACTGGATTGGTTGATTATTTTGGGACAAATCGTCATCACCCTGGAGGACTGACATTCCCAGCCACTCCAGCATTCCCGTTCAGCTTTCCAGGGCTTTTCCCTTCAGGACTGTACCACCATCGACCTCCCCTCATCCCACCCACCACCTCCTCACCTATTAAGGGCCCATCAGGTTCAGACCATGGCAAGAGCCCTCTGCTCTCACCTGTTCCTAGGACACAGAGTCTGCAGGGGTCACAGGGTGACCTTTTGAAGAGCTTACACAGGGAGGATGGGAGGAGGGAGGATCTTGGGCATGAAGGTTCCTCATCGTCAAATCAGAGACGCCACAGTGGGGCAGGTGGCAAGGGCAGCGACCAATCAGAGAGCAGCGATCTAGATGACGTCAGCACACCCAGTGGCAGTGACCTGGAGACGAGTTCAGAAGGGTCGGAGCCCGAGAGCGATGGCGAGAGCGACCGTGAGCGACTCCAGGATAACAGGAAGGGTCCAAAACGAAAAAGTAATGGCTCAGTTCTTCATGGAAGCCTGTCCGATGAGCCTGCTGTTCCAGGCCTCTTCCCGTCCTCGCTGGATGAACACTCGGCCGTGTCGGGGGCTGTCAACGATTCCATCAAAGCCATTGCTTCTATTGCTGAGAAATATTTTGGCTCAGCTGGACTGGCTGGCCTGGGAGGGGCCGAGAAGAAGGTGGGCGGAACTCTTCCCTACCCTTCCATGTTTCCGCTTTCGTTTTTCCCCACATTCTCCCCTCCGATGTACCCCTTCCCTGAGAGGGACACCCTACGACCACCAGCCCATAAGGTAGAGCCCATGAGCCCTACGGTTGAGAGCAAAAAAGTCCAGACTGGAAACACAGAGTCAGCGTTTGACCTCAGCACCAACAAGCGCAAGGAGGATCCACCTGTAATCCTCAGCCCCACCCATAGCAGCAACCCAGCCAATCAGGAACAGCCTCTTGATTTGAGCCTGGGTGGGAGGATTCGTAGCAAAAAACAAAAAGGGGAAGAGCCAAGGAGGAACCATGGGGTTGGAGGAGAGGAGAAGTCTGAGGCGGGGCCTCTCAAAACTGACTCCTCCCTCCAACATGCCAGACCCACCCCTTTTTTTATGGACCCCATTTATAGGTACTGTCAATACCCAACACAAGCTCCTCCCCCTTTTCATTCACAAAAGGGGGTGTACAAATCAGCATTACTGCTGCGTGAAGCTCATCTGTATAAGAACTGATAGATGTCTCTACATTAGCAGGGTTGAGAAGAGGAAGATGAGCGATCCGTTCGAGTCTCTGAAGGACAAGTACATGCGCCCGGCACCCGGCTTTCTCTTTCACCCACAGGTACGTTTAGCTCAAGGTTACTCGGGTATTTTATTCAGAAGCCTGTCAAAAGCACATCAAATCCAGGAATTTCAGACAGACGTTTGGATGAAAAACACACACACCCACAACCTGTAATTTCATACACAGACGTTCACAAACCTCCAGGCCCCCTCTGGAGCCTAGGCCTGCAGGCACCTGAGTTGTACCCAGCAGGGACGCCCCGTCTCTGGGCTACAGTGTGTGGACCTCATCTTCTTGTGCCTTTTGCAGAACAAAGGACACAAAAACATGAACTCTTCTCACACATTCTGCACTGTTTTGTCTAATCTAACCGATTTGACCCAGATGTGTCCAAATGGAGAAGGGATAGGAGTGACGGCCTCGTATGTCTTAGATTAGGGGTTTTAGAAGTCCAACACACTGGTCAGTATTGTCAGCCAGGAGTTTTGATTTCTGGCGTAGCGTGTGGTTTTACTGTGTATGTGTGGGGTGTGGAGGACTATTCTTCTCTCGCTGGATAAACCCCACGCTCAGCGGGCTACCCCTTACAATCCCACCTCCCTCTTTACTGTGGTTATTCTTTTATTGGTCGTTTCAGGCCATGTTTTACTGGTCTTTTTTATGAGGCCCTGTCTCTGAACGAATCACGTCCCCTACTGAAAAACGCCTTAACAAGGTGTCCTCTCAACAGACACGTCTTTATTACACTCAACCTCAAATCTTCTGTGTCCACCCTGCCCTGCTAATCATCACTGGCTCATTAGCCTTTACAACAAGTTGATCATCTAACTGGTTTTCTTTTTTCCTCTGTTCCCCAGTTCCGTATGCCAGACCAGAGAACCTGGGTGAGTTTCAAAACTGCCACGCTTACCATTCACTACGCACCTACGTCAGGTGTAAAAGGGACAAAAAGACCCCCCTACCATTACTGACAAGCACCACCCAGTCACAAAGTCCCACCCCAATCTTCGGGCAATCACCAACATGGCATTAATGTCTGCGGCGGACTGTGGGATCGTTTCACAGATGGCCTTTCTTTCATGCTCTTAAACCATTACTGATGAGGCCTTCCAGAAAGTTCCCCAGTGAATACCCCCACCCGGACTCTCTCTGGCACTCTGGCATTTTCTCTCCAACTATTGTTGGTTTTGATGGCTGCACATGATAGCAACATTCCTTTCTGTGTGTGTGTGAGTGAGTGTGTGTATGTATCAGCTTATTTGGAGAGTGAACAGCACCATAAGTAACAGGCTGCTGATTAGACTTTGTGTGTGAATGTGTTGTGTGACTCTGTGTGTGTGTTTGCGTCACTTGACTGCCTCAGTGAAGGGGTAATAGTCACTGTGGGAGCTCTGGCTCAAGGTAGGGTGTGTGTACATGTCTGTGTGTGTGAGAGAAGCAGACATCTGGTGTACGATAAGATCAGCAGTTGAGAATGCATCAGGCTAATGAAAGCGCTCTCAGCTCCAACAGCATCGCCGATAACTAATCAAGTGGCACCTCCTCAGAGACCTTACAGCAACAAACTGCCCCATTTCAGACAGACAGGGAGATGGAGACGAGCACTGGACCAAGTTCTGCAGAGTTCACTGGTTCAGACGTGATTACCAGGCCAATAGGAGGTCAGAAGTGCTGATTAGCCATAAATGCAGCGGCTGATATTTTTAATGAAACTTCAAAGGCCCTCGTTCTGCTGTTGAAAAGTACAGATCTCTAAACATTAACAGCCGAATAGAAAAGGACAAAGCATCCATAAACAGGACCCATAATGGAGTCTCACATTCTCTTTCAGAGATAATGTCGTAAGACCAAATGAGAACTCTGCATATCATTAGCCTAAAAAGAAAAATGTTAGAGAAAATTGCAGGACCCAGAGTGAGAACGTTTTGGCCAAAGGTCATATGACAGAATGGTAATGACCAAAAGAACACTACTAGAACGCTAATATTTAAACAGTCCTGTTCACATGAATGTAGAGCAGGATAGGACACTGACCTCAGAGGAACAGATGGAAGAAGGCAGAAATGAGACCTGAAGCATTTTCTGAACATTTTTTTCTTCATTTAATGCAAATCATTATTATTATTCAGGGTTTCTATATGTATGTGTGTATATATATATATATATGTGTGTGTGTGTGTGTGTGTGTATATATATATATATGAACTACGTGGTCATATATATATATATATATATATATATATATATATATATATATATATATATATATATGTGCACCTGTGTGTGTGTGTGTGTGTGTGTATAAATATACACACACACACACACACACACATACAGGCACCTGTCACATATATATATATATGGCCATGTAGTTCATATATATTGCTCACTAAGGGTGATGGTTAAAAGCAGTGGACACATTTCACTGTGTCACCATGTGCTGTTCTGCAATGTTTCTCAATGACAGTCACTTCACTTTCATTACAAATTTAATTGTAATTTTACCATTCAGCCATGGATTTATCTGTAGTAGGCCCTGAAAATAACACTACTCATTTTGAATTAATATTTAATATTATCAAATAATTATTCATATGATGACCATGGATTCGCCCATACATTATGCATGAATTGTTAAATGCATAAAATTCTGGATTAAGTTTACGGTGACTGGTGGTAGAAAAGTAGAAGAAAATGTGAAAGATTTTAATTTTGAAACTGTATGAATTCATAAAGAGCGACACATGAGACCCCTGGCTGGAAAATTTTTCTCCCCTCTGCCCATTTCAAACCCCTGTATGTTACACCCCAATACCACTGTTCTTTCTTTCTTTCTTGGCGGGGGAATGTATAAAAAACAGTGATAGAATAGGTAGACAGAGATTTTGTGTGTGTGCACTGTGTCTGCTGCACGTGCAAATCACAATTGATTTGTAACCACAGTGAAATCTGAAATGGTGGTAACACAGAGAATTCAATACACGCAAAATAATGCAAATTTGTGGCCATTGTTATGAAAAGACCTTGGAGTAGGGATAGAACTGACAGGCCCTGTGGTCTTGTGGGACCTTCTCCCACACACACACACACACACACACACACACACACTCACAGCCCCCCTCTCTGTGCACCGATATCATTATGACTCTTGTCTGGGTCTTGATCAGTAATGTCAACATCTTTCATATTGACGAATGTGCTGTCCTCTCACATTCTGCACCGAATACTTTACAGCCCAGTCACCAGCACCAATCACTGCTGCTGCCTGCAGCAACACACACACACAGACACACACAATGCACACTACAGTATACAAACTCACTCATACACACTATAACACAAACATACACACCTCATACACATAATCCGCCTGTACAATGCTGCCATATGCACAACAGACCGCAATGGACAAAATATACCACACACACACACACACACACACACACCCACACACACACAATGAATGATTCTCCATGTGCTGTGACAGGAACATGTTTCTCCACTCTTGGTGTTTGATGAAAGCCTGAGCCCTAATGAAGTGTTCATTAACAGATTGGTACATGTGCTGAATGTGCATATGTGTGTCTGTGCGTGTGTTAATTTTTTGTGAGATGATCAACTCTGGCTCTCCCACTTTCAGATGTCTGCCATTGAGAACATGGCAGAGAAACTGGAATCGTTTTCCTCACTGAAGCCCGATGCTGGGGACATCATGCGTTCCGTTCCGTCTATGTTTGACTTCCGGGCCCCGCCCACAACCCTACCTGAGACCCTGCTCCGCAAAGGGAAAGAGCGCTACACCTGCAGGTGACCCCAGCTGACTCCGCCCTCTCTGTCTGAAGTAGAACGTTATTGATATCAGGTGTTACATATATATTATACCTTCTGAAAAGTTGCATTGTGGGAAATCTTTCTTATCCTTAGATACTGCGGCAAAATCTTCCCTCGATCCGCCAACCTGACTCGGCATCTGAGGACACACACAGGAGAGCAGCCGTACAGGTGTGTGTGTAAGCAGGAGAGTAGGATGTTAGGCTGGCTGTAGGATTTTACGCAGTTGTGTGTGTGTGTGTGTGTGTGTTGGTGTGTAAGTCTGAGCCACATCGTCAGCCAGATGTGAAGTATTAAAAGTGTGTGTGTACATGTGGTATCTGTGATATGACTGTGATTATAACGTGAATGGAAGATGTAATCGTGCTTGTAGATTACACACGCTTGGCAGAGGACCTGGAGTTCTACTCCATCAGCAGAGTCTGTGTGTGTGTGTGTGTGTGTGTGTGTGTGACCACTGCATAACAGTTCGAACTCACCTGTCCACCGTGTCTCCTCTCCTCGGCTCTCAGGTGTAAGTACTGTGATCGGTCCTTCAGCATCTCCTCCAACCTGCAGCGTCACATCAGGAACATCCACAACAAAGAGAAGCCCTTCAAATGCCACCTGTGTGAGCGTTGCTTCGGCCAGCAGACCAACCTGGACCGTCACCTGAAAAAACACGAGAGCGGGAATCTGTCAGGTCAGCGCACTGTACATCACCCCCTAACCACAGTGAAAAGAGAGAAATATGTACAGTGGGACTAGTGAGTTTCCATCACTTCATTGCTAGTGAGCTATATTAACGCTATGGTGATGGCATGGTGGGTTTATGTCGGGGAAACGGAGCTGGTTGAGCCGTCACTCATTACACATTATTCTAAAGGTGAACTGTATACAGTATATACACCATTTATTTCAATTGTGGCATAAAATATATGAAAAATAGATGACTTGTTCATTTCAGGACATGGGCACATGGCAAAGCTAAGCATGGATTAAAATCATGCTTTAAATGATCTAAATAGAGCCGTTTTTAATATAACTACTTATAATAGAAAACCAACTTTAAACTTCACCACAGTAAATGAATGTTTTTGTGCTTTTAAAAATCTTTTGTTTGAAAAAATGTCAATATCTAAATATGTCTACCTTTGTAGATATTTAACACACACACACACACACACACACCAGGGCCGAGTCGGGAAGCGCAGTGTAAATGTTTGGTGTTGCTGTAAGCTGTGAGTGAAGGTTCCTCGGGAAGTCTGGTGTAGTTTGGGGATTGTAAGATAATAATTATGCCACACACGCGTCCACATCTCAGCGCCCTGCGTCGGCTGCGCCCTGCGTCGGCTGCACTGCATGCACGCACCCTCTTGATGGCAGCGTCCGTTTCATCATAGTCAGTCCGATTTCAGACGCAGGGTTTATGTTATCGGTCCCTGTGGGCCAACACGTGGCTGAAATAAAAGAGATTTGAGACAAGGGCTCTGTGATTGAAGATAAAAGTGTGATGAATGAGCACACAGATAGATATATTCATGCACACACGCGCACACACAGAGACATGCTGACAGTGTGTTCCTGCGCAGGCACAGCAATGTCGTCCCCGCAGTCGGAGCTGGACAGCGGCAGCATGATTCTGGACGATAAAGAAGACTCTTATTTCAACGAGATCCGCAACTTCATCAGCAACAGTGGCCAGAGTCACACTGAGGAAGGGTATGTACCATCATCATCCTCTGAGCCCTCTAAACTACTCAGAAACACTTTCTACACACACTCACGATGCAACCAACATCTACACACACCTCAAACACACACCGCACAGGCGGGTTTGTTTTCTATTAATGTTGTATTATAGTGTATTACAATGTATAGATCAAAAATCCCCCAGGAATTCATTGGCTCTGAATGAATGCACGCACACACACACACACACACACACACACCCAGGGTGAGGTTAATGAGCGAGGTATCAGTGTGTGCGCTGGCTGATGTTTGTGTTTAATCACCGCTCTCGGCTGCCTCGGGCACTGACGGCCTGTCTGACAGACCCATGGATTTTACGATGCCTCTGTGTGTGTGTGTGTGTGTTTCCTTCTTGTAACTGCGTGTTATTAATTGACCTGTCGGCCCAGGAGCCTCAGAAGACTGGCCGGCCAATGAGAGGCGTGCACGGCAGACATAATGAGTGTTTGGTGCACATGCTCTTAACTTTCTGGAATGTGTGCATTCTCACACACTATCACAGTCAATTATTAGAGCTTATTATGCAAATAGCTCTAGTGAACTAGTCAGGTTGAGATGGACACACACACACACACATATATTACATCTCGCCATTTTTTTCTAAATAATAAAAGTCGACTTAATGCGGGTGGTAAGTTATGTGGGATCCTATGTGAATTTATATCGTGTGTGTGTGTGTGTGTGTGTGTATGTGCTGCTGTTCCCCCGTCTACTTGACGGCAGCCCACATCTGGACCCAACATGTCCCCCCTCCCAACAGGAAGTCAGTCTCGGACTCCAGGGTCAAAGGTCACACAGTGTTTCCTTTCAGCGGCAACGGCTTCTGACTGCTCCTGATGGATACTTTATCCTCAGCAAATTACCACCTCTCACAGCCTAATTAGCCAATCTGTTTTCTTAATCACACTCTCAATCACAGGGCTGCAATCGCCGTCCCATGATCCTCCTCTCTCCGGCTCCATGCTTCGCCTTCCAGGTCGTTTGAGCGTTGATCGTTCAGAATTTTCCTGGAGTTTGTGTGTTTGTAGATCTGCAGATAGCGGATTGGAGCTGGGAGATCGTTTCTGGCCAAATTATCCTCCTCTTTTCCGCTCCTCTGTGGAGGAGTGTTTTTGCGAATCATTGCAAACTCAGCTTTTCTCCTCCTTAATGTCCACTGCTTCCTGCACTTAGTGCTGCTGTAATCGTGCAGATTATGGGGATGATAGGTTTTGGGGGATTTTTCTGCTCATGCACACCCTCCCTCCCCACATCTCTGCTTCCCCCCGCCGGGCATGGCTGGATTTAGGTCTGTCTGCGAGCAGAAAAAGCATTTCTGAAGGCTGACGACAGACAGGCCGGCCCGTAATTACTGAATCAGGTTTAATGTGGTTCCAGATGACTTCCCCAAACAATGGTTTCCTGAGGAGCTGGGTTTGGATAGCTGGCTTCTCCCCGTCTCTCCCTCGCTGCTTCGGGGTAATGGTCCGGCTGGCAGTGCAGCCCGAGCTCTCTGGTCCAATGAAGCCGTCAGCTAAATATTTGGTGTGCAGGAAGACTGGGAGATAAATAGGAGACAGTAGGGAAAATAAACAGGCCGAGTGCCTTTCGCCAAGGGGTTTAAGTGCCCCTCAGCCTGGACTGCCAACACGATGACAAACGGGACTCTGCCTGTCTCGCTTTCTCTCGGTTTTGCTCCTGCTAAATGAAATAGAGACAGTCAATAGGTGCAAAAATCTACAAGACCGCTTCAGCTTTGAGGTTGTGTGTGTTTGTTCCTCATTTGTGGCCACTTTCATGAAATGTAAATGAATAACTTTTTAAAGTTATTGATTGACAAGTAAAGTCATTTTCCACACATCATTGGCAGGATAAATGGCAGCCATTTTGAAGGGGAGAAATCCCTGAATCCTGGTGAAGAGGCACAGGACCTAGAGGACGAAGAAGACCTCGGGGCGGAGGAAGAGGAAGGGGTCACCAGTGACTCGGCAGGGAAACCCATTGATGATCCTCTCCCTGGCGGCCTGGATGATGAAATCATCAGCGATGACATTAACTTTGATGGACCTCATGACCTGGAGCTTAACTCAAAGCCGTCCCCAAGGAGGTATTACAGCATCATCGCTAATGTGCTTCTGAGTCCTGCTTAGCAAAAAAAACATTAATGACATTTGTTTGGTTTTTTTTACATTTACATTTTGCAGGCGTTGCAAAAATATATTTTGCCATGAATGTATTCAGCAGGGTATTCTGTTACAGTACAAATGAATGAATGAATGAATGCACAATATATTTTTTTTGCTGTAGATGTACTCTGTTCTCTTGTGTTACATCTCAACCCATCTTATTAATTATTACCAGTTTATTTTGGTCATGACCGACCTGGTGGGTATATCATATTTATAAATAAAAGGTTTGCCAGAAATCTGTGTTTTGTGTTAATTGCAGGTTCAAGGATGAGGAAGAGGATGAGGAAGAGCAGAACTTCTCAGCTTTGGACCGCGTGCACCATTTCTCTGATGTTCACAAGAGGGAGGACGGGGATTTTAGTGATGGTGATGTCACTGGTTTCAGCTCCACCCATCTCTCTGAGGCTGTCAAACCGCCCCTTTACAGGAAGTCAAAGTCCCAGGTATCACCATTGCGACTTACGAAATTTAATGCTGAATGATTTAAGAGGAAAATGTTCAGTTTATGAATCATTTTAAATGTAATCAGAGTAATGTAAATGTAATCCCTCAGCTGGTGTATTATTCATATGGAGACTATTTGTGATGTATTAGGGCTGCATAACTCGAATATATTATTTTGTCTGATCATTGAGATCATGGTATTGTTCATTTTGCGTGTTTTGAAAACAGCAGTATGTATAT
This sequence comes from Denticeps clupeoides, assembly GCF_900700375.1. Classification (NCBI taxonomy): domain Eukaryota; kingdom Metazoa; phylum Chordata; class Actinopteri; order Clupeiformes; family Denticipitidae; genus Denticeps; species Denticeps clupeoides. The sequence goes on along the minus strand of NC_041725.1, from coordinate 3,232,144 downwards.
TTATTCAAATCAGTTACGTACATTTCATAGCAAAATACACAAATCCATTAAATTATTCACAAATTTAATCTGGAATTAAATTAAATTCAAATAAAATTCTCATTTAATTAATAGTAATATTGTTCAGTAACAGTCCACAGAAGATAGAAAAACAGTTTGCAGTTTGGTGACTTCTAGGCTGCAGATACCATTGCAGTGCTTGTCTGAAGCTTCTCATCCACTTCTATCTCCACAGGCCTACGCCATGATGCTGTCCCTGGCCAATAAGGAGACCTTGCATACAAGTGGCCACGCCCCCACTGCCATGTGGCACAGTCTGGCCGAATCCAGTGCCATCCAATCCCTCAGCCATGTATGATGCCCCCTGGAGCCCACTAATGTTTGCCGTTTGACCTCTCGCCCTAACCCCACATCTCCCAAGGCATAGCCAACTTGCCCCCAACCCTGGGCCTTCTGCAGACTGCTGAGCAGACATATACACACACACACACACACACACACACACACACACACACACACAGGCACGCGTTTAGAGACATATGTGACTGCAACATTCGATGTGACATATAAAAAATTATTCATGCATTAAATATTTGGTTGATTTGATCACGTGATCTATAGTGACAATGATAGCAATGATGACGTTGTCGATGTTAATAATAATAGTGAGTAATAATATCTGTATTTATTCTGTTGAAGTTGTACGTCCTGCACAGCAGAGGCAAGCTCTTGTTAAGAGAGCTGAACATCACGAGGGTCTTCACTCGTCTACACACACAAACACGCTGAGCGCGAGGGCAAATTTAAATGTATTTTAATGTCATTATTACCCCTTAAAAAACCCACCAGATTTGCTGTTGTTGTGAGGAAGAGGAGACAGGGAAAGTGAAACAGATCTTGTTCATCCTCTTAAAAAACGAAAGTAAAAATATATATGAATAAAAAATTAAAAGAATCAATGCCCAAGTTCGGATTCTCAGTTGTTGTGTGAAGGGCATTTTCCCCGAATGTACCCCTCCGTCTAGTATGTCGATGATACCACTACATACCCCAGCACTAGTCGTTAGTTACCCCACTCTCCTGTTGTCTCATTTCATTCTTAGACAATCATTTTTTCTCTTACTCTTCTGTTACTGGTGGTGGTATTCGTTCCGTATGTCGTGTGTGTTCAGAATGGTATTTATTTGTTGTTTTTCGAGGGGGCGGGTCAACTGTAGTTTGTTTACTGTAGTTTGTTAACTGAATAGCACTGCTCGTACCCCACCCCCCCCAGTCCCGGACTCGGGCGTGTGGGGGTGTGTATAGAACCTGTCCCCGATAGTACGCGACCACTTCCCCTCCTTCCCTCAACTCAAACTGGTTGACGATCTCTAGATAGCAGCTCTTTTTTTGTATGATGTTTTATTCATATGATTGTACAAATGTTTAAAAAAAAAATCTGAAAATAGATGGTTGAAAAAAAGAAAAGAGTCAATCAGCGGGTCTTATTTCCCCCTCATAATCGCATGATTGGTCAGATTAGAGCTGTATCTGCCTTTTTTCTACTGTCGTCTGCAAAGCTTCTTGTGTGATGTTCTCCAGTTCATGTCAATCAGTTTGTGCCAAACTTAGAATAAAGAGCCGACCCAACGCATCTCGTCTTCCCACGTTGGAGGGTCACACCTACTTTTTTTCTGGTTTTATTATTTTATTATTATTATTATTTTGTATTTTGCATTGTTGCTGTTTATAATCCCATTTTTAAAGTAATCTGTAAGTCGAGGTACTTTGTTTTAATGCTTTCTACAATGTAACTGTAATGCATTTCAGTAGATTTTTGGGGGGGATGGGGTGCAACTACGAAAATAAAGGAGTACAGTGTGGACGGAGCTCACGTTCATTCACATTCATTTATTGACTCATTCAGCATTTCCTCGCACTTGCACTTTTTCCCATGAAACCCTTGCAGAGCGACAGTCACACTGTGCCACTCGGCCCATTTAAAGTCCCTCTCACAGGCACACAAATGCCGGGTGACAGTAAGAGTGGCTATAGAGGGGTGCGAGTGAGCGATGAGGGAGGAATGTGCGCCGCACTCGTTTGTTTTGTGCGGGATGAGAGAATGATGGATGAGGAGTGGAGATGCAGTGACCCGGCTCATCACTCAAACCCTCAATAAGACTCACGCCCAGCGGACGTCTCTGTCAGGACCTTCTCCCTCATCCCCCTCTCCGTCGTAGGCGTGCCCTGTCACCATTAGCCCCGGGGTGGGGGTTGACTGGCATGGGATTGGTGTGTGTGTGTGTGTGAAAGTGGGTTCCCACCTGCTCTGCGCTCTTGTTCTTGTCTCTGGGCTTTAATCTCATGACTGGTCGCCGTGGAAATAAACGCTGATTTACTGGACTCTGTGGGGCTCTAAATTGGCTGCGTGGAGCAGCAGACAGCAGCGCTGCACGGAATTCAATCGCGGGAAATCGAATAGAGAGGCGGACAGTGGCAGCGAATTGAGTTGCGGCGCGGTGAATCGAACTGAAACAAAGCGTGCGAAGCGGAGTTGAACTGAAGTGAATTAGGCGGCGCCGGATCGGACCAACATGCCAACGAAAACCGAGGGAATTGAATTGACAAAAGGGTCCTGGTCCTGGGGCCCGAGCTGTGGCTACAGTCGTCAGGGGGCGTTCTGGGACCCCTGTAATGGCAGATGTGCTTTCCCCGCAGTCAGCGCAGGGGCTCAGTGGGCCGACGTACTTTGATGAGGTCAGCAATGGTCAGTCGTTTCTGATGAGGTCACCACAGGTCGTCTGGTGCTGATGAGGTCAGCATGAGTAAGCGTTTCAGCCACAGCAGCAGAACAGAGAATGGCCTGTAACAGGGCATGAGAGAGACGGCACCACTGCAAGAGACGGCACACACTGTGTGTGTGTGTGTGTGTGTGTGTGTGTGTGTGTGTGTGTGCCAAAATGTCAAAACTTGGTAGGCAGAGGAGTTCCGACAATACCGGATTATTCTCTGTAATATTGTCTACATCTGAATAATTCTCACTCAGTCACTCTCATTCACTCTCAGACACTTTCCAACCAGGACACTGGACGCAGGACAGTGACTCACCAGGGCGGGGTGCCAACCCACCTCAGTACACACAAACATACACACACACGCACACCTATGGGCAATTCAGAGTGGTGAAAATACCTAGCGTACGTGCCTTTGGACAGTGGGAGGAAACCGGAGAACCCGGAAGAAATGGTAGAGCATGAAAACGGTGCACACACGAGGTCCAGGCCGGGATTTAACCTTAAATAATTCTAATAAATCAACCATATCGAAAGTCCCACATCTCTCACACATCACGCGGCTCCTTTTAAAAAATATCAATTTACGCATGCATTTTTCTGCACAACTACAATATAAAAAATTATATCCCTGCAATAGCGAGTTCTAGCGCTCAGCCTGGTTCCGGTGTGTCTGCCTCAAAAACCTGCTCCTGTATTTCGTAGCACTGAGAGCCCAGACACTAAAACCAGACTGAATGGTTTTTATGAGATATTTTTACTGCAAGGTCAGAATACACCACCGTTCAAAAGTCACACTTTTGACAGGAAATGAAATGAATTCCAGTGGAATGTTGCGTTCGTTAAAATTCTGTTAAAACGCATTATTAGAAATCCATTTTCAATTATTTTAGTAGTTTAAAAAAAATGTTGCAGTAATTAAAGAATCCTTAAAACTTGCCAAATTCACACCAGCACCGGATCTATTGCATTGTTATTTCATACTTTCTCAAGACTATTTTTTTTTCTGTATTTTTTTTATTCAGGACGTTTCTGAATGACGGTACTGTGTCCCTGCATCAGGTACCCTGTCAGAATGCCCCCAACTCTCTACGTGGCTGTGTGTGTGTGTGTGTGTATGTATGTGTGTGTGTGTCTATCCTCTGTAATGTAATGGGCCATTTGGCACCGGCTCAGAATGCATCAGATCTCATTACTGGGGGCGCTGCCACCCTCATGCCAGAGTGGCACCATGCCCCTCTCTGGGCATACATCACAATCTCACACACACACACACACACACACACACACATCCATCACACTCCAGGGAGCTGGGCATGGCACCGCAGCTGGCACTCTCTCTGATTGGCCTGGCACCCGCTCCTCTTGTAGCGGAGGGTGGGTGAGGGTAAGGGTGCCAGTGTGGGGGCAGCGGGTGGGTTACGGTATCCCCCCTCCGGGGAAGAAGGTGAAAGGTCAGCAGTCTGGAGCTTCGGTTTGAGTATCTGCTGATTCGGGACGTTATTGATGATTAATAACCAAATTCAGAACCAAGACGCCCAAATAAAAATGAGGAAAAGAAGGAAACGCGTATAACGCGACATTCTTAAAGGTTCCTGGCAGACTGAGTTTACGTGTAAAGTTGCTAAACGATCGTCTCACGAAGAGAGCGGCGCCGAGCGCCACCCAGCGGCCGTCTTGCGAACTTGCGGCGGAAATGCCCGATCGAGTTTGGACTTATTATCATAATTATTATTAATATTACGCTTTTATCATTATTATTGCTACTATTCTGGACAGTGAAGAGGTCGTCGATTCCGGGAATACCTGCAGGGAGAATTCTGACTATTGACAGACGACTGTACTGTTATTAATAACATGCATTTAATAAAAATATTAATACACACATTTAAACACAAAGCTGTGTGAAACTAAACCTCTGTTTATCTAAGCTGCGAGCAATTTTGCAACGAAAAAAAAAACCCTCATCAAATCTTAAACCTTTTAATGTAGAATATTCATATTTCCATTCCTGCACAATTTCAGAGTTACTGTTGGAAAAAAAAAACAAAAAAAAACATATATATATATGTGTGTGTGTGTGTGTGTTTTTTTTCCCAACAATATATATATATATATATATATATATATATATATATAGAGAGAGAGAGAGAGAGAGAGAGAGAGAGAGGGGGGCCTATTAATATATTTATAGATGAAAAAGACAAAGAGAAGCGCAAAAAGATCCAAATTATCGAACTAGTTTTTGTACTTCTGCACATTTGGAACCGATAAATGAGATAAAAGTGGAGAGAATAACCGGCAGCAGCGCATCTGCAGTTATTATCGCAGATTCTGCCGCGGAAGGAGGAAATCTGTCCCCAATGTCCCCGGCCTTGCGACACGGTCACCGAGCTGCGCTGCTGCCTCCCTGAAATGCGTGACGCCAGGGACACGTGACCTGTCGGAGGACAGACACTCCCTCTGGGAAACTACATTCATATTCAACACGAACAGCTTTACTTTCTATACTGACACTCGAACAACAAGCTTTGCGGTTTCTTGTTTTTTTTTGCTTATTTCACATCATGGTGAATAAACCAAAAAAAAAAAAAAATCCAGCTGCATTTAAATTTTTATTATGGGCCTGGCAGCCTGAACGTGGTAGGTGAAGTGATTGTGAAACACTGCAGCACAGCACACGGTGAAACAAGGAAACGTGTCCTCTGTATTTAACCATCCCCCTTGGTGAGCAGTGGGCACCATGACAGGCGCCCGGGGAGCAGTGTGTGGGGACGGGGCTTCGCTCAGTGACAACCTTCTGATTACCACCGCTGCCCCTAGGCTGGTATGCTCACATCTATGATGGATGAAAGCATTTTTTGTCCTATATGATTTTTTTTCAGTTTATTCATATTAATGTTAATATTTAAAAACCTTAATTACATGTTATTCAGGAGCCTTTGCTACAGTGAATTTCCATGCCACTGCCCTCTCAGAGACGGATGTCCAATCTGACACCACAGGGTGCACTTTATAAGTGTTACACCCAGATCTCAGTGATTGTCTTGACTGCTGGGACTCCTCATCTTCATGCATTTACTGCTGATTCCAGCCTGATATTCTGCTTGCATGACTTCTGAATGTCTGTCACAGTCTCAGCACTGATCTTATGCTGCTCCTCAGATATTGTTCTCCTCCAAGGAGCGTTGTGTGGCATCACCATCACCTACCAGCACCTCTCCACATTCAAGAACCTCATAGATTTAGTTTCCATTTGACTTCATATACACTGTAGATAGTTAAAAAAAATGAATGGAAGTATAGTCATCGTTTGTGGCTTGCTGATATGGATTATGATGATGTGCTGATCTTTTATAATGTTTTGTGAGACTATAATAACATATTAACCCATGTGTGGTATCTACTGTACATAGTACTTTATTAATAATAAGGCTGTAATTACATGCCTGTCGTATGATGTGCTTTTTCGGGGGGATACCAAGGCAGAGCACATGGTCTAATAAGGAAGTATGGATTTGCATGTAAACTGCATTTGTAAGTGGAAGTATTGATGTGTGTATGTGTGTGTGTGTGTGTGTGGAGCATGACCACCCAGCTCCATGTGGATGGATGGCCTCCGTGCGACTGTTTGACTGAAAACAGGTGTGTGTCGCTCCCAGACGGGGGCCTGGCTGATAAACATTATTGGGGGAACATCTGTAGCCTGTCACAATACAGGCTGGCTGGCCACCGACCCCATCCATCAGTCAGGGGCTCTCCGCTCCACGCGCGGCCCACGTCGCCATCACTCACACTGGGCAGGAGCGCCGGGCAGACAGGGACAAAACATCTCTCTCTCTCTCATATGCACACATACAGGTGAGCTGACCTGCTTTGTGGCAGGTGTGAGCAGGTGACCCTTTCTGCTTGACCCCACCGTGCGTGTGACTAGGTGCTCCGTCCTCCATCACTACTGCTTGACAGACCGTTACAAGCCTGCTGACCCACAAACACACACACACACACACACACACACACACAGTTTACCAGCTTGACTTTGTCCTTTTTCTGATCTGTTCCAGGTCAGGCCCTGCATGAATGACGGCTGCCTGCAATTTCAAGCATCCGGTTCTGCTGCCTGACCTGCTCTATACTGGATTACATCTTAATAAAATAATACAATACTGTTCCTGTTCAGTGTGAATTTTGTAAAACATTGTGAGTGGTTATTTATTAAATAGCACCTTTTACACATAGAAGGGGCCTAAACAGTACAGTAGATTATATTACAGTCCTGAGATGACACACACACAAATATTACATGGAATATCACCTGTAAACACAATCCATGCACTCAACAGACAAACAAAAAAACAGTCTGAATAAGAACAGTTGGTCATTATGCCAGAAATTTCAGACGACGGAGTCTCCTCTGACCTCACCGGCGTCTCAATCTCTGGTGCAGGACCGTGTGTGTGTGTATAATATACAGTCAATTGTCCATGTCAGTGTGCAAATATTATCTGGGTCAGCCGCTTCACAAGGCATCCCAGCATCACACTTCCACACACACACCCTACGCAGCGGTCTTCATCCTGATGCATCATGGGAGCTGGTGCTTGGCAGAGCGATGACTGTGCCTGACACCAGTCCGCCTCTTTAGGGAATGCCGTGCCAGAGCTGAAACAGGGAGTGTGTGTGAACCTGACAGAGAGAGAGAGAGCGAGAGAGAGAGGTTCTGTGCTGGTGTGTTTAAAAAGAAAAGCAAGTTTGAAGGATCAGAGGGAGAGAAGGCGGCAGGAGTAAAAACCCGCTCGACACCCTGGAATGAGAAGCGCATGCTGAGTCTGTGAGACAGGGGGGGGTGGGTGTTGGTGTGCTAGGGAGTGTGTGCTGCTGAATCTGCTGACAGGGAACGTGTTGAGTGTGTGCATGTGTGTGTTACTCCAGATCGGGAACCCTGCTGAGTCCCACTTAAAATGACTGTCAGGACAGAGACACAAGCAGAAGCCAGACACACACACACACACACACACACACACACACATAATACATTGTAACTGTGTAACATGTGTACTATGAACGAGTAACTATCTCTGTGTAACAGTTTTATTACATCTTTACTGTAAGTGCCTCCACTTAAAAAACCACCATGTCCTTCTGTCTTACACACACCACACACACACTCTCTCAGGGCACACACATACACAGCAACTGTCATACACGATCATGCAAACACACTGATGACGCATCATCACTAAACCACTTCCAGCTGTTAAACCTCATGGCAGGGTGGACAGATGCTGGGGAGACAGTTTGAAGTGGTGGCACTCACACGAGGAGAAAGAATAGTGTTGTCAACACAGACATGCCAACTACTGCAGACGTCTGTTTGTGTGTGTATTATATTGCTGTCTTTGTGGGGACAAAATGTCCTCACAAAGGTAGAAGAATATATATATATATATGTGTGTGTGTGTGTGTGTGTGTGTGTGTGTGTGTGTGTATACAGTACAGGCCAAAAATTTGCACACACCTTCTCATTCAATGTGTTTTCTTTATTTTTATGACCATTTACGTTGGTAGATTCTCACTGAAGGCATCAAAACTATGAATGAACACATGTGGAGTTATGTACTCAACAAAAAGTGGAGACCTGACCTCCACAGTCACCGGACCTGAACCCAATCCAGATGGTTTGGGGTGAGCTGGACCAACAAGTGCTAAACACCTCTGGGAACTCCTTCAAGACTGTTGGAGAAGCATTTCAGGTGACGACCTCTTGAAGCTCATCGAGAGAATGGCAAGAGTGTGCAAAGCAGTAATCAGAGCAAAGAAACTAGAATATAAAACATGTTTTCACTTATTTCACCTTTTTTGTTAAGTACATAACTCCACATGTGTTCATTCATAGTTTTGATGCCTTCAGTGAGAATCTTCCAACGTAAATGGTCATGAAAAGAAAGAAAACACTCTGAATGAGAAGGTGTCCAAACTTTTGGCCTGTACAGTATATATGAGTTGTGTATGTTTACCTTCCTCACAGGTGGGCCCAATCCAGGAGGGTGGGCACAGACAGCGGCCACTCCGACTGTCACACTGAGCGCCATGGGCACAGTAACACTGCAGCACACAACCAGGGCCGAACTGGCCGTCTGTACAGTCTAGGGCCATGAGAGAAAAATGTTATACACTGCTGTACTGCTCATCTGTGTGTGTGTGTGTGTGTGTGTTACCTTTCTCACAGCGCACTCCTGCTCTCCCTGGTGGGCAAAGGCACTGGCCAGTAACTGGGTGGCACTCAGATCCCTCTTCACACACACAACTTTCAACACAGTCCTGCCCAAAACCACCCACCTCACAGTCTGTTACATGAAAAATGGAAAACCGTTACATCTTACAATCTCAGGCACAGTTTAGTGTGTCCCCCAGCACCCACACTTCTATTAAGTACAGCCATGGCCAAAAGATTTGAGAAGGGCCAGGACCGTCTCCTAAAGATGATTGAGCTGCAAGATCGAGGTGCCACCAGTGCAGAACTTGCTCAGGGATGGCAGCAGGCAGGTGTGAGAGCATCTGCACCCACAGTGAGGTGAAGACTTCTGGAGGATGGTGTCAAGAAGGGCAGCAAAGAAGCCACTTCTCACCAAGAAAAACATCACGGACAGATATTCTGCAAAAAGTACAGGGATTGGACTGCTGAGGTCTGGGGTGAAGTCATTTTCTGTGATGAATGTTTGGGGCATCTGGAAAAATGATTGTCTGGAGAAGAAAAGGTGACGCTACCATCAGTCCTGTCTCGTGCCAACAGTGAAGCATCCTGAGACCATTCATGTGTGGGGCTGCTTCTCATCTAAGGGAGTAAACTCACTCACAACTTTGAATAAGAACACAGCCATGAACAAAGAACGGTACAAAAGCATCCTCCAACAACAACTTCTCCAAACAGTCCAAGAACAGTTTGGTTTTTGAATGATGCCTTTTCCAGCATGATGGAGCACCGTGTCATTCTCAAAACCTTTGGCCACGACTATACACACACAGCACACTGACACCAACACTCTCTCTGAAGCATCACACCAGCTCAAGATGATTTGCTCTCTTCAGCAGCCACTTTCCAAACTGACGAATCAGCCTCAGACAGACGTCAGTGCAGACAAATCAAGACTTATACTGAAATCCCTCTTGTCCCTGTCTCCTCTCTCTACATGAAAAGTGTGATGCAGGGATGCCACCCCCCAATAAGGACAATGACAGAAAAATGATATTATTACCGCATCATAATATTACCAAATACCACCTAATAAAACTACATAAAGTTGCTATATAACCATTCAATAGTGGTTATAAAATAATTTGTTAAAATAATTTCAATTGCAGAATTATTTCTCCAAAAATTTCAGAATAATTCTTGAACATGATTGAATACATTAAATTAAACTTTAATCTGTTAAAATCCATTATTAAGTTAAAAACTGGATACAGTGTTCACTGATTCTCAGTAAGAGGAAGGTGCAGTAACTCACATTTCTGACAGTCAGGCCCATATAAGCCGGGTGGACACAGGCATTCTCCGGTCACATGATCACACACCTGGCTGTGTTTACACTCGCACTGCTGAGAGCAGTACTGCCCGAATAAGCCAGCCGGGCATTCTGGGTAAAAGAAAGCAGAGCGCGATGTTTCACTTTTCCATTAGAGAACAAGCTGTCAGAGAGAATCCTGCTAATCCTTAATGGTGTGGACACGGGAATGTGTAATGAGACATTACATGGAGACAGAGAACACGGCCGTGTACAAACATGGAGAACGTTAGATTTCACTCACTGTGTTGACAGGCATTGCCATAGTAACCGTCAGAACAATTGCAGGAGCCAGTGAAGGGGTCACAGGTACCATTATTCTGGCACAGACACTCCCATTCACAACCAGTACCGTACCAGCCTGACACACATGCTGTAAAAAACATATATACACAGTTCAAGCAAATTCATAATCAAAGGGTTGCGGGATCAAACCCAAACCGCCAAGGTACCACAACTACAACAACAGTCACTTTCACTTATACCCTCCGAACTATAGTTACCACTGATGGCATTTACGTATTTTAAAATGCTCACCTGTGTCACAACGAGGCCCCGCCCATCCCAGACCACACCTGCAGCGTCCATCTGTTGAGTCACACACACCTCCATTCTGACATCCACATACGCTCCGGCACTGCACTCCATAGCGCCCCCTGGGACACACTTAGGAAACAATGAATCAGGTTGTTACCAAATGCAAAGCATTCAATACTGCAGGACTTGCAGTTCAATTTAGTCTCTTCATGTTTCCTTTTCTCTTTTGCTATTTGGCCTCCCACCTTTGTCACCGTCATTGATAAAATGCAGAAAATCAATTATCAGTAAAGTTGAAATGGATATTGATGCAAACTGATTCATTTATACAAGTATATCTTATTCACTTATTCTATTTATTATATTAGTTTGTTATATTGTTATCTCCTCTATTTTTACACAGTAATGATAAAGCTCCACCAAACCAGGAAAGCAGTGACATGAAAAGAGTGGAAAGAGACATTCATTTCATTTGTACCAAACTCACATTTGTAAATCAGCTGCAAAAGCTAGCAGAGTTTAAGCAAAAGACTACAAAAAAACTAGACGAAGCTACACAACAGCCAGACAGCTGAGCCAGCTGTTTTTCATGGGATGAGTCTATGATGGAGAGATTCTATGGTCTGATTGTCCAAAACGGGCTTGTCAATCTTCAAAGGAAAGCACACAACAATTGCCAGAATGGAGTGGCTCAAGACAAAATGCAGAAAAATGCAGGTTTCAATCCAGCCCATGATCTGTGGCGGGAGCTGTTGAGTACTGTTTGCCAGCAATCGCCATCCAACCTGACGCAGCCTGGACAATTTCACCGGGAATAATGAATGAAAATAGCCGTTTCCAGATGTGCAAGGCTGGTTGAGACTGTGCAGAGTTGCCCCACAGCTGGAAATGCTGCCAACGGTGCTGCAGCTTTTTAATCAACCTGACACTATAAAGAGCCTGGAGCAGAGCTCAGCATATAGCGTACAATATATAGAAGTTAGAAGTCTGTTCTGTGTGTTCTGTAGCTCACGTGAGAAGTTTACACAAATATTGAATTAAAATGTAATATTTTTACAATTTCTCAGTTTTTATGAAACGTTTTCAAATCTTAGATCAGTTACAATATAATTTATTTTATGAGTAAAGATAAAAGAAGGATTTGCATTTTAGTGGGTCAGACATTTACATACACTCTTCCTATTTTGTGTCAGGGACTGAAGAGAGGAAGCACCAATGAAGCAGAATTGAACCCAGTTGCAGTAGTGTGCAAAGGGGAAGCTAAGTATCGCAATTTTTAATCTACGAGCACGGGTCAGGAAATAGTGCAGCGCCCACCGCTGTTGGCGTCTGCACAGGGAAATAAGGGAAGTGGCACTTTGGACATAAAACGGGAGAGTAGGATCAGGCTTCCCATACTCAACAAAAATATATTTCTCAATATATTATGGTACAATATATTTAATGTGTTTTCATATATTGTGAATTGTACATAATAATATATGTTGACATATTCTATAATAATATATTTATATGTAAGCAATATATAAATATATGAAATAAGATATTTGACAATATATGAAAATACAGCAATTATTGATATTTTCATATATTGAATAAGTACATTGTTGTACTATTTAATATATTATTATATATACAGAAAAATGCCCTACATTAAATGAGATTATATATTGAAAAAGGCATTGCAAATATATGGAGAACTTTCTCATATATTGAAACATATTTACCAATAAATTCTAGCATATAGCAATATATGTTTGTTTCGTAAGGGTTTTGTGGGATAGGGTTGGGTTGGTTCAAGATCAGAACTCAATGACTGAGCAAGGATTCCAGGTCGGCGCTGATTAAATAGATCGGGAATCACTGGTCAGTAGTGCTGCACGATTAATCTAATCGCAATCGTAATCGCGATGTCAGTCTGTGCGATTACATGAACGCAAAAAGCTGCGATTTAAATGATTAGTACATGGATTGGATCGGCAACATATCCGATCCATTCTCTCATTCTCTCAAAGTTTGCGAGTCTCACTTCAGTCGGATGTGACGTATTTGGTCACATGACTTTCGATTCGGAGACATATGGTTAGACGCCGCATGACGCGCTGCATCGTACGTCAACGTCGCCGCCATATTGCGATAGGTTCTGCTGTGGCGTAAAGCATATACATGTCTATGGAGAGAAGTGTATAAAAATGCCTCACTCTTGTGCTGCTTGGGGCTGTACAAACCGCTGTATGCTCCAAACCAGGGATTACATTTCATAGGTAAGGCTGGAAAATTGTTTTTAATATATTATAAAATCCCCGTTTTATAAGTCTTAACCTTAGCTAAGATAGGCTAAGCTAGCGAAGCTATGCATTCCTATGTTCAAGTCAGCCTCCGAACAACATTTTGGCTAAACGTAGGCATTAACTATTTAGACTGTTCTTAGCTGTTTAGTTAACTTTTCTCAAACTTTGAAGGTTTCCTAAAGAAATTCACCTCTGTTTACAAATCTTAACCTTAGCTAAGCTAGCAAAGCTATGCATCCCTGTGTTCAAGTCAGCCTCCAAACAACGTTTTGGTTAAATGTAAGAACTATAATACGGGATTTTATAATGGCCAAATATAATCAAAACAGTTGTTTAGCCTTACCAGGGTTTGTCGTTCGACAGTAATGTAAAAGAGTTTTTTGTGATTTATTTAATTTTGTAGAATATTGTATTTTGAAAGCACTGGGCATTTCAGGTTATAAGTAGTTTGTATGTTTATCATATCGCAATCGCATATCGCAATATTGATCTCAATAATCGCAATATGTCTTTTTCCCCAAATCGTGCAGCCCTACTGGTCAGTGTCTTCCCATTCTTGTCATGTGACACCGGTGCGGACGCATTTGACATTTTGCTTGATAACTAGCCTTTCTTACAAGAAGTAGATGGAATTTAGGGTGGAATTGAAATATGTCTCCTTTCCCCAGCACCTTTGTTACGTCCCTGGACGTATGCTCCCACGTGTTCTGTGTGTTTGGCTGTGTTTTTGTGTCCTGTCCCTTTTAGGTTGACTTCGCGGGAGGAGTTGAGGCCTACCAGCTCCATCTGCAATTGTTCACCTCCACCTATTTAAAGAGACTTCAGATGGTGTTCAGGAGGTCCCCAGGGTCTGCTAGGCCCTTATGCTTTTGGGAGGTCCCCAGGGTCCACGGAGATCTGCATAGAGCTCCGTTGGGGATCTCATTCGTGTTTCTTGTTTCTTTGTGTGATAGACCCTTTGTTGTTAGCCTGTTAGCTGTTAGCTTGTCATGTGCCGTTTTGGGAACTTGTACGTGTTTTAGTTATCCCTGCTGTTATCCCATCCCTTCCATTAAGCTGTTTTGATGTTAGTTAGCTGTCCTGAGTCCTCTGTCTTATTGAACCTGTTAGCACACTGTAAATAAAAGCACTGTTTGTATCGTTTGTTTGGTTGCATGTGTAACAGTGGACCTCCTCCTCTCCACACCCTTGTTGCGTTTCTGAGACCCCTAGACTTAGGAACGTGACACCTTTACGTTTTAGATTTGTGAACTGCACCAGTCCCTGGCCCAGTGAGAATGCCCACTAATGATGTCTGTATGTAAACTCTAAATGTATTACAGGGCTAATAACAGTCTTGAAAGGGGTTACAAATGTGTATAACAGACCTAACCAATGTGTATTTGTCTATGATCCACAATGTGTTCAATCTACAAAAAGAAGCTATAAAACAACCAACAAATCAGAAACACAGGTCACATCGAGTGACTTTCTGTGTTAATTCACTCTCTGCTTAAGTCCGTTTAAAGCAATGATACTAGAAACATGAACTAAACGCACTCAACAATTCACATTTAAAGCGATGGTCTGTCCTATTAAAGCCATTAGTGCCCATCTGTTCCCTTACATATAAACTGACGGTGCGGGTGCGGTGCGGGTGTGGGCCCACTGCGCCTGCTTCAAAATAAACCTTAATTTTCAACTCTGCCACCACTGGCACGAGTCACGCCTCTCAAAGTGCTCACACACACTCTCTCTTTTAAACAAACTTCTCTGAATGTCTCTATTATCATAATGAGCATGGATCTGTTCTACACACACACACAAGTTTACTTTAAGACCGCATATCATTAGGGTAAAGTTTAAGTGGCTCAATTTGGCAGCGATATAAAAGAATAATCATGGTGCTATGGGTAATTTAAACGGGGAAACAATAAGCCCAGCCCCTTTGATTCCCTCTTTATTTATTTGTTTCATGGCCAGCGCCATTGACACGGAACATGGAAAAGCTACTTATAGCTCTCTGTAAACACAACACACACATACGCAGCCTCAGCTAAAGAGGGAAAATCCAAGATTCCAGTATGGAAAGTCCCAGAGCCATTCTACCACAGAGATCAGCAATGAAGATTGGGAATCCAATGAGAAGAACTTACGTTCTGAGGAACAGTGTTCATAAAGTGAAATAATTACAGTGTGTCATTGATGAGTATTGATTGTATTGATTATAGATGATTTTGGCAGCTTGTCTTAACATCAGTTTTAGTCTAGTCTTTGAGTCAAGCTGTCATTTCAAGTTTCAGTCTAACATTCTGGGTATTTTAGTCAGAATTATCCATGACTATTTTAGTCTAGTTTTAGTCAAAGAAAATTGATGACAGTAGGCAATGAAAATTGTATTTTAGTCTCTTTTTTGTAATGCAAATCCATTTAAGCCAGTCAATATAATACCTAGTAGAACAGACAAAAACAACATTTCCTTTTTGTCAAACCCATTTCATAATTAAAACAAGGTTATTTTATTATTACATTATTGTTACCTTAGAGACTTAAGTATTCCTGACATGGAAAATGCTCTGATTTGTTCCATGTTTTTCAACCACACATTCTTTTTTATTTTCAACTTTATTGTAAAGAAAGTGCATCCAAAGATCGCTTTGTCATTTTCTCCCAGCCATCTGCTAACCCAGTGGTTCTAAACCTGGGGTCAGCAACACACACCCAAACTCTGTATAATCCAGTGTGCTATAGAGACTAGAGCTGTAAATCTTGGGTCGGTCGAGTTGATAGACTCAAAAAATGTATGTCTCGTACTTCTGGTCAATAGTATTTATACTATATGACTTTATACTGTATGACTTACTGCTTGTAAATGTGTTTTGGGGATTGGCAAATGTTTTTTGCATAATTTGATTTAATAAATGTTAATGAAATGTTCATTTGATTTGCGATTCTCTTGCCACCATCATCAGGTGATGCTTTTTAATTATCACAAGAAAGATGCTGAGGAGGTGAAACAAGCAAGTATGTGGCGAATATATTTTAAACCCACAAATTTCTAATGGTTTAAAAAAAAAATTTAAAAGATTTAAAAAAAGCAAGAGCTCACGAGTGATGGCTTTACAAAAAGGGCAAAGTGAAAAACACTGACTGTATAACTGTATAACACAGTTGAGTTGGGTATGGTCTCATTTCTGATTACAGCTCTAATATAGAACTAGTGTTTAGTACTGCCAGATAAATACTGCCAAATTCCAAAATTTCAGAATGTTATAAGTAAAAAAATATTTACAAAAGTAATCAAAAAAGTAATCACTACTTATGTTATGCTACTATTACATTTTAAAAAGGGTAACTTTTAATTTTAACAAATTAATTTCCAAAGTAATTCATCACTGGTAACAGAATTACTTGGATTAGTTACTGCAATATTATACCTGATTTGGTAATTCTCTCACTACCAGGGAAAATAATAATTTCTAAATACTAAAAACCAAAATTCCAAGAGAAAATTTGAGGGCAGGGGATTGGTCACAGGAGCGAGCGTGGCCTATTGAGGTGGTGTCAGCTGTAAGAGCAGGCGGTATTACTAAAGTAGCCGATTGAGCAGTCACGTGAAATTTGGTGACGTTTGGAACATTTAGAAAAAATAGCATATTAATGCTAACATGCTAACATCAGAAATGCTAACAGGGCGTGGCCAAGATGCGTCATGTAAAAAGTTAGCAGAAGGACCAGCTGTTCCTAATAAAGTGGCCGAGGGACCGTGCGTCCCTAATAAAGTGGCCGAAGGACAGGGCGTCTCTAATAAAGTGGCCGAGGGACCGGCCATCCCTAATGAAGTGGCTGAAGGACAGGGCGTCCCCAATAAAGTACCGTGCGGTCTTAATAATGTAGCTGATTGAGCAGGAATCCTAATGAAGCTGCTGGTTTGAGATTCCATTGAATTACAGTGCTGGCGCTGCTGCTGTATCAGTACCCCTTGTAGGACCCCCTTTGCTGGCAATGACACTGTAGCAGTACCACTTAAAAGGCATTCAATGCATTATGGGGAAATGTTTGAGTGTTAATAGCTCGGCCACGCCCACTCCTATCGCTTATAGCACACCTCACACAATAAAGGACTAATTTTTAATACATTAGATTAGATTAGATTCAACTTTATTGTCATTACACATGTACAAGTACAGGGCAACGAAATGTAGTTTAGGTCTAACCAGAAGTGCAATAAGCAGCAAGTGCAAGATACAGGTCAAATAAGTTATGTATATACATAAAGTGATGTTCAGCAAGGAGACAGCTCTGGGAAAAGCTGTTCCTATATAGCTTGGCGGTGTGCGTGCTTCGGTACGACCCGCATTAAGTGCCGTAAAAGTGACTGAAAAAAAAATAAAATAAATTTTTTTAACCCACTGACACTTTTTTTGTTTTTTCAACCCCTGTTTTCCTCACCCCTGTTGGTGGTAGCGACACATCCAATATGTCAGATTGTGAGACTCGACTCCCGTGTCACCAGCTTTGACGGCTGGTCACAGGGAGCTGAAAAGTTCTTCCTCTGCAGTTCCTCCGTACTTTTTAAACTTTGAACACAATTTGTGGCCGGCCCATACAACCTACCTAAATAAACAATATGTCATATTCTATGTTGTTTCTGTGTATTTCACGTGTACCCTCAGGGAGCCAAAAACGTATTCCAAGCACAAAACTAAATGGTCTGTCATACTGACAGGCCCAAATTATAAAAAAGAGGAGTGAGTAATATTTCACTTTTCATTACACATTTCAGGTATGGATACACAGTGGTGGTGAAGAGAAGAAAATGAGAAAGGTGGGTTGATGAGAGAGGAGGGTATGATGAAGGAAGCGGTGAGGAAAGGACGCACCTTCTTGGCATGATTGTCCCATTCTGCCTGGGGGGCAGATACACCTCCCACTCACTGGGTGGCACTGACCACCCTCCCCACACATGCACAGGAGAGCACAGTCTTTCCCATAATAGCCTTCTGGGCAAGCTGAGGGACACACATATAATAAAGCACAAACATTATCAATCAATGTGGCCTTAGTGAAAAAAACATTGATGAAGGCCATTCGCTGTTTTAGTTCTTGTCCTGGGGGCAATGAAAATGTATTTCTAGAAACCTAGTTCAGACAGCAACAGGTAGAGTGTGTGTATTTGTGTGTGTGTAGCAGTCAAATGTTTAATGTGGGATGTTTGTCTGGCCATCAAAAACCATTGTGGAAATGTAGACCACACATAATGTTACCCATCTTTTTACTCACGTATGCTGCAGTTGGCTCCCAGTAGTCCAGGGGGGCACTCACATGTTCCTGTCTTAAAGTCACAGCGTCCACCATTAAGACATCTGCATCGGCGCTTGCAGTTTGGACCATATGTTCCCTCCCGACATCCTGACACACACACACACACACACACACACACACACACACACACACACACACACACACACACACACACACAGAAATATAAAGGACATCCGCTACACAATTTGACATGGTCTAGTGTAAAAACTATCCCCCAATTATAATTAGAGTCATGCACTCTTACTGGTGTCACAGTGGTTTCCGTAGTAACCAGGCATGCACGTGCACCTCCCTGTGATGTGGTCACACATCTGACGTGGACTAGAACAGTTGCAGATTTGGGAACAGTTCTGGCCAAAGGTTCCTGCAGGGCACACTGCACAAACACAGCAGTGAAACAAGATAAAAGCACAGAAATATGAAATAAAAACAATGAGAATCTAAAGAGGATCAAAATGAGTTGCACAATAGCTTCTATGCAGCCTAGACCGATTCTAACTACACATTTCGTCCATATAAGGTATATGTGTGTGGCCATTTTAAAAAATCATTTAAGAGCTCACTGGTCAGCACTAATGCACTGTCAAGTCGCCTTAAATGTGGAGTTTTACTGATTTACCTTTTATGCACTATTCTATCTCACGGCCACAGTCTCCAGAGAAAAGAAGGCCTTGTTTTTCGTAATTGAATACAATGAATTGTGAATGGCTGCAAACACTTTCTTCAGATTTGATCAAATTGTGAAACAAGTGAAGAGGCACTCCCCTATCAAATGAACTTTGTGATTGACTCGTGCTTATTAAATATTTTCCCAGAATGCAACATTGCCCTCTTTTTTTAATCTGATCTGACAGTGAGATAAAGCAAAACTGTGATTGTAGAGACATGCAAAAAACTGAACAATCACGCCTGTATAACATAAAGCTGAGAGCAAGCTGGGTTATCAGGACGCGCTACACAAACCTCTACACGGGAAACGTGTGTGTGGTTGTTGTATAAAAGTCATTTCTGCGTGTTCAGAGTGTATATACGTGTGTGTGTGTGAGTGAGATAAGGCGAATATTACACGGGTAATTACTCCAGCCTCGTTAAGAAGCCCCCTGCACTACACGCCACTCACCAAAACAACCAGGCTGTTTCACTTGGCAGCAGCACTGCAGCACTTATCAGATGGCTGGAGGGGAAAAGGAGGGGGAGAGTGATGGGAGTGGAGGGTGCTGATAGAGTGTGTGTGTCGTTTTTTTTATTATTATTATTGTCAGACTGATGGAGCTGCTAATGAATGCGCGAATGATGAGCTGTGTGTGTGAATGCATGAAAAATGAAGGGACGAGTGAGTGCCTGTGTTTACTGAGGGAAAAGAATACAGGAAAGGAAGACATCTGATAGATAGTAAAAGAACGTGTGAGAAAGCATGAGATACACACACTGACACACATACAGACACACATTTTTTTTTACACTTTTATCTTCTGAACAGAAGTTCAGTGAATCTCCCTTTGGCACCAACTAAACTCAATTTAATAATTTTCTCTCAACCTTTTTAAACTGTTCAAATAAAGATCACATGGCATGTTAGTTTTCATTAGTCTTTCGGTTTAAGTGTATATTTGGAGAGTCTAGTTGTGGAACTCAATGAACTCTAAAAGCATTTCACTGCATAAATGTGTACATGACAAATAAAATTTGAATTTGGCCGGGCAGATGTGACCCAAGCTGCAGTGCAGCGCTGAAGTGCAGTACGCAGCTATTGTCACCAGTCATAACTCAGAAAGTTTATAGGATGGTTGTAGCCTAGTGGGTAACACACTCGTCTATGATCAACAAGACCAAGGGAATCACAGGTTCAAACCCCACTTACTACCATTGTGTCCCTGAGTAAGACACTTAACCTGGAGTTTCTACTGTGTCCCGGCTGTGATCACAGAAGCCCCCTATGCATGCAAGAAACCACTGGAGAAATCTGCCATACCCACATGATCACTTAGTAGAGGCCAAATGTTTGGACACACCTTCTCATTCAGAGTGTTTTCTTTATTCTCATGACCATTTACGTTGGTAGATTCTCACTGAAGGTATCAAAACTATGAATGAACTCATGTGGAGTTATGTACTTTTATATTCTAGTTTCTTCAAAATAGCCGCCCTTTTCTCTGATTACTGCTTTGCACACTCTCAACGAGCTTCAAGAGGTCGTCACCTGAAATGCTTTTCCAACAGTCTTGAAGGAGTTCCCAGAGGTGTTTAGCACTTTTTGGCCCCTTTGCCTTCACTCTGCAGTCCAGCTCACCCTTTTTTGTTAAGTACAGAACTCCACATGTGTTCATTCATAGTTTTGATGCCTTCAGTGAGAATCTACCAACGTAAATGGTCATGAAAATAAAGAAATGAGAATGAGAAGGTGTGTCCAAACTTTTGGCCTGTACTGTAGGTGTGTTACTGTTCTGGATTGATGCCTTTCACGTGTGCATCCGACACATCTTTCTTGCAACACTACTGCTATCAACTGCTATCAACCTTTCATGTACAGAGTGGGCGGGAAAACGGTACAGATTGGGTTCTGACAGATATATTGTGCCACTGCAGCTGATAGATAGTGTTGTGGCAGTGACATCCAGCCAGGAAGCTTAGTTCAATGTGTGTGTGCTTTTGTAATTTTCTGGTCTTCTGACTAGAAGTCAATTTAATTCACAAGATAAAGGTTTACGAAGATGGCAAAAGCCAACAGATTTTTCTTTTCCTCTGAGGTTTAAAGGTTAGGCTTTAAAAAGTCTTAAGGCAGATCCTGTGTGCGGTGGAGGCAGGCTGCTGACAGACAGTGAACTGGTGAGGTTAAACACACATGCCAACAAACAACAAAGCCATGACATCACTGAGAAAAAGAGGCGAGGGAGAGAAGATCTTTACAAGCCTCTGACAAGCATCATTAAGGCAGGGGTGGCTTCCAGTGCCTGTCCTTAAACCGAGTCCTTAAACAGTAAACATAAGGATGCACTTATCCTAAAATTAACCAGAGGAGCCTGAAGCAAAGCCCTCCAGACACACACACACACACACAAAACCCCACATTTTATGTAAAATTAGACATCCTCTGTAAGTACAGGGTTTGTTGATGTGTTTGTGTGAGAGACATTTTTTGGTTTGGATGGGACTGTGGTGAGGATGTACCATGTGATCCCAAGACAGGAGAGCTGAGAGAACTCTTGGCAGAGCGTCGGCGCTCGAGGAAGCGATGCGTTAGTGGGCGGAGTCAGGCCCTTCTCACACCCTTTTTTAATGATGTGGGATTCCTTCCCAGCATGCAGTTCAGGGGGGCCGTCCGTGTGATGTGGTTGCATTGGGAACTGTGCCCACGCGCACACCAACACAGACAGACAATCCAGACCGTAAAAAAAACCATCCGACAACCCGTATCCCAACACACGAACACATCCCCATCATGCCAACTGCTTTCTGGACTAATGAGGACGAGAGAGCTAGAGAGAGAGCGAGAGAGAGAGAGAGATCTGATCATCCTATGCATGTGCAGCCACTCAACTCAGAACTGCTGTGGTTTAATGAGGCTGAGTGGGTTTGGGGGGAAGAGATCATTAAATGATGTCATACTGATCTGTACACACACACACACACACACACACACACACAGCAATGAACAATTTAATGGGGACCTAAGATAATAACTATTTGATATGTATTACAAACATGCATCTACTTTTATATAACAGGACATTTGGACTCAGAAACATACAAAGGACACAAACACACACACACACACACACACACACACGGTCAAACCACATCAAAGTGTAAATAAGGAGAGATGGAAATAAGCGAGAAAGAAAGAGAGTGAAACCAACCTTGAGAAACTGGAGCACCTGCTGAGATCAACCTTCACCTCCATTCTCCCCATCTCTCACTTTCCCTCATGTCTCTCATGTCACATACACATGTTCCTGGTTAGTCCCCGGCACCGATTACTTAGAGATGAAACACACACACACTCTAATTCCTGCAGGCTCCTAAATCTGATTAGTACACGATCTGTGTGTAAATAATGCCCACTCTGAACCCTCTGGGAGGACGTGGTCCTCTTGAGACAGGGAGCATTTGAGACTTCAGCTCTAAATTTCTCACACTGCCAAAACCTAAACCCGCATGGATCTCTATCTGCTGACTGACAGCTCTGTGTCATGCCTCACTGTCACATCAAGTTTGGCCTGAAAGGTGAGACTCACTCTGCACACACATTTTGGCATGTTATACCCTTCCACTGTAAACACAGACACCTTGTTCCAATAGTCCCAGCCTAGCGATACCCCGGCCAGACCCCCTTCTCTGGCCACCAGGCTGCTCTGGCCTCCTGGAATATGGAATTAGAGGCAGATGTTGTGCCATTTTTTGGCTCCTCTGACCAGAGTGGTTTTAACCCTACCCCCCAAACCTCAGCCTGGCACAGCATGGTATATATGTATAAACATGTGTGTGTGTGTGTGTGTGTGTATTACTATGATGTTAAAAACTCGAGCTGAATACAGATGGCTCATTAAGATGTCAGATGAGTTGCTGTGTGTGTGTGTGTGTGTGTGTGTGTGTGTGTGTGTGTTTAGCATCTTGGCTGCTTTGATTATGGGCAGGCATAAACTGGCAGGCTACAGAAGAGATCTAACGCACTCAGTTATGATTAGGGCAGGCTCCGCCCTGCTCGCTTTCCATTAATCCAGCTGCAGTTGGAGCAAGATGAAGAGCTGCTCAGGGGTTTACAAGCGTCAGCACTTTCAGCAGATGAGAAGACTGTGCCACCGCGAGAAGTTCTGTAGGTAACTCATAGCTGAGTTTGTTATCTACTACTACAGGAGAGGAGGAATAATAGTTCACCTGGCAGCATAATTCATATTCGCAACAGAATACAAAACTGAATATAAATTTAAGAAGGTTAACAAAAGCAGATTATGCCCTCAATCACTGAGGGGTTTCTAATGCTGGCCTGCATATGTACTCTGATGATAAACCGAGGGCTCACATGTGAAACACCACAGCACGGCAGCCAGTGAAATGCGGTCTCTGCATTTAATATATGTAATTATTATATATATATATATATATATATATATATATATATATATTATATTATGGAGAAAAGTGAATAAGGGACATTTGGTCAGCCAGCCTGACATGGGAGAGACAAAAATGAATAAATAACCGAAAACAAAAAGAATTATCTGTATACTGGGCTGACATATGAAAAATTAGGGGAGGATTACGGGCCTATTAATACTGCTGTGTTTATATGAACGTGGATGTTGGGAGGCTGCACGTACGTGCTTGAAAGAGAATATATGAGCAGGTGTTTTCTATTAAACTATGCATTCCAGTCTGTCTCTGTGGCTGTATGCTTCTGCGGGACTCACTTTTCTCACAGCGCTCGCCCGTCCAGCCTGGTCCACATCTGCAGGCTCCACTGACATGATCACACACTGCTCCGTTCTCACAAACACACAACTGCTCACATCCCTGCCCGTACCAGCCATCAGCACACTCTGAGAAAAGAAGCACGCACAAAAAAAGACAGACTTAATCTGTTTCATTTAAACATTTGATGGTTTACACTGTCATTTGAAATGACCAGAAAAAAGGAACAAAATTGATATTTTCCACTGATTTCAGACATGATTAGTGGGCATTATTTGGAACGTCGTGCCCCGTCGGCAGCTGCAGTGTAGAAATCCGACCACCAGGTGGCAGCAAGTACACAGAAAAAAAGAATTTCACAGTGCAGGTTCTTGATACCATTTTAACTTTAAAGGCAACTTTTAGGCACTAAATACTAAAACCATTAGTATTACGATTTACATTGCACTGGTAAAACACTTGGATGTACATGTAAAAAGGAAAGAACATTTGATTGATTAATTACTATGTTTCAACTGGCGACTGATTCAAGTGGAAATTTTCTTACTTCTTAAACAGCCTTGTTGGAAGACATGTTCGATGGTTGTAGAAGGGTCAAATGAATGGACATAAAGCAAATAAAACAACTGAAATGACTAAAACTGGGTTAAGAATTGTCTAGTGCAAGCCTGGAATTTGAAACTACATTTGCTGGGCTCAAAACTTGCAATTCTACTCAATTGTGAAAATAAAATAATTTCCGCCATGTACATTATGAACTGGAACTAAACAGCTGTGCAGCCATAAGAACGGCAGTTGTTAGTGACGTTAATCATAAAAAGGCTTGGACTGTGCAGCAAAGGGACATCATTTTTTACTGCCGAGGCCCGTCCTTAACCTCACCTCAGAATCTTTGTGATGCTCTGAAGAAGTCTTTTCCTTCATTTACATGATTTATCATATCTGAAGTAAACAATTTGCATAAGTTTATCAAAACTACATCACACTGAATGCATTCTGTCATGAATGTGGTTCAACCAAATGTATTATTGTGTGATTTTGTTGCCAGGGCAATGTATAATCTTAGTAACAATAGTTCCAACATCATCGATAGTAGTAGTAGTCTCATTACTGTAAGACAAGACTTTACCCAAGACTCTTACTCTGGTCGCAGTGTTGTCCTGTGTATCCTGGATCACACACACACTGGCCACTTTGTGGATCACATGGCACACTGCTGTTGACACACTGGCACAGGCTGGCACATCTGCTACCCCAGAATCCTGGCTGACACTCTGCACACAGACGTCGTGCCATTCAGAATGAGCTTCTTTGTGAAATATTTGAGCAAAATAGGAATTACAGATGTATTTGTGTGTGCAGGTTTTCCTTGTTTGTGAACAGGTGTGTACCAGTGAAAGCTGAAAACAGGTGTGTGCCTGTCCTTCAGATGGACGGAGAGATGAATTATGGTGTTGTGGAGAATGTGGAACGAGAGAGAGGAAGGTGACAGGTGATGACCCCGTCACCTCAAGTTGTCCTCTGGTTTCTACAATCTGTGATCATTTCAGCAGCTTGGACGGTGTGTTTAAATTACACAGCTCAGGACTGCAGAAGACCCAGCTGTGACCTATTGTCCAGCTAAAACACACACACACACACACACACACACACACAAAAGGTCTGGGCAAAACATTAGGACAAAAATGACAGCAGTGTGTTTTCTGACAAGGTCTGTGGGGAGTCGGTGTTATGACTAAAACAGCTTCCATACATTAGCATTAGTCATTTCACTCCAGACTGAAGATTACTTTCTTAAGTTACAGAAAATCCATGTAACTGAGGGTGTGTGTTCTATGTCTAAGTATCAAATGTCCCCTTAAAAAAGGAGCACATAAAATTTGTGAAATTATGGATGTTCTACTGGTTCCGTTCTTTAGGAATAAATCTGCATATCAATGTCTATCAAATTCTAGAATGAAGAAAGGTAGATGAGCTACTAAATAACTGGGTAGTTTAGGTGCAGATAGGGTGGGGTGGTAGTAGTCTAGTGGGTAACACACTTGCCTATGAACCAGAAGACCCAGGTTCAAACCCCACTTACTACCATTGTGTCCCTGAGCAAGACACTTAACCCTAAGTTGCTCCAGGGAGACTGTCCCTGTAACTACTGATTGTAAGTCGCTCTGGATAAGGGCGTCTGATAAATGCTCTAAATGTAAATGTAAATGTAAATGTTTTGTTTGTAACGTCTGTGCATAAGTGTCTTTATTCCGATGCGGACATCTCTAATAACTGGCCAACATTCAGGGAGTTAGGTGTAAGTGTGCGTATGTGTGTGTGTATCTGGAGGCTTTTTGGAGTGTGACGGACTCACTCAGCTCACACTGTTCTCCAGCAAGGCATTTCTTCTGACACTCTCCAGTCTGGGGGTCACATGGTACACTGTCACCACAGCTGCATCGCTCATGGCAACCTTCCCCAAAAAACCCCGGGCCGCACTCTGATCATGACAAAAACACAGAGTCACTCAC